>NC_141394.1:70106352-70731352 GCF_034619465.1 Leptosomus discolor | reverse complement strand
TTTTATACAGCTACACAGAGGTGATCGCTGTGAATACCTCTCCAGAAGCCCTTCCACTGCAGTATGAAGCATTCTTAAAAAAAAAAAAAAAAAAGTTGTTTTTAAATACGTAGTAATAGCTCAGAATCAATTACAGGTTGAGTAAATATCTTTAAGAAAAATGGAAGGTATGTTACTAATGTAATAGACTTCAGATCGTATCCTGAGGGTGCTGAAACTAGGCTCACACATTTTATTAAGAGCCTAAACACATGGCTTTGTTTTTGAGAAGTGCTCAACCTGTAGAAAGTTCCAATGATTTGAAAGTTCAACATTTTTCAAAAAAGGTATGTAATTTAAAATTCTAAACACAGGCTTAACAGAATTTGCAAAGAAAATTCAAATAAATACCTATATAATTAATTTATGGGCTTTGAAGAGTACCATAGGAAGAAATCTACTACAGGTTCTTAATTTACAAACTGGTGGCTGTAATCCACTGAGGTTTTTTAATGTACTAGGAATAACATAAAAACACTTATCCCTACGATATTCATTATCATTCCAAATTCACATTACCACAATGTTGTTATCCCTATGCACACTCTTAGCCCACAGCCAGGTAATCCCATGCAGCTCAAACCTCTTACACTGAGATTTACGGTAGATTATGTTGCTGGGCTTTCACTGCTGTGTCTCAGATAATGCACGGTAATTTATTAAGCTGTAATAAACTGATTATAAGTCTGAGCCCTGAGTTTCTCCTGAAGATATGGGCACTTCACCGAGAGTCATGGAGTTACAATCACTTAAGAAGTTACCACTTACCAACCATACTGTGTGGGTACTTACATTAAGCATCTCTACAGGCGGTTTAAATCAATTTGGTTTACCTTCCAATTAGAGTCATTCCACACTCCGTTGCGTCCATACCATAAACAACATAATTTCAAACTGCATTATCGAACCCCATGCAGTTGCCCTTAAAAACCAATTCTGATTCAGGTAGGTTTAATTTGCATAAGCAAACATTCAAATGCAAATTAAATTGATGTAACTAGTTTTAAAACAATATATATTTGTACATGGAAGAATATGCATCCATTTAAATACATCCGTTTCTTTTTACCCATTCTTAAGTAAATTTCAAACTAAATTTAGAAGTATTTAAACTGTTAGATAAACATAGCAGAGCTCTAAAATACCCAATTAGTTTCACATAGCTTCTTGGATCTTTAAGCATTAACAACCATAATTATCAAAGAGTCAAACAGCAACTATCCACATTATTCTTTAAATCATATTATTTTATATACAACTTCATAGGGGAACCTTCATTATATTATCATAGAAAATGAAAGTTAATCCACCCAGGAAATGTTGAATTAAATTTAAAAATCCTTCACGAACTGCCTGTTAGTGATTTGCTGAAAGGTTTGTATATAACATGCCATTCTACAATTTCATAGAATAACAAAATATGAGAATTTATTTAGGCTGGAAAAGACCTTTAAGATCATCGAATCCAACCATTAACCTAGCACTGCCAAGTCCACCTGTAAACCATGTCCCTAAGCACCATGTCTACACATCTCTTAAATACCTCCAGGGATGGTGACTCCACCACTTCCCTGGGAAGCCTGTTGCAGTGCTTGTTAAACCTTTGAGAGAATAAATTTTTCCTAATGTCCAATCTAAACCTTCCCTGGCACAACTTGAGGCCATTTCCTCTTGTCCTGTCTTGTGACAGTCTTGTCTTGACTTGGTATGAGAGACCAACACCCACCTCACTACAACATCCTTGCAGGCAGTTGTAGAGAGCGCCCTCAGCCTCCTCTTCTCCAGACTAAACACCCCCAGTTCCCTCACCGCTCCTCATAAGACCTGTTCTCTAGACCCTTCACCAGCTTCGTTGCCCTTCTCTGGACACGCTCCAGCACCTCAGTGTCCTCCTTGCAGTGAGGGGCCCAAAACTGCACACAGGATTTGAGGTGTGGCCTCACCAGTGCCCAGTACAGGGGCACGATCACCTCCCTGCTCCTGCTGGCCACACCATTGCTGATGCAGGCCAGGATGCTGTTGGCCTTCTTGGCCACCTGGGCACACTGCTGGCTCATGTTCAGCTGGCTGCTGACCAACACCCCCAGGTCCTTTCCTGCCAGGCAGCTTTCCAGCCACTCATCCCCAGGCCTGTAGCACTGCCTGGGGTTGTTGTGACCCAAGTGCAGAACCTGGCACTTGGCCTTGTTGAGCCTCATACAATTGACCTCAGCCCATGGATCCAGCCTGTCCTGATCCCTCTGCAGAGGCTTCCTACCCTCGAGCAGATCAACACTCCCACACAATTTGGTATCATCTGCAAACTTACTGAGGGTGCGCTCAATGCCCTTTTCCAGATAATTGATAAAGACATTAATTTCAATACCACAAGCAGGAAATCTGCAATTTTAAATTGGTACATCTACAAAGAAACCAGGAAACATATTTTCACAAGTGTGTGGATTTCTGCTCCACAAGATATAGAAAAAAGTGACTGGTGCCAGAGCTACTCGTCTGTAAATTTATATTTGTTATCATTCCAGAAGGAAAAGACTAAGCCTAGAGAAAAGCGTAAGCAAACCCATGAGTTTCACAAGAAAGGTGAACATCTGCTCTTTTCTAGAACGGCTTTTATTGGCTGCAGAACTGGAAACCTGAAGGGAATCTGGAACCAAGAACCCTAACATTTCTATGTAAACTCTCAAAATATCGTGCCAGTGGTACCTGGCAGCACTTCTCAGCCGGATGCTGCAGTCAGCACTGGTAAGAAAAGGTCCACAAGGGAGAAGCTGGAAAATGAAATGCTTGTTATTTGTTTAGCACCTGTGTAAACAGCAATTGATGCTTTATCAACACAAATGTCCAGAGTCAAAGCTGAATTTATCTAGTAGCATACAAATGCTACAAAAGGGTATATATCAGATTGTCTTCGGTATATTACAAACAATTACGAAACAAAAACCATTATTTAAAAACCTTCCTCAGGTGGAAAGGAAGAATGACCAAAGTCTGCACACAATATTATAATAAATATATGCCTAATTCTTTCCAGAATCAAGGTGTAGTTATAGATGTAGAAATTATTCCAATTTTATAATATTTAAACAAGGCTTTGAGCTGTTAATCTGTTGCACCTATCTTGTCCCTCTGTAAAACAAGGGCCATAATGATGAAATGCAACTGAGCTTACCATTTGGAAATTATTTTAAATGTTATCCAATCACTAAAGATTACAATAGAGCAGCACATACTACGTCGTGCTAGTCTAGTCCTGGTTGACAGGATACCAAGCAAAGACTGTCTGCTTTATCAGAAAAAGCAGGAGACTACCTCCTGGATTTTGGCAGAAGATCAGTCCAGAGTTCTTGGAGTATAAATCTATTTGCAAAGCACCTGCAAGAATCCTACAGACTGCAAATTAAAAAGCCTGACTTTCTCAGCTCTCCAGAATCCCAGAAAAAATTGCATGCTAGTAAAAGAGGAACCAAAATGTGTATATTATCTAAATCATTCCTATCTCTCCTCAAGTCATGTGGACATTTATGTCTATAGCTTGGGTCAGTACTTCATTATTCTATGAAACTAGAACTTAAAAGGTTAACCCAAAATTTCAGGAATTCTAAAATCCAGGTGGAATCATGCCTGAATCCAGAAGATATAATAACGGTGAGGATATGACACAGAGCACATAGACAATTTTCTTTGTACCTGCACAGTCTGTACCTGTCACTCCAGCACATGGAGGAGACCTATGAAAAAATGTTACTTTTAAGAATTATTCAGGAGCCTTGTTTCAGCACTGTCAGAGTTTGCTAAGTAGATGTCCCAAATTGCTGAACTCCTACATGCAGTTATATGGCATTAAAAAACAAATCTCTGTGTGTGAAGAGCGTAGAGACTGCAGTGGCATCAGCAGCAGGGAGCTGTTATTAGCCCCGTCTGCTGCAGAACACGTCAGGTAGTCAAGGCTGAGGAAAATGAGTATTGATGAGTCTATGTAACACTTCCTTGAAGTGATGGCAAGTTAACACACAGGTCCAATCAAAGCTTTCAGCATGCAAAAACAAAATCAAAGCAGGGCCCTGGAGGTACTAAATATAGCTCCAACTCTAAACTTTCTGAGAAATGTTACTGTATAAGAAAATTGATGTATCCTAATACAGAGTCTGGAGCTACATCTGATCTTTGGACACTTGCCTATCAAGCCACATTTTAACCAATTGCCTCCAGTGTTTTAGTTCATGTCGTTCATTTCTCCTTAAAATGGCTATTACAACAACTACTATCAATTTGGATCTGGCAGCACAACCCACAGTCTGGTGCTATCAAAAAAATACATTAAATAAGATTATGTACTAGATCACACTACACACCCTGAAAGCATTTGCTGAGAATCTATGGTATTATAGCTTTGAAAACGCTGTAGCAATTGCATTCTCATAGACATATACATTCATGAGCTCATATGCATACATACACTTTGCAACAGCTCATGTATATAAAAATATACGGTATTTGCACTGTAAGAGTAAAGGACAGCACGAAACAGTGTTTGATCTGTGAGCAAAATAGCTTGACTGTGATTTTTTTTTTTTTAGCAACAGTGAAGGAAAAGTAAATGAAGAAAAGAACAACTGCATCAAATCTGCAGTACAGGCACAGCAATTTACACTTGGAAAGCACTACATTAGGTTGCAACTTCATTTTTTTAAAAAAATTAGAAGCAGGTACAACAGCTCAGCAGGCTTGTGGCATAACCCCTCCCGTGTTGTCCCAGCTCTGGCTGCAGCACAGTGCAGTTGGCTGTTACTCCCAGCTGAGTGCCTTCCCTCACTTTATTTCACAACCTGCGCCTCCTGGACCACGTGCCTGCTGGCTTGAGGATGGATTTGACGTGGCATTTCTTCTGTCAGGCTTGCTCTATTCCGACAGGCACTGAACTTTTGCTACAGCTGTAGTTGAAGACTCAGGGCATTATGTACATATGATCAGATTGATGACTACAACTGCAAGAGGAAGGAGGAGAAGGAAGCGAATAGAAATCAATGACTTACTGTACCAAGAAAGAACCAATTATTCAGCAGATCTGCTTTGCTAATTCTGTCACACAACCTCATCTATTAAAGTTCCATCATTATTTGGATTAACTGTTGCTGTCACAGCAATAATATTCACAATCAGCCACTCACATTCTGCAACTACCTAGCTTATATTAGAACCAATCTAGTGATACTGCCTGCATCTAACGAACTGGTTTGTAGTTTAATTATAGTGCTTACAGGCTAATTTATTAGACAGCAATAAAGCTTAGATTTACTTCTCATGCAATAATCCTGCATTATTAGAAGATGTATACATGAAGCTGCATTTTGCTCTCAATTACACAAGTATAAATCTTGAGCAACTCTACTGACGTCAATAGTTATTTTACATTAACATGCAGCTACTTCGAAAATCTGTAATAAAGAACAAAGTTTTGTTTCATGCATGTGCATTACTTATAGCACTCCAGGTGGTTACTTTGATAATGATACAGAACATTTTTATACTGTTAAAATAAATGGCAATCCTGTTACAGAAATTGGTTTTATTATAAGGAAGGAAACGAACTAAATGTTTAGTACAAGAAGCAGCGTTCAGACAATTCCTGGTATATAGTCAAAGATCATTAAGTTAAAAGGAAAACTGCTCTCAAAAAGGTAGATTTCATCTAACTTAAAAACAACTCAGTGAAATATTAGCAAGCAGGAGCTGTTGTATAAACATATGACTTTGAGATCAGTTAAAGTATTGGCAAAGCTAACAGTTAAAAAGGATTGATTTTTACATACAGATAGGAATAAATACAAACAATTAAATAGAAAGATAAATCATAATCAAAAAATATAATATAATAATATTTATCAGATTACAATACTACGTGGTTAAGTTCTAAGGCTACACAGGACCCAAACTCCAATGTTTTCACAGTCTGAACCTGGACAAACTCAACACTAACAGATACAACTTCATTTTCTTATTTAGAATAGTGGTGGAATTTTGTAGCTGCTTTTCTCACATATAAGCATACAGCAGCTTGCAGTCCTTCACATACTTGCCTTCTAACCAAGCAGTGGCATTTCATACTGAAGACTGTGACTCTGACCCTATCTCAGGGGTGAAAGTTGAGCAGGGAACTACTGTGAAAGCAAGAGAATTCCTACATTAGCCTTACAACCCCTCTTTGAGATGTCTGTCTTGGGAATGCCATAGAAAGCCTGATTCACTTCTCTATCAGTTCTCCTTTCAGTAAAGCAGGGCTTAGAATACAGACAGTTAGCTTACAGTGCAGGTATTTGCGGAGACTACCTTCTGCATGATTTTTAAATAACTCTGACCTGTTCAATGGCAGACCCAGTAATATAAAACAGACTGATGTTTTTAGAGATTTTGCAAAACGTGGGCTCTGTTCCTGAGGATCCAGGCCTTGAGTAGATGCAGAATATCTAAGTCCAAATTAATAACTTCCCCATGCCTATACCCCCATTTGCAAAAGGGAGATACTAGTATTTCCTTTGTCTATTGCTAATACTGTTATATTTAGGCTGCAAACCTATCCACTCACAACAGTTTCTCAGTTTGTTTCTGTAACAGACAAGGTACTAATTTACGGTGGAACAGATAGATGCCACCAGCATAAAAATAACTGATTACAAAAATAGTAAAACAAGTTCTTTTGAACGCTGGCATTTTTTAACATTGGGAAAACACAATAAAATGCACTAATTTTAAAAATTTAGGAAGCATGAAATGCCCCGACTTTTAAACATTACACATTCTTTCCCATGGCTTGCTTTTAGCCCTCCACTTCAATTTTTAATGAACAAGAGCCTTTTGGCTAGAACACCCCACGAGATCTCAAAGCCCACAGCAGCTTCCATCGTATCAGTATCAGTAACTTCAGCCCAAGCTGTGAAACCGTTGCAGGCAGAATGACTTTGAAGTAGCTGGAGTTCTGCAAGAAACATGGTTTTGACCTAAAATTTGAAATTTTAGAAAGGATAAGCTGAAGAAAAATCCAAATGGCATCCAACCTCTGCCCCAGTCCTTGAAAGTGTGAGTTTTATTTCTCAAACAGTGTCTTTCCTGTGAAGCTGGCTTTTCTCCTCAAACTAAAGTGCCTTCAAATGGTCTGTGCGTCTGCTCACACAGCAGGTAAGGAGCAGACTGCCGGTTTAAGGTGCTTACCTCTACAGGGATTTTTATTCCATAGCATCCTGTATATGTTGGAAATGGCAGAAAGGCCTTGGATGAAATAGGAGGAAAGAAAAATTACAGAAAAGAAAATTCTAAAATACTTGGTTGGTGGGAGAAAGAAGTATGTAAGTATGTACACATTCACACAAAATCAATACAATTTATTTACATTTCAAAGTTGTAGCTGATAGGTAACCAGGAAAATTTCTGTCCTGAGGTTTTAAGTCAGCCTACTCCAGAGTTAGGGGCTCTTTGCCAAATCAGATCTGAATTTGGATTTCTGATATATACAAAAGCTCAGGAGCTGGGCTCACCAGCAGAAGAAACATTGGCCACACTCACACCTTCCATCTGCATATTCACCACGTCAGATTCCCTACCTCGTTAACCAAATTCCCAAAAGCCTTCAATGTAAATACCATTCCTCGGTGTCATATAGCAATGAAAGGAGCATACAGGGAAAATAGATTAATTAATAAAATTAAAACAGATGAGAAAGAAAAGAGAAAGAGAAGAAAGTGTGTAGGGAGGAGGATGGAACAGTTCATTTTCACCTCTCAGCATCACTCACCCACATATGCATACTGAAAAAATGGCAAGGTGGCAGTCGCAGACCACTAAGCACAAAAGAAATCTAATGGAGGGGCACAAAAAGAACTGAAAATGGTAAATTCAGTCTGTCCTCCTATCTCCCACCACTGATGAGCTAGAAGAATACCAACCCTGGTGAGAATGCAGTTGGTACTTGCTAGTACAGCTAACCTTGCTGCACCTTCACTACAGAAAAATTAAATTGGATTTTATTATTGTAGCTTAAGCTCCCACACATGAGACCACAAAAATTATGTTCATCCATCAACCCCTAAAAGCCTCCTATATATTGCACTTTGCAAGAAGCAGCCAAGTATTCAAGAAAACCGGTTATTCATGCTGTTCCTGTCTGCCTTGCATTTATATATTGATCAACTGTGTGAAGTGACCACATGGCTTTAGCATGCTCCAGTCACCAATGATCTGAGTCAAATCATTTACAAAAATGCAATGATCAAAGGTATTATTGATCTTTCTCTCCACACTGAAGGCGAATTCTTGTCTTGTCTTTACCAAACTCCCCCCCCTCCTGCTACGTCTCCCTTTAGGCTGCCAACTCCTGACATTTGTCACAGACAAAAAGCATACACTTAGAAATAAGATACCTACAGAAAGCTGAATAAGGTCTTAAAAAACTGAAGAGTTGCTCCACCATATCAAATACAAAATAAATGTAACTTCATGCTGATATCCACAAATGAAGTAGAACAAATTAGAAGTGCATACAAAGAAAGCAAAAGCTTCTCCCCAGTGCCCCATCAGCAAGTCCTTTACCCAGACCACCTCTGTGTTGGTCTCCGAGCTCTTTCAAACCTCTCCTGAGTATGCAAGAAAGATTTTGACAATGATGTCTGCAACTCCTAATGCTGCACTGAGCCCAGTTCCACTTTCCTATGGCAATCCAGCAGACCTCAGAAATATTTCTCCCTTCTGCCCTAGGCTAAGCCAAACTAGCGAATCTCTTGGTTTGAGTTTCCTATTCCACCATAAGCCCAGGAGCCACAGCTGTCAGTGGACTCCCCAATAATATCCACACGCAAAAGTTAATATTAATGGACAGTTACACTTTTTAATTCATTTTTGACCTATCTGCAGTTTAGGCTTCACCCAAAGTGGCAAAGCCAAGAAATACATACAGTCAAGTTCCACAAATCAAGTTAGAACTTGTTATCTGAAATATTTTGGTACTACAGAGATATTCATGACAAAAATGTGTCAGCCTTCAAGATAAAAAAGGAAAACAATTCAAGTAAGAAACTAAGATAAGACTTGCACAGCTCAGGGGTTTTTTGGCACCAGCCTATTCCACACATATACAAGCTGTATTTGAGTTACTTAAATACAAGACAGTGGTCACTTTTAATATGTCATATCCATAGGGGTTTTTTATTTCTAGAAGCTTTTTTGGTCAGAATAGTTGGGTTTGTTGTCATCTAAAACAAAAAGCTATTTAGCCGTAAATACTTACAGCAGTAGCAGAGACCTCTGTGTGACTATTTCATAAAATCTCTATCTTAATTTGACTCATATTGAAGTTAACTATTTTAATGATAACTGCTCTCACAGGAGGTCATGCAATAACGTTTCTCGGTCTGTAGGGAGAGGCTGCAGCTGAACTGAGACAACAGCACCAATACAGTTTTCTGCTGTTGTCTGCTTCATACTTTAAGGATGCATCTTCTTTTACGCAGTTTACCTGTTAAATATTATGTGAAGATGCTACTCATTTGACTGAAAAAATACACAGCTTGAGGGAGGCCTACACTACAAAGCTACTAATTTTAATTTAAGTTACCGAAGACCTCTTCAGAGGTTTGATTGTTTTAATTCCACCACTAGTTTTTACTCCCTCATAAAAACAGAACAGGCCAAGCACAAAGCTACTACACAGCACCCGGTATTCTGCATCTAAAATTATCTGTAAATTCAATGAATTCAATACAAGGACTGTGGCAATCAAACCTACTGATACCTCAGCAAATCTGGAAGAGCACTGAAGTCAGCACCCCTTTTTCTTCATCAGTTTTGTACATCAGCGCAATGACATCACTTCAGTAGATGTGCATGAGCTTAAGAAAGACCAATGGCTGGACCACTATAAGCAAGATGAGGACTGGGTTTGTGATCCCAGCATACATACACTGTTAGTTTCTTATTTTAACAAGTATCCCATCTAACCAATAAAGCAAGAACCTCTTCTCTGAAATTTAAAACAAACAAGTGTACTTTTGCAACTATTCTGTGTACCACAATATAATAAAATACACATTAAAAAAAACGCAGCACATTACTTACTGCCAAACTAACACTGAACAAACACAGAAACAATGACAATAGATACGCAGCAATTGTTATTTTCTACTCAGACCCTTCATACTAGACATATCAAAAAAATAAGTTAATTTTCAAAGCTTAAAACCTTGAAAAGTCAGAAGCACTTTGGAGAGTTTTCCTACTCCTCTGAATACTGGATTACACTATGTGCAACTGACCCTGAAGACTATTAAAACAAAACAAAAAAAAAGTATTATTTATGCTTGAGTGAGGCGAAAGTGTATACAGTACATATTTCTGATCAGGACTATTCCTGAATAAGCATCCCATGGAAGTGGAATGGAAAGGGAGAGCTCACCTTCAGCTCTTGTACAGAGGCTAGTAACTATCCCTAATCCTTCCCAGAGCAGAGGAAAGCATGAGGACTGGAAAGATCTGGATTCAAATGCTGGCCCCGACCACTTCAGACGAGTCAACATTGCATCCAACACTGAACACAGGAGATCTATTTTAAGCAAACATAAGGAAGCACAAACAAGTAAAGAAATGCAGCTTCAGAACGTGACTGCTGACAATCAACCTCCTGAGTCTGCAGGACTCTCCAGAGAAATTGTTTTATTAGACCTGATCATCCAGCACCTAGAGGGGGCCCCAGACTGTCCTACATGCAGCACTGGTGTAACACAGGTCACTTCTCAGTGATAAACAGCGCAGCAAATTGCCAGAAGCACTAATGAGAGCCCCTGTTGCTTATAAGCCCAACAGTTAGAGCCACCCAAAAAGGATTTTAAACTGGGCATCATCAGCCAGCAGAGTTAAGACCGCTCCCAAGTCAAGAAGACTTTGTATCTCTTCCCTTCCAGCAGCTACACTGGTATAACCCACTGCACGAGGCACAGGCAGGGGTGAAACAGAGACACTGGCTGCAGCAGAATGACACGAATGTTACAGGCTGGCTCACGCTTCCTATACAGCAAGCATCTGGGGTTTTAATCCTCATTAATGCTATCCTCACTTAAAATCCCTCTATGAGAAAGAAGTAGGCTGCCCTTTAGGTCACCACTTTCTGCATTGTCAATGGAAGCATATAAAAAGTTTTACTTACACTTTTAATTTCTAATGGTCCTGCATCGCCATTTCTATGTCAGTCTTAGTAAAAGATACTGTGCCATCTGCATCAACGTGCCAAGGCTCTGCCCACCTCAGCACACCACAGATCTCTCCCAGATGTACTTAGCGTGGGCAGCAATTTATTTCAAAACATGCTCCGTTTGTCTTCATAACCACATTCGCTTGTTTGTCTTCATAACCTTTACCTCTGTCCTACTCATTCCTGGTGAATTAATCTCACAGTGGAGCAACCACATACCTGGTTCTTTGGGCATGCATGGAACTACACACACAAAGCAGGGTTGCTAAGCTGACTTAATTTCCTTAACATACACACTGTGCATACCTAGATTTGAAAAGAGGAGTGAGATGGTACAAATAAGGTCGATCATAGCAAAAGTTGGGAATTATTCCGAGTGAGGATATCTTGAGTTAGGTGCCAGCACAGAGATCAGACCTCACGTGGCCACAAGCCCTGGGTCAGCCTTGCCTCACCACGTGTCAACGCAGCGAACAGCTTTAAAGAACTGCACGTAAGAGGACACACAGCTGTGTCAATCTGCACCCTCCAGGCGTCCAGTGCTCACAGCAGTAAATACCTGGAATAAAACACAGGTGCCCGAAGTACACATGGGGAATGAGCTACACCCTTGTTTGACCGGAGACACTACTCAGTGCAACCGAAGACCGCAGAGTTCAGGTTTTACCAAGCAAAGAATACATTTGACTTAGCATTATTCAGTATGTCATGGTAGTCAGTACGTGTAAATCTACAGTAATTCCAAGTAGAGACACTTGGATAACACCAGTTTAAAAAAGGTGAGATTTAGAAGAGAATTAGGCAACCTCCTTGCTTTGTTTTGCATGGACTAATTAACAATAACTGCAAAGTGCACTAATGAGGCAGGCTTTATCTAAGCGTAAGCCGCAAAAAACAACCTCCTAAGCAATTCCCTGTCTAAACATTGTCTTCCTCAAACTTAAAAATGCATTCCATACCAATTCATTTTAATTACCTATAAGCAACAGGGGGGAAAACCACTCACATCTTAAGTCATTTAAGCCCAAATTTCACTAGTACACAGATGAGTTACTAAGACCTCCATAACACAGCTCAGGATGGAAATGCTGACAAGCTGTTGAATCTAATGATGCAACAGAGAGATTAAATTTACCTCACAAACTATTCAAATCCAGACAGAGACAGATGGAGAAAGTGCATCGAATATTGGTATTTCAGGGGGAAAATTTTAAATAGTGAAAACATAATTACAAATCAATTTAGGAAAGATAAAATCTACTAAGGTCTGAATCCTCTAGTCCTCAGAGGTCTCAAATGCAACTGCTAAAGGATCAATGCTACAGTTTAATTGTGCAGATATTCTGAGTATGACTATTACAAATAATAGATGTTTCTACCCGGCTGCTCCATACCCCCTGAAAAAAAGAGCTGAGCGTCATCCTCCAAGCACAGGACCTGGCTTCAAATACTGGCTTCAAATCCTGGCTCTGATTCCACTTCTTTCGGACACTGGGAAAATAATTTAACTCCTAATGGCCCAGTATTAATGAGTAATCCTGCACAAACCCTCCAATATATCAAGTTTTAACTAACGAATTCTTTCGGAGCGTGCAATTTAACCTGAATGCTACTTTCCTCTTATCCACTGGGGTAGCAAAAATTTAGCCACTAAAAGGTCTCCTATCTCCTCCCAAGAGTGAGTCTTGAGCAGGCACAAAGTCACCATCTCAGCCCTACCCAACTCCCCTTCCCCTGCCCTTGGGAAGACTTGCACCCTGGCAGGCAGCACGTGACCCTGGCTGCTCCATCACACAGGCACAAGTTCGAGCAAACCAGGAGCTGGAGCCACCTGCAGCTAACAACAACAAAGCAGTGTTATTGAATGAATGAGAACTGCATATCCCAGTCCACAAATCTGTAGTACTCTCCTGGTTCTTGTCACTGCAGTCAAAGGGATCGAGAACCAAGAAAAAGTGAGCAACACTCTTCTATTTGCACTCCTTTCAGCTACTATGAATATTAGCCCTGCATATCCTTAAATAACTTTTTCAACTCTTCAGCCATCTTCACATGACTAAAGTAAAAGTTTTCTCTTCACATGCAACAGCCACTTTCACTCACCCTCTGCTCAGTATCTTTATTTTCATGCTTCTAATTTCATGCTCAGTAACTAATGACGGCAGCTAAGTCTGACTCTGCCACCTGTTCTTCGCCTGAAATTACAGGATGTGACCTGCACAGTACATTTCTGTAGGGTCAGACGTACTAGAGACTCCACACAACATTAAAACCAGGTGAAAAATGTACCTCCTCCAACACTGACCTTGGCTCTCAGCAGGACACCTTTTACTCATCGGTAAAGAGCTGCCCACCTCACAGAAATGATCCTACTCTCTCTGGCTTTGCAATTAGCACCCTTGGTAAAAGCGACAGAAGAGAGCAGATACTGTTGGGCTCAAAAACTCCTTTTCCCAAATGAAGGTTTCCTCAAGAAACGGGTTGCAGCAACATGCGCAATAAGTTCTTCACATGACAGAGGGGACATCAAGACATTGCTGTATGTTTACCAGCTGGCTGGGGACAAGGTGGGAATTAGAATAAAGAGGAGAGAACCACATGCAGAGGAGCGATGAGGGTGTCCCAGCTGTAAGCATTTACAAGCCAACACACACAGCTGTCAACTGGTTAACTGACAACACATGCAGCCCCGACTGTACCACACGCTGTACTGCATTATGCGGGTCTGCTGAACCGTCCCCTTGAAACGGTCAGACAAGCCTTTCTCTGCAACACTTCTGGTTCCTCCGGCTCAGCATGCAGGACGAATCTCACAGCCATGGAGACTCACAAAGCTGCCTGAAACTATGTTTCATAGATTCTGACTTTAAGACCAGAAGGACTGCTGTGATACCTCATCTGACTTACGTCTCTGACAGAATGGAGCATATAAATCCCAGAAATCTCTCAAATCCTCCCAGTACATCTTTTAGAAAGACTTCCTACCAATATAAGACATCAAATGATAGAGACAGAGCAGCATTCCCCGATGAGACATTCCTATGGATAACACCCACACACACCCCTGTTAAAAAACTGTGCTTTCACCTTCTGCTTGAAATTGTCTACCTTTGGTTTCCAGATACTTGATTTTGCCATGTCTTTGACACCTGGATTGAAGATTCCTCTACTCTCAAATATTACTCCCTGTGTGGGTAACTATAGTTGTGACACCATTCAGAAACATGCTAGATGTTCTCACTTCTATTTGTTAAATTGTTATGGTAGAACTAGTCAATTTTTCTTCCAAAGTGTTTGTAGACAAAAATAGATTTCTCCAGAATTAAAAATATGGAAGGAAAAAAACCCAACCAAACAAAACATTTTGGAAGAGAAGTTTGGAGATTTTGTTTAATTACTTTGACAAAACTTATAGGTCCTTTTTTTTTTTTCTCCACAGTTGTTTTTGTTTCTCCTTTTCACAAATCTTTCCACATCCTCTCATTTCTCATTAGCAAAATCAAAATGGCTTTTAAAATTCAAACACTTATTTATAAAGACAATAAAATTAAAACTTTCTGTTGAAATTTTCAAACTTAAAATAGTGCCAAAACTGAAAGCACAAAAGGTTTCCTTTTCTCTTTGCTTAGGCAACTCTATCTTGGCAGGTTACAGTCTCCCATTAAAATTATATTCTTGAAATTAAAATATATAAAAATATTTTTTGAAGGAGCATTCTCCTCTGCTACCCATCCTCTGCAACGCTCTTTGTCTCCTCTCTTTTCGTAGATTTTCCTTCTATTTTCATTGTTTCTGAGCTTTTACAGTAAGTTCTTTTGTTGTTTTAAGACACAAAGAAAAAAATTCAAATGGCACTGAAGGATAAATGTATATAGAAAAACAATCATGAGCAGTACAAATTTATTACTTCTAGCTGTATAACATGATGGCCTTATTTGCAATATATCATCTTTGTTGGCTGTTACATAGTGTCTTTTTGAAATCTGTTAATTCTGCAATAATGTCTTAATAATATCAAACTGTGTGTATTACATAGCACATATATTATCTCATGTATTGAAATAACTTCTCCTTACAGCGTTTCCTAACTCCTACATCCCCATTTGAGAAACATTTAAACAATTTTTACCTCATATTTTAAAGTATGGCTGACAAACGCAGAAGATGAATACTTGCAGGAAAATAGAGGAATACTAACGAGTATACATTTTATTTGTGACAATACATTTTTCTGTTTTTATTGTTCACAGCACTAATACAGCCTGGGGAAGACAGTGCTGCTTCAAAATGCAGCTACTGATAGAAGCAAATCATTAATAATGGCACATTCTTTTTTCCAAGTACCTGCTCCCTTAAATCTGAGTATTTTTAAGACTAAATTATATTTGAAATACAAGCAGTAACAGAAAGCCGATCAAGAGAAGCCAGCTAGGCTTTATTTTTTCCATTTCCTCACCCGGCAAAATTGCCATCTGTTTTCTTTCAGGAAAAAAAAAAAAAAAAAAGAAAAAAAACAAACAAACAAACAAAAAAAACCAACACACCTTCCTGCTAACAGCAACAGGAAGAAGACAGCTTGATTTTCCAACCCAAAATTAATTTTTAAGACCAGAAAGTAGAGAGAGGATATAAATATGAAGCCCCACAAATTTTTGGAGTCACCTTCTGAACCACAGACCTATTTTTCTGACAACAAACGTACTCCAATCTAGAATAGAGGTCAACAATGATGCTCCCGTGGTCAGAACACTCCATTATATCAGGCAAATCAGTGTTTCTTTTATTCATAATGTCCTTGTGTTTTGCTGTCCAAAGTCACTCAGGTAAATTTACTGAATATATTTTCACAACAGCAGATCAATTGGAAAAGCTTAGGAACACATAATTATTCCATATCATTGCATTTTACTACTGGGATAAAGTTATCCAATGGGGAAAAAAAATTTAAAAACATCCATTCCAGAGCACAGAGGGTTTATTTCTTTCTATTTCTCTTTTTTTTTTTTTTTTTCCAAATGTCCCTAGCTCTTATACTTTCGTAAACAAAATGATTCACTGCAGGAAATGAAGCGTTAATGCAGCTTCACGACATTTTGAAGCTACAGCTGTTTCAATAGACAAGATTTTTAGCCCTGAATGTACCAGTAGCACTTGGAGCTGAAAGCATCTATTGAGTGAAGAAGGGCTTGACCCTTTGCTCAGCAACTTCAAAGTTGAGTCATATGGCCCGGAAAGAATCCCTGAAGTCTTCAGAAATAAAAGTGCAACATAACCATTGTGCTACAAATGCCTTCTGTAAAAATAAAAGTATTTATCATTATGCACCAGAATACATAAGTGAGTGTGAAAATTTTAACCGTACTTTTCAAAGGATAAATGCAAAGAAATAGGAAGCTGCAGGCCTAGGACAGCTAGGTCTTACTGATCTAAAGAAGATCTGGTTCAGCTCCCACTGCCATCTGCAGCACAGGCTGGCTCTGGGCTGTGCTCTCCTCACCTCTCACCAGCAAACCCAGGCCAGGAGCAGACAGTAAGGGCATGGGAGCTCTCCATGACACCAAGAAGGCCAGCATACCTAGAACATCATTTGATAACATCTACATAAATTGTTTTGTCAAAGAACAAAGAACAGGTAGGAAGCACAACTGCCACAACTGTACTGTCTTCCATCTTCTTCAGCAAAGATTGCTTCATTTACCAATTGCAGAGTACTCTTTTCTTTGCCTCTTAAAAAACTTTGTTTAATAGCTTCAGTGAGAGCTCCCATCTCTCAGAGCCTCAGCCAGGGCCAATAGGCAATGAATGAGTCTCTCAAAAGGAAGGAAATCCCTGCAGGTATTGCTGAACAACTGTACAAGAGGTAACAGCTACTACAAGCACCATCTCATGTCCAATATAATCAAGGTAGAATGGGGAAATATATTTCTACTACCTGCATAAAATATAACCAAGATGAAGGAAAGAACCTCTCGATAAACAAGAGAGAGCATGAAAAAAAAAAAAAAAAAAAAAAAAAAAAAAAAAAAAAAAAAAAGAGGGGACTAGTAAAAAAGCTGAGGAAATGATTCTATGAGTCTATCTAGGAAAACCTGAGTAATTATCGGTTTCAATGAAGGAAGGGGAAAATAACTGGAACAGAGATAAACCAAAGGAGAAAAATACTGCAGGCAGTAATATCAAAGAATACACAAAATTGGTAGGAAACAAAATAAAGAAGAATCTGGGGAAGAAAGGACAGGTATGAGTGCTTATTCACCCAAGAGCTGTGAACACTAGATACTGGTCTAAATAGACAACTCTGATGTTTAGAAAACCACTTATATAAGAAATATATAAAGCATTTATATAAGAAATTAATTAATAGATATGCTGCCATGCTCTTAGTAACTTTGGGTTTATGTAACGTCTTCATTAGAAATCTAAACAGTTTAAATAGATGTCTGTGGGTGACACAGTATCATTTAGGTTGGACTCTGGAACAACCTGGGGAAAACTATTAAAACCAAGCAAAGCAAAGTGTTCCAGCAAAATAACAAAGGAAAGGCACTGTAATGAAATGCACTTTGGAAAGATTCAATGAATTCAAAATCAGCCCCGACTCCCCAGGAAAAGAGATCACCTCTTCATGGTCATACGGGCAGCTCAATTAAAATCTTTTGCTCACTATTACGGGAAAGATGCACTTTGATCTGTCAACCAACCTCCTTTCCAGTGAGGAGGCATTGGTTAACTGTCTCCCAAAGTACTTTAGTTCAGACAGATGCCGAGTAATTCATGATTCTTCTAGGACAGAGAAGAATAATGAATACTGAAGGATACAACAAAAAACTTCGTCTTCCTTTAGATGGGTCTTTTAATTCAACAAATCCACACAAAAAGGTGATAAACAAAGCTGAACCTGGTGTGAAAAGAACTATTTTGTAGACGGATCATGAATAATAAAAGGACGGGCTTGCTAGACATGCAAGGGCCCGATGAATCTGTCTGGTGCCAGCCCACCCTTAACTTTGCTGCCTACAGCTGGTATGACGCTTCCCCATGTCTGCGGACTCTAAAGGGTTAACTACATGAGGGTTTTTTCCTATTCAAAACTCCATGCAACCTATTTCCTTACCCAGAACATCTCGTGCATTGTGCTAGCACACAATGACGCTATTCAGAAATTCTTATGATTCAATCTTTTTCTGTCATTGGTTTTAAGCTTCTGGCTAGGAAAGTGTTACTGTGGAATAACAAGTGCTCTGCTTAAAATCACTTTGGGTTTTTAATTCATCTCTTCTGGACATAAAGTGGCACCAGCTGAAGCAGAATCTGGCCCCTTCTATTTCTCACATCCTTAAAATAAATCCATGAAATGTGGCTTCATCACTCTCTTCCTCAGATACAGGAACAACACTGGGTTTGATCACTGATGTCAGAGGGTCACTAAAGCCCAAAGCAATACAATAATTTTGGTCAGCTGAGGGAGCAGGTCTGTTGTTCTTTAATGATTCAATAGGTGATAAAATCTTTTCATTCTGGAAGGATGCTGCTATCATCCTTCCAGATGTGCATCAGCTTTTTCCGATTTAAACATCCATTTGCATATGAAAAGATATTTTTCCTAAATTATATGTGTGCTCCACATGCAATGCTTCACTGTAACCAAATGACAAGACTAAAAATGACATGGATGTTTGAATGCTACACATAAGTACTTATGGCTACTGATACCACAAAGTTAACCCATCTGTAATTAAAGATGATAAAGAAAACCACTGCAAGCCCCTATGCCCCCAGAAAAGCTTAGAGAATAAGCTAATACAACAGCATGGGCAGAGAGGTGTGTCTTGGAAAAGCAGTTTGTGGCTCCATCTCAGCTTGCCAGGCCCCTAATTGTGACCCACATGATCTTACTGGCTCAGGTATCCATACTAAAGAACAATCTGAACTGTTAAGGGTCTAGTTTGTTTTATTTAGAATAACCCAGGGGAAAAAAAAAAAAAAAAAAAAAGAAATTCTCTATGAAAACAAAACTACAGAGGGTGGAGTTAATTCTTTCCAGGTTTGGATCCAGGCTGATCCGACAAGCCCAGCTTTGTCCCACATAAGTTGGAAAGACAGAAAATTTGCTTACACTTGCCCTCAGGAAGGGCGAACTGGGTAGCAAAATGTTGGCGGCTGAGCGAAATAAAGGGCTTGTGTCCAACTTGTTTCTCAGACTGCAGAAGCCAAAGCTCTAAAAGATTATGGTACCTCCTTGCTGGAAGACAAAAACCATGTTCTTTAATAAAAGATGCTGTATCACGGAGGATTTGCTGCCACATACACACATCCTTCCAATTTTGATGAAAGTCTCATAAATAAAATTAACAAAACTGTCTCTCTCCCTGGCAGGTCATTTTTTATCATAGCCAAATTTCTTAACAAGTAGCAATTACCAAGCCATGTTGCCTGTAAGTGCACCCAACAGTCACAAACTACAGGATGATATACTATGTCCATGAATACCTCACAATTGAAATACATTTTCCCTATGGGACTACATCACTGCTTGATTTAATTTTTCCTGACATTTGGCCTGGAGCTTCTTTAAAGAAATGAACTTAGGATGGCTTTGCTGACAGGAAAGGACAAACCATGGCTATATACACAAATCCTACTTAAATCATGCACACTACCCTTTTAAAATACTAATCCTGCATAAATCGCAGAATAGTCACCGAGATCTATTAGTCAGAGTTCATCTTCTACTGTTTGAGGATGAGCTATAGGTCCACATACGCAGTACAAAAGGTCCAGCATAAATCATACAACTGTGAAGGAATAAACACTTTCACCAGTGACAAATTTATCGATGCGTAAGGAGATATGCCAACTCGTCAGAAGCCCTACCAGGGTTTTTTTACAGCCTCAATGGTTCTTACTATGAATCATCCATATTCTGGTTTGGATTGGTTTCTTCTTCCTTTTCCTCCACAATGTTCTCTAAAAAACAGGTATATAAAAGGATGCCATTTCAAGAGTACTCCTAAGAGAGAGGCAAATGGAGTAACTTACTGTAAACTGGGGGAGAGGAGATGGATTAGGAATTTGAGTACTACAGTGCTTCTAATAAATCTCCTGCCTGAAGAGCGGCCAAAAAAGTCTACATTCATTCTGCAATTAGGTTATACCTTTCTCTTTAACATTATGAAGCTGTTATTAATATTATGAAGTTGTGTGTCTCTCCAAATATTAAATTTAATGCCTATTATAAGTGACACATTGACAAGTTCAGAGACACAAGTGCTCTGGCTGTGATACAGGCATAATAACACCACCTATGCAGTATTTCCAATGGTTTCCTTAGAGTGTATTACAGTCCTGTGCCTGAGGACCACCCTACAGCTGTACAATCTCCAGTTCTGTTTGAATCCTTGGTATCACCATTGAGGGGAGCTGAGTATATCATAAGGAGGAGAACTACATAGTTTCAACTCTGTAAAGCTCTAAGAAATTGTAATTTCATTAACTTATTTCCAAAAAAAAACAGACAGAAACGGTTCTCGAAGGCTTTAGAAAAGGAAAATTATGGGGGGAAAGAAAAAAAAAAAAAACCCAAACTGAATTAGGCCTGGCCCCAGTCTCATTCCTCTGAGGACAGCTCTCTCCAAATCTTCACCTCTAACAGTAAATCCTCCTCAACACAAACTGATCTGAAGTTGGCGTTCAGTCAAGACAGCAAGTAAATGCCTCCATCCCAACAGCAGAGGAAAGTACTTGGTTCACAAGAAGACTGGCCACCCAGGCACCAGTGAAACACTGTGACAAGTCAAAGCAGGACAAACAGCAATGGTTTGCTGTTACCATTACACTAGATGCACGCTAGGTTTTGTGACCCTCCTCTGACATTTTGAAGCACCTCATCCAAATACACAAGTTTTTCAGGTGCTGTGTAATCTGTTCCATACAAGTATCTCTAAACTCAGTTATTTCTTACGCTCTTTTATTGTTCTTCCAATCCTCTTTTCTTCCTGCTTTCTAGAGCAACCTGACCACCCACAACTGGTATGAACACATGCATCGAATAACCCATTTCTGGGCTAAAACTGGTCAGTTCAGGATTAAAATCGGCCCTGTTGACCAGTCTTTGAATACATGAATCTTTGAATAAATGGCAGAATTCTTAAAAGCATCTTAGATCTGCCCCAGGAACAGCAAAACAGAGTAATCAGGCCTGTTTATCACACTTTCAAATGCCAAATATTCACATTTCTCACTCTTTCAAAGGCACAGCCTGCTTGTTTGTGGAAACTGTGGGTCAATATGCTCCCGGCTCATGCCTTAAGAATCATCTATTTCCTTTTTCATGCATCTACAGGACTACTTTTGTCCCTGTTATCAGGGTATCTTTTGTGCCCTGAGCATTTTTTAAGAATGCAGAGAAACAATCACAGACAACTGAGTTCCTGTTTATCACAGGAACCTTGGTTGCTAACCGATCAAATGTTCTCACTGAAAACACGGGATGAAATGCACTTAAACTACCACAAAGTAAAGAAATAGAAAAGTTTTCTAGACAGAATGATTGCCTACATGAGCCATGTTTCACACTCTGTTGGTGAAATCTGTATGTTTTGGGGAAAAAAAATTCTCCCCATCTTCAGAACTAAGTGAAAAAGTCTCAATTCAACCTCTGAAAAGACCTTTTATGCCTTTAGGTTTGCACAAAGAGACTAGTCTGAATCATACCTCTCAAGAACAGCAGCTCCTTCCAGTTCAAGTGAACTGATTTCTTTTTCCAAAAAATCAATTCTTTTTGCTGAGCTCTTACTCTCTGTTCTGTCCCTCTAGCACACCTCATCCACATCTCCCTTTGCCCACGTTGCTCTCAATAATAATGATTTTCACTCTCCAATACTGTAACTCAAGCTCCTAGTCTTATCCTAGGTTTCTTTTGCTTGAGGCAGTCAGAACTAAAAGGCAGATCATCTGTCTTAAAACCTGCATTTTTTCCCTAGGTATGTAGCAGATCCTTGGTGTGACCAAGCAAGCCATTTAGCTCTCTGCTTCCATCTCATATAGTTAAGGGAGAACATCATCAGGCCGGGAAAATCCTTCCATAACTTTTCACGCTCAGTGGAACCATCACTTCGTTAAAGGACCCAAACTGTAATATTTCTGTGTCAGAGTTTAAATTCATACATGTTTTGGTTTGCAAAATGGTAAGTTAATTTGTTTCTTAACAACATTGTAAACCTTTTAAATCATGTATAAGCAGCAGAACGGAACCTCTACATTGCTGGGGCAGAATAAGATATTTTCGTGCCAACTCTGGTCCATTAGATTTTAATTGGCTCCAGCTGGCAGTCCCACAACTATAAAGTTTTTTACCTGCAGCTGAGCAGCTGTCCACACAAAGAAAAGAAAAAAATTTCCTACCCAGGAAAAAGAATTAAATATGTTGCCTGCAACTTCTTCCTTACGGTCTAATACAGAACCAAGTACAGCCAGTGTACTGGATTAAACAGCTCTTTCAGAGTTCCTATTTATCCAAAATCCAAATAATCTCAAAACCTTAAGTTCTGCAATATATTTACACAAGGAGAATCAATCATTCCAACACCCTTCTCCAAGGAATCTGTATAATGCGGTACTACTGAGAGAGTTAAGTTTAACTCAGAAACTTAATATAAACTCAGAAACAGTAACAATCAGGATTTTTCCAAATCTCTGCTGCCTCTTTACCTGCCTGGCTGGATGCACTACAGGACCGAGCACCCCACCGCTTCTCGCTGGCAAATGCAACAGGCGCTACAGCTCAGACCGGACAATTCCTTAAAGTTTTCCCACTCAGTTAAGGATTTAGTCACAGAAATTGCGAAACTGAATTTGTGCTGCCACTACAACAATGAAGTACAATTTTAGAAAAGTACAGGCACGAAATCACCTTTGTATGTGTAGATAGACAGAGAGACAGATATCAATTAAAAACAGTTCACAAAAGTTACAGCAGCTTGATCAAATTCTAATCTCATTGCAGCAAATCCAGAGTAACTAGCAAACCAAAGAGGGATCCTGTATTTTCACTGGAAGACAAAAATCACAACTTGGTCTGCTAGATTTCAACATATCACCTTGTCTTTTAATTTATTCCCCTTTGAGAATGAACGTGGAGGAAAAAAACAGAATTTCAGTCTGACCTGCAGATCAGTCTTTTCAACTAAAATAGTCTCACCTGTATCACTGCTAGCAGTGGTAGCAACAGACACGACACTGTCTCCTGCAATGACATAGAAAAACACTTTCCATCCCTCAGAGGACAGGGTGCTTCAGAGGAGCTGCACAAGCCTTTCAGAAACACCATAGTGCTCCCCAGCACCACTGCTGAGCTTCCTCACCACCACGAGCAGCACAAGGACAACCCCAGTGACCAGCAGAAGGAGAGCTGCAAAAATCCTCCCTCACTAACTGGTATGTGCAACACCTGTAAGAAGTGGGATGGCACAGACTCGCCTTTAAAATCTTGAAACAGGTGCAGTGGTGCCTCCTGGCCGAGAACACAAGCCCCGTTCTCCCATTTCCCCTGCCCGTCTCCTGCTGTCACAAAGGTCTTTTGAGGAACTAGAAAAACCATGCTAAAACACATACGCCTGCAGTGGTGTGCAGGCCTTCAGACCTTGAAGCCTCGAAGATTTTCTCTGCTCAGGGAGCACCTAGGAGGATGCAAGGCTCGGCTTTCCACTCTGCTCAGAAATGAGCGGCGCTCGTGTCTGACATCCCTCCTCCCAACACGCACACCGGCAATAAAGCAAATAGACAGGGCTATTTAAAAATGACCCTAATGATGTAAATTAGACAAACATTAATAAACTCAGCAGGTTATTTCCCTACTGGAAAAACCACTGTATATCAGAACAGCTCTCACGTTGGTGATTCATATTGTTATACAAGGCCTGTGTCTGAAAATAAAGGTTCCACATGAGACTAGCATTGAAAACACCTTATCTGCCAGGATCGCCCTTATTATTTCTGAACTACAAAGAGGCCAATAAAAGAGCTGTATTAAAACAGGCCCCCTGTTACCAGAATGCTGTGATTAAATGTTTGACTTACAGTTTGCTTTATTAAGCAAAGCAAACACCAGCAGCTTTCCAGATTTCTGAACTTTGAGTCATTTTTCAGCATTAGGGCTGACCCAAACCTGCTCACATCCCACAAGCCTGGAAACTGCGCATAATAAAAACTTGCAGATTATATTTTATCCTACTGTAAAGTGTTATAAAGGGTTAATTATATAAGAGTTAATTTCCTATTACAGGGATCTCTTAAAACTATACAACAGAGAGACTACAGACTCACAGTTTTGCTCTTGATGGCAGAAGGCTTACATTAGATGGCTACAACTTTGTATTTTAAAACATATAATCTTACATTAACATCAGCCTAAGAATTCTCATATTCCTAACGTTTTTGGTTAATGACATGAAATAATACATGATACTCAAAAGAAAAACACTAAGGGACTACAGATTAACAGCAAAAAGACTAGAAACACCAAAGTTAGAGTAAGCACTCTTTTCCTACCTCCATAGTGGAGAAAAACTTAAGCATGAAGAGAAGCTCCTTCAACACCTGTAACAGCACCCAGATCAACAGGACTACCAGCATGACAGTGGTGGATGAGGCCTTCAAGCACCTACCGGCCAAGCTCCACCCTTCCAAGGCCTTCTCCAAATATACTGGTACAGCTGATCTTGACTTTGTAGATATGATGGCCACTTTAGCACTCGAGATCCCTCCCAGCACTATCTTCTGCAATATCCTAATATGAATGATTAATATCATACAACACAACACAACTATTTAATTCTATGCTAGCAATAAAAAATACGAAAGCAGACCAGACTACCATTACAAACACTGTTTTTAAATATGATGTCAGCAACCAGTGCACAATGCACAAAGAAATTTAGACATCAACCTCTGTTTCAGTACCTGCATTTATTGTTGAGGTCCTATGACAGCCTCAAAATCCTGCAGCTCAGCTGTTCCTTCAGTGCCTCAGGTGTATGGATGTTAAAGCCCACACAAATCTGCACGCAGGAAACAACCCACCTTTGACCCCGGGTTCGCCTGACACTGACAGCTCTATCTCAACAGGCCAAACCTTCCTCATCTGCTGTGCTGCAATGTTTGTTCCACGTTTGTTCCATGGGTTATGAGAAGGCATACTCATCTTGCTGTGAACTGCACAAAGAGAGGCTTGGATCCAGCTCACAGATGGAGACCTAAATGTAGGCGCCACACACAGGCGTTTACACATGAAGAAGTCACCTGAGCACTCATTACAGTCAACGGAGTCCATGTCAGCTGCTCAGCTCATCCTAAAATAGGTGCTTAAATTTGGTTAGCTGAACAGCCCTAGACTGTGTTGCTTTAGAAGCTGAATAGCTTTAGACTCTTACAATGAGATCTTTACTGACTTTATAATAGAAGCTTAGACTCCTGCTTCACATGTGGACAACTCTTTTCAGATATTTAAATTCACAAACAGAATCTTACCCTGAAGTCTAAACAGATGATCCAGGTTCAGGTTTTACTGAATGTGTTGTCATCCACTCTTTTCCACCCCAAAAGGGACAAGTGCCTTCACGAGGAGTGTGGGAAAGCTTACACTAGAGACACATTTTACAATATATCAGTTTGTTAGTTACACGTTAAAATAGTGCGTGCTGTTCCTTCTGTCTGCAACTTATAAGTAGAAACTAAATTTTAGACACATAACTTAGCCATTGTTCCTCACTTACAGTATAGCTGTTCTGTTCCACTCTGTCACTCAGTACCATCAAACGTGTGAGGCCACGAAGGATTTAAGCATGTCAGTTAATCATTCTCCAAAAGGCAAGCTGAACAATGTCACATCTTTATCATTGCATATGGCATCACTTACCCTGATAGCTGTAAAAGCAAGAATCACTGTTAAGCATTTAATCCTGTCAGACAGGGATATTAACCTGCTATTTTAGAAGCCATTGCCATCTGATCTGTGCAGTACTGACAATGATGGCTTCCTAAGGAACAATTCTTTCTGCCAAAAAAAAAAAAAAAGAAAGGTGCAAATAGCTTTGATGGAGATGGAACTCTAGATGTGGTGGAGAAAACTTTAGATGGAAGTTATTTCAGTAAAGACAGTGTAGGGAAAAAATGAGTTCTTTACAACATTCATTAACTTCCTGTAATACACAATGAATTCATCTCTTTCCCTCATTTGTAGGTACACATGCCTGTGTTATTCACTTATCTGTGCCTACAAGGATAAAACCAAAGAATGACCTTATGCCACAGTTCATGTCCTAGCAAGGATCTCGACCCTAAAGTATGCTTCAAGGGGGAGACAGGGAATAAACAGGAGATTTCAAACCACGGATTTCACACTTGCTTGAACAACTACTGAGTTGAGACTAAGCACAACTGAAGGAAGAAACTGGACTCTGGATTCTGGGCAGAACACAGTCATACCAGCTGGACTCAGTTGACAATGACTCTTTCAGACACAAGATGTTTCATTCATATTTCACACAATGGCTACATGAGTAATGAACAGATGGTTTTGCTATTCGCATCACTTAGTGGAGCATGAAATGATGCACTGACAGGTAGAAGAGAGAAGAATTCGAAGCAGGTGTTGTAGTAATACTATGGCATCCTACAGTATGTCAAAATCCAGGGTGCAAAATACTTAAAATGTATTCAGAGGCTCCAAAATTAGAGATATTAATAGTTAATTTTTAAATTCTTTTTTTTAAGCCCAGAGGGCAAAAATTGTAATAAGCAAGGACATTTTTGAGTGAACTCGGTAGGTAATCCATTCAGGCCTGTATGTTCTTCTGTACTAACGGAAGAGAGACATATGACCTCCAAGCCTGACTACCGCAGCACACAGTGCGTGGGACTGAAAACTAGAGGCCTAAATAAACTCCAGCTGTGTAATAGGCAGCTGCCCAACCAGCAATGGATTCACTGTCTCACAGACACACTGATGCTCTGGTCACTGCACTCACTGATGAGAATAAAGGGGAAAAAAAAAAACAAAACAAAACAAAACAAACACCATGTTTTTTATCTTCAAATCTAGCCTACCATTTGACCCTCAATGGGAAACTCCAGCATTGAGTTTATGCCAATATATGATGGTGTCTGGAGCTGGAAGGTGACCCTCCTTCTCAAGATAACATGCAGGCAACCGAAAGCAGTGTTTAAAAGCACCCCTGGTTTCTCTTGGAGCAAGTTAAACCATGCAGAACCTCACTCAGAGGCCAAAAAAGCCCAATTTTAAAATACATTTTGGATTCTTTTTAAGTCTCATGAACTACTTTTTAAGTCTAATTCATTAATTTAGGATTGAAAGTTTTCAATATTTTAACAAGAAATCTAGCAAAGCATACCCAATTTCATTTCTTCCTAAAATATTTTAATAAAATATTAACTATTAAATTAAATATTAGTAACAAAATATAAAGTAAATTATTTTTGGTGTTATACTAAACACAGTGGAGGTTTTTGCTGCAACTATCACAATGGGAATGAAATAAAAAAAGAGCTTCTGTTCCATGAGGACATCTGTCTCTGTGAGAGAAGCTGCACTCGGGAGCAGCACACCTCCTCATGTGTCATTTGTCATTAGGGTTTTACCCATATTACTTACCTTCACTGTCCTTTTCTCATGTTTTTGGACAAACACCATGCTATGAAACCAGGTTGGGATCAACCCCCTTCCACTTCCATACATGAATGATGAGCAGCTCCACAAGTAAAGGGACCTTTAGTAAGACAAGGCTTGGATCTCCTGTCTGTATTGTTTCCAAACTCTGTGGTATAATAAAAGTAGCAACTGTTAACTTGGAAAGATGAGATGTAATTATGGCAGCTACAGCCTACTGGGGTGGAACACGCCTACTTCCATGAAATCCACACAGCAATCCTGACTGGCCCCAGTTCACCAGGGTGTGGGCTTTATATCTCCAAAAGAGGGCACCTGCAGAACCGCCTTGCAGCTCCGGCTCACTGCCTCTCTGTGCTGACTTGGAGGAAAGAGAGTGCCATCTACTGAGTTAACCCCTCCATTAGCAAAAAGGGAGCTAAAGGAACAAAGAGGAGGTTCATGGTTAAGGCAAGGAGGTTCCACAGACATCAGCTGTTCACACTAACAAGGATTCAACAGGGAATAACAATTTTAAGTGAGCTTTTTTCTTCTCTTCCTTTCCTCCCAGTCACTTTCCCTTAGTCAACAGACTGATTTTCTAATGCGAATTTTTCATTCAATGTATCCTTTTACAACATCTAACCCCTGTAATCCTTTTGCTCTGAAGGACAGAGATTGCTGTGCCTGCTGTTTTGCCGCACTGAAGTAACAAAGCAAAAAGGTGAAGTGAGGAAAACAGAGAAAAAGGTGAAAAACAAAAACAGAGAAAAGGATAGTGGAGAGTTCCAGGAAGGGAGGCTTTTGAGCACTCAGAGAGTTCATCAAAACATTTATATGAAGCAGTCATTGGAAAAGATCAGAGAAAATGCAGTAAAACATATAATGTATAAAAGAACATTGCCACAAACAGCTAGTCCCCACTGACAGTGCAGTGGGTTGCTAGCACTAAGATAGAGCTTAATAAGCCTCAGTACTTGAATAGCATCTCAAAGCAATCGCAAATATTAAGATCCCTCCTTGCACCAGGTGCTCTGCATGCTCATCTATTAATATCCACCAGAGCCAATGATGTTCAATAACTCGCAGTACCCAACCATAATTGATTAAAAGCCTCAAAACAACCTGATGAGATACGAATTATTGCCTCCAATTTAACCAGGAAGAAACTAAGAAACAAAAGAAATTATTTCAAAAGATGCTGCACGCCTCTAGGTTCCACTAATTTTCTTTGCAATTCATAGAGTTCCTACAGCAAAAATAATGATGAAATGTTCAGTCCCAAATGCCTGTATCAATATACAGTCAATTACCCAAATAGCAAGTGCTGGGAGCATTGAGTATCCAGAATGAAAAGCAGAGTTGTGGGTTCACCTTAAGAAACTAGGTGGCTTATACAAGCACCTGGTTGTAGAACAAGTAACCTCAAAATTTTGTCTGTGTGACTTTTCAAATGTCATGAAGCAAGCTGATATCAAGGCTACGATGAGGATATATGACTTTTTATTCCTAGCCAAAAATGCCATCCCTTGTTTTTTCCCAGGAAACTACAAACCAGTCAGCCTCACCTTCATCCCTGAAAGGTGATGGAACAGCTCATTCTGGATGGCATCACTAAGCATATGGAGGAAATTAAGATTATCAGTAGTCAACATGGATTCACCAAGCGTAAATCATGCTTGACCAATTTGATAGCCTTCTTGACGGCATGACTAGCTGGGTGGATGACGGCAGACCAGTGGATGTTGTCTACCTTGACTTCATCAAGGCTTTCGACACTGCCTCCCACCACATCCTCACAGGTAAGCTTAGGAACTGTGGGATAGACAAGTGGACAGTGAGGTGGAGAGAGAACTGGCTGAAGGACAGAGCTCAGAGGGTTGTGATCGGTGGTGCTGAGTCTAGTTGGAGACCTGTAACTAGCGCTGTTCCCCAGGGGTCAGTACTAGGTCCAGTCTTATTCAATATATTCCCCAACGGCCTGGATGAAGGGACAGAGTGCACCCTCAGCAGGTTTGCTGGCGATACTAAACTGGGAGGAGAGGCTGACATGCCAGAGGGCTGCGCTGCCATTCGGTGAGATTTCGAGAGGCCGGAGAGCTGGGCAGAGAGGAACATGGTGAGGTTCAATAAGGGTAAGTGTAGGGTCCTGCATGTGGGGAGAAACAACCCCGTGCACCAGTACAGGCTGGGGGTCGACCTGCTGGAAAGCAGCTCTGTGGAGAAGGACCTGGGAGTTGTGGTGGACAGTAAGTTGACCATGAGCCACCAATATGCCCTTGCGGCCAAGAAGGCCAATGGTATTCTAGGATGCATTAAGAAGAGTGGGGCCAGCAGGTTGAGGGACGTTATTCTGCCCCTCTACTCTGCCCTGGTGAGGCCACACTTGGAGTGCTGTGTCCAGTTCTGGGCTCCCCAGTTCAAGAGGGACAGGGAACTACTGGAGAGAGGCCAGTGGAGCGCTATTAAAACAATTAGGAGCTGAAGCATCTCTCATATGAGGAAAGGCTGAGAGACCTGGGGCTCTTTAACCTGGAGAAGAGAAAACTGAGAGGGGACCTTATCAACACCTACAAATATCTAAAGGACGGGTGTCAAGAGATGGGACCAGGCTCTTCTCAGTGGGGCCCAGTGACAGGACAAGGGGCAATGGGCACAAACTGGAGCACTGGAAGTTCCTCCTCAACACGAGGAAAAACTTCTTTACACTGAGGGTGGCAGAGCCTGGAACAGGCTGCCCAGGGAGGTTGTGGAGTCTCCTTCCCTGGAGATATTCAAAACCCGCCTGGATGCACTCCTGTGTGACCTGCTCTAGGTGAGCCTGCTTTAGCAGGGCGTTGGACTAGATGATCTCCAGAGGTCCCTTCCAACCCCTACCAGCCTGTGATTCTGTGATTTGCTCACGATAGAAAGCGAGGCAAAACCAAGAAGGTAATTATTTTTTCCCAGGATATCTCAATTCCATTTAGCCAACTCTGCCCTGAAAGAAATAAAACTTTTCCGCTTTACTTCTTCCCAGTGCTGTTACAACAAGCATTACCACATAATTTCAGCTGGCTGCACCTGTTCTTGACAATGTCACTTTCCAACTGTGCAGAGATTTGGAAATGGTTATTAAACACTCATCAAAGAATAAAAACAAAATTGAATCTAAATGGACTGTGCTACACTCCATGGAAGAAAGACAGCTGGCAGAGCTACACTGCACCGAGGCATCCTGTCAGGCTCCACAAGGAATGCCATTCGGCTCCACTGGTGGCATCACAGCTGTAGTAGCAGACTCCCACATTCCAGGCTATCGGCTCAAATCGATTCTCCATACACAGTAAGAGATGCCTTGCTTGGTTTCCTTCTAACAGGCTGCTGAATATGGCCATACTTAGAAGCACCTGAACAGAATTAATTCAGCTGGTTTGTTAAATATATATATATATCAATATCACTGTTCATTTTTTATCTTATGCTCTTTCAAGTAGAATCACCCGTTCTCACTCATCATTCAAGGCAGAAATGCCTGGAATAAAATTAATTTCCTATACTATAGACCCTCCTGGGAAAAAGAATTAGGCTTATGGAAAAGTCCATTATTTACTTATTACAGCCAACATTATTTTTAGTGAAACAAATAATCTATTGCATAGACTCAGAGATGCCACACTCTCCCATCACCCAGGGAGGTCACGTCATTGGCTAGGTGCTCTAAAAAGCAGTCTGAAGTGGCCACAAACAAGATGCACCCCATTCCCACCTGTAAACTGCTTTGCAGGCAAGTTAGAGCAGGATCCAGCACCCAGCAGGTTCAAGAAGACGCACTCTGATGAGACCTGTGCTTCCACGTGCCAGCTTGCTGTTGGTACTGCCTGCAAGTCGGGTTTGAAAGGCAGCTCCTGGGTTGCCTTTAGCAATGCACTGGAACCATAACCACTGTCTCAGAGCAGAAAATACTGAGATAAAGAGAATTACTCCACTTTTTTTAATGGATCAGATTTCCAGCTGTTAGAGACAGTTAGAAGTTAGTCCTACTCAACCCTGCACTAACAAACCTTAGCAGCATAGGAATAAAAGGGTTACACAACTAGCGATTGTAAAACTGCGAGAACTGCAAAGGATAGACCCAAGCAGTGAAATTTTCTTCCTCACACTAATAAAACCTAAAAGAAGAAACCAGCCTACAAGTAGCAAAAATACTGCTCTCAGAACAGAAGAGGTGAAAATATTAGGAAATATTCATATAGAGTCATCTCGACTTGATTGCAAAGCTGTTAGCTACAATTTTTCTGCTTGCTGCAGTCATGCATGTTTCCACCCATTTCAAAGCAGTGTCTTGCACGATTTGGAGCTAAAGACTGTATTTGAGAGATGCTGTGACATTTTTCTGCTAAACAACTGTAAAATGTTAGTAAATAACTGATTTCTTCACTATCCACTCTCCAGTGGAGAGGGTGATGGAGGAAACCTCGGGGGAATGGGTCTGATCTCATTTCTTGTCAACAGTACTCTTCTGCCAAATGCAGCCATCAGGGAAAACACAGCAATCCTTAAACAGTTAAAATTGGAAAGACTGAACATCCCCCAGAGAACAGCTACTGTTATACAGAGCTTCTCACCTCCAGGTCACTGGCTCAAATCTGGCTCCTCTCAGGAGCAATGAGACTGCCAGGCAAGCTCCTCAGCTGGGTAGGAGGATGCTCTTAAATCAGCTGAGGGCTTGCTGCTCGTCAGCAAGATTTGAGAAATAATCCATTGCACACCAGTCCTACTCTTAGAAGAGGCTGTAACTTCTGCATGCAGAATGTCTTACTATCACAGCCGAGGCATATTAACGTTGAGGACGAGGTGGAAATACACTGCCCAGGATGCTTATTTAAATTTCAACACTTTCATCTTCTGCCATGGTTGACAGTTCCCAATCCAGTGTTACGTACTAAGCTCTTTTATTCAAGATGGGTTTTTTACTGTTTCTGCTTCATATAAATGGTCTGACAAACTCGTATCAAACCGCAGAGGGAAGGCAATGGGAAGGAATGCAAACAAAAAAGTAGATAAACTTTTAGGCTACGGAATAGTGTTTTTTTCATACAGTGATACTGTGGAATTGCCTCCCACACACTGTTACAGATGTCACATGTATAAATGGATTAGAGAAATTACAGAAAAGAATTAGAGTCATAAAAGGTCTGATTTAATGGGCACTGGAACAGGACTACAGAGACTCCGAACATGTACTAATTCCAACTGAAGTTGGAACATTAACATCTCCACCTGCCGTAATGGCACGTGGACAGATCTTTTAGATAGAATTTAGTGAAGTTACGGAATAACAAGTGAAAAATTAATCTCCAAATATCCAGATGCATATTTAGAATCATGGAATATAAGGGAAAGGAACTCTGGACGCCATCAGGTCCAATGCCCTGCTGAAAGCTGGGTCAGCTTCCAAGTTAGAGCAGGCTGCTGAGGGTCGTACCTAGCAAAACAGTGGGGATCCCACAGCTTGTCTGAGCACCTGTTCTAATGCTTTACCAACAACAGTTTTCACGGTGAAAAAGTTTTTTACTAATATCTAACGTCATTTTTCTGTTCTTTATAGCAGCAAAGCATCAAGAACATCCCTGAACTGTTGCTAGTCCCACCTTGATACCACAGAGGTTTCCTGATCAGATCTGATGACATACTGTATCCTTTCCTCTTTTTTTTTCCTCTTTACCAGGAAAAAAATGAAGCTGAAACAGGGAAAAAATCTGCTTATTTGGCATCTCAGAAACCATGACATTAACTGCTGTGATTCTTCCCAACACCAGAAAGCGAAGTCAGTGGAAGCAGTCAACAACACCAGCATCGGATTTACAGATGGTAGAGCTGTCTCCAGGTATCCTTTTCTCAGAGGCACGATACATATATATATAGTTCCATTAATATGTAGCCTATGTTTTTGGAAATTTTCATTCTGAAGTTCCACTCCTGCTATTCAAGAAACTGTTATTCAGAAATTATGCCTGAGGAGGTTATTTCCACAGTGGCAGCATGGTTTTGGTGACAACACAGTTTGCCACAGGTGATGTGATAAGACATAAAATCTCTGCTATATTAACTTCATCACAGTAGTCCCCTGCGATACATTACTGGAGTGTCTTCTTACAATAAAATTCAATTTTAAAAATAAAAATGACCAGAGCTATATTTAGTCCTCTGTTCTAACTAAGCAGCTTAAGATGCTGCTAGAACTATGCCTCCAATGTCTTCAGGAATTTGGTACTTAGCAATAATACACAGCAGAGCATGCACATGACAAAATACAGTTCTCACAAAGCGCTTTATGGAATAAAAAGAAGCATCGTTTTCCTGAAACTAGAATCTGTTACAGTATTAACGATTCAGATATTCAAAAGCTTTCAACTAACACTCAGGCAACACAGTTGAACATAATGTCAATATTTATAAATACATGAATACATTAAGATAATAGCAATGAGAATTCTCTCCTACTAATTGACTCCTTTCCAATAAAGACTTAGCATGAACTGCAGTTGTCCCTGGTTCTTCTCTGACAGAAAGATACATGTATTCTCAGGCAAATTCAGCATTATTGGGGGGGGCGAGAAGGGGGTATCTTGTCAAAAAGGGAGTCTTGATTTTTTTCTAAATGCATTGAAATCTATCAGTGAACAGAACCTACCCAGAAATTGTTGGAATTTCTACTGAAAGCTTAAGTTCTTCCAAAATAACTGGTGATTTCACATGCTTAATTTAACAAGAAACACTGAAAGGACTTGATTTTCGGTAAGTGCTGAGGATGGGCTCTTTCAGAACTGGACGTTTTTATGGGGCGACAAGATAGACACATAAAAACTTTAGTGATTTTTCAAAGGGTAAATCAGCAATCGGCTCCTAGAATCACAGGCCCAGGCGACTGAGCAACCAGTATTACACACTCATGTCGGAAAGGACTTGAATACAATACCTTAACCAGCGGAAGCCACTAACAGAATTTAGCGAGACAGCACATAATTACCCAAGCTGGAATGTTGCCCAGATATCCAAGTTAACAACCTAGAACATACATACCATGGATCTTTAATTACCACCAGTGTTCACAACGTAAGTTTTATGCATCATCTGAAGTCTGCCCTGGGAAAAAAGCAAAGCCTCCAGTATACACGACTGAGTGAAAAACAGTAAAGGTTTTGATGACCTTTAGTGAAAAAAAGGAAAGCACTGGTCTGATCTGCAACGATCTCTCTAGGAAGGTAATATGGATGCAGAACCTGATTTTTGTCTCAAATTACTTGCAGCTAGCAAGATCTCTTGGAGAAAAAAAAAGATTGGGGTCAGACTACCACCCCTTTTCTTTCATCAGTCAAAGCAAGTTTGATGATACTGTCTCTTGATTTAATGTTGCTGTACCCAGGTATGAAAGAGAATTTCAAAGCTACTCCACTATTTAAAGAAACTCTATTGCCTTAAAGCTTTTAGAGAATATATTGATTGCATTACTAAAAGACAAGAAACACCAGCTCTTAAAGAACTTCTGTATCATCTTCATCGGACTCTGATTTTCTTCTATTTTTCATTTTCTTGTGTGTTGTGATACTTAAGAATAGCAAAGTGTTGGATGTACTTCCTGTTATTGAAAAAGGTTTTGTTTGTTCATCTCTTAAAAAACATGTTAGGGCACTCTTTTTAATCTGAGTTAAATTATGCAAAACGCTGCTTAGAAAAGAGCTCTACTGGAGAGATTATGAAAGGCAGAACAAAACCAGGTTTTTCTTTAGCATCTACTGTAATTCTTCAGTGAGCTGGCTAGTTTTTAATCAGATAGATAGGATTCTCTTGTCACTGCCTGTCTGTTCATACCATCCCGCTGTAACAGTACCCACACATCACTGAATTTACTCTCACATGAAAGTAGGGACCAACAGACAGGGAAAAAAATCAATGACTTTAACTTTGTTTAAAACATTTTATTTGGTCTCAAATTTTTTTAATTCCTTTTTGCCAGGAAATTGGAAAAATCAGATTTACTGTAAGACCTAGACGAGGTCTTTGGCCACAAGACCATCCATCTTACTCCACATGCTGGAGTTAAGGAGGCAGCAAACCAGGCACTGGTACAACCACACAGCCTGTGTCTGAGTCTGACCAACTTCTCTGACACTTGCTGAATTACACAGGCTACAAGGTAAAATGATGTGTTCATTTCCTTACCTTTTCCTTGTTAATGTGTCATTCTCAAGTTATTTTTCTCAGTATATTTTGGCTACAGCACAGATGACCCATTGTAATTTGCCTGCGAAGACTCACTTTGAAGCTCTCAGATGTTTGGTTTTACTCAGAACTGTGAATGCATAAAGATTTCACGTTTCCTCTGCTCCTTTTCTTTTACTCTACTGCCCATGTAGAGTCTGACTGAAATCGGTTTAGTGGAATAACATGAGCAGGGCATGCTGCTTTCTGCTTCTGCTCATCCTGCAATTCTAACTCGGTGAACACAGGAGGAACTGGATTTTATTCTGACTCACACTTCATCAGCAGGACTGTTAATGAAGTCCCAGCATTTTCACCTGCACCACCACATTAACAGAAACTTGTTAGCACTGCAGCTACAAAGAGCAAAAGTACAGTAGAAACCCACAGTGCTGCTCTGGCATTCACTTTATCCCCTAGTTCTCTTTGAAGGAAGGATTAAATCCACAGCTGAAATAAACATCTCTCTTGGGAAAAAAAAGGGGGAAGAAAAAAAAAGAAGAATCCCTCTTAACTGTCTGTGTTAAATCCGGCTTTTCAATAGCATTACTCTCTGCTGTAAAATCAAATAGGTTCTGCAAATAGCAGTAATTCCTCAAAAAAGGAGATTTGTTATTTGTTAGTTATTTATAATTTGTGTTACTATTCAGAAATACACCCTGTTAAAATAAGAAATAGACAGTTTTGACACTGCAAAGGTTTTTTCAGTTTCTGGTTTTACAGACAAATAATAAATCACAAGGTGGCAACACTCTGACTCTCTCCAGGCAACAGACATTTTAGTAGGGTCTTGGGGGTTTTGGTCAAGAAGATATCTGGGATTTAAAGGACAAATGCAGGTCTACAAGCAAGCAGATTGATGAAGTTCTCTTATGTATGGACAAAAGGAGAGGGAAAAAAATCTGGGAACCATAAAGTTAAGTCAGTCACCTATCACCAAATACATTCAAGTGCTTGTACAGGCAATTAGAGATCTAGCAAGCAACCAATAGCAACTGAATTAGTACCATAATTCTGATACCGTCTTTGGCTTTTAGGCACATATTAGAAGCTTAAAGTTTTTGTGAGGGTTTTTCCTACAATAAGCCTTAACATCTGCAAGCTGTGTTCAAAATCCTATTCATCACCAATGCCAAGAATATGAAAGGACGTTACCCAGCACACACAGGCAGGAGCCAATTCATCTAAACTCAGCATGAAAATGTGCTGTTACTATTCAAACCAGAGGGCACAACAGGCAATGAGGCACTGGTTGGCCTTTGTTGCCACAGTGTTGATTAAATTATTAAGTAATATAAATTCTGATTTACAGAAAAAAAAAAAAAAAAGACCGCAAACTGAATCTTAAAATTAACAAAAAACAAGCTTTCTCCAGGGCTAGGAACTGATTTAAATCTTCAAGCATATTTCTGACTTTGGAGTACTAATACATCATTGAAAAACAAAGAGGGCAGATAACAAGCTAGTGCAGTCAGTTAAATCACTGAGATCTGACTGGAGATGTCTGTGAAGCAATTAGGGCACACTTAAGGCCTGAGACTCATGAACAATCACTCACAGAAAGTCACCATGGCTCAGCTGACTTACAGTAACTGGTTAATTATCGATACCTATGGTGAGTGTGAGTCCTCTGAAGAACTATGGTGCAAAGAAAAATAAGACTTAATTCCCAGAAAACCCAAATCTGAAAAGTCATCAGTTAAATATCAGCAAAAGAGCCTGGAATAGCTAGAGCAGGTACCTGTCCTTCCCTCACCTTGAAGTAAGACTCCTGGGGAGACACTCACAAAGCAAATTATGGCCTGAGGAGACAAGTCAACTTTGAACACATCCACAGATGGTAAAGTCTCCAGAAGAGAAACGAAGCCTCCAGAAGGTAATTCAGAATCACAATCTGTTTCTTTTTACAAGAGGTGGACAAGTATGAAATCTGGCTCCTCAGGATCAAGTTAGCTCATGAATACATCTTTAATACCATTTACTGACTGCTGTGTAACCACAGGGCCGCAGACGTGCAGAGAGATGTTACAGCAAGGAGAGCAGAGAAAGTCCCCCCCTTCAGGCAACCCACACTCCAGATAAATGCCAGAACAACTGAAACAGAAAAGGGTGAAAAAAACCTTCAGCAATCAGAAGGTTATTTTCAACCTTAATTGACCAGAACACTCTATGAGATCTGTAATTTTATCCTGATGAACGTTGCGTGTAGGGATCCTCTGTTCCCAGCTCTGCTGTCGGCACAGCCGGACACTGCAGTCCCTTGCTCTGAGGTTACTGGAAGTTAATTCCAGCTCCACAACTGACCCAGTAGCTACGGCACATCATTTAATCTTCCTGCGATTCAGACATTTCACCTATGCATTACTTAAAATACCAAAATGTATCTTGTATATAATCTTTGACTGATGTATCTAAAGCACTGTTACCTCCTTAGATGTAGGAAGATAATCATATCATTTACATTTACATCACACATACGCCATGCATACTCGTCTCATCGCACTTTCATTAGATAATCCAAGTATAAACCTACAGTGTAGCTGGGCACTGATTTTAACCTCTTCTTCCAGAATTTCATTCCCTCCTGTAATAATCTTCCACCCTGCAGTTTGCTGGGGATTTTTTTCTTTTTCCTTTTTTTTCCTGCTCCTCATTACCTTGGCAGCCCAAGGGAAGCAGGGTTTGGATTAACTTTCAGAGACTCCATGGAGGAAGTGCTAAATATTAGAACTCGTGCACCCCAATACCTATTTCATTTAACGTTCACTGGAATATTTATAGGTCACAGCATTTTGTTAAATGTGAGACTGTATGCAAGGGCACTTTATCTTAAAAATAAATCTGCTCACAAGAAGAACATGAGTTAGGATACACTATACTTACAGGGTTTTTTTTCATAACGTTAACGTATTTGTCTCCTACAAGCAATTACTTCAATGGCCAAAGAATACAGGAAAGCAGAGAGAGCACTTACAAAAGTGAATCTCATTCTGTTTTGCAAATCATTATTAAAAAGTCACTCTTGAAGAATAAAAGAAAGAACAGGAAAGAGGTCAGGTGTAATGCAACCTAGCTGCTCAGGAGGAAAATTCCCACACTGAGTGCAAAGTTAAATCAATGAAGCTTAGAAAATTTTAAAGAGGAACATTTTCCAGTTACTTCTTCATGAAGTAACTGAAACGTGTTTTTGCAGCACCCTCTTCCCTTGCCTTCACTTTCTCTTTGTTCCTCTCAGAGAGGGCTACGGAAGATGATTTGGTATAAACAGGGGATTAGTTTCCTCTCTCATTGCTCACTCCTCATTTGCTCTGTTTTGACAGCGCAGCCCATTACTAAAGCAGTAACACAAATACAATTCTGCTTGCTTCACATTACACAGGGGCCACGGGTACTTTTACTTACAGAAATTGAAGTAGAGAGGAATGATCAGCAAGCTAGGTCATTCCCAGGTTCTATTCAGATTCTCAGAAGCTGGCTGAGGGCACGAAGACGATGAATATATTTATGTACTGCTCTCCTCCTCGGCACAGTGGGGCTGGGCCAGATCAGCATCACCCACTGTGCCAAAGCCCGGAGATAGGAAGGAAAGGAAAGGGTCGTGGCACTGCTCTCCTCTCTGTGGACCTACGCACAGGGAGTGCAACAACCACATGCCTGTTCTTGGAAGCAGTCTGCCTGTTAATGCTGCCTTTGAAATTTTCTACCTTCACGTTACAGCTCCATGCTGAGCTGTAACGCTACTGCTAAGTCGCAGGAATTCAGAAAATTAGTACATTTTCATAAATCATGTCAAGTTTTCAAATCCTCCCTCCTGCACTCAGCCTGGTCTTGGAAACAACAACCAGTTCCATTTCCCTGGTTGGGTACAGTTGTTCGTGACAGCTACATGAATCTGGAAGATGCCCACATCGCTCTAGATTTACACCACTAGAAACGAGAGCAGAATCCAGCCCTATGGTTCCGCCCTTTGAAGTGTTTTCTGTCACGTTTCATTTTGCTGAACTGCTTTTGACTTTGAATTTCCAGCGCGACAAAGACTCAGACAAACAAAAAAAGCATTTAGCAAAATTTACATCATAGCAAAATTTCTAATTATGTTGGGTTTTATATTGCCTTCTCTTCCTTTCACCCCTACTTGCTTAACAATGCCTACATCTAGGACACAAACCGTATGGTCTAAAGATGCAAGTGAAGAATCCTACTGGTATCAAAAAATATTTTCACATAAGGTGAACAGGACTTGGCCCAGAATCCCTAATGGGGGGAGAGGCTGAAGGCAAAGAAACCGAAAATGAGAAATTGAATTCCCCAAGGCTCAGTGTCACCATATCAGCATCAGTGTGGGCACTGCCTCATTTTATTTTACACAGAGATGTGAACTTTAGCTACATTAAAAGCCAGCTCTATCTACAGCTGTTCTTTGATGTTTAAGGCCAGATGGTTTCCAAAAAAGACTTATTCAAGCCATTGTAATCCACACCAAAATGGAAGGCAGTAATGCTAATAGTAGGATAATGTGAGAGAATGCGCAGTGAGAAATGGGAAAGAAAAAGCAAAGCTGATCACAGTCAGTTGCTCTGCTCCATCTATTTGATGTACAGCTGCTGCTTAGCTATCACAAGTTCTGTTACAACATGTTTTTTTCCCTTCTTTTTTTTTTAATCATTTAGGCTGTGAAGGCCCAGCTTAATTGTTTCTCTGCAGTAAGTACAATTTTGTCTGATTATCACTGACGTTCTGATAAGAAGAAAAAGACACTAACTCCTGACAACATCACACTTGCAGAGTTAGCCTCAGTATTTGTTTTCAGCTTCCCTCTTGTCCTTTCCATTTCATTTTTTATTCTATTGCATATTCAGCAACATGCTTTACAATGTGTCATGTGTGCCCCCCGCTTTCTAACCAAGCTTTGACAGTGTTCATTGCTAATCCAACAGTTTGCACGAGTCCATAGCACAAGGTCAAGTCTAATTATCTTCTCCATTTTTCCCCCACTCCCTCAAGGCAATAGTACCTTCAGGGAACTAAATACAGGATCAAAAATGAGAACTCTGCTCCTATTAATTGACATGTATTTTCAGCAGCACTGGAAGGGGAATGTCAGGGCATCAGGTGCAGCAGAATAAAGATATTAGCACCTGCTGTCATACGTTAGGCCTCCTTACTCCATTCATATGTTTGGAGCTCATATTGCCCAGACAGTATTTTTCTACTTTTGTAGCAGAGGCTGCTAGAAGTTTAGCCTACATACCAGATGCAGAGCTATGTCTAACTGAGCTTTCATTTGATAAGAATTTTTCAGTCCAACTTTGTTCCAGATACTCTGTTCCATCTTTCTCTATGTATGTGCAATTCTTCATCTTCCTTGCCCATACCCTTCTCCTTACGCAGACAATTACAAGGCATCCAAAGTTCACTGAATATCTTAAAGAAGGCAGAACGACAAAGCTAACGTTCTTATTCTCTCATGGTTTAAATAAAGAGAAGACTACAGGAGAAACACATATTGAGAACAAGTAAGAAATTAAGCAAAGGTCAGATTTTCAAGATTATGAGTTTCCTTGTTTGCTCTAGAGGCAAGTCATGCTCTGCCAGAAGCATCCTATAATCTATTTCACAGTGTTAGGATTAGAATTCATGTTTAAAGAGTAGTAGCATGTATCAAAGACAGCAAGTAGTTCTTTTTATTAAAGAAAGAGACAAAACTCCCTAAAAAACGCCAGCAAGCTGAAATTTAGAAAACTATCTCCTATCTTATCTACAATCATGGAACAAGGTCTCTAGGATATCTCCCCATAGATATCAGTAAACGAGTTAAACTTACGAAATTTTCCCCAGATCTTCTGCTGCCATATTCTGCCACAGATTGCTGCCTCCTCCTCATGGAGGAGGAGTATACATCCAGCATGCATACTTTCCATTTTCATAACACCCAGCTCCTCTCTATGAGGAGCATCATAAAGCCCTGACGCATCATACGTTGAAGTCTCTCCATTGACCGCCATTCAAGGACACCTTTGTCCCCTGCAGAAGGCATCTGCACAGCCTACGCTTCCACTATTTGTCTCACTCCAGTATGCTCCAACATACCAACAATGGCAACCTCAAACAGCCATTTGTCCTCTGTCACCTCAAACTCTCTTTCTGACACATCTAGCCCTAGGAATGCTGTCTCAGGACCAGCTGAAAAGGTTCCGCTCTAAAACCTCTTAGAGGCTAACAGTTAACTGCGGCCAGACACCTGCATACCCTTGTAGGAACTGATTTTTACCTACCCAGCCATGGGCCATATCATGGTTGCCCTCACCACCTTCCATCCCTTCATATGCTTTGAAATCAAGAAGACAAACTCCCCAAAACATCATCTCTCATTTACTACATGTTTGCACCATTCTCAGAACACCACGGACCAGATCTGACCAAGTGCTCAGTGCAGCAAGAGTATAAATACAACAGCAACAACAGCTTTCAATTCCTGTTTATATTGAGTACCAGAGAACACAAATGCCATACAGAGTCATCTTTTTAATCAGCAATTTAACATGTTTTTCCTATTATCCTCAATTCTCATGTAACCACTCTGAATGACTCCATCCACGCTGAAGACAGAATTCCTGCTATCTTACTCTGCAGGAGGTTTGTCTCATGTTGGTTTAGGGTGAGCAGCACTCCTCTCTGTTCCATAAGTAAAAAGAGACTCACCACTGCCCTCTGATCTCTTGGTAGAGCCTCCACCCAGGTGTCAGTGAGGAAAGAGACAACACTAAAATCTCTGCCGACAAGAGCTGATACAAAGAGCTGCTGCAGAGGGAAAGGCACCACAGAGGGCTGGGATACAGGAGGAGGGGGGAGGTCAGTGCTCTTCTCCCACCAACATGAACAAAACCATAGCAGAACAGAAGAGACGTTTGTACTGTGTACTGTGGACACAGACTCAGCTGATGCCTCTATCCCCAAACTATTCATCTGCATGACAGAGAAATTGCCGGACCGAGCCTGCCACAACCTGCACAGCCGGGAGCCCGGAGAAGCGGCTGCAGAGGGAAGCCTGGACATCAGTGTTGTCATCAGCATCTGTTTTGCACAGCTTTTACTCACAACATGCTTTGCCCGGGACAGGCTGTTAGCCCCTTCGCTCTGCAGTCCCCAGAGGACACCCAGGGCACTGGTGTGGAAGGAGTTAAGATAAGAAAAGCCATCAAAGCTACAGGGGACTCTTTCAAATTGCTTCTTGTGGGGCAAAACACAAATGTTAAAATACACATTAATTTTCTTCCCCATAGCAGCGGCTTTGCAGATATTGACAACTCTCTCAGGATGAGGCTTACGGCAGCTGCATTAATTTATACTATTGAGCTATAATGCTTTTAATTTATTTTCTAATTTGCTTCACATCCCCAAATTCCCTAAACTGCTTCTGTCTGTTTAATATGAAGGTTAGCCAAGGCTCCACCAGATAAATCCACCTTAAGGCTATCAGAAACCTTTTGTGAACCAAGAGCATTCTCCTTCCAAAGAGGCCTTTCTTCTGTTCATCAAAAGACTATTAATAACACAATTATTCCTGTTGAAAGAAAAGGCCATAATTAATAGACTCAAGAGCAAAACATCCATCCTACAGGAAAACAGACTTTCTGCTCCTGGAGGCAAGATTTTAAATCCAGAGTATTTCTTTGGATTGAGAAGCAGCTAAGTCTAGAGAATAATAAAAATAATAGAGACCGAAAAGAAAAAAAAAAGTTGCAGATTCCATGAATAGCTCAGCACTGAAAGCAGAAAATGAGAGGCTACACTTCCTATTTCCCAGCAGTCAACTAGAATTACCTTTCACACCATGGCTCGAGCTAAATGATCTGCAAATATATTTTACACATTATACCAAGGCTCAGCATTTTAAGTATATAGGTATGTATTTTTAAGGATACAGCTGCTTCAGGAGAAGGACTTCCCTTGTTTGTAACCTCATTCTGTTAGCTGGTAGCTGAACAAAATATTAACAAGCTTTCTGCACAGGGCTAGAGGAAAAAGACCATGGAAAAGAAGGGTGAGACAAATGAAGAGCAGAAAGCATACAGATACCAGACCTTTTTGAAAGCTAGCAGTCTCCAAACTTTTGTAGCTATTAGCTGATCAGCATTGCACCTGTACCAGTGACAGCCTCCCCAATCTCAGCTCTGCTTGAGGAGAACAGTTCAAGTCTGCTCCATACCTAAACGCCTTCTAAAACACAGGTTTGCAGAAACTGAGCCCCATTTTGATTTAAAGTGAACCTAATTAAATGGGATGCATGCAGGGAGATAGAGAGACTCATTGACTAGGTAAAGAGTAGGAGCCTGGAGCAGCAGTGATAAAAGTGAAGTACGAGGGGTGGCACCCCAGCCAGCTGTAAGTTCATTTCAATTCCATAATATTTCATGGGCATGACAGCTGCTCGTCTGTGGTGCTTCTAATCAGCTGTAAATGTCTGGGGGGCTGTCGCGCGTCCATTTGTCACCATTGTCTTCTCCTGATTCGCACACACAAATGCCAGCATCCCGGCTTTTTTGCCATGTTAATCACAGTGTGGATTTTTATTGGGGTTTTTTGTTTCTTTTTCTTTTTTTCTCCATGTTCCCTTATAGCTTTGGCACTCTGTTTTATTTCCTCTTCTATCGTGATTTGCCATTATTCTCTTACCCTGTGCAGTGGTTTGGCTATCCCACTTTCCACCATTATTACTGTATATGCTTGTACTAGTAGACACTGAAAGAAAACTGAACAGTTGAGAAGTTACTGTCATTTAATCTTAAATGTGTTGCTGGAGGAGGTTTCTTCAGGGCAAACAGTGATTCAGCATCTTCCTTTATCAAAATCATACCAGGGTGTTTCGTGCCCCTCTGCCTGAGCCCCCATTGGCTGTAGCATATGTCACCCAATGCTTACCAAACTAAGACAGTGTGAAGTCACATCACAAGCACCACAACTCACTCCTCAGAGTAAAACACATAAACCATGACAAAACACTTCACTTGTGTTGCAAAAATAAAGCTTCTGTTCTTGACAAGCTTGACCTTTAAGTGTTCAGTGTACAGAGCAGAAAAAGGGTATTTTGCCACCACCTTTACAATAGAAGATTCCTATTATGTTCTACAGAGTGTCCAAAACCAGAGCTTTCAGTGGTGAGACCTCTGTGTCAGTACTGTTATTGTACAAAAAGACATACATGCCCACATATAGACTTAAATACACTGAAGGATGCTGTAGCATATAATCCTTTAAAATAAATTAGATAGTTACCTATTTCATTACTACAATTTTATCAGGTACTATACCATCAAAACAAAATCAACACAGAGCACTGCATGAATTACTTCGGGATGACAGAAACTAAGAAACAATCTGAGAGGTGAGGAGAGGCCTTGCAACAAGTTTGGCTTTGAGTGTATATTCTGTGAGGACTGATTATTTAATATTTACAAAGTGTTTTGCATATAAAGCCCACAACTATGGATATTTTTAGTATTTTTCTACAGCAAAAAGTCAAAAAGCAGTGTCACTACTGCTGGGTCTGCCCTCGGTTTGGTTGCACCAAAAATGCGTGCTTCACCTGCAAAATCTCATACGACAACAGCTATCATTAAAATCTGCTGATTCTTTCTTTATAATGAAGTGTTGTTTCAGGCTTAGTGCATATCCTCCAAAGTGACAAGCTACACAGGCACCCTTCAGGGAAAAATCTGCAGAGTATTATTACGTTTGGATAGCCAGGCTGAAGGAGAAAACACTCTTCAGTATAAGCTTGTTAGCTTATAAATCTGCTACCATTTGCAACGAGGCTAAAACAACTCCTCTAGGAGTTCAAAAGATGTACACTGAACTCAGAGGACAGCATCTATCATAGGAACAGGTAGGGAAAACACATTTTGCATTAACAGCACAAAATCCCCACAGACTTCCCTGGCAGGAGCTATTCTGCCATCGCCCCAGGGGGTAAAATGGCAAAACAAGCCTCCCAGGCTTGCCCTGTGCCCTCCATCTCTGACGCACAGGCACGCATCTGCCATTAACCTCACCATGCAACTCAGCGCCCAGTTGCTGCAACACAAATCTGCGGGACAAAGCAGCAACCTGGAGTTAAGGAGACACATGGAGGCTGCCCATGCCTTACCTCTGGGAATTCCATCCTTTGCATTTCCAAATGCAAACCTTTTAGCCCCCTCCCTACAGCTCCTGGCTTTCTCTATTCTGAGGGATACGACATCCACATTTTCCACATGCAAGTACATGTTAGCCAAGCTTTTATAGCTCATGTGCTTTCTTTCACAGGTCTTTTCAGAACCCTGACTATCTTTTATTAGAATTCTGTGAAATCCTTTATTTGCCACCAGGAGGAAAAGGAGGAAAAAAAAAACAACCCCACACCTGCTAGATTAATTCCTGTAGATTTCTCCTTTCACGGACCTTTAGCAAATTTATATACATATAATTGAAGAGACCGCTGTTGTTAACCCTCTATAAAAGAATTAGCCTCTTTATCTTTCACCCATGGATTGGCAAGACATTCTGATGTCGCTAGTTTTCCCACTTCCAATGTGAGTGCAACCAACTGCATTGAGGTCAGAGCTTAGCTCACCTCAGCTACATCTAAGACAAGAGAGCTCCTTCGACTGGCAAAAAAAAGATGGAAAGCAGCACCCAGGACAACGAAAAAATCTTTCATTTTGTATTCTAATTTTTGGTCATTGGAAGCTGCTTCTCTATGGTGATGCTAATTTGTTTTTTAAAAATGAGACTCCCCCCTGGGATGAAAATCTCCTCAGAGGGCTCTGGCCTTTTGTTTCAAATTCCTTGTGAAGTCCTTAGGGTTGAAAATGCGGCTGACGCTTAATACATTCAATTTTCCATGCATTAGGGTCAGTAATCCAGTCCCGTGCAGAGCAGGATCTCCCAGTTGGCTCTGAGCTTCCATGACGACAGCGAGCAGGGAGATAAACGTGATGGAGACGCAGAAAGCCCCCATCAGCAGTACCTCACGAAAACACTACCCAGCCTGCCTTTTCTTCTTTTCTTTTTTTCTTTAAATAAACCATCAGTGATTAACTGGCTTGTGATTATGTTCCTATGAGAAGCCATCTGACAAACCATAATTAAAAACCATACAAAAAGTCATTCACCACATTTTTTAACATCTGCTTATAAATCCCCTTTTAGACTTTCCTACCTATTTTGGGCGCACAGTGTATGTAAAACCCGGCACGCTAAGGGAAAAGCGTTCATCTCATACCACTTTATCTTTGAAGTGCTGATAAGGGGACCTAAAAATGCTAATACATGTGGAAATTCCCCACAGAGCCATAATGAGCAGATTTATATAAACCTCAGTATTCTGCCAGTGTCTCGGATGAGAGTATTCTTCACTAAAAGCGGTTTTCTTCCTCATCCATGCTGCAAGCCTCAGACAACAAGCAAGTAGAAGAGAAACGCTTTGCAAAATCTACATTTACTCTCCCTTCCTGCCTGTACGTATTAAGAGGTTATACATTTAAATCCATGCAGCCTACCTTGGATTGTCCAGTTGCCATACTACTGGGAGAGGGAGGAAAAAAGCAAGAGCTAAATCAACTTTAGCTCAGTACAGAGCAGTGGTCCAAAGAAGTACAAATGAGAGAGAAAGTGGATCAGCCTAACCTGAGGGCAGCATGAGACTCCCTAGCAACCGCAAGCAGCAGATGGCTTTTTCATCCCTCTCTCTCTTACAAAGGGTAGCAAAGTTGTCTAGCGATTAAAGCTGCTGGGAGACACGAACCCAGACCACTGAGCAAGATGTATAATCTCCAAGAACGATCTAAGTCTTTACAGATTTTCCGTTGCTACACCTGTAAAACAGAGATAATGTTATCCCCCAATCTTTCTAACGTCCTAGAAGGTTCCTGGACGTGAGGTACATATACATCCATTTTTTGGAGGGAAAAAAAGTAGAACAGGTTGGAGAAGAGCTTAACGTTCTCAAGGAAACAGTATACCAATGATGATAACAAAAACTTGGAAATGGCACAGCATTTTTCATCAAGAGATGTCAAAGCATTGTGCAATGGATCTCTGCCTCCTTATCTTTATCTTACAAATGAGGGAGAGACACAGAAAAGATTTGCCAAGGTCATCCAGTAAGTCGAAACCAAGACTAGAGAACCAGACTCTGTTATTAGCTACCAGCCATCCTAGGAGAAACAATTTTGTCCAAGACAACAAACCCAACCTGGACTCAAGTATATTTAATTGCCTTCCTAAAATTCTTGTGTGTGTAAAACACTATTTCAGAGTGGAGTGGAAGCTGAATCTAATATAGTAAAAGAATTTTAAACGCACACGCCTTTTTGTCCCAAAGCATTGCCTAGTTTTTAACATGCCTTACTTGCAACATCAAGAAAATGAGGTAGCAGAAGGATATAGCATCAATGTAACTCCTGCGAAAATGTTTGAAAGTGACAGAAAAAATGTGGCCAGGCAGTCTAAGAAAACTTACATTCTTACGGGATTGTGTGATTTTAATATTGGTACAGCAAACACAGGAACTGTGTTATATAAACAACCAGTTCATGTGCCCCACTCCTTTCCTCCTCCACACACTAGGACTACATATATAGGCACAGTGCATAAGCTGCCAGATGTAAAAGTTGTGTTGATTCTATGTGAGGTCTTTGAACCACAAGGTCTTTAAACTCAACCGACCCTAATCCATGAAATATGCTTTACTTGTATTTAATGGCATGTTTCTGTGCTTATCTTGTACTCACGTTTCTTCACTGTTTTGTGCCTAAATATTTCTGCCCAACCAAATTTTCTTTGTATTTATGAATTTGTTTAATTATTTTTCCAAGTAAAGGAACTAGTGAAATCAGTATTGAACATACAATCCAGCACATTTATGGGAGACTTATTTTCCACAAACATTGAAGCACTGAGAGACTAAAAAATGGATTCTCAGTTCCAGCCTCTGAGCCAGGCATCACCTCTGTAGTTAGCATGGAGTTCAACAGCCTCTCCTATAGAATTGCTTGGATTGATATTGTCTAAGCTCTACTTTATTTGGGGATGCAGAATAGGGTGTAGGGAGAAGAAAAAAACATTTAAACACTAAGATTTAAGTGCAGACTATGACAACACTGCCTAACTCCTACTCATGGATGTTCCAAAGCACAATGCACTGACCATTTCTACTACTACAGAGACCATATTTCAGTAGCAACAAGAAGAAGGTGTGCTTGGGGCTTGAAAATCTCTAGTGCCCCTCTGGTGCCGGTCACCGACACGGACAGATACAGCAAGGATCTATCTAGAAGTCATTCAGGTGCATAACAGAAAAGAATACTTCCTAAATAGGCAGAACAAACAAATCCATCTGTTTAAACTTCTCTTAATTCATTTCAGGTTTATTCTCAGATTATATAGGTACACATGCCCGAGCAAGAAGATAGATGTATGGGCCATCTGCTGTTTCAGGCTTCTGCAGAGTGAAACTGCATTATCTCTACTGCATTAAGGCCTTACACAACTGCCTGAATGGCCTTGGGATTAGGTCCTATGGGAAGTGAACACAAAAGTAAAATACTTGAGTGTAAAACTAGATCAATAATCCTGAAGCTTTTTATTCCTCTCAGTCAAGAGTCAAATGAAAGACAATCAATACAATTATTGTAACTTCTTTCTGAAAAAGCAACAGATAATCTATTCCGCAGAGTCAGAGGAACCTAAAGTGCAGTGCAAAAGATCAGTCATCTTCATCATGAGAACAGCAAAGGACGCTCAGTGCTTTTCCAGCCTGTTCTGCCAAACTCGCAGGAAATAGAAACAAATTCCAGATTAGTGCCATTATCGTCAACGGCCGCTTTCTAAAAGAGGCTTCATTTCTCCACATCATTTAACTCTGCATGCGGAATGGAAAACCTCGTGTGCACGAAGCTCAAAACAGATTTTCTGCAGAGTAAAACTTTCAGCAATTATTTTATGGCGCAGGACAAGAAATGTTCAACAATCCAGTTTCTCTGTCCACATTCACATCTTTGATTTCTGCACTACCTCCCCATCTTTTTCAATTCACACCTACAGCCACCCATGCAAATTCCCTTTATACAAGCAGCAGCTGCTCTAACAAGAACTGAGCATCTGACATTATTAGACCTTTTTCTGCTATAGGTCCTTTATAGAGACTAAATAGCCCACAAGGAATACACAGCAATGAAATGTAAACAACCATGGCAGAGAGGTGTAAAAAGCAAAGCACTGAAAAAGGAACTGAAGAGGAAATCTGGGAGTCTTGAGGCGAGTCTTTAAAACGGTGACAAGCATAGTGGCTTTGCAGTAGGGATGCCTCTTTTTCAAAGGCAGTTTTCATAGCAGTAGTTTCCCAAGTACGAGAACGACACACACTTCCCGTACAGAGATCTGTCCTGCTAGCCCCAGCCCAGCCCCGCTCCCCAACAGCTCTGCAGTATGGGGCGCTGACAGGCGTACGAGGCGCAGGTGCACGCACACACCTGCGAACTGGGGAAGCTGCTCCAAGCTGCACCTCCACTGCAGCTGGGCATTAGCCTAAAATCTGAGGTCTCTGCTTCTCTTGACAACTGGCTCTAGCCACAACCTGGGTGGAGGGTGTAACAGCAGTGCTCCCCAACCACCCACACACATCTCCACTCAGCCACTACAAAGCAATGGAACCCCATTGCCATCTATACGGAGCCTTCTCTCACCTTATATAGATACAATATTGCCTTCGCATCTAAATTTAGAACTATCAACTATGATGCCTCCACCAGATTTGCCTTTTTATCTTCCTCACAGGTGACTCAGTTTTGGTCTTTCATCTCTCTGTCTAGTACATATGATCATCGTGGCAGCAAAAGAACAATTCTTCTGACAGATTGCCCCAGTAACTTGCACATCAGTCCGCCTGCATTACCTTCCAAAATGTCTTTCTATTTGCTTCCAACATTACTGTTGTCATTACAGCCCTTCTATGTAGGCAGACTTCCCGAAAGCCTTTCCCAAGGACTCTGAGGACAGCACTCCATCCCGATGGTACAGGCACCCATTCAAACCAGCTCCTCTTCTTCTTTTCACCAGAAGTTGCACAGAACAAGTTTCATTTGGTAAATTTAAATCACTGAAAGTAACAAGGAAAATGCAAAGCTTCCTGGCAGAGGAATTAATTCTGCATTCAGTTATGCACTTACTTACTTTCATTATTCTCAGCTTTTTTACTGTCACTCATTACTCTCAGTTATTCACAATTCTGTGTACTAATACAAAGGAGAAAACATTTATCCAGTAGATATTGGTCCTACAGTGAAACCTGCATCTCCTGCTTTGGTGGAAGGTCCTCTAACCACCAGGTCACTAAAAAGACTGCAACAGAGACATTTTTCCAACACTTCCACTGTCCATGTAAAGGACTACTTACGTATTTTACAATTAAAAAAGAAAAATAAATAAAGGGGATGGGGAAATAAACAGCACAAGAAGCAAGTACTAGGACCCAAGTCCTTTAATGAGCCTAAAAGACTTGCCCACAGTTGCACAGAAAACCTGTGGAGAGAAAGAAATTCTCAGTCGCTCAAGTTTCATAGGCACAAACTAGTCTTCCCTGTCTATGAACAGCACAGCTTCTGTATTTTCAGCAACAAACAACTATTGTGATTGATAATCTGTGTTAATGTATTAAGCCATCACCTCTAAAAACAGCCTGGAGATGTACATTGGTTTGAAGAGCAGTGTAATTTAAACTAATGTATTACGTTGGACAGCAGTTAAAACACAGTGGTATAGACCAAAATCCACCAAAACAAAGAAAAAGTGTGCATGAGAGTATTCAGGAAGTGTGCATGAGAGTATTCACTGACTCCTTGATACACAGACATTTTCCATTTGCTCACTATTTTCAGACGAAGATCAGAAGCTGATAGTATCTCTAATGCTCCAGGATATCATTGCAAGAGATAGTCCAGGCTTTGTCTTCACCCTTGTACTATTTTTAAAAGATTATTCATGAGGGACAACGTGCAATTTTGTGCTTGGAAGCAGATGAAATCAGAAGTGTGTGTCCCTGTACTTTAACATGCAATTGGAACAGACCTGTGAGTCACATACAATGCAGCTTCAGCTTATTGTAAGAGTCTTTCTCCCAGGAATTTAACTGGCTATTTGATTATGGATATGTAACTAAAAGGGGTTTATCATAGCCCAAAATCTTGACTTTAAGAACCTCCAAGCTCCTCTACTCCAATGCCAGAAGGTTTATTTCTGACATACTGACAGCTTTTTAAGGAAAAAAAAAAAAAGTTAATCCCAGAAGACTTACTTGTAGAAACACTTTAGTAATAATGAATGAAATGTAAGAAAAAATAAGCTGCAAGCTCACTAAATATAGGGATAGAAATGTATGTGGAATTTTATCTTAGGTTCAGAGTCAAATTCCACAGTTCTTCCTTGCTGTACAGTTTCATGCACTATACCAGCATATCTGAACTTCCCTGAAATACAAGGAGAGACAGAATACAAGAAGAATGTAGGCATCAATCTCAGGTCCACACATCAGACTCAAATTTTTTCCTTTATTTAAACCAGAGATGAGTTATGCCTTACGCTATCTTGCTTAATTAATGAAAACACATTTTGAGACAATGAAAAGACACAATGTCAGTTTGTATTCAAAAATTAATACAATTAAGTAACTAATTAATGCAATTATAATTCTCATCAGAAACCAATTCATTGCTGTTTCCCATAAAACTTCACTATCTGTGAAGGTCTCAATGTGGATAGGGCCTTCTCTACCATAAAGTCCTCTTATGCTTTTTTTTGAAACGGATGTTAAGAATTCATCCAGAATGGCAGAAGTAAATAGAACTCCTTTCAAGTCTCAGTTGACACGGAAAGAGAATATACAAATGTTTGTGTACTTAGAAATGTATTTGCCAATATACTACTGATCAGATTTACCTGTATTAACACACTATCACAACTGAAAACACTTAAATTACTTATCAACAGCCCTTTTAACACAGATCTAGTTGGCTAACCAGCACTTCTATGCATAGCATTATTTGAAAGACGTAGATAAACTGGAGAACTCTCACGGAGGGTAACGAAACGTGATCAGAGCTGAAGGGACTCGCCTATAATGAAATAACACAGCAAGCTAAACGTGTGACAGTTGAGCTGAAGGAAAGAGAAGGAAACATGAATGTAGTTGATAATCAACTATGTGAAAAGTAAAAAGGGAATAAGGGAAGGATTTAGTACACCTACAATGTGCAAAAGGAGAAACTGTTCGAAGAGCTAGAAAGTGTATAATGATCTTTCTATACCATGTCATATCTATATAATGTCATTTCTATAAAAATGACAGCGGACATGACTTTTTAGATACTCAAAAGTATTGTTCTGTTCTGAAGAGCTTCAAAATAAAATGACACCACCTTTTCCATGGCATCTGCTCTTTGCAGAGACATACCTGAACAAAATGAATTATTACTGCTTTCATTCCTCTTAACCTTGTTCTTACTGCAAAGTCCCATCACCTTCAGGGGGTGAGGTCACTGAAGGCATAATCTGAAAAATGTGGATTTTTTTTTCTGATGGCAGTCAATGAACCTTCCGCCTGAAGAAGTTTCTCTCTCACTGGAGACAGATTTAAGCACACACACACATGCACACAGAAAAAGGAGGAACAGAACTTAATTCTCACATTTCAAATTGGGTTTACACGACTTGCAGAAAAAAAAACCCACAGAGTTTTTTCACTAGTAAATCTGATACTTAAAACATTGAGAAGCTGCAAGTATAGAGCCCTTGGACGTACTGACAAAGGCATTTGAGAGAGGAATTAAGGACTAAACAAAACTCAAAAGTAACATACAACGCTAGAGCAAACATTCACAAGAAATCACACCTCTCAGATGACATCCTCACTGGTATGAAACCAGTTACGACAAGGAGCATACAATAAAGCAAAAAAGGTCCGCATTGGTAACAACAGTTCCTTTCAGCCCAGTAACAGCAATTCACAGGCATGCTATAACTATACATAGGTAAGATGACAGTATTTCTATTTTTTTAAAAAAAAACATTCTAAAACCATTTGCTCAGGTAGCCTTAAGATACTTGTTTGTGCCTGAAACCAAAAACACTAATACACTAAATAATTTTTTGAGTAGTATTTTAAGCACAGTATGATTTTATAAAACAGATTTATGGCCTGTGGCAGATAATCACGGAAGAACTATTTCTTCTCATTCTAAGAGTCTGCAGCAGAGTTTGCGCTGATGTACATTTACAAGGTTGAGGATATGAGTAAAACCTACATTTCTTTTCATTGGCACTCCTCTTGAAGGAAGTTTATTAATGTCAATTTAATAGTCTGGATTTATATTGAGTACGTACCAGACCACATTCCACAATTAAAGCTCTGTTCAAAATAGCCAGTTAGTCATGTTTTCTGAATTGGAGAATCTCTATTTGGAGTGCCACAAATGTAAATTAAAAAAATAGAGGGAAAAAAACCAAACCAAACCATACCAAAAAAAACCCCAACCACTCAGAAATGCTTGGATCCTAACCCCCACAGTATTGAATCTCTTACCACATTTTAAAAGAAATTAAGAGGGAGAAGATATTGGTGATGTTGCTGACACACTTGAACATCTAGTCTCACTACCACTAACAGCAAAACCATCAATATAAACTGAAGTGTGCATCTTTATTAAGTTAATGTAAAGTGGACTCAGGGCTTTCCCAGAGATTCTGCTGATATTACAGTGGAATATGGGAACTCATAAATGAAATATAAAGTTACTGCTATTTGGTTTTGCAACCAAAACTGATGGGGGATCATTTTTATGTATTTTCTTTTTTCATTCTTGCTGCTTGGGATTATTGCTACCGATTATTTGATCCCAAAAGAGGAAGCATGTAGAGAGGAGAATGAAAAGAAATGAAAGGGCAGACAATTATACTCCATCAGATGTACTTGAAATCAATCACAATGCAGTTTACTCAGGCTGTTTTCCCGAGCTTGCTGTCTCTATGAACTGTTCAAGGGAAAACCTCAGTAATGATCTGGCTTTCTGCACATTGATTTTTAACAGCATTGTCATTTCAGCCAATAGAACTCAGGTAAAGACTAAGTGAAAACGTTTTCTTTTATTGGGAAACTAACGAGTGCATGTAGGAATCTCCCCAGAAAATACAAAAGGGACGGAAAACAAAAGGGGTGTCTACTCGCAAAATTACTGGGAAGCACTGCAATGTAAAAATAAGTGAAGGGGGAAGACTATCAGTGAAAAGGAAAAAGGAGTATTTCTGGTTTTATTAATGAGGTTTTTAAATGCTGCAACTTTTGTTTGCATTTTGTTTGTATACATGAAGCATTCTCCAGACAGGTAGTATTTTTGTGTCTGTCCATCAGCTGCATCAAGTTCATTCACTGGGCTCCAACAGAGGACTATAGTATGTTCAGTTTATGGCTCATCTGTACATTAAAATTTGGTGACATCGGGGAATCTTTACCAAACTGAAAATGAGGGCAAAATAATTTAGAATTTATTGTTTTGTGAAATAAAGACATCTCGTAAAAACCTCTAAGGTATATTTGATACTCACTAGCCCTTGGGACAACAGAATCACAAAGGGGCAAAGAGTAGGTGTAATAATTGACCCACCTTTCCAGTATAAAGCATGAACAGTAGTAGGCAAACTTAATTTTTTAAAACATTTTCCAGTTTAACAACATAAGTTTGTCATCTGTTTAACACCCATCTGTTTAACACCAAAAGCAATCACTTCAGGAGAGGAAGACGTCCACTTCAGCAATTGATTTAGTTGTACCATTTTAATAACAAGTAAACTCAAATTGCCTTAACATGCCAATGCAGCAAGTAAAACTGTTCAAGAAGCTGCACACTCCAGTGAGAGCTTTGCTAGTGCAATGGGTGATACTCTCCCAGTTTTCTGAGTCTGAAGTTCCACCAATTACCAAACACATTCTATACCCAGAAGACTTTCAGGATCGTATCTTCACTTCCAAGTGCAAACATTCAGAAACTCTGCACATTTTACTTGTAAAGATTATTGAACTTAACAGTAATATGACTACTAGAGAAGACTTGTTATATTGGTTGTGCATGGGACTGACTATATTTGAAGGGTCAAATATCAGAACAGTTGATGTATGTAATCTAAATCTAACCAGTACATCTACTTTGTCTTCAGTGCACAAATTAAATTAATTTTGTTTTTACATAGCACTGCTAGTGTCTAGGCACTTCAAGTTCTAATCTGGTGATTCTTCTTCCATCTCAGTTTCCCCATCTGTAAAACAGGGATAAAACTTACCTTCCCCACTCAGCGGATGTGTGGATTAGCTAGAGAGGCTGAAAACCCTTTGAAGATGAGAAGTGCTCATCTTTATTATCCAACAGCAGCATTCCAATTACAGGCTCTCGTCCTTCTTCCTTTAGAAGCTGTCAAACATAATATACAGCTCCATGCGTCACAAAGATTAAATATGTCTAATATGACAGGTTTAAGATGGACAGGATATTATCTTAACAAGGTTACATGCAAATATAATTACTTGTTTGCTAATTCATTTCATTTAACCTACAAACACTGTCAGTCTGCTTTCAGCAAAGAAGGACCCCAGAGTTCTGCCATTAAAGGGATGTTGTTGGTTTACAGGGTGTGTGGAACAACCTCTTCTTCCTTACTACCTCCACCATGTCAAACCTATGTATTTCATATAGGTCTCATGAAGGTATTACGAGAATTTTACATTTCTTGGCTTCTTGGAAGTTACTTTTTGTCCACAGCACACTGTCCAACTGCCACACATTTTCCATTAGTGAATTAATACTGATTATCTTTTCATTTTACTGAAGGAATATCTAGAGTACAGAAGCCACTGGGAAGATTTTAAAGGCATTTAGGCACCTGTAGTAACTGCAGGCTAAGAACAGGTTGTTTTTTTAAAATTTCACAAGGTCTCTGCCCAAATATTGAAGTACCTACACAGTCTTTAAAAACCTTATTTTCTTCAAGTCAGAGAAAAAACATCTAAACAAGAACTGGAATTCATGTGTTTTGATATCAGCAGGACACATCTTCTGAAGAGTTCCACAGACAGCTGATTCATTAAACTGAATTTCTGGGGCAACAAGTATTCACAACAGCAAAAAAAGGTACTGTCACCAGCAAAGTGTATGTAGCATATCTAGTCCTTCAGCATAAAGGTGCTCCTTTCAGGGGGACAGGTTTTCCATCCTAACAAGCAAGCATTTGGTGTCTCGTTTCTGTACAACCCAGGCAAACCCACTGTACCCAGGGCCCAGCTCCATGGAGTTAATATCACTTCTGGCCCTGCCACTTCGCTCCCTCCCTTGCTACCAGCAGCTCCCGCTGTGCTGGACTCACCCAACGTGGGCGACACACCAGCAGGCACAGTCTCGTCAGCACGGTAGTCAATACCCTCAGCAGCAGCAGAACAAGGCCACACGGCCAGGTGCCCTGCCCTGCTAAATAACAGACAGTTAAGCTCGATTTTGCAATGTAATGAAGGAACTGAAGTAAACGAGAAGAGCTTAAAAGGCATGTGAATAGGATAAAGAGAACACAAAAATTTTTCTTTGCCTTTGCTCAAAATTTTCATGTCAGCCTAAGCTGAGATGAAGGCACCAGCTGACAATCCTCAGGTAACCTTCTGGAAGTCAAGTTTTACAGGTTAAATTCAATGAGTGTTTTAGAAACCCACTGGATTCCTTACAGCAATCCAACTTTATTAGAGAGTTTCCAAACATACTGTAGCTTTGAAAAAACAGGTGACAGCACATCTAGCTTCTGACCTAGATACTTACCTTTACAGAACTAGATTTAAAAAGAGCCCTGCAAAAGGTGCTGGTCTTCTAATCCGTTTAAGCAATAAACAATGGGATTTTTAAGGCTCACTTTGTCGTGAAACTACAACCATGCCCTTTTATGTGGCTCCATAGGTCAATCCTACAGCAAATGCACAGGCAGTCAAGTTCCCCGTTTGCTGCAGCCAGACACACAAACACACACAAGCCTGCTGCCCTTTCAAAAATGGCAAGCAATACTGAATTTTGATCTGTTTTGGACACCCCTACTACACTGTCAAGTGAATCAATTCCATAGAAACGTTCTTCCCATTGATAAGGACAGCTTCTTAGAGAAACATGGGCAATAAAGAGGTTTAGAGCCTTAGGGGGGGTGGTTGCATTTTTTTTAGAGAAGGCTCCGTAAAAGCCATCCTTCTCTGTTAATAATCGTTAATTTTTAAAAAAACAACTTTTAAAACCAGGTTTAATTCCTGTTCATGACTTTCTACAGACACAGACTGTTATGGGTAAAGGAGAGCACTCACCAGCATTACAATTTCCAAGCCATTTGAAACCTGTTTTTGCAGAGAAGCACATAGATGCACTTGAAAGTTCGATGAACAGACCTACAATTAATTTGCTATCATCTCATGACAGCAAACAAAGAGGCTGAAAAATGATTGATAGATAATGCTTCAGAGAAACAGAGGGATATCTGAGCAACTTATCTTTGTCTTGGTTACTCTGCAAGAGATTGACCTTTTTAATTCCCATATGAACCTGAAGCTAACTTAGAGCAGAAAAGGCCTGCTACACTCACTGCACTAACAGCTAGAAACGCTTTTTTTTCTTCAGACTAGAACATACATTCCTTTATCTTAAATTTTTCAAGGGCGAGGACAAAAGAGAGACCGCTGGGACGGTGGCAGCAGCCCTGGGGCTACAGCTGGAGCACTGTGGCCAAACCAGAGCATAATTCCTCTGCCTGCATCCTTCACACTCCAGTGTGGCTCAGCGAGGCTGAAGACCCAATTTCGCAGCCATCCATCCTGACTCTAGGTAGAGTCCCCTACAACTGCAAGCCTCAACAGGCAATGTTGCATTCTGACTTAAGTAACTTCCAACTCTGACCAGCTGTCTCAATAGCCACATCTCTGTACCAAAGACAGCAAAACACTACAATTCCAAGGGCTGTATGTGGCAGAAGACCAAATACAATAATGCCATATCTATATGGGCTTATTTCTGTCACTACGTTTTCATACCCTTAACAGCTTAAATATCTTCTTTATCTCAATTAAATCTACAAGCTAGACTCCTTGTTCGCATAAACTACACGTTTCTTTATTGGTATGCACACATCCAAAGTAATCTTTGCAAATGTCTACAATAAAAAAAGCAACAAAGGCAGCACAAAGTAATCTGAAATCTTTGCTGCTCCCCTGAAACACAGAGTGGCTAATTTTCTTTAACCATCCGTTCTGTCCACCTTAAACTAATACTAGTCCCCCACCTAATCTGAGGACAAACTTTTGTGGTATCCAAAGCTCTGCTACACCAAGCAATAGGTGTAACAGATCTTCATTACCATCTAGCCACCACCATCAAGACCCATTTGCTTGGACTGCTCAGATAGAGCAGCTGTCTAGATTTAAGATCTCTGCTCCAGCTCAGCCCTGATCAGAGGAGCCTCAGAACACTGTCAGTATATTTAAAGTTATTCGCTGTAATGAAGCCATACCACACACTTTAGAAGTCTCTTGCCAAAGCATAATTGCCGCTGCTGCTACACCTTAGGACCTCTGGACTGGATTACTGCATTGATTTTTACAGGGAGCACCTGTGGATCACTTAAGAGTTGCAAGCAATGGAGAAAGCAGCTATCCACAAAGAACACAACAACAATTTTTCAGACCATATGACTGCTCTGTTAACTCTAATGCAGTTCAAGATGTTGATGCTGAGCTATGAAAGTCTTTACACGGGTTAGGTCCAAGCTATTTTTAACATGATCTTCCTTCCTCTGAGTGCCAGAGCTGTTAAGAGAAGCCTCCTATTTTTAATTAATAATGCCAACAGCAGGACATTTTTATTGAAGCAAATTTGACAGTGGACTATTGTTCCCATACAAATCTGATACTGCCCTGCCTGTGTACATTTAGCACAAGGTATATGACTATGAAGACACATATGGCACACAAACACATCTCAGCAGTATATGAATGCTTCTTTTTAATTTCAGAAATATTTTAAAGCCTTGTCTTAAATTTGCAAAGCCTTTAACCAACTGCCTCTACAATCTCCTCGTTTTACATGATCTTGCACGATAGCTCTGCTCTCGAGGAACAATGCAGCTTTGAGCGAAGCAGCAAGGACTGTGTATTTTCAATGGCTGGATGCCAAATATTAAAGTCCCTGTCAAAAGAAATTTGCCAAAGCCTGCTGTTAACTCCGAACACAAACTACATCTCGGGGAAAACCTTTTCTAGGTGAAGCACCAACAAAAGTCATCACCACAAGTGGAAAAAGGAATGTTTCATTCATATGCTTGTGAATGCAAAGACATAACAATCTTGATGGGAATACATACTGATATTCTTACTTTTTTAAAAACAAAGCCTAATAAACAGATTGACTTCATCTTTCATTGGAAACTAAATTTGATTTCTAAATCTCTAGCTATAAATCTTTGAAAGTACTCAGCGTCTGAACTCAGGAAGCCCAGCATCCTTTGAAAATGAAACTACGTGTATTTCAAAGCCCAGAGAGGATTTAAGAAGGTAAGCTAAAAAAAAAACGAGCCACCCTAAAAACTAAACAAACTTGAAAATCTACTCTCCATATCACATACACCCAGAGAAAGGAAGAGTTGCATGCTGTCTGTATGTCTTAATCCTGGTGTGTTTATTTTTATTTCTACTGCCTTTGATGATTAAGCAGTAGAAATCCATGCACCTGGGAAGTTAAAACAGAAATTGCAACCCAACTCTGCAGGTTCTCCCAAACACAATTTTGTACTTCCAGAGAGGTACAGGTCCTGTATTCCTCCTCCTCCTCCTCCTGCTGAGTCAGGATTATGCACAAGGAAGGACTGTTCAACACAGGGGAAGGCTATGGGATCAGGACCAATATATCACTCGGGAAAGTTGAAAGCAAACAGTAGCATGCAATATAGCACGGAAGGCACGTGGTTTATGTGTGCTTCCATGGGTGGCTTGGATTAACTACCTATAGCACAGTAAAAAAATATGAACCATGAAAACTGTAATGGACTGGTATCATTTCTGGCCACTTAGTAGCCTCACACTCTCAGCCTTTTACCCACACACTGGAAAACAAACACGTACAGGTGCCAGCTCCTTGTAAATGGGAATAAGCGAAGCTTCCCTAACAGCTGCTTTATCTGCTGTCTCTGAGATAATATTGCAAGACGAAGCCCTAACTAATCCAACTGCTGTAATAAAAAGGCTGATGCCATCATTTTTCTAATCACTTCAACAAGCTACATATACAAAAAGTTATTATTACATACACTATGCTCCCCTCGCTTGCAGAAAACTGATCATCCTATTGACTGCAGCTTTATATTTAGATTCCAACAATGAGAGTATCTCCAGCTCAGAAAGCAACAGCCTGGCCTTCTGGTTGGGTAAATCCGTATCAGATAATTAGTAGAGACAGCTAAAAAAAAAAAAAAAATCAAAATCAAAATCAATAACTACATTAATATCTATGACCCACTAGAAAATGTTCCCCTTTAAAGACTTCCATTCTGGACAGCCATGCAGTATCTCCACTAAGAAGTATTATTTTTCTTCTCTGCCCAAGTCAGAAGAAGGTGCATTTCCAACCACAACCCTTAGAGATACACGAGCCCTGTCAGCAAACCCAGCAGGAGCATTATGCCAATTGCATAATTCTATCCCTTGAAGAAGAAAAGGGTTATTTTGAATGAACAGCCACCACTGAAAGACCTCAATGTTACTGAAGAAAAAGAAAAGAGAGAACTCATGCTTATGCTCTGATAATGATATTTTAAATATTGCTTCATCTTTAGCCATATGCCATTGCATTTGGATGGTATCAGATCCTGAATGCCACAAACCACAGACCTGAAATGGTGCAGGGAACAGCTGCAGGCTTGCCTCGAGTGCAGCCAGCACTCCCACAGGAGACCAAGCAATATGAGATGTCCCGAAGAGCTATTTTGGTAGAAATCGATTTTTTATGCTTCCAAAATGTTATTATGTTTATTTGAGGGTGTTGGCAAAACGTGTAAGACAGGAACATATTAGGGAACAAGCACACTGTAAAACTCTTGGTGTAACCCCAGGTGAAGCCAGCAATTTTATATTCTACTCTTTCTCATTGTACCATTTTATATTATGTTCCTCCCAAATAGTAGTTATTATGTCAAGTTGACACTGCAGGTGTGCAGCACAGGCCTCTGTATTATCAAGGCACTATGGAATAACATAAACTGATCAATTTAATTGAAATAATCAAAAAGTACTTACTAGAATTGAAGTCAAATACGATCAGAGCTTGGCTTCTCTCCAGTATGTGCTAGCAACAATACCCCAACCTTGTTAACGTATTGCAAGCTTTTGTATAGGCAAGAGATCACAAGATAAATCAGATCCTTCTTTCTGCAGCACACAAATCATATACTCATTCAATACACACCAAATCCTTCATAGACATCTTGAAGATTTCTAAGAATACACCAGGCTGACTAATAAATTAAAAGTATCTTCCATGAATCGACCAAATTCCCAGTAAGGCTTATAGAGTTCAGGTGCATCACAAAGCAGATCCTTTCAATAAGTTAAGAGAAGCTAGAGAAAACCATCAACACTCAGTGAAAGAAACTCAACTGTTTGTTTTGCAAAGTTCACAAAGAATTTGATTAATATATCTGAAATAGTCCTTTTTTGGTAATAAGCATGAAAGAATTAGTCCTCTAAATTATCTGTTCTAATAATTAGGATTTTATATCAATTCCATTTTTTCAACTTACCTTGTCACCTTGCACATCAACATAGCAAAAGATAAGCAAGTAGAAAATATTTAGCATTAGCACACACACAGATACATGAAATCTGCTATTTCAATGAGTCAGGCCAGGCCTACACAACACAAATACTGCATTAGCAAATTTACATACAAAAACCCTATGTTCTCCACCTGAAAAGACTGAACCAGCTAGGCTGTCTATGGAAAGATGTCCTTGCAAACAGAAATCCCCATAGTATCAAAAGTACTGTTAGTCACGCAAGTCATCTACGTGGTAAGGACCAAAAGCATAGACCAAAGACCTCACTGTATTCTAAAGCTTAAAAATGAACACTACTTCAATATAACGGCCTCAGCTTCCAAACACAGGCAGGGGCACAACAGCATGGAGCTGCTGGAACTCTGGAAGACAGTGATACACGCTTCTAACGGCACCTAGACACAGATGTTCTTCAAGGCAGCTCTAGATAACAGAGTAAAATATTGGGGTGGAGAGGAATCAAGGTTCATTCAGCAGTATTCACTACAGCTGACTCTGCCAGAACAGCAGCTGTAACTTCTCAGGGGATTGTAGATGAGAGGGATAGAATAAGGAGAGAGGGAAGGTAAGAGTGGCCGAAGAGATGATGCATCTAAAAGACTATTCCAGAAAACTGCACTGAAGCCTATGATCAAGTCATTGAAACAAAGGCTAAAATTCTGAAAGCTTCATCCTAAAGCTGGAAAATATTTACTTAAGTAACTAACTTGTTTCCAAATTATGAACACCATGAAACTTAGGAAAGTTACCAGAGGCTACAGGTGCTTAGCACTGATATAGATCAGGTCACTTGGCTATTTAAGATAGAGCCTCATATATGAGAGGTTCCACACATCCCAGATTTCGGGGCCTTCTCATAGGCCAGGCTGATGAAGGAGTGACACAACTGAGTGCTCTTCCATGTATAGGAGGAGCTAATTCCCATCTCCTCTCATTCCTCTTGGAAAAACAGAAAGCAAGCAGTAGAAGTAGTCCAAAGAATATCTATTAGATTATGCTGATTTAGGGATGTACCTTTAGATGTGCCTGGGATTTGAAAATCCTGTTTGCTGTTACTTCATGCATGAGCAAAAGCACTCCTCTCTCCAATCCCTCAGGACAGAATAAAAGATCTAGTAAATCAATAGCTCCCATTAAATGTGAAACTATTTCTGAATCCTCACGGTAAATAAAGAAGCCATGTCTTATCTAGTCCTTAATATACAAGGATACCAAATTCTTGAGGTCATATTTTACACTCCCCTGATAGCACACAGTACAATTTATTAGCTTGGGGACAGCAAATAATATCTTATGATATATTCATGTAGGCAGAGAGCAACCCACCTCTGCCAGTTAGACCCAGAAGGCACTCAGAAGTTTATTTTCCTCTAGTGTCTTCCATTCTGAAGACCTGGGAAAATGTGAATTCAGCTGAATCCACTGACTTGTCTTCTCCACATAAATAGCAATTTGGAAGAAAGCAGTTAAAAGGCTGCTGTCTGTTGAGCTCAATATATTACATCTTGAGAGAAGGCCATTATTGACTCGATAAATTGAAACTGATAAATCTTAGGTTGTATCTATATCATAAGAAAAATTAATCATGTGGACTGAAAAGAAAACCATAATGTTACATCACATTTGCCTCAACTCCAAGAATGTACCTAGTGGGGTACATTAAGAAGAGTGGGGCTGTGGAGTCTCCTTCCCTGGAGATAGTCAAAACCTGCCTGGATGCAGTCCTGTGCGACCTGCTCTAAGTGAGCCTGCTCTGGCAGGGGGCTGGACTAGATGATCTCCGGAGGTCCCTTCCAACCCCTACCAGTCTGGGATTCTGTGATTCTGTGAAACATGCATTTCAGGAATCAAACGTGAACTGTTCAGCAATCCCTATATTGTGACTTGAAAGGACTACTCTGCTTCAAAAAATGACTATAATGTATACATCAAAAGAGGAATTAAAGCTTTGAGAGTTTATGTAGTATTTAACTATTGCTGAACTACAAATGTAATGGCTAATTTCAGAAAAAAAAAGTCATCTATTTCCTCAAGACCAAGCAGTCATAAAAGTCTTGACTGGTTCAAATGATCAAAAACTACAATGGAAGTGTGTCTCTCGAGCTGCACAGTTAACATACCATCTGCTTTGCAGAGTAACAAGCTACAGGCTATATTACCTGGGGAAAATGTCCTCTTATATGTTCTCTTATTCTCCTGTGCATTTTTATATTAACAGATTTGTATCATACAGCTTTTTTCACCCTTTATCTCACATCCATTAACACAGAATAGAGTGTTCTCAGGAATGAAAGTGTTCCTTTTTTTTAACTGATTAAAAAAATAAGTATGATAGATATCAAATTTTACAAATATTTAGTCATGGAGAGCAACCACACTGTGTAACACATCCAGCACTTAAAAATTCAAAATATCAACTATAAATATAGTCAGTAAACAAACCCTAAGAACTTGCAAGTTGGATAAAATCTCATTCCAAGAACTAAAATGCAGAGCTGACATGTGCTTAACACTTATGTTGTAGAAGTACTGCCAGGCCAAAGCCAGCTGAAGCCTGTTAAGTCTGTGAATCCCGAAGACTGTATCATATTAAAAAGTGTATGTTTGGAAGAGCTGCAAAGAAGATTTGGAAAGGCTTCTCAGCACTAGCTGGCACTCTTCTGGCACGAAATCATAGTTTAACAAAGTCTAATGTAAATGCAAACCATTAAACTGAACTACATTCATCCAGGAAGGAAACTTCTTATTCTTGATGGGGACACCCATGAAAACAGCACTTACTTCCTACAAGACAGACAGACAGTTAAAAGTTCTGGATAGCACTGCCCCTATTCACCTCAAACTCTCTCAAGTTATTTAATTAAGAGAGAGAGCACAGAATCAGAACTGGAATTACTCTATCACATTAACTTCTGATTACAGACGGATATAAATTTTGGGAAACAAGCCTAGACAGACCCACAAGATAACCACCAGAACAAAGACCGTCATTAAGCAAAGACAGAGAGGAGTTGGCTGGATATTTGTCTTCTCTCTCCCCCATTCAACAACACATTTGTCCTTTTTTTTTTTTTAATTTAGAGGTGGCTCTACTACCTCCAAATAAACTTGTCGAGGTAGAGAACAACATCAGGCATACAGTTGCAAGAGCCAGCAACTGAGGAATAGTCACTGCACTATCTTCTCAGTGTAGTTTTTAATATTCTCTTCCTCCTGCTGTTTTTCAGGAATAGAAAAAGCCTCAAACTATAATTATCACAACAAATGAAAGAATATTGGACAACTCTTCATACAGGTGCCCAACCTTGATACACCTGCAATGCCTTCCTGCTCACAAGCAGCCATGAATCTCGTTCTCTGCTGCCATCAAGAGCTCTATTACCAAAATAAATACTATGGGGGAAAAAGGGACTCTCATGATGGTCATCTCATCGTAACCCCTCTTCTGACCCTTGCTCTTAAGTTTAGCTTCAAGTGCCTTCATCCATATCAAGGAAAGCAAACAGATACCAAAAAGCATCATAAAATATTTGACTCATGGTTATTAAATCATTTTAAAGCACCAAGTTGAAAACAGACTCCTATGCCTTTTTTGAGAATTCAACAAAGCGAAGAATATTACATGACTGACAGGTGTTTGACAAACTATATCCCATAAGGAATCTCAGATTGACTACAGATCACTATTCAGGAGTCAAAAAGCATCTTTTCTTTTTAGAGTCCTCACAGAAATATTTGTACACATGCTATTGAGGAGAAAAAGACAAAACCAAAGTAGTTCCAGAAAGTTCATCGCCCTGCTGGAGACTGGAAGGGATACCAGCCTCAGTTTCTGGTACAATCATTCAAATCCGAAAACAGCTAAAAAATGTTTCATTCTGAACATTCGCATTCTCTCAAAATAATCAATTTATGTTGCTCTTTTTTAAAAAAAAAAAAAAGTACTTCAGATGCCTGCTTCAGTAAGCAAGCTCTCAGAATGGAAAACACACACGGGAAGATGGGTCCTCCCCTTGGCTGGTTTACACTGTTGTAATTAATTCAGGTACTGAATCTCACCAGTGGAGAATCTGATATATCAAATAATTTAATTTCATGGATGGCCCTACATGGCGCAGTGGATGTAGCTGCTGCTGATACACAAATGTTTGTGGGTTTAACAAAGTCTGATCCTTTCTGGATGGCAGGCAGGTGCCAGGGAGCAGCAGGTTACCTGGTGCCCCTCTCCTCACACATCCATCAGCGCGGGGACGGACGCAGTTTTCCGCAAGCGCATGAGAGCACCAGGGCAGCGTCTGGGAGGCAACTACAGGACTCGAAGTCCAAACTGAGGACTCCTGTGCAAAGCAAAGCAGGGTTGCTGGTTGAACTTCAACACATGCGAGCCACTCTGCTCGGTTCATTCCAATAAAAACCTCCTTACCGCTCTACCAAGGTTGTGTAACGAGAGATTCTGTCTCACAAGAGACAAAGGTTTTGAGCATTAAGAAATTTGTTGCTGTGGTGATGTTGATGATTCACCCTTAGTCTGTGGCTTTATACCCAACTACCATGGCACAAACGTCACACACACGACACTATCAGACTCTTGCACTTACATGCGGAATAGACTCCAAGTCAGCAAAGCACGTACACCCACGCTCACCTCCCATGGTAATGCAGTGGGACTTAGTCATGCGCTTAAGTGACTTGTTGACTAAAAATGGATTAAACCCATGCCTGTAGTCAAATGCATGCTGAAGTGTTTGGCTGAAGAGGGACATAAATCTGCCTTGAGTTTAACTCTGCTTCCTCCATCTGTGTCGATTTGTGTTGGTAGTAGTTTTTACAGGTTTATAGACAGAGGGATAAAGATTCTTCTGTTATAGCATCTCCCAGGACTAGCTGGGAGAACTCGGGCTGGAAAAGAGTGCAGCAGTAACACACACCAGAAATCATAAGCAGAGTTTTGCAAAATGCATTAAAATTAGTTTGCAAAATTTTATTTTCAAAATAAAACTGTTCAAAGATAGGAAAGATTCCCAAACCACCAAGCAAGACTTACTTTGGCTCCCTTGAAATTTCTGAATATCCTTAGATGGATTCTAGCAAAGAAAAAAGAAAAAAATAGGGCTTCAAACACCAGTGACCTGACTCTGATCTTAGTTATTCAGGTGTAAATGGAAAGGAACTCCACTGAAGCCACTAGAATAACAGCACTGTCATCTCCTTAATCTCAGTACACTGAGCAAACCACATTCAATATTTGTCAAAGATCACATGTCTGGACTTATCTGGAAGAGTGCAGAACTTGGCCTTGAGAATCCCAATTGAAGATCATTAAACAAATCAGCAAACCAAAGCTCAATAATTACACTACAAACATGATTTTGTAGACAGTTACAATGGCAAGCAATGGCCTAATGCTTGCATATTTAGAAGCCAAATGGAGCAACAGTAAGAAAGCTGACATTAAGGTGACAGGGTCATTGTAATTCTATTGCCCACATCCTGAAATAGACATATGTCATTCTTACGCAGTACATAGTAAGACATGATCCATTTCATCAACTGCAATAGGAACATTTTTGGCACCCCCCACCAAAAAAAGTAGGCAAGGTGTTCAGCAATCACTCTGCACATAAATTCCCAGAGAAAAGACTTGTTTTGTTTTGTGTGGCTTCTACTATGTCCACTCTTAGAAGAGTTTAGCAGCACCCTCTATAAACTATTTGGAAGAGTCTGCTCTGAAGCAAAGATTTAAAGGAACTTTAAGAAGAAGGAAGCAGGCAGACACATACAAACCATGACAGTTTTGATTCTGGACTGTTGCCAGCATGCAGCACAGCTTTAATATTAAGATACACAAAATTTTTCTGCATGTAGATTTTATGTGTTTCTTACTCATGGGATCCATATATCTCACTCAGACATACATAATAGAAACCAACATGTATATAACTTTTTTCCAGGAGTGAAATGCAAATTGCATTTCATACATAACAAATTCCCTGATTATACAGATCTATTACACAGGACATTTGTGTTTCCATCACATCATCTGAAAACATTTAGAGGAGAGAGGGGTTTGCATGTGTGCGCTTTCGTTTGTTCCCAAGCAGCTACTTCACTGCTAAGAAAAGCTGATGAAATAGATTTTTATTGATCAGCTTCATGCTTCACCTAACATGCTAGGATGTTCGGTGCCTGATCCACAGTAATTGAATAATCAATTCCTTGCTTCCTTAATAAATTAATTTATTAAACGCAAAATAGGTACAGCTGATATTTCAAGGAGATAATTTGCAAACTAAGGCAATGGTGGGATTCTTTAAGTTGACCTCTGTGTTTCAAAAGTCTGGGGACATATAGTAAAAAAGGGAGCCAACAAACTAAAATATTTTAAATACAGTTGTTTGAGTTCAAGTAATATAATTATCTGCCTTAAAAGAAAATAGACTGAAAGAAACATACTCACTAATAAAAAACGTAATTTTTTTTCATCTATCTACTTTTTTCTTTCGATATGTATGTTAGCCAAGCCTCCCCTGCATTCTCAGAAGGGTCGGCAGTTTTATTTTTACCATTAATCACAGAACAAACGGATAATACAACACTTGCTACATAACAAAAGTAAAGCTATCAAGCATTATCATCATCACCTCTGAATCAGCGTTCATCTTTCTGGAAATGGAAGGGAAAATGCCAACATCCAAGTTGCTCTAAAGCGGGGAGGAGAAGCAAGGTTAGTGCAATTTCTTTTTTTCTTTTTTAAACTCTTGCCAAGAAATTCCACCTACAGCTCTCCACAACAGATCTCAAAAGCACTGTCAGGTCTAACACTTTCTGAAATGATGCCAGCAGGTGTATGTCCTCCAAAAAAAACCCCAGCTTCTCATCGGTGGAGAACCCCGCACAGAAATGGGCTGACTGGAGGGTAGGGGAGATGGAAGAGTTTGAGAGCCCTCCGTTCCCTTCCTCTCCTCTCCAAAATTGCCTCCCCAGCTGTGGAGGGGGTAGTCTCAAGTCAGACGATGTGGCGAGGGGCCACTGGCCATGCAGGAACCGACCAGCCTCGCTGCAGGTGTGGCAGGGTCTGCTGAAGTTAGCACAGCCTCACTGCTTCCAGCATACACATACATCAGCCTCTGCGGGTACCGCAGCCTGTTAAAGGTTTAGATACAAAGCCTGTATCTGAAAGAAAAAAGTTCTTATGACACTAGTTGCCACAGGCACTAAACTGTCATTGCAAATTCAGCTATTAGAGAACAGATAAATATCTTCAGGGCAAGCAGTGGTTATATTCTCTGCAATAACTCGCTGGTAATCTTCTATTTAAATGGCCTCTGCTCCTTCTCATCTATGTTAGGCCGTAACCACTCGGCTCCTATCTGAACTCCAGCATCAACCCATTTTGAGGAAGAAACTTGGTCACATCAGCTATGATAGAAGAAAGTCACAAATCTTGATGTCAATTGTGCTTAAATCAGACCAAAACATGAGTGAGAGCCTTCGCATCAGCAGGAAGAGTACCAGGCCCCACCAGAGTGACACTGAGAAGCTGCTGCCTTGCTTTTGGCAGAGCAACTAGCAAGTGCTTTTCCCCCATCTTCTGCATTAGCCCCAAGCCTCAACATAATGATGATAACTGCAGTCTATGCTTCTTTCCAACAACGACGCAGTTATCATCAGGAGGGACGAGATCAAAACTTGAGGAATGCCATGTGCAAAAAAACACCTTGGCCGTTTGCAAGGTCTTGTAAAAGAAGCGACAGTTATGAAAACCTGTCGCTGCTGTCTGGTCTTGTCCTCACGGAGACTCCTGGACAAATCTTCACCACAGCATGAGCAGGTAGCAGTGACGAAGACAAACAGGAGATGTATTGCCGTACAACCGGTGCTTAATCTATAATCTGTACCTGCCAACAGAAACAGTGTGTCTTCACACTGTAGCAGACTAACGAGCATGACAGGAAACCTAAAGCACCTAGATACTGTAAGCTGCTGCAAACACCCAAACAATCTTAGCCCAAGATAGCGTATCAGCAATTTAATGGACAGTGGACATTTCTAATGATCACATGTGATTGACTCGTCACTCTCAGTCGAGCGCAGCAGCTGACAATGTACACTCCTAGGCCTTTGCAATGCAAAATAAAACAAGGCCTTTTAAAGCACCTTCACAGCCAGTTTTTAAAATACGGCCACTTGATTGCTTGCAAATAGCTCTTCATGTTGGGATGCTTACTCTGGAATCAGAGGCGAATATTTCAATTTACTCACAAATTTGATTTGCCGGTCTAGGAAAAAAGTAAAAGAAAAAAAAAAGATCATTGTAGAATAATGATATCCCCATAAGGACATATACCAGTAAAACTGCAATTGTTTAAATTCACACTTTAAAAGCTTTTTACAAGCTGTATCCTTAGCTAGCTACGTACAAGACACCAACTGGCCAGACTGTGAGAAGCTAATTATAAGACCTTGAAATACAGTCATAATAAATTAATACAGCCACTGCTCAGTTAACCATGACTCACATTTTCTGGTAGAATGAGAGTAATTTCAAAAAATACGGGTAAACACCAAAGATCACGAGAACTGTGAGCTCTCCCAAGGCATTAACCAGCCAGGAAAAACAAAAGTTTGGAAGAAAATTCTTCCAACAGTCCCGGTGTACATTTGTGCAACAAAACTGGAGTTCGTGGAGACACTCCTTATTTACATGTCCTATTAAAATATCATCCTAACATCACAGAAGCAGAGTAATTTTGATCAAACTCAAAGAAAAAAGAAGTCAGGTTTTCTTAGGATGGGAAAAACATGAATTACCCATGCAAGGCAGACAAATTAGATCAATCTGTTGTTATGGCACCTAAATAAATCTGTCGAGCAAAAGTTTGCAAGAGGCTTTCCACAGGCAAACAAATTGTTTCCAATCCCACCTTTTCTCCTTCTTGTCCATTTGTATCGAGAACTCTCCTACTACATTCCATTTTGTAGAAAACAAAAATGTCAAATTATTTTTAAAAATGCTGAAACAGGACTTTGCAAGTATATTTAGGAATAAATCTCAGAAGACTTGCACTGTCTCAGTATTTTTATGTCAATTTTATTGTATTTGTACTGGTATCATTAAGCATTCTATCTGGCAGAATTTAAATGCAAGCAATTCATAACAGAATACTTTGAAATAAAGTAATGTAACACATTAACTAGAACTTTCAGTTACACCGTACAATTTGTCAAATTGCCAGCAGAACAACTCATTTGAAAAGACAGATTGTTGCTTATTCTTCAGCTGTCACTTGTGTTACTTCACTTCAGCTACTTTTGCCTGACACTTGGCGCAGAGTTAGTCAATCATACTGACGGCTGCCTGATGATCTCTGATAAAACGCACAAACAAAACAGAGATTCTAGTGACTCATCCATCAGTCCGGAGAGTAACTTGATACCCCAGATAGTGGCTCCAGGGAAGAAATCCCTGCCAGCCACACATGCCGGTAGGTATTACTGACAAATCTAGTCATGGCATCCTTCCCAAGATTGGGAAATTACTGGGATAAATTACTTGGATTTGCTGGATTAAAAAATACCTTAAAATTCTGAATCTGTAGCTCTTCAAAGTATTTTTGCAAACTCTGCCTGCTAAGGGCTTCTTTCAAAGTTAAGGCATTTAAAACAGCTATCCAATATGAAAAAGAAAAAATCTGTAGAGTGTGTAGAGATTCTCTGGGCTTGGTCCAACCACCTCTGGAGATCCAGCCAGACATCTTCCAACAGGACTCCACCAAGACCACCACCAACTTTCATATTAGCCACGCAACAGCTACAATGCAACATGAACACCTTGCTATTCTCCCTTCTCAAAGGCTCAATTTTCCTTTCATGTGTTTAACTCATCCATATATTTTTCTATCTTGCCTAGCATTTCACAGGTGGAGCACAAATAAGACCTTACAAAACAATGACGCTACAGAAATAATGACAAGCATGTCCACTGTCTGCCACTTTCCCTCTCCCTTTCATATGCACATACACAGCAATAACCTTCATGCATCTTAAAGCTGCAACTGCTCACTCGTGTGTGACAATGAACCTCAGACTTCTACCAGTGATGAGGACAGAAGCCTAATGGTTTTGTCCAAATTAGCTCTTGAATTGGGTCATATATATTTTAATGAAGCAGAAGCTAATGTGGGGGCTGGAGTCAGGAAGCTGGATGCTAGAAGAGTGCCTGTGATTGCTTTTGTCCTTGGTCTGATTAGTTTGGCAATCACAATCATTTACATAAATCGTGAATATCTTACAAAGGGGGAATCACATCCCAAGGAGGTGGGAGAAAGGAATGTACAGCCTATTCATAAAAAGATTTTAATGTGCAAATAAATATTGGGTAATTTTATTTGCTGCCCATGTGTTCCTCATTGACAAAGAAACTCAGGTGGCTCAGTCAGTGCACACTGACCTGGACTGCCTCGCTGGCCTAAACATGGATTACTGTGAGAAACATGACGAACATCAGGTGAAAAGAGATGGAGATTTTTCCCTGTCATCCTAGTAAACAGGTATATGCATTCTAGCAACAACTATAATCTCCATCAAACACACCACTAAACAAACATTTAAAATTTGCCCCAGTTTGTCAACACAGCCTTGTCTCAGAGGATTCACCCTTCTCGAGCAGCACTGCAATTCACTGACTCAGTCACAAAGCACACATATGCACAGAAAATAATGGTGTCCAGAGTTACTCAGTTTAGAATCCAGCATGAATCCCAATGGAATTAGACAAGCATTAGGATGTAATAAACTTTCATTTGCCTGCAAAACTGATGCAGGCTGCAAGGTTTTCCACTGGCTGGTGTGCATTCAGATATGAACTCAACCCATCCACCTCAGAGGAGAACACATAATGTGCATCCTGATGTTCCCTCCTGGTCATTTCAGCTGAGCACAGCAACTGAGAACTTCGCTGGCTTATGGAAAGGGTCCTTTCACATCTTTCTTTTACATACTGTACTGAGGCAATCAAAACATTTCATCTTCACTGAGCAGTAGCTAGCAGGTGTTACCAACTTCATGACATTTCCAATTCTTCAGGGAAGCCTTTTCTCCAACACTTTTATCTGTTGCATAGGTGAGTCAACATTGTGTAAAAAGATATATTAATAAAAATAATTGCAATAGGTCACAGATGACTGGACTGGTCATTAAACCTGACTCAAGGGAATTATCAATTTAAGGATACTAAATAGTCGCTATCATCTCCTCTAGGAAATTACCATCTTCCTGAAACCCTCAGAGGTTAAAAATGCTGATCCAGGAATACCCCAGTGATATTGTCCACACATTTCACTGAAAGCATCATGGCTGCACATCCTTCTGTAAATTAAAGAGCGCTAGGGAACACTCCCAAGCACTGGAGCTCACCTGCCCGTGCTGAGAGCCATTGAGGGGCACCACACTTATTTGGCTCATGCCAACATGGTCAGCAATCCCTAGACACATCCTGAGAGCCATGGTGAGCCAGGGACTTGTCCCAAAAGGAGAAGCAGTTGGAGCTGCCCTGGTTTGGAGGGCGCACTCAAGCAGAGGTGTGACAGTCCTGGGCTGTTCTCACAACTGTCACCCTCCAGGCCACTGTGCTCCCAGGGTCGTTTGTGTTGGTACTACAGGACTGTCCTGCCTATGGACTTCATGATTATCCCAAGTAGGAAACCTGTGGGACTCCTTGCCAAAAGATGTCATGAACACCATGATTTTACATGGCCTTCAGGGGAGTTAGACAAGTACTTAAGAGATCCACTGAGAGTTACTGTGTAAACAAACCGCATCAGGTTCAAGAAATCCCCTGAGCTAAACACTGAGGCACAGAGAACGTTCATGGAAGTATCAGACATGCTTGTCCCCTTCTTACCCCCTGGGTCTCCTTATTATGGCCACTGTTGGAGACAGGATATTGGGCTAGATGAAGTCTTTGTCTGAAGCAGTACAGCTGTTATGTTACTATGCAGAATTGGTAACATCCATAGGATTTTACTGTGATAGAGCAGATGTGAGGAAATGTTCAAGAAAACAGAGGAGCTGAGAAGTAATTTGGCAAGTAATGTTTTGGCAGCAGTTCTGGCTTAAATAGCCTCCCTTCTCCCTGACCTCACCCACTTATTCCCACCACTCCCTTCTTTGTGCTTGTACAGCTGTTTGTGTAGCCACATCGTGAACCAGGCTAGAAAAATGATTTGGATGAGACACCTCTCTTCTTTCCTTTTTACCCTCCCTTTCTCTGGGTTATTTTTCAGCCAGATCAATATCCAGATTTAGCTGCTGCACAGCTGAACAAACAGTTTGCCAGGGCAACACAAGATGCAGCGCAAATCAGGAACACGTGTCCAGGGCCAGGAGGTGTTTATGCTCAGCATAAGCAAAGCTTAAGTGGGACCATCACCGTCACCACCACCAGCCCACAGCCTGAGACTCCTTGGGGTAATGGAAGAAGCGGCTCTGCCCAGAGTGGGAGCAGGGCTTGCTACCCAGCCACAGCAACAACTGGGTGGACACTCTGCCTACCTGGTCTAGAAACAAACAGAGCTTCAATACAGATCAGTGAGTGAGAGAAGTTGGTTGTACAGACATTCCCCGCATCATAACTCAGACAAAAGTAAGGGCTCTCCTATGAGAAACCAGGCCACGTTCAGTTTAAAAGTGGGACATGGCCCAGGTACCTGTAAATCACCTAGGGATGTTCCTGCTAAGCAGAATTACTGTGTCTCTTAAACAGTAGTTATTGAGTACATTTGGCTTTATTAGTTCTCTGGGCAATTTCCCGATTAGAAACATCCTGATTAAGTGGAAAATGATACACTGCCTTTGCATTCTCTATAAACAACATATGGTAGTTTACTACCTAGGCACACACAGAGGCTGAGCAGAACACAAAGCAGAGGAGGAACCTGGGTACTACTAACAGCTGCTTTCTGAACATGGGCAGTAAATGACAGCTTGGCCTCCATCTCCTTGCACAATCCAGTCTGACACCTTTGCCTCACAGGAAGCAGGAACAATGCATCAGGGAACAGCAAGGTGCCACAAAAAGCACACACCTTTTCTTTCTCATGTAGGCAGCATTTAAAGGTAGGCACCACCATTCACGTTGCTTTCCTAATGGGCTGCCAGAAGTAGGAACCAGCTCCTGCCAGAGATTGTGTCACTTTGATACAGGCGGACCAATGGAGCAAAATACAGTAGTCAACAGAATACCTTTACTGCCTTAAAATAACAGTAGCAGCCACTAAACAATGGCATGAGTGCTGGCAGCCAGATTATGCAGCCTGAATGACTGGAGGGCTTTGACTGCATAAACTCCTCTCAAACTACATCCTACCACACCTTCCTAGATACTATTTCCCAGGTCCGCCAGAGGAAACCAGTAGAGTGTGTGTGCATATAGGTAAATTAAATTAACTGGGACACTACAGACATCTTAAACTCAGGACTTCATTATGTTCAAAACACAAACACAAGTCAAACACATACCAAACAAGCATCAATCAAAGTATTGATGTTGTCACTCTAGACTGTCTCCTTCTGATAAACTCTGTGAAGGTGAAGGAATCAGGTGCATTCCAACAGCAGGGTCATGCAATACAACTGTACAAAACCACAAGAGAAGAGACAGAATTCAGACACAAAAGCTGATTTCTAAGAAGCCCCAAAACTAAATTCACTTAACCTCTCTCAACCCTTGAGATGCAACTGTCTGGTAGATTCTCCCAATACATACATACCAGCTAAAATTAGGCTCACAATTGTGAGTCATCCAAGTGTCTGCCAATCTCTTAGTTAAAAAAAGAAACAATTCCAGCAGTTGTGTACCGCACACAGCCCTGTGCTGCACAAGATGCTTGAATCCAAATTGGAGCAAAGCAGCTTCATGGCTTTGGAGTCAAAAAACAACACAAGCAGTGCATTTCTTACAAGTTAACATCCTTTCTGATACATTATTTAAAACCACAGAAAACACAATTGCCTGTGCTGATTCTGCTCAACAACTGGATTTTGAAAGATTGATCAAGTATCTGATAAACCCGTTTGCTTGAAGAACATTTTTCTGGCAGTCACAACGATTCTGTGTCTGTACTGGTTCTCCACCTGTTAAAGAAAAACTGCACCATGATAATCAAAATAGACAACGCTCTCAGTGTTAACCCAATTACGTGAAAAGGACTGTCACACCTCTGTATCAAAGCACACCAAACCAAACCAAGCCTGAAAGACAGCCTCATCAGGAGCCACGGGAAAAATTGTTTCTGAGCAATTATGTCTGTCTGTTTAAACTGGAATCTTCTGCAGCGGAGAACCCCAGCTTCCAAGGGTGATAAGCAGTCAGCTCATGTTTAAGTCACTGGAAGCAAGAGACAGTCAGTACTTCTGGACATAAACTCCCTAAAGAATAAATTATAACAGAAGGAATCCAGCGGGGCTGGCACTACATTTAAAGACAAAATTCCCATTGAATTCAGCAAGACAAAAGTAGGCTTTGATACACGTTCCACACAAAGTTTCAGCAGACTTTGGTCTGTCCCCAAAAGGGGCAGAGTAGTCACAGCACTCACGAAACGGAAGGGAGAGGGGTTACTGCAACTGAAGACGCTTCTCCCTGCAAACAATATTATATTCACTGGGAACTTGTTATTTAACACGCACGCTCTGGAGCTTAACTCTGCAACAAGCTGAAAGCTGCAACTGCACTTACTACTATCAAATCTAGTCCTTTAAAGTATGCCACAGAACTCACTTGCTTTGTATTACGAAGCAAGATTAACATGTCCTTGCCACTGCAAACCTGGACCAGAGGAATTTAAAAAGAGAGCTCTAAGCTTTGGTCCCCCATGTGATGAAAAGGAAGTTGGCCCCCAGCGTAGTTGTAAGCTCCTCTGTTCTCTATGCCAGAGATATATGATGAAAATGAGACTGGAATGTGGCCCCAAAACTTTACCAAAATAGTGGAAATCTTTTTTCTTTTTTTTTTTTTAATAAAATGCTTAAACATTCTGTCCCAGCCCATGGAGCCAGCATGCTTATGAATTCCGAGTACCACAAAGGAGCCCTTATCTTATCAGTATGATATTGCACATGCCTCTAAGAAACTATCTAACTGCTCATTAAGAAACTCAGTTCATCTGTTTTGATGGAGGGTGGATCAAATCAGGCTGTGTTTATCAGGACAGTCTTGATATTCAGAAATGTATTAGATTGCTACATTTCCACACGACAACTTCACTATGTTTGGGCAATGGGTCTGAAGAAATTTCCCTCCTTACATTTTAACAATAACTGTATTATTCATAAACCAGAAAATAGCAGCTACTGGTTGATCAAAGCACTTTCATAATCAGAAAACTCACTGTCCATCAGTTGTCCTCACATCCTCTTCAGCCAGGTAAGCCTTATTAGGTTAGCTTAGCAGAGGGGCAAAAAATTAAGCTTGTGTAGGTCAAGGCTGACATTCCCAAATTTGGCTGTCTTACGTTATGCTCCTAAATCCACATTTAGTTGTCAGTAACGCTGCAAACCCCCCACACAATATAACACATAAAGACACCGTGGGAGTCAGTGTCTATAAAAATCAGAGCAGTCCTACTTACATGCTTAACTACAAATTTGGATGTCTAACTTCAGACATTGACATTCAAAAAATGTTGGCCTAAGTGATTTATTTAAGGCTGCAAAGATAGTCAGGGTTAAGGACTGGACATGAAACCAGATGACCTCACTTATGCTGCCTCTGCCTAACCAAAGCTGCCTTAGCGTGCAAAGGCACAGTTATCTGTGAGCTTCTAGCACAGAACTAAGAGTTAGAAAAGACAGACCACTATGGAGAGAAGTTTTCGATCTGCATAAAAAGGATCATGCATGGAAAGCTCTCGTTCCTTCCGTATGGAAGCTTAATATGCAGGGTCCTGAAATGAACATATCCAGTTCTCAAAGGCAATTACATTCAGTTTCTCCAGCAACAAACTTCCAGAGGACACCTTACTCACTCAACGCTCCTACACTCTGCAGCTTACATTAGGAGATGCACCCAACTCCAGCACCCAGAAGAAAAGAAACCACAGTTACTGTTCAGTATATTTTTCACTCTGTATTTTATCAACATCCAGAAGGACAACTAGTAATAACTAATCAATCTGCGATCTGGGTGCTCTGCAGAAGAGGTGGCCGTGAACAGCTGCTGGAACATGAGCTTGTAAAGCACTTGGCGGCCCTGCCCTGGTCTCCAGGAGGCCGGAGCCATGTGGGGCACGAGGGAAGACCTGGTGCCTTCCCTCTCAGCAGCCATAACGTGCACGAGTGAATCAGCACCAACAAAGTTATGCTCAGTCTATTGCAAAACCATGGAAAATTCAAATTTAAGGCCATAACTCTGCCCGCCCCTGCACCACCGTGCTGAGCTGAGCTAGTGCGTGTTGTGTGTCGTGTTTGATCACTGTGCTCCCAAGGACATCAGCAAGAGCCAGGCATGAGAAAGTGGGATAAAAGCCGTGCATTTCTGATATGCCACAGAACGTTCTCGCTTCTCGGACTTCAAATTGGATCCACATTGTTTCCTTAGCACGGTCTATTATTGCCTAGGCTCCAGAAGGTAGGGTGGGGCCCAGCCCCCTGGCAAACTACCGGAATCCCCCACCCTCTGAAGGACTTGCAGCTTAGTGTTATGATTCAACAGAGATTCAGGCAAAGCAAGGAGGGGAGATCCGTGGATAAAAACAACAGCACGATGCTTAGTTTGGCTGAACAGTCTTTAACACCATCTATTTCTCCTAAGTATATGCATATTAATTAAAGATATTTCATAAACTGGTAATGTTTGCTTGAATGGCTTCTGGCAAGCACTGTGATATGCTTGAGTTTCTAGAGGATAAGGCAATGAAAAATATTGCCAATATCAGGTTCAGTATCGAAAAGGGCCAACATAAAAACGACCAAACAACACAGCTTAAAGACAGGAGATGCGAGGAAAGTAGTAAGAAGAATCAAGTACTTTTCGTATTATTTTAAGGTGGTAACAGGAGGTTTATTTCTTTAAGAGATAGGGTTGTTTCTCAAGGAACTGAGCCAAATCCAACAAAAAGCTAACAAGACACAGACAATAAAGTACTGCCAGTGACTATAACAGCTGTTTTTCAGCTCACTTAGTTTAACCTGTCCTTGCCTTTGGCAGAAGACTTTTGATTTTAGCAAGACAACTAGAATTTCACAGCAATGCTGAACAAACATTTTATACAGAACAGAGAGAAAAAATGTTTCTGCATTCTCTGTGCACTGTTTATCCAAGATGGACACTGGGTGTTTCCCTCACCTTCCTCTGTTTGAAGCGAAAAGTAAAATTGACAGAGCAGAATTAAGCCACTGCAAAGAGCTTCTGAAAATCTCGTGCTTAGTATGTTCCAGCGTTTCTCTTTACACTCCCCTGAGGTAGTAATTTATTTTATTAAATAAGTACTCTATGCTGGAATTAAAACAACTTATTGCAGGTATTTCTTCATCAACTTCATCAAGCTCAAGTGAAAAAAACATTTAGCTTGTTTTAAAGAGTTCCAATATTTGCATTTAGAGGATTATTAAGTAGGATTTAAATCATGTTCCTGACATAGCTGCGATTTGATAAATAAGTAATAAAAATGTCTACATTATATCTTAACAAAATCCAGAGTTGTTGCCTTACTAAAATACTATCATGCCATTTAAGCCTGTAGAATATTTTGCTGATTTTAAAATACCATACCCAGTCCTTGTGTTGGGTATGCATTAAATCACAAGACATATATTGCTTCTGTCCTGAAAGGAAGATGAAAGGCGCAGTTGGGCTAACCTAAGAGTCGCCTGGTCAGAGCACCAGAAAAGCACAATATTCTCGTGGAAGTCTGGAGTTCCTCCACGGCTAAATGTTTCTTCTGGTGCCAGTAAAGGGATGATGTGTCACAAGGGGAATATCTGCCACTTCAGCTGTAATTAAACTTGTTGCTCAGTATGATCCACATAGAAGTAATTCTTGATCCACTTCAGCTAGTGATTATTTCCCCACGGAAAACTGAAGGACTTTTCGCAGGCAGTGATGAAGGCATGGGGTTGAATACAAGCACGAAAGAGCCACCTGGACTGGAACAGGCATGTTGGAGGTTTTAATCTTTGCAAGCGTTTTAAAGCAGGGTACAAGACTAAGCCTCCTTATAAGACTACTTTCAAAACAAGTCAATTGATCCTCATCAGGGGTCAAAATTGCATCTTTCCTATGGCTTTTCCCTGATAACTGGTATTTACCACATTACTTATTACAGCAAAATCATTCCTTCATGTACAACTTTCTGCATTTAATCTCTAAATGTTCTTAATAAAAGACTAGTGAGCTTGGTATCTTTCCCAAGCACAGGTGTGCAGCCAGGTGTGAGCTAGCTGTCCATAGATGGAGCCAGTGAAGTTCCAGGCATTACAGCTGGAATTTAAATAAGTATTTAGTGCAATTTCAGATGCCTTAGTGTACCCCACCTGGCGGACCAAAAAATTCTTACATTTTTCCCAGGTCCAGCATTCTGCCAGTTTCATGACTATTCATTGGCTTTCAGACAGCCAAAGTGGCACCAAGTCAGTATGTTAAACACCTGAATTGCTCCCCAGTGTTTAGACACCACATTTATTTGTCTGCACCCTCAGGCTGGGCTCCACCTCGCTCTGCCCTGGCCCTGACAGCAAGGAAGAGGCAAAGGGGAGGTGGGATGAACTGGGGGTGATGAGGGGCCGCGATGTGACCACAGCCCCGGGCGAGACGCTGTCCCCACACAGACAGGAGCCACAGAGGGCTGTTCATGTTGGCCATTTTCCTCATAGGCCTGAGTTATCGCCCATCCCACTGCATTTGAGTAAATCTGAAGAACAGCAGCCCTTTTTCCCTGGGCAGCTGAGGGCTGGGCCTTTTGTCAGCCCCTGTACCTCCCTCCCACCGGTTCTACAGTGGCTCTGTCACAGCAGGCAGAACACGGGCAGGGGCCATGTCACAGGGGTCGGTGACACGGCTGGCCCAGGGAGGGAATGCAAGGGGCTGCGTGGTGAGGCAGCCTAGGCTGGAGGAGAGCCGGTGGGTGAGCAGAGGCTGAGGCGAGAGGACAGGGAAGAGGGCAGGGAAAGGGACGGCTGGGCCGCAGGCCAGGAGTCAGGGGTTGCCTGTGGCGGAACAGTTAGCGGCTGCTCTTCCTCTGCCTTCTAGGGCCAGAGGCCCTGGAGAGGACACGCCGGACCATGGCACGCTCCTGTCCTCAGCCACTCAGCTGGAGAGATTTGCAACTTTCTACAAGACAATGACATAAAGATAAGGAATCAAAATAACACCTGGTCAGTGCCATTTTTGAGCTATCTGCTCTTGGCACCAGCCCTAACAATGTAGCGGCCATGTCACAGTGTGCAGCAGGCTGGTGATGGGGGTTGGTGACATGGCCACCCCAGGACAGGTGTCTCCAGGCTGCCTGGGAGACATGGGACTCACAGCCTTGGCCCAAGGCTTGGAGAGTCCTGGGCAGAGGTTGCCCATGGTGACCAAGGGTGGCTGCTCCTGTTGTTTGTACATATTGTCCTCATTTTCACAGCCTCAGGCCCAGACAGGGACACAACTAGACCCTGGCACACTCGTGTCTCCACCCTCCTCAGCCACTCAGCTGGAGAATTCTGCAGCTTTCTGCAAAGCCCTTGACCTGAGGACAAGGAAGCACAGACAGCCCCAGCCTGCACCATGCCATGGTCTCACAGGCAGCTGGAAGCCCTCACAACCATGGACAAGGTGACCTCCATGACACCCGCCTCTGTCTGAAAGTTACATCGAAATAAAGTTTCTGGTTTATGGAAAAAAAAAAAAAAATCTAACAAAACCCCACCAAAACATTTGTACTGAATGGGACTACATCTGGCCGGTGACTGACCACCAGCAGTGCTCCTCAGGGTTCAATTCTAGGGCCAGTTCTGTTCACTACATCTATCAATGATCTGGATGCAGGAGTTGAATGCACCATTAGCAATTTCACTGATGATAACAAACTGGGAGATGCTGCTGACTGTCTTGAAGGATAGGAGGCCTTGCAGAGGGATCTAGATAGATGGGAGCATTGGGCTATGATTAATGGGATGAAATATAACACATCAAAATGCTGGATTCTGCACCTAGGACAGAGTACCGACAGGCACAAGTATAAACGGAGAGAGGGATCGGGGGCGGGGCTGGTCGACAGCAAGCTCAATACAAGTCAGCAGGGTGTCCTGGCAGCCAAGAGGGCAAACCGTACCCTGGGGTGCATCAAACACAGCAGAACCAGCTGGCCAAATCGATGATTGTCCCACTGTATTCAGCATTGGTGTGGCCCCACCTTGAGTACCGTGGGCAGTTCTGGGCCCCACAATTTAAGAAGGATGTTCAGGTACTCGAATGTTTCCAGAGGAGGGCAACAAAGCTGGTGAAAGGGCTGTAAGGAATGTCCTATGAGGAGAGGCTGAGGACTTTGGGCTTGTCTAATTTGGAGAAAAGGAGGCTGAGAGATGACCTCATTGCTCTCTACAGCTTCCTGAGGAGGGGACATGGAGAGGGAGGTGCCGAGTTCTTCTCCCTGGGATCCAGTGACAGGATATGTGGGAACGGTTCAAAGCTGCACCAGGGGAGGTTTAGACTGGACATTAGGAAGCATTTCTTTATCGAGAGGGTGGTCGAACACTGGAACAGACTTCCCAGAGAGGTGGTCAATGCCCCAGGCCTGTCAGTGTTTAGGAGGCATTCGGATAATGCCCTTAACATGCTTTAGCTTTTGGTCAACCCCAAATTGGTCAGGCAGTTGGAGTAGATGGTTGTCGTACATCCCTTCCAACTGAAATAGTCTATTCTATTCTAGTCTTCTATTTTAGGTTATAAGTCTCTTTTCCTCCTTTTTTTTTTAATAATCAACATATTTTGCTTAATAAACAAACAAAATGCAGTTCAAAAGCATTCAGTTCACATTCATATTTCAACTAAAATTAAACTATCATCTTGCAATAATCTTGTGGCCGATACAGGAGAAAGGAAAGGAGAGGCATGGGCAACTAAACTCCTCTCAGCTACCAGGAGCAAACCAGAAATAATGCCACTGAAGTCAATATAGACTTGCTGATATAAAAAAGCACGGGCAAATCCTTAGGCTATTTCTTTCTTTATAAAAGCAACAGTTGTTGCAGGCTGTGGAAATCACCTCTGGTTTAAAACATACCATTGCTGACAGGCTACTCTCAACATCACCTGAGGGTCAGGTGTCATCAACCTACACTTTAAAAGCCAATTTATTCTTACAGATATTTTCTTAGAGAACATGTGTTCACTATTGCTCGTAAAAGACACATTAGCCAAAGGTGAGAAATACATCACTAGAAGATATCAACATACTTCTGTGGTCCCACATTCCCACTGCCTGGTGGGCATCTTTCCTTATCTGACCCTTTGCCCAGAAAACTACTGAAGACATTTCATCTCTCACTGTGCTGTTAAAGCATATGGTATAACTTCAAGCCTCGCTTAAATAATCTCCAAATCAGTGTATCACCACCACGCTTTTATTAATCTTCTAGTTTAAACAGAGAAGACTGGATACTTATGGGAAAAGTAACTCTTTGGTAATGGCATTAGCATAGGACTTCAGATAAAGCCCTTGCTCTGTAGACGCCTTGTGGAAATCCTCACATCTTCCTGTTTGTGAGTTAGGTCTGTCAGCACTTCTGTAAGGGCACAGTGAAAAATAACGTATGCTAAAAAGCAGAGGTTATGGTAATTAGGGCCATGCAAGTACCCATGATACACAAACACGAGATGCAGAGATGATGCACAAAGCATATGAGAAATAGCTGACTTCTAATCATACATTGCTTTTTCTGGCACAATAGCTGAGATAGGCATTTGGGAAATGAAAAGGAGAAGGTGAATAAAACTTATATTTGGAATTGTTTTGACGGGTAGTGCTTGTGCTAATTCCTTTAAAAAGGATTTTGTTTGATTGTTTAGATAGCATTTTAGGAGAGCAAAATCCAGCAATGAGACAGGTCTTCGAGCACTTAAACACTTCCAGAGGGATTTACGGACAAAATCTTTGGTGATCAAGAACAATCAAATACAATCCAAGTCCTGAATCAAAACGCTAGCCTACTTAGGGCTTTTCATCTCCCTTGAGAAACCATGGTCCCTTGAAAGACTTTGGCAGACCTGGCTGGATACTTTGGTACTTAATATGCAACAGCAAGAGCGAACAAGCTTGTGAACAGCCATTAAATTACAATCAAGGATAGAGTCTAATCAAGTCTAAAAAGAGCAACATTACGTTTGAGCATGCAGTTTGTTATCAGCTGAACACATTAAACCATTAAAAGGATTCACAGAGGAATCTGATGAATAATTTCATAGATAGATGATACCAAAATTTGAATATGAATACAAGCCACAACCTCACTCTGAGTTGAAATGCCTGCACCTCTCAGCTACACAGCAGCAGCAGATATAATGCAGGACACAAATGTGATGTTAATAGGAATATTTTACAAAGTAGGCATTAAAACGAGAGAGGTAAACAGCTTAAAATTTCAGCTGAAGGGGACGGCAATGTGGCAGAGGGAACTCTTAAGCTACAAAACCTGCAAAGGGGGAGTTCATCAGCGTTTCCTACCTCCATCAACTTGTTTCTATTCCCCACAGCAAAAATATAGATTAATACAAAATAACACCATTGTGCTCATTTTAGAGAGATATAGATACAGAAAGGCAAAGTATGTCTCCACCAAGGGCCATAACAATAAATAAAATAATAATTTAGAGGTGTAGTTTGTAAAGTATTCAGAGTCTTTCAGAAGTATTAACTCTGACAGCAACATGATGAGGTGTATCTGTTTTAGTCCCCTGTACAGAGAGCTTAAATGAAGCTAGGAAAAGAAAAAAGGCATCAGTGTTTCGAAACAGGGACCTCAAATTAGGGTCCTCAACATTAGATAGACAAAGATTTTCTAAAGTGACTGGTGAGCTGACTCACACTCATCTCCATTTTAGGCAACCTTAACCAGACCTGATTTTCAGAAAGTATTGTGTTCTCAGTGTTTTCAAATGATCCTTCCAATAAAACACCCAAAATGCATATCCAAAAATCTTAAATATTTGAAATAATTAAATAGCTGTAAATATATAATTGTAATTAATCACTTTTAAAACTCTGTTTTGCCATATGAATTTATTTCCATACGAGCTAGGCCCTTGGTCTTTGTAAAGATGAAAAAGCAGCATATCACTTCTGGGAAAAAAAAACCCAGCCAAGTTCATCTAAATACTTAAGCATAAATTTTAGAAAATGAATTTTATTCATACAAGTTTGTAAAGTGTTCTCCAAATCACATTTTGTGTTGTGTGTGCAGAGCATATAGAACAAAGATGTTCAGCTCCCTGCCTGGGATGCTTAGATGCAGTGGTAACACATCAAGAAACAGCAACAACAAACCAGCAGGGCAGCCAGCACCAGCATCCCAAAGTCTGCACTCCCGGCACCTTATAAATCTGCCTGGAAAACTCAACCCAGGAGTGCCAGCTCCTGCTCCGTGACAGAGCGCTTTACGTTATCCCACACTAAATGTGAAAGTAAAGTTAGGTCTGGCACTTCCTTAAAACTGCCTCTGCTTTGGAGTGTGCCAGTGGACAGAACAGCAGCACCACACACATCATGGCACACCAAGGACGTACATAGTTTCACTGAACTGTCAGCATTCACCAGCTTAACTGATCACCAACACAATCCACTCTTACTAAATAAAACTTCATGAAGCAGCACCAGTGCATTTCAAGGTCCTAAATCACAAAATCCAAAAAGATACAGAGTGACAGCTAAAGGGAAATGCATTAGGGACGGAACAAAGGGCGAGTCGCATACACTCTGACAGGTAAGCTGCTAGACACTGAATCAATTAAAAATTAATTTGGCTGCAAAAAGTCTTCTTGGCCCACCAGATCTTCACAGATTGGAAGTTTCTACTCCTACATAGAAGGCTCCACATTAGGGAATATGAAGTAGACTGGTAGTGGAAAACTTCATTAACAACCTAGCAGTAGTTATGGACCTGAGAATATTCAGAACCCAAAGTCAGATGAAGAGAACAGTGAAGAAAGAAGAGAGAGGGAAAGAAAAAACAGTATAATGAAAATATAAATATTGAGCACTGCAGTGTATTTCTTGTAAGCTTGGTTACATAGTCCTAAGGCACACATTGAACACTCTGAGCGATGGCAAGGGCACTGAGAACTGCCAGGAGTGTCCCGCACACTGCAGAACCGAGCGCTCCAACATAAACAGAGCTATTGCCATCACATGCATTTTATAACGTAATCAAGGCATAGGAACATATCCAATGTATGTCCAATGCCTACTGGGAGACAATGGAAAACATCATTTCACTTTCGTTTTAACTTGGACCATGGTTGGAAAGAACAAAGTGCTGGGTTCCAAAGGAAGAGTCACATGAACTTACAGTCTCGAAGAAAAACAAGAACTTCAGATTCCACTTTTGCCCTCATCTCAGTGTAGTCCACAGTGCCAAACTTTAGAAAACCTCAAAAACATCACTACGTATTCCATGGAATCTAATTGGATATAGTAGGTATGTAACCATTCCTGATACCAACACTCCCACAACGTACTTGTAGGCCTCCCATCACTAGCAACTGGATGTTAATTAATTAATTCTCAGAATAACTAACTATATGAACATAAGGAACCACCATTATTCCCATTTTACAGATTCAAAGCAGAAGCTCAAGATCCCAGACACTGGCCACTTCGCTCTGTCTTCTGTTGATCTAAAACAATGATATCCATCATCAAACACAAAGGATCGCTATTACTATGACCTAAAGGATTCCATTCAAGTCAAGCTTCTAACCAAAATCGTCAAGAAATTCCATATAAATACTTCAGGAAATGGGTACACTTTATGGCACAGTCTATACTTAGACTGTTCTGCAGTTTTTCCACAGGATGGTTAAACTCATCCCTATCAACTAATTTAATTCTCCTTGTAGACGATGCAGTCCTAATACATCCACACTGTGGACCAATGAATGTAGTCACTCCCTGTGATCCTAGAACTAAAGAAGCTTCAGCTTAAATTCATTCTTACTTCTTAATTCATTGTTTGGGTTTTTTTTACAGCAGGTGTTTATGAACTTCACAAGATGGGAGGCCACTGCAATGACAGCTAAATGACAAATAAAAAGTAATAAATATTCAGGCTAGCAACAAAGATGCATCCAAAGTCACCACTTCTAAAAATTCTGTCCTACAATCTTTAGCCAGGGAGATAGTGGGTGGCTTCGTTTAAGACAAGTATCAACACCACAACTGCAGACAGTAAATCCACTGCTTTAATCACCATTTATGCACTTTAACCAATGATCCCCTGAAGCAGCCTCCCCCCTCCCAGCATCCACACTCCTACAGCATCCGGCCTCCTCTTCCTTATTCTGTATGGGGCCCCCTTAAACCTCTTTACCCAGCAGCAAAAGCTCAATCAGAGGATGCTGAGCAGCCTCCTTCCAGCCTCATCTATTACTTGATTAGGAAGTAGCTGGCACTGAGCAGAGCTGGATACTTGTCAAAGAGTAAGTATGCTGAATGCACGCAATACAGTAAATTACAGGCATATTTACTTTAATTTAATCCTTATGCATCTCCTTAAATCAGGAGGTGGGAAGCACAACCTTTTCTGTATTCAAAGTATTCATACTGGTTCCTAATCATCATTCTAATAAAATAGTAACAGTGAGCTTATGGAAGGTACTTCTTGCAGTTTTTATGTGCTCAGGCACTCTTTTGGTCACCATTCCCCCTTTTCTCATTTAACCTTAGGTCACACAAAATCTAAGAAGTTTACTGTATTTTCATAGGTAGCACAGACAAATATTTCATGATGCTTCTGCAAATAAACTCTTTTTTATTCATGCTATGCAATATGAAAGACAAGACGATCAGCTGGCTACTGAACCTAAAATAGTTACTGGGCTTCCTCTGTGAAATGATGCAAGGATAGAAAAATGGAGTTAGACGGCAAAAGCAAGACCCAGACCATCTCCTCTAATTAACGTCACACCAGCTTTCTGGTTTCCTGGCAACTTTGGAGTTTCAGCCTTGTCAGATGGAAAGTATTTGCTTGATAAAATTTTCAGAAATTCTCATTACTCTAATTTGCCAGTAAAACAGATTTTTTACAGGGAGCAGGAAGGGAAATTAAATTAGATCCTGTTTTCTTCTTTAATCAAACTGATGAAAAAAAAAAAAAAAAGGCTGATAAAATATTATGCCAATTCTATCATTTATCTAAAACCTACTCCTCATTTCACATGAAAGACCCAGTGGTTCAACCTGGGTGTATACAACCCCCCTTGGACATACTGCAATAAGACCTCAATCTGCATGAGTGAATCTGACTCCTTGGTTTTGCCAAAAATCTGTACACTCATTTGTGAACATAACAACAAGCATTTAATGTCTCAGCCATTGGTACAATAATGAGAAATGCCCTTTCCACTTGGCTGTTAGAAAGCTTGTAAACTTCTGAGCAACATCAGTAATATAATCCCACACAGATGGTCCAAATTTAGAGTACCACAATCAAAAAAGATGACAAGGGGCCAACCTCGTAATACGGCCAGAGACTTTGTTGTCATACAGGAGAAATTAATTCAGTCCAGTTCAGATTACTATACTGCACTTCTCAGCACAGCATCTGAGCATGTCTGCACCATAAAATGGTAATAACTCCACTGAAGTCACAGAAAGAGAGTTGGATCCCTGGAGAAAACCCTTCACAATCCCCCTGTTCTGCTTCTGTGCCATATGGCCGAACCCACATCTCAATTTAATAAATGCGAGACTATGCAATCCCTTTGGTCTCTCAGGCTCTGCATCCAAAAGTTTCCATCTTGCAATAGGATGAAAACAAATCTGCTTGAAAAACCTTTTGGAAAGAGCATGACAGTTCCCAATTTCTATTTCTCCCATTCAGCTTGTCCAGGCTCACTCCAGTGAAAGCATGGCATGCCTGGGCCAAATCCCATGAAAAGGTGCTCCTGGAATCATGTCAAAACTCACTTTGTGGTAATCCAGGCACAAATCATGCTATTAAAAATATGGTGCTCCCAAGACAACTTTGCTAAATACCTCTTCTCTCACTATCTAAGTACTGCTAAGAGACCTTAAATATTAGCTTGATACCATTATACAATGATACCATATATACAATGAGGAGCCTTGGTTGCAATCAAGAGTCCTTTATTTTTCAGAATTGTGTGATTAAATGGTCAGAATATCCTACAGGTGCTTTTGAAGCTTTACATCCATTAGCCCAGCATATACTATCACTGGTAAAAATATTAACTATTGTTCCACTAGACACAGAATGATGAGTTATTCTCATTTCAGTTATCCCAAGGGCCAAATCTTTACTTTGTTTTGTTCTGTTTCCCAGCTACAAAGAGCAAAACATGTCCTTTCAGTCTGGCTGACTTTCATCAGTGATTAAGGGGAGAAAGCAGAAAACCTATCAAATCTAAGGGACACGCAGCAAAAGCCAAAATGTCCATTCCATAGTGCCATGCTCAGACTAGATGAGCACTCAGTGCCATGGCAGACCACCAGTTTTCATACCACACTGTCCAGGGGAACTGCCGCAAGCTGAATGATGCCAGGAACTCGGGAAGGGTAGACAGAGACGGAGGATCACGACTTGCGCTGGCAAGGCAGCAGCTCCTGCTGTTACAAGCACTGCTTGGTGCAGAAAGCCACTATCTTCCCAAAGGTGGGATAAGACTGAGCAAGACTGCAGCAGAAGGCAGCTTGCTCTGAAGAGGTCAGAGAAGGAGGGAGCTGCTGTCCCAGCAGAACATGAGCAAAGAAAGATTTCTGTCTTTCTGCAATTTCTGCCTTTCAGCTCCCATTGTGTTCACATGCCAACGCTCCGCATTTTTATTTTGTGGCTTTGAGCATCGCCCAGCTATGAGTGACCTTTCTGGGGAGAAATAAAAGTGCGGAAACTGTTATTTAACATGTAGAAATATACAAAGTGGAACCATAGAGAAATCACTTTCCAGCTGGCCTTGTTCTCCCATTCATATGATAGTTGTCATATTCTTCTGGATTTCTGCTTATTCAAACTGCTGGAATATAGATGCTGGTCACTTTAACAGAGCAAGCAAACTCAGCATCCATCACTGACCTGCAGAAAAGGCATCCTCCCGATAAACACAAAGTTACTTTGAAAAATCCATCAAATGTAAAGAAATTCAAAGCATCATTTCTCCTGCGATTTTTCATTTTCCACGAGTTGGTTTGTTTTCATTTCTTTATTTATTGCAGAAAACTGCATCCTGCATAGTGAGGAAAATGGCATCTTTTCCTTGTAATTTATCCCACACAGCACAGACAGTCAAACTGGTGGTTCAGCAGAAAGGAGGTCAATGTACTAATGGAATCAATAAACTTAAGTGTGATGAAGTAACTGCCACTTCAATTACTGTATAAATCGTAAATAATTTTCAAACTCAAGAAATGTCCTTCTCTCAATAAACTACCTGTTTAAGCAACTGTTTAAAAATCAAAGTGTGATATTGTAAATATTTTGGGGCTCAGTTACACCGTATGTCTTACCCATAACTTCCGCCTGTTCCTCATTGCTTATTCCTTATTGATTCAGATTCAGAACAAAGACAAACTGAAGGAGTACTTACAATTAGAAATTATGATAATAGCCTCCTGTTCCCTACTTGTTCCCTCTACTCCTTAGTTAGTCACAACTGGATGCTGTGACAGCAAACACTTCTCCAAAGAAAACTGGGACCATGGAGCCATACCTGTGCCCACTCCAAGCACTGGTGCTGTCCAGATGCAGAGAGCACCATCTTCACACAAGCTCTCTGCAAGCCACCATCAACTCTACAGGCTGATCTGCTGTGTGCTGATATGGACCAATGGCTAAATACCCCTGTGAAGCTCTTTATGCTGCATTGCCCTGTATGACATGTCTCTAACTCAGGAAGCAAAGGCAAAGCCATTTTTTCCCACCCTGGAAGTTTAAAATATGTTCCCTAGGTGACAGGAAGTCTTGTCTACCCAAGTTAAAGATAAATATTGTAGCATGATATAGCATGACCTCCTCTTAACAGTCCTCATTCCCCAGTGCAGTGTACCACACACTCACTCCCTCAAACCCTGAAAGATGCTCACTGGCACGGAAAAGCAAGAGCAAGAAAGTCCAGAGAGAGATTATTACTGTTTAAGTAGTATATATGCAGTGGCGTCAGGATGCACAGCAACCCTTCGATGGAACAAAAACTTACCATCCTCTAGTCCAGGATAGACATGAGTTATTACACAGAAAGTGACAACCACTGGCAACACTAATTGTCTAGCCTGAAGTAGAACATATGTGGGATCACAAACTACTGAAGCATAGATTATTAGACAAGTGGAGCCAACACTCTCTCTGTAAACTTTTCCTAAAGATCTGCTACAGCTCAGCAGGCAAAACAATTTGCATCCACTCTGCTTTTGGTGAACTCCTCCCTCTGCACTGCAGAACTACAAAATCGCTCAAATTTGGGATTCCTCTGTGCTTTGTGCTGCAGAAATGCATGGTAAGAAACTGCCTTTTCCCTGAATAGACAAAAAGGATCAAAAAGAAAATACAATGTAGACTATCAAGATCAAGAAAGAGGTTGAGTTGTTAAAAAATCAAATCTGGCTCTAGTAAAGCCAAAGTGAAAAATTGAGCCTAATGGCCATAATACAGTATCACTTTTCCCCATCACAAAACTCCTGCATCTCTAAATATACTCACACTTTCAACGTGACCCCATGCTACCTCAGAGCTCAACTTCCTGGGTCTCAGAGAAGCGGCAGATTTAAAAACACAATGGCTACTCCCACTGGCACAATCCCCTCTGTTCCCAAAGCTGTCTAAAATTATATTCAGAGCCTTTGTTACATATTTACAAACTTCACCTTTATTTCTTCCTACAGCAAGAACACCATGAGCTCCAAAAACCCACTGACCATATTAAAAAACAGTCCAAGCAGTAACAATGTCAAATTCAGAGCCTTCTTTAATATTCAGTGAAAATACCTAACGCCAAGGATTTTAGGATGTCTTTTGAAGACCCAAGACCTCTCTCTTCTGGCATGCTAAGCCTTCCTTCAGCACTCTCCTAAAGAGCACTGGCTTTGCCCAGTCCTCAGCTACTGAAGTCCATGGATCCTACCAGAGGTAATTTTCATATTATGGCTCTTGTTTCTTTACGATACAGGTCCCCCAGGACAGTGTACACAGCTGCTGATACAGCTTCACTGACCTCTCTAGAAATACATGGGAAATGCACAGTTCTATACCTTCAGCATTTCAGTTTCCTCATGCTTAGTGGCAAGCCCTGCCCATTTTCAGTCTTCTTCTACCTACATAAATGCCATTAGCAGTCTATGAAACCTACTCAGCTTGCAATGTAGAGCATGCAGGACAGTGAGGCATTTTGCTACAGATGAGCTGCACCAGAAACAATCATCTAATGTTGTGTGTAGCTACCACAGGATTCCTGTGTGCACAGCAGAGACACTTTGCTCACCAGTAGCCCTGGTACCACTGCTGACTCTTCAAAAGACTTTCCTCAACAGCTTCATCACACTATCTGTAGTGACAGCTTGGTACGAGCACCAGCAATGTTTCTTCTTTGTTCTGTTCAGCAAGCTATGCACTTCTGTTTATCCGAAAAATCAGTTTAATTCTTGCAGACATAATGCTCATTAACATTCTGATATTTTTCTCCTGTTGTCTGAATGTCTCTGTAAGTAATTCTGCAGGCTTAACCAAATGCTTGGTTTTACTGTAACTCACAATAGCTAGCCTTGGTCATAATTTAATTTCATATTGCTCTCAAAAGTTGTCTTGGATTCACTAGCAGGAAGGGAATCATGTAATTGTCAATGTTATCAAATCACATTTGTCACTTCTTCCTGTAAACACCCAGAAGGAATTTACTCTGCTCAATGAATTCCAGATATCTGCCTAGGAAGACACAGGGACACTTAAAAACTGTGCGGTAATAATAATAAAAGTGAGAAGCCTGCCTCTCAACTACTATGTTTAATGCGTTAACGTCTGCTGAATATTATTACCTGCTTTACTGTAGTACCTATATGCCCTACTCCAAGATCAAAATCAAAATTACACTAAGTGACATACAAGGTACTGTTCCAGAAGCATAGATTTCACATTGGCCACATGGGCAAAGGGACAGGGAAAAGAAAACATACAAGCAGCCACAGAGGTCATTATTTGTAAACATTTCAATGATTTTCTGAGGAGAACATAAACAAGAGGTTAACCTACAAAGTATTTCAAGTGAGACATAAATAAGTATACACAAATCCACACAGAGCTTCTGATCCCTCCCTAATTTTAATATTTTTACCAGATGTGTATTTTGCTCATGCAAAATTTACCTATAAATGTCTATAATCCACAAATGCATTATGAAGCTCATGCAGGTTGAAGAATTAAGGATGCAGAGAGAGAGAGAAAGCAAATGCTAGCAGTGTCAGGAGAATAAAAAGAAATAAAGAAAAAACAAATCATGGAAGACCAAGAGAATGCCAAGCAAAGTGCAGTGAAGCAGAGGTGGGAGGAGGCGTGGAGGCCATATGCTGTGTGCCCGTGTTCTAGTGTGGAAGAACTTGCAGGCAATGTCATGCAAAAGCCAATGATACTATGCAGGCCTTGAAGCAGATGCAATTAATCAAAGTAGAGTTTGCCATGTGAAGCAAAAGCCACAGGAATACAGAAATATGTATTCTTCTAAAAGATTCCTGTCTTTGCACATTATTTTGATCAGCAAGAAAAATAATTCAACTCATGGAGTTTACCAATAAAGTGATCAAAGCTATCCAGAAAACATATTCAATGTCTTCAATTCCCAGAAAAATTCTAGAAGCTACCACTAAATAATCTGTGTGCAAGCAACGAGTGAAGCCAAATTTAAAATTCTCAAAATCAAATACTATAAAAATTATCTTAATTCCCTCATACAGCAGAATAACAGGCCTTAGGGGTAACAAGGAGGCAACAGATACCCTCTCTATCAAGTGGGCTTGCACAGGAACATAGGCTGGTACTATTTAACACCTGTGTGGAGTGGCTATGCTTATTAAATTGGAGGACGACACCAAGCTGAAACACAGACTGAGGTACAGGATGAGAACTCAAAGTGATCTTCATAAATTGGAACAATGATCAAAAATGGCCAGGTGCCATTCAGCAAGAACAATGGCAGTCAATGAGCATAAATACTAAAGAGCACATAATCAGAACAGGCAAGAGCAAAGCACATTGAGCAAAAGAAGAGCTGGGAGTGTTACTGAATCCTGAGACACTAATGCTGCCTTTTTCGTAGCAGCATGGCACCATAAGGTAATGGATAAAGAGGCTGCAAGACACATGCAGACTGTGAGTCTCAAAAAAGGAAACTTCTACTCCAGACTGAAGACCTCAGTTGTGTTCATGCCAGAGAATGAAAGGACTAATGTGGATTAATTGGAGAGAGCCTGGAAGAATGCAATAAAAATGATGAGAGGTCTAGAAAAGCAGCACCAAGTGAGCAACAAGGAAAGGATGATGAAGCTGAGGTTATTAAATCTAAAGAGTGCAAGACATAGGAGAAGCATAATAAAGGCTTTCAGATATATTAAAGCTTGATGAAAAGAGACAGGGAATAAACATTTCTCCATATCCCTAGTGGATAGGGAAAGAAGTAAACTGAAGCAAGGCAGATTTAAATCAGACATTAAAGAAAATAGTCTAACCTAGCCGTCCAGGTTCCTCTTATCACAATCAATTCTCTACTTCAGTTCTCCACAAACAACTACACTGACACCAGCTGAGAGGGCTTGTACAGGCCTGGAAATACTCCGTGGCTTGCTTAAGACGGCACTGCTACCCAGAGAAACGGGTAGCAAACTACACGTAAAGGAATCTGTTTCACAATACACTGATTCAGCAGTGAAGCTACTTCCCAAAGCTCCCAGCTCCCTACTGCTCTGCCAACGTGTTCTCAGTCCCTTGCCTCTGTCCAATGCCCTTTCAGTTGTGTCAGTGCAATGGCTGTAGAGCTGCACCATGCATTGGCACAGTGAAATGAGGCAACTTCAAAACAACCCTCGTTTTGGAGGGTTTGTTTTAAGCGGGCTATAACCTGGGAGAATGCAGTCAGCATCCTGCAAAGCATCTAAATCCGTACAATAGACAGGGGAACCTGGGTCGCTCACCTAAGTGGGGCATGCATACCACTTTTTACACTCAAAAGTTGCTTACCTCCAAAACTTAAGACAACAATCTCTCATCATGTAAAACTGAGCTGGGGATTATACACCCACCGCAAACTTCTACATTTTCTTACAGCTTTGTACCGTGATACTTACAGGACTGTTTCATGTCCTGTACATCCCTACTGAGACCAAACAACTAGCACTGCGGTAATGGAAGTGGAACGCTACGATGACATACTCTAAAATTAAAACATGAACATGACTTTCTCCTAGACACTCCCAAGGGAATGGTGGCACTCCCACCATTCTGCAGTAAATTTCAAAGCAGGTATCCTTTGAAACTAAACACATTATGACCATTAGCAATGCTAATGCAATGCTCACTAAATAAATGCATTTTCTACAGATCATAAATAAAAATCCCTCTCAAAAATAGAAAGACAGCAAGACAAATATTGAGGTTTATTAGGGCTACAATTACAAGCAGAAGGTTAGCTAACACTATCTAAATATTTAACCTTTGGGAGCTCGTTGCTGGAGTACAGTGGTCAACATCGTACAACATGCATGTAGATCCCAGGCCTTCCAGAGTACCCATTACAGTGGTTACAAAGCAGGCAGGTTAAATCTGTTGTCTAAGTAGCTTAGCAATTGACCCTGAAAGTAACTAAATATGAAGGCACAGTTAATTTTAAAGACACACAGATTACGTTGCTAACACAGCTCTAACAACTGGAAGAGGAACAAACAGCCTTGCCCCAAATTACAATGACAGTCATGTGAAAGATTCAGGAATTAAAATAGGGTCCTACTATATCAAATTTTAAGCTCACTTTGCTAGACCACAGATATCCCTTATTATACCTTGAAGACCTCATATGGCAATTATTTTAGCCCAAAGAAAAATTCTGCAGCGCTCCACTGATTTGTAATTCTTCTGCTCTGGAGGAATATTCCTTCACAAACAGTTTAAATACTAATTATTTCTTTGCTGAACCCTGCAGTGAAACTCCTATCTAGAAGGGGCCGTGTAAAAGCACTTCTAATATTTCTGCTGCTCAAAGAGCAATACTCTTCATCCGCTTCAGTGATTTTCTACCCAACAGGTACAACATTGAAGTAATGAGCATTATAAAACTTAATATGGTGCCATATATATTTTATAGCTTTGTAGATCCAGATCAGAGAACATCCAGATTGTTTTTACAGAAGTAATGCCAGACACATTTCAAATTATTATGTATGCAATGATTCTAAGAAATTTATAACTCTTACCAAATTGAAATTAAAAAAAATATAGTTCAGAAAAAAGAATTTTTAAAATCCCAAACATTCTTTAAGGAAGGTAAAATTTCCCAATGATTTTTTAAGTAGAAAGAAAGAATGAAAGAAAATAATATATATTTTTAAAAGAAGTGGCTTGGTAAGTAGCATATTTCACTAATGCAAGTATCAGGTATTAAAAATATGTAAATGAAAAATCATTCATAATGCTCGACTGTTTTTACAGAACAGCATTTAAAAATCAATATCATGTAGGATGTAAAACCACATGAAAGCTCTGGATAAGGAAGTGTAAAATGAGATTCCTTTATATCAGACTAACATCAGAAAAATAACTTTCCTATGTAGTTTGCCTCTCTTTTGCCTTCTGTTTACCTATGGTAACATGATCACACAAATTTCCAAGGTAGCCAAACACTTCACGTTCTTTGATGTAGCCCTTATAACCAAAGAGGCGGAACAAGACTGCCGTATATGACATTTAGCTATAGAAAGATTCAAGTTACCTGCTCAAGGTTGAACAGAAAGCCGCTGGCAGCCCTGCAAACCAGAACTGGTTCCCCTGAAGCCCAAGAAATGCAAAACCAACCAGACCTGCCTTGTTTGCCATTTCTGCAGAAACCACATCATGTTGCAACTGCTGAAAGTCCTCTGTAGAGAAATCACAACTCACCTGGAGTTTGCCTTTGAACTGACACAGAAACCACAGAAACAGAGGCTTACGCTGTTGGTAATCTGAGCAAAAATGTCCTACTTTAGGAATCTGTTCAGGAGAAAGACTGGCTTTGGAGCAGTTCCAGACCAAATGGTTCAAAAAAAAAGTACCCGATGTCCAAATATCTTGATTAGAAAGCTGTTTAAAATTTGTTCAACACCGTCCATTACCATCAAACTAAGTTTTTTCTTTATTCAATTTCTCTTCCTTAGCAGCAAGTTACAGCCTGGTGTAATCACAGAGCATTAGCTCTATATTGGCCAAGTACAGCAAGAAGAGTCCGCAGGAGCACAGTTCTCTGACAGTGGTGCCATAGTTAAAGCTGACATAAAGTGGACAGGCTTCCCCCAGCTCCCAGGGAGGAGTCATCCAGGGACTCTCCATCCTGGCCTCACTTAGAAAATTTTACAAAAGAACACATCATATTTTATTTATAATTATTTGTGTTTTCAAAGAACAGCAGCTCAAACTTCTGTATTAGGTCTACAAACTCTACAGGCAGAGTAGGTGCCTGACACCACCTGCACATAGAGTTTCACATAGAGCTCATACACAAAACCGAGTTCCTGTGCGAACACAAAGTTGAGAACATTCAGACTTGGAAAGCACAAATTTCATCAGAACTTCTCACAAATCCAGTGGGAAGTAGTTTCATACAGAATCACTCACCTGAAGTCCAGCTTAGAAGCAGCACACCGCTGTTCAGGAAGAGAGAGCAGGATACTGCCCACGAGTGCTGTTACATGTTGCTTTTCTGACCCACGTTTCACAGCCTAAGCCTGCATGCTGCCACCACCCTGCAGTTATGACTAGGCCTATCTAAGACCAAATTTCATCATGAAATCCAGAAACACCTCACCTGAAAAGCAAATCTATGATTTCATTAGTCTGTGCTTGGACAAACAAATTTTACATTGAGTCTATTTCTACAGAAGCAGCAATCTGCTATTTCCACAGCAAAAGCTGCAGCCTTCAGCTCTCACCAGAGTATTCCCTTCATATTTAAGAAACCAAATCAACATTCCCAAAGGCTCCAATTTCAGTGCAAGTTATATGTCTTAATTTTATTTAAAATGTCTTCTGGAAACTACTGAACATCCTCTCTTTCAACTTCTTACAGTACTTCTCAGGTATACGCAGGGAACTGCCCAGGAATACACTGCAATACCAAACACACTTCTGTTTCAGTTTAGTTGTGTTAACAAAGCACATCCATCCCAGCTGAATTTGCCTTATAGATAAGGTATAAGCAGCACTGCTTAATATGCTTCACAATTGCCTCCAACAAGGTTTGTATGAAGGACAGAACAAATACAAACAAAATTATCTTACTTCCTATTGCACTTAAGTTTTGACAGACTGGAAACTTTCCAAATTCTCCTACTGTTTTGTGGTTAAAATAGGAAAACCCGGTCTGCTACAAATGGAGAATGGTCCAATTAAACACGTTAGCTACTGAAGAATTGTCATCTCTGAGTTGCCTTGAAGCATGATGAGTCAACAAATATGCCTGCTAAGGAAGTATCAGGTATTTAATGACTAAAGTTTGTGACATTAGCAAAGACCCTTCAAGCATGAAAAGTGATACAAATTGCTGCAAGATTTGCTTTCTAAACTTCCGATTGTTCCTAAATATGATGCAAATAAAACCAGTCTAAACCTATTCATTTTTCCAACATCCATTAAGGCCTCTTAAAAAGTCTATCCTTAGGAACAATTTAGCACATCACAAAATGATGACATTTGCACCACAACATGCTGACATTATACTACCCCATCAACAAGTAAATGTCACAACTTGTGACATAAACACTGCCCTATGACAACCTTTTGTTAGCCTCAATGATACCATACACAAATATTTGACCATGTAACGCAAATAAAATCAATGACATCTTTGGGACCAAAGCAGAGCAAGTCTGTTCCCTTGTGCAAGCCAATGTCAGCTTATTTGCTCCTAATTCTACGGCATCAGAAAAGCCACAAGTGCTACATGCTCTGATCCAGTGACACAAAAACCCTACTTCATATCTGAACAAGAACAGTCAGACGCACAAGGAGTTAGGTCACTGCAACAGCCAAGCTAAATGAAGCAGTAACAGAATTCTACAGTCAACGTCTTTAAGCAGTAACAGAGAAGGATGAATCCAAATTAGCCTTCTAATTATTTTCTCTTTAACTTGGCTATTTAAGCCATTACCTAAGTTACACAGTATAGTGCCCAGAAAATTTTTATTATAAACCAGACCTGCTTTGCTGCACTACTGCTCCTTCACCAAAAAAGTGAGGGAGGAGAAAAAGCACCGTGGTTTTTTCCCCATGCAGACATAATAATGATGCCTACTAAAACAGTGTCATTCCTCAGAGTTATTAGCAAGCATGTGGTTCAGAAACTACAAAAAGCAACTGAGTATCCTAAAAAAATTAGAAATAAAACGGGTCCTACTTTGTTATCAGGATGAGCCTCATGCTGTTAGCAATGAGAGATCCCTCCTAAGGCTTTTGCGGCTTCAATACCTCTTAACTAATGCCATGACTCATGTGGTTGCAGCCCTGGCCAAGGATCTCATCCACAACACACTGCAGCCTGCTGTTGCCTTTTACAGGCTTTGGGTTCAGCAATCCTGCATGGAGCACCACCGCTCTCCTAGCTAAGCGACAGCAGAGCGCGTCAGCAAACTCGGAAGAATGAGGCTCCAATATAGGGAGCCTTCTACAACAGGAAAGCGATGAGGACGCGGGTGTCGTTTCTCCCTGTTGAACTGATTGCCTGTGCGAGGAGATTGATGCAGAAATCAATTCACTCTTGCCAGCTGGTTTCCCTCTATCTGCAGGGATGGTAAGTTGATCGGGATATTAGTTTTCTTCAGCTGATGTGCCTTCCATATGTAACATGCTGACCCTAGTGATGCTGAACAAACCAATACAGCAGCTAGAAAGATTAAATTAACCAATCCATAGAAAGGAAGGTAGAGGACCACAAGGGAGTAAGAAGACAAAGAAAGGCAAAAACCTACAAACCTCTGCTCAAGATAACAAGCTTGGTTTTTCTAGGTAAACTTGATAATATAGAAATGTTTAGGGGGGAAAAATGAAAAACAGTAAGGAAGAATAGTGTGGAATTAAACATTTAAAATATAATTCTTGTGATATTACCTCTTTCTGTTCACTTTTCCCCATTTTCTAGGCTCCTGTCCCTCTTCTTTTCCATTACTGTGAACATTCCACTAACTGTGAGACAAATCAAGGCTAAGAATCCTTCCATAATGGGTGAAATTTAAGTCAATGAAATGGTGCTGCTTTACTCTAGCTGAGAAATCTAATCATGGCACGGGTTCCCATGGAGCCTACAGACAGTCCACTATAATTGAATGTTCTTATTGATATTCGTCAATCCAATATTAAAAATGAAAAGAGAGCAGTAGAAGTCTTTATTTAAAAATCAAGAACTATTTGTAAACAAGCACGAGCAAGATTTTCAAAATTCACCTTCAGCACTTCTTAAAAACTAATAAATTTGATCATGCCTGTTTAATAACTGGTGTTAAAGTAACTTAAGAGAAAAGGGTTGATTTTCACTTTAACAGAATCACCAATTTTTACTGAACAAAACCCTAGCTTAATTATGCCATGCAAACTTGGAACGAACAAGCAGAATATCTTGTATGTATCAAAACAACTGTATTATACAGCACACCAAAAGATCAGCTGTTTTAAAGTCAAACACTGACACATCAAAGGCATTTTTTAGTACTTGGAAAGGGTGAGACATTTGAATACTCTCAGGTAAACTTTCATAAATTAAAAATGAGAGTCACTTTTTGATAAGAACATATACTGTATTGGTTATGTACCAAGAGAATAATGGCTTGAATTTAAAATTAATCCTGGCTCAGATGAGGTTGTCCATTGAATGAACGTTTATTCAACTTTAAATAACCAAGGAACACATTCAGGATCATAGAATCATAGTGAGCAGGGACATCTTTAGCTCGATCAGGTTGCTCAGAGCCCCGTCCAGCCCGACCTTGAATGTTTCCAGGGATGGGGCTTCTACCACCTCTCTGGGCAGCCTGTTCTAGTGTTTCACCGCCCTCATTGTAAAAAACTTCTTCCTTATATCCAGTCTAAATCTGCCCTTCTTTAATTTAAAACCATTACTCCGTGTCCTATCAAAACAGGCCCAGCTAAAAAGGTTGCCCCCACCTTTCCTGCAGGCCCCCTTGAAGTACTGGAAGGCCGCTATAAGGTCTCCCCAGAGCCCTCCCTTCTCCAGGCTGAACAACCCCAGCTCTCTCAGCCTGTCCTCACAGGGGAGGTGCTCCAGCCCCCTCATCACATAGTACTTTTTCCATATGATAGTACCATTATCCAACACTTCTAGAAAGATGCTTTAACAAATTCCATATAAACAAAAAGACATCTAAAACCTGCTGTTGCCATGCATCTTTCTTTCTAGAAATAGCACTCACTCAAGAGAAATAGTACCCTTTAGACTTCCCAAATTGGTGAGAAACTTACTGTAGAAAGGAAGCACATTGTAAATTGTGTGTTGATAGGTCTACATGTTATTTTATATAATTTGTTGGAGTTTAAATACTATTTAAATCAACATAGTAAGAAATGCATTTGAAAATCTAAAGTGTAGCTACAGATCCACAAAATCTAAATCACTCAGAGAATATCGTCCAAAATTTGAACTCATTTAGGTTTGTGGAAAGGATGATGTAATCAATCGAAATTCAGTACTAGCAATTTTGGCTAGCTGCTGCATTAAAGTATATAAGTTCATCTTCCCTCTCATTTTCATGTTTATAAACAAGGTATGTTTCGTGCACCTGAAAAGCTTTTACAGTTACCCCTGAGCCACAAATTGCTGTTGGCCAGAAAAGCTGTCTGGTGAAGGATCACAAAACACTCGTCTGAGTCTTATGCTCTTCCCTAGATATCCACGGGTCGAGCCTAGTACAGACATTCTTATATTCTTCTTAGAAGTCATTCCCATAAGACAGTATCAATTTCATGTTAGATAAAAGCACTCTAAATCCGTTCATCTTCTTTCGGTCTGTGAACTGTAGGGACTGCACAGCAAGTGCACTTGCATCAGAGAAACAAGCTATGCCAGAAACCAAGACCTCAGCGCTTTCCTGCTTTTGACTCCCATGTTTTCATGGCTCAGCTAAAGCCACAGAGGTTGCATATATGACCTGCAGTCTCCCTCCTATGACAGCTTCATGCTCATTTGCTGTCTCTGCTTTCCTCAGCTTGTGTTTGTTTTCAAAAGAAGCATCATTCATTTAAATTCCTGCAATAAGCAACAGCTTGTAAATATTTCATTTCATTGAAAGGAAAAAGCATTCATTGCCTATAGGTTGTGAAAAGTAATAATGAGGCATACTTGGCAAAGTATCATACCAGAATGACATCACCCAAGTATCAGAATGACATGCAGTAATATCGGAACTTAATCAGACAATAAAACCCGCAGTAATAGATGTTTCAGAAGTTGTGTTTCGCTAACAATACCTTATTTATGCACTATATCTTAACACTGAGTACATTATGATTATTTTTCAATTTAACCTGGATGAGCAGCATAGTAATTCCAGTGACAGGTAGTATACAAATTCTGATTAGATGGCATGTGCCGATTACAGAACTGGATGACTGGAAATGGGATTCTGAGTCTTTCATTTCTCATTATGATCATTTAAACTCACCCAGAAGCTTGACAAAGAGGCAGTGTATTTCACTTCATGTCCCCAATCTAAAACTCATCTTAGGTGAGTTTAAGAGATCACTTCACAGCTTTAGGCTGGGGCATGAGGTGAAACACACTGCTTCTGGGCCAGTTTCAATATAGATGATGTATTTTGGGGACAATGGGTTTTTTTAAACATCTGCTATTGCTGTCGTCCAGGGCTACAGATACTGCCATGAATGCAAGATTTCCTTCAGCAATGCCGCGCTATCGGTCCAAGCCTGCAGACATGTGACCAAGTGTGAACATCTATATTCACTAGAATGGCAACTCCCAAACTGACGACATGTCTGTGTCATTACTAACCATGTCTTTGAAGATCTTTTTTTCAGATGGAACCGAGAAGATGATGCTATTTAAGCCCTCAGGGGTGAGAAAGGTGATTTAATACAGAGAGGAAATGAAGGGAGAATAACAAAGGAGACACACAGAGATAGAGAAAAGAAAGAAGAAAGGAGGAATGAGAGACATACAAAAAAGCAGTCAGAAAAGTAATAGAAACAAAGGGCAGATGCAGAAGTTGCCTAAAGGGGAGCAGAGTTTCTTACTGAGTGATGGTGACTGTGACAATCAGGTTCAGTTAATAAATACAAGTCTATTTAGTTGCTACAAAAAATAAAAAGCTTGCATATTTTGTGCAAACCCTCCACATACAACAGACTGTGGATCAAAGACTATGAACTCTTTATATTATTTCCTGGCACACAGTCTATGCCTAAATGTGAATTTCAGTGCTCTCATCTGAATGGGCTTGACTTCTGAGCTACCGACCCCTGTGAAACATCACGCTGGACTGAGTCCTGCTCCCTCAGGGAGCCTCAATATACTTCACAAAATACAGCAATGCAATAACCAGACTTGCTGACAATTTCTGCAAACAGGATAAAGATTATATCCTTGTCTAGCCTTACATTCCCATCTTCAGGAACAGTCTCTTTGCAATCACAAACATCAGAGCCAAGATGTAATCCCTCACAATAATATGGACATTGATTCAAACAGGAAGTGGAGGGTCTTCTTTTCATGCAGCTCCAGTATTCGTGAAACATCTCTTGCCTCAGTAGCACACACAAAAGCAGCTCAAACATTCCTGCATGCTTGCAGACTGACCAAGCTGAACCAAGTCCACCCACTGATGAAGAAGCTTGCCTTTCATTCAGTTCTTAAGTTGTGCCAGTTTGTACCAGTTTAAGAAGTAGCTTTTCTGCAGTTAGCTAAACTAAAAAAAATATATTATATTGATAATTTACCTGCTAAGAACCTAGTTCTCACACTGATTATATATGGCAGCCTGATATCAATCATCTCCCTTCTCTCCCCCAAGGGTATTTTAAATAAAGAGATGAAACATGGGGCACAAGGTGCTTATACAATGAATGTTAAAAATGCTCTCTTAGAGTTCTCTAGGAGCAATGAGATTATTAAAAGGAATACCAAGGTTCAAAGCCCTGTAAATGTAGCCCACCGTATCAAAAAACTTCTGTTTTAAAGCAGAGGGAAGGGAAGGGAAGGGAAGGGAAGGGAAGGGAAGGGAAGGGAAGGGAAGGGAAGGGAAGGGAAGGGAAGGGAAGGGAAGGGAAGGGAAGGGAAGGGAAGGGAAGGGAAGGGAAGGGAAGGGAAGGGAAGGGAAGGGAAGGGAAGGGAAGGGAAGGGAAGGGAAGGGAAGGGAAGGGAAGGGAAGGGAAGGGAAGGGAAGGGAAGGGAAGGGAAGGGAAGGGAAGGGAAGGGAAGGGAAGGGAAGGGAAGGGAAGGGAAGGGAAGGGAAGGGAAGGGAAGGGAAGGGAAGGGAAGGGAAGGGAAGGGAAGGGAAGGGAAGGGAAGGGAAGGGAAGGGAAGGGAAGGGAAGGGAAGGGAAGGGAAGGGAAGGGAAGGGAAGGGAAGGGAAGGGAAGGGAAGGGAAGGGAAGGGAAGGGAAGGGAAGGGAAGGGAAGGGAAGGGAAGGGAAGGGAAGGGAAGGGAAGGGAAGGGAAGGGAAGGGAAGGGAAGGGAAGGGAAGGGAAGGGAAGGGAAGGGAAGGGAAGGGAAGGGAAGGGAAGGGAAGGGAAGGGAAGGGAAGGGAAGGGAAGGGAAGGGAAGGGAAGGGAAGGGAAGGGAAGGGAAGGGAAGGGAAGGGAAGGGAAGGGAAGGGAAGGGAAGGGAAGGGAAGGGAAGGGAAGGGAAGGGAAGGGAAGGGAAGGGAAGGGAGGGAAGGAAGGAAGGAAGGAAGGAAGGAAGGAAGGAAGGAAGGAAGGAAGGAAGGAAGGAAGGAAGGAAAAGGAGATCTTGCTAGTGGCCCTCAGTGCTCTGCTCAGTAGCCCTTGAGAGATGCTGCATGGAGATGAACATATGTATTTCATTATGACCTGAAAATGTGTTCGCTGAGCTACATCTTACAATTTTTAAGCAGAGATGCCCGATTCAGCCTATAAGCAGGGGAATGCATTCCTTCTGCATCTTCCTTCACAGCAGCTGGTGGGAGCCAACAGCTTAATCGGTGAATTACAAAGTGGGTTTCACGGAGCTACAAAAATGCTGTTCGGCTGATGTGGAACATACTTTCTTGCTTCTCTCCTTTGCAGTGGTTTTAAACAGAGTTAAATAACAATATCTGTGACCCAAGAGGAATTTAAAACATTGATAGCGGGCTGCTTGCTCCAAAAATATGGGCACTTTTGCTCCATCCACACATCATCCTCCCTCCTGCATGTGCTCAGCAGCACTTCAGTGGATGTCACATACAAGAGAGGAAAAAATAACTCTGTATTCTCTCGTATTTGTTTTTCCTATCAGGCTGGGAAACCTCAAAAATAACAGGATGAGGTCTCAGCTGACTCCACCAGTACTGGCCTCCCTCATCCAGAGGGAAGGAAAAGCTCAAAACCATCAATAGTAGCACCTTCCCAATTCTCTACCTCCAGCACTGGCACAGCCAAGGGCAACCAGGGAGTTCACTCAATCCTTCATAGTCTGTCACTAGTGCCCAGGACACAGCTCTCACTCCAAAGCCACTATACTCCCAACACAGATGTTTTGCATTGTTTCTGTTCGGTTTGTATTTCTCACTCACGGCAAAGAACATCTTTCAAGACTGCTCTCAAGGCAGCCGAGACCTTTTGACATGCTTGCCATTATGTGGTTGGGTAACAGGCAGGGAAACATAGGAAACCACTGATTAAAAGCCAAACAAATTAGCAAAATAAGAAATGCCCCTCTAAATCAAAAGCTGCAATTCTGATGAAGCCCTAGTGCCTCTGTGGGTGCATCTGAGCCTGGGAGAGGAAAGCTTTTTAGTTCATATCCCTGCTTGCTTCTATGCTCTAACCACACGAAATACTACAATACCCAAGACTCCAAAGTCCTATACACGTCAATTAAACTTTGTGGTTTACAAGACTAAAATGAGAGAGGCCAGAAGGAATGTTGTTCACATAGCATATCCGCAAACCAATATGTAGCAGCCGAATCTAATCTGAACCCTTATTAGCCTCAACAGGACCCCATAAAGTGCTCAGGAAGAACACAGTGGGATCACTCTAAAAACCAGCTGGCAACTTAGAAGTATGTTAATACCAACCTGTTGTGGAGTAGGATGCTGGCATTTATTTAGCTATCATCATCAAGACTAGAGCCTGTAAGTACAAAGACGTAACAGATCCCAACCATTTGATTTTTACTTCCTTTCCCACTGTGGAGACCACTGCAGGTTGAGGTGAGTTGGGCAAAACAGCATTAGTGTTTCTGTGCCACCCAACTGCATGGGGTTACGTGTCTCCAGCATCACCAGCTGGGTTCCTGGACATCTTCAGGCATTTGCTGCTACAAATCTCCCCAGAGTTCACCTGGGGAGTAGTAACAGGCTGATCATTGGAGCACTGTGCATGTGTGCTGCATCCCGATGGGTGCCCATTGCCTTGTGGTGGTAACTGATTGGCAAAGATATCTCTATGCTCCCAGAAAGTAATGCACCTGTCACTGCCACGTGTTGCTTTTGTTTGTTTTATTTCTCTTTTTATGCCTCACCCACGGAGCCCCAAAGAATTATTCCAACATATTCCTCTAACCCTTCAGCTCCATCCCCTTGGGCATCTGTGATCTGTCTTGCAGAGACAATTGCTGGTGGAGGCAAGCATGGGACTGCATTAACCATAAACAGGTTGTTCTTCAATACCTCAGCAAAGCAACTTTTCTTTCCTGTAGCTCAGTTAGAGAGGCCAGGCTATGCACTGCTGGAATTTACAGGTGTAACAGCTCAGTCCTCAGTCATCATCCTCATTATTATGCCACCAACTCAGAGCAGAGCCCCAGTGTGCCACATCTTGCTCATACACGTGTTTGGGGGAAGACTGCTCTTTCTCTGTCTGGAACTGTCAATCTGGGGAGCAGAGAAGAGACAGTAACAGCGATAAAAAATGTGTTTTCACAGAGTGTAGCTTGCCATCTGCTAGAACTGAACACACTGGCCAGTAAACATGGGCCTACTGCTCCGTTGGAATAAGGACACAGCACAGTAGTTGGTGCTTGCAAATACGTTTCTACAAGACTTCATGCAGTGTTACTGTACCTCCAACGAGCTTCCAAAGACCATGAAAGAAACAAATTTCATAAAGTGAATGGGGAAAAAAAACATTAAATACATCTACTTCACCTACTAGAACAAACTTTTAACAATGTTACTGCACAGAAACTACAGAAAATAGCTTTTTTTTTTTCGCATGACCAGATTAACATCTTTATTAAAAAAAGAAAAAAAAACTCAACAAAAACACTATTTACTGATACGTGGTTTTCTTTTTAGCAAACACAGATAATCACAAGGACATTAAAAAGAATAGAGGGAAGCCAGAAATTAACAATAATTTCTGTGTGTATGTAAATTTCTAAAAATGTGCCAGTCAAATACATGGTAGGTAGGTACTATTATGTGTAGGTACTGTCCTATCCAGATGGTGCAATTTAAGAGCTAGCAAAAGTGAGCTATAATAGAAAATTTTTAAGGCCAAAATAAATGTTATTCAGAGAAATAATTACTAATCTACAAGAGTAGGGAAGATACAAACACTGAGAAAGAAGCACAGTTATTTCAGTATACTGGTAAATGAGGGCAGAAAAAATCATGTTAAATACATGTTAAGTTTCACTGAAAATGTTTTTTGTCACATCATCTTAAGTCTGTTCAGTGATCTTGGAAGTGCCAAGTCTATGTATTTAAATTAAACTGGACTACACATTAAAAGGAGCCCTGATCAAAAAAAACATCAGAACAAGCAGAGAAATTTGCATGACCTGTGAGAGCCTTTTCTTCTCTAATTCCTACATTGGACTGTGAAACAGTCAAAGAAACAATGAAACCACAGATGTGATTTTCTATAGTCCTGCCTCTTTTACGTGCTACGGTGATAACCAATACTTTAATACTGAAGTGCACAGTTTATTTAGAGCAACGGCAATCCTAAGAGATAGGGAAGCACCATTATTCTCACACTGCAGGTAGGAAACTGAGGCACAAAATCACCTACGTAATGCAAGTGCTGTTTCAGAGAATAGTGGTGAGGTAACTGGCAAAGTTCCTCGGTACTCCTATTCAGCTTCGCTTTAACCCAACAGCCGTTCATTTGGAACCTCACGCTCTACCTCTGGCCAAGCCTCAAATTTCCCCAAGGTATCACCGTGAACGCCGCAGCACTGCTTCAGAGGCCGCAGACGTGGCGACGGGGCTGTGTGGAGCACCACTGGCTCTGCCAAGGGTGGTGCACACGCCCTCAGTCCTGCAAGACAGCAGCACCTCGGCATCTCTCCTCTTTCCACAACAGCCTCAGCCAGGGCTGACAAAATCCAATAGGATCCATCAACATGGCACTTCTCCACTCGTCTTACCGAAGCCAGGGAGTCCAGCGGACGTGCCAGCACACACCTATGACACCGACAACTTCACAGCACACAGCGGCAACTCCCTTTGAAACACAGCTTCTCACAGGAGGTGACGCTGCCCTCCTCACCCTTGCACAACAGCACTGGGGTGAGGAGTGCTCCCCCTGCAGAAGAGTCTAATTCCCTCTTCTGCATGAAAAGCTGAATACACATCTCCTGCCAGAACAGAGACTCACAACCCTTACTGCTAGAACTGCTCTGCTTTTTCTTGACACATTGCACATCTACTGGTTTGGACAAAAGACAGAGAGACAGAAAAACACACCTCCGTACATAGACACAGAGTGGGCATGTTTCTAAACTCCTGTTTAACTTTCAACTCAGAGCGGAAATATAGGCCTTGATCCAATGGCTGCTTATGTATGAATATTCCAAGTCATTCGAAAAAAAAAAAAAAAACAGCTGTTGGAGCAGCCCCTGGACCGAAACCCAGACCTTTGTGTAATTTCTGTCAGTGTACACCCTTTAAGTGTGTAATTCTGCTCCTCAGGGATGTGTGCAGGTAGAACTGTAACTATAAAATCTTTACAGCTGTATTTTTGCATCGGGGTTGTGCAATCTCATCGAATCATAGAATCCTTTAGGTTGGAAAAGACCTTTAAGATCATTGAGTCCAACCATAGTATCTACCACAAGAGAGTCTTAATCCATAACTGAAACTCTAACAGCCATGCTACAGTAAGGAAGGAAGGAAATAACTGCAGCAGCAATGAACTCCAGATATTTGGGTCAGGGATAACTTTAAATAAATTCTGTATTTTATCTGTTTGTCATCTAAGCCTCTCTACAATAAGTGGAGAGAGATACTTGATTCCAGAAGTCAACTCATCCAAACTTTCTCAAGGGAGACATCGATCCAGGATCATCTCTATCTCCTCCCTACTGCAGAAGTCGAAGCTTAGACTTGAAGGCTGAAGTTAGGCATCACGAAGGACCCCATCCATTATTTCTCTCAAAAGCGCTTTTGTCATTGGTGATTTGTTAGGGTTTTAAATTATTATTACTGGGGCAGGGGGGTGAGGATGGGAAAATTTGGTAAAGAATGTGAGACTATGGGAATAAAAATGCCGAAGGAATGTCACAGGTCATCAAGTTTCATCCTGAGCTACAGTGAGCAACTTAGAGTTTCAGCTTTTGCTTCAATGAATTTGTGCCTTCAGGAACTAGAAGGATTTTGCATTGTACTGCAGATTATCTCTCCTTATGTTAACATCCTCTGGTCTTAATTGACAGGACCATGGTGGACTTGGCAGTGTTGGTGGACTTGGCAGTGTTAGGTTTATGGTTGGACTCAATGATCTTAAAGGTCTTTTCCAACCTAAGTGATTCTATGAAAGTATTTTACTTGGACATACAAAGAACTTGGCATAAAAACTTCTGTAATCTGGGCAGTTTCATGATTCAAATTCATAAATCAGTACACACAGTACCTCACAGAAACTCCCATTTTAGCAGAACAATTACTGGTTTTCTGAAAAGCTTGTCATTTTCCCCTTCTGTTCCTTCAAAAAGAATCTACTAGTCTATTGAATTTTAATAAAATCAAAAGGGATGTCCTCATTTCTTTCTCCAAAGATCTGCTTCAGTAGATTCCTAACACTGTCGAGCTTGGGAAGAATGCATTATGTGATATGTGAACCTGCTATCAAGAGCCTAAACACCTATCTAATGACTGATATTAAGCCAGATGGGGTTTATCATGCACCAGCAGTATCAGAAATAGGATTTCAATCCGGTGTCTGTCTTTAGTGTTCATTGCTAAATTTCCCTCCTAGATATAAACTGAGCTCGTCCCAGTCTCTGCATAGGAGTACCTACCCATGCTGAGGCTGCTAGTAGCTTGCTCCTAAGCAAACCAGGCAACACCAGTTAAACCAGCAAACCAGGTAAAACCAGGTACAACTGCAGGTGTGGAGGGCTGCACATGGAGGACAACTCTCAAGCATGTCTGAAATGCACACTTACTAATTAAAGCAAGTGTCAATTTTAAGTGCCTACTTAGAGGACGAGAAGAGGTGCACTCTCTTTTCCTTAGCAGTTAGTTAGAATTTGCTGAAATGTGGAGAGAGCTCAGCAGGCAGCGACATGACTAGAAAGCTGTAGAGATGGAAGAGAGGGAAAAGAGAGGCTGGTAGAAGCAAATAAATTAAGTAAGCTATAAACTTTATATCATGACAAAAAAAGGAAAAAAAAAAAAAAAAGATGTTAAACTCCAGAGTTACTTCAGTCAGATTAAAATCATTCTGCTTTCCGTGTGGGATTCTGCTGTTCCATTCAAATACGATTATAGGGTTTGGTTTCTGTTTGGTTTTTATCTCACTATCATCTCAAAGAATCTAAAAAAAAACCTCCCTATGGGAAATCGGCCTTTCACTTTGCAGTATATCTGCCATTTATCAAAGGTCTGAGCTGTCCAGATTTTTGACCTTATGCTCCCTTTAGTTTCCTAAAAAGTAGTCTGGCTACTCTGGAGAAACAGCACCAAAACCTTACCACAGATGGGCTTTTGCCCAGTTTGGGTAGATAATTACATTTACTTTTACAGATACTGCTACAGTAATATTGAAGTCAATGCTTTTTATAGATTCCCTCAGCAAAATTTATTGCAAACTGAACAAAACAGAAAACCAATTAAAGAAAATATCTGCTAGAAGAATACATTTAGTGATCACTGGGCTGTATAAATCACATATGATGAAACTGTATCACAAAGACTGATATTCTTTAAATTAAATGAACTATCTGTGTATCAAATACAGAAAAGTCTGGATCAGCTAAAGTTTTTGTATGAAGCAATTTCTGTAGATGTGTGATAAACATTCCTTTCTGATAAGGTGCTGCTAAATATTAAGTCTGGAAAAAATTGTGTGTATATCTATGTTTATTTTCCATAACAAAGAGCTACATGTTTATGAAGGATCATGACATCAACTCACTGGACAAATAAGTGCCTGCATGGACTTAATATTTTGACAACAAACCAAAAAAAGGAAATACTGGCACCATGAAACCGCAAACTTGGAACTTGTTGGCTGAAGTCCTGTTCACAACACTTTAGCAGTCTGTACACAGCATGAAGAGCAGCCCATGAATCAAAATCAATCATGAACACAAGTCTCATTCTCTCTGTATTTCTGTTTTGGTTTTGATTCTTTTTTTAAATCAGCTAGTATTAATGCACAATGGGAATTCTCCAGGAGGGTCAAAAAGAATATACTTTTGCAAAGAAAGTTGTTTACCTCGCACAAAAAAGCTCCTGGGATGACTATAGGGCCTCTTCTAAGGAACAGTAGGGTTTTTAAAAGCTGTCATCAATTGATTATTTTTCCCCAAACCAGAAAGGGTAGTGTATTTTTAGTGAAGCTGGGAACACACGTATTCAGCTTAATGCAGTAAGAGGCTATTCTGCAAGCATGCCACCTGTATATATTCCGATGCGTAATACCACGTTATTTATCAGTTATGCAAATGTCAATCACTAGCCCTTACCAGAGTAAATGGTGCACTGCACCACCCCCACCTGTCATGTCTTCAGTTTATGATATTTTAAGACTGGAAAGGAAATTAGTTCCACTTGCATAAGCCTTTGTTTGAAAGTAATAGCGCACAACAGATTTCTGTGGGCATATGGGACAGAGAGCATAAATATTAATTGTAGGAACCCACTAACCAGATACACTCTTGATGTTACAAGGACTAGCTTTACAAGACTTGCACCACTAGTGATGGGTTTAACTATGCATCGCACTGTAAAGAAAGGGTGGGGACAGTCCTGTCGTTTATGGATTTTATAAATAATTAATTATTAGAATACAAAACAAAAGTAATGAGGACACAGAACAGGAAGCAATTTGCATACCTCCCTGCACAGCTCTCTCTTGCCAAAGCAAGGAAGTGTACAGTGATCTTCCCAGTTATTCAAGCTCACTTTACAATCAGTGCAACCATATACTCTGCTGCAGTATCAAATCCACCGTTTCCCTAATTCACAAAACTAACGGCATTACGAGATGATACTACAGTACACGTCAGACTTCTACAGCACAGAAGGGGGAGGAGAGAGGACCAATTTAATTTACAGCCTCCTTAGTTTCTTTCAAGACAACTCGAGCAAACAAAACTCACATACTCCTATTATTGCAGCAGAGAAGATTCACAAGATGTAAATAAATTTTTAAAAGCTCCATGTGCACATCAGCCTAACCTCTGCCCCTTTCAAATTTATTTATTTGCCCTTGATCCACACATATGAGTACTTGATGGTGGCACCTTCAATGAACTATTCATGCCAGTGAACATCCCTCAGGGAAGCAGCTGCCCCCTCAGCTTATATGGTTATTTGTCTCTCCATCACGGAGCTCACAGGAATAATCCTACTCCATATTTCTTCTTCATTTATTTTACTAGGTGAGGTGTTTAAGAGGATATACGGTCATCTGGAGCTCATCACTGTCAAATTTTCAGCTACGCAGCTGTAAAGGGTAAAGGAACTAGTTTAGCTCCTTGGTTTACAAAGTGCTGAGGACCTCCAATGAGGTGCCAAATGTGCGTGGTGACACTTTAAGATTGCTTAGTGCCTCCTGAGGTTCACAGGGCCTGATCCAAAACCCCACTGTTATGAATGACAGTCCTCCCCTTGACTGCAATGCGCTTGGGGCAGAGCAGTGCTTCACAGCTCAAGCCGGTGCTTCTGAGGCAAGGCAAGATTTGCCATAGATTTAAGAACACAGGGTAAGGTGCCAGGTTTGAGAAGCACTGGATTTTAGTGTTGCTATGTCCAAACACTTAGCCCAGAGTAAAATAAATACACACATACATATCTATATAAGCAAACAAATATTCAAGACTACCTCAAATATGTTTTAATCTCACATAAGCACAGGCAGCAAAATTCTCTCCAAACTCTTTCCACTTCTTTTTTTTTTTTTTTAATTTGTAAAGAGAGTCTGTAGAATCTTTTTTTTTTTTTTTTTAATTCTACAGACTCTCTTTACAAATCATTTTTCTCTGGGAGCCTTTGTTAAATCAGCTCTTCTACTGGAAGCATGCAATAAAACAAAGCTAACAAGAAAAGAAGGTGCAAAAAATGCTGACAGTCATACTGTAAAACATCCAGTGCCAAAGACTGGCTGCTCTCATTTGGGTTAAGGCAGCAAAGAGTCTTTCATTACCAGCTCACTCGGTCAAATCCGGTCTTGCTTGATGGTAATCACCTGATGGCAGGCAGAGTAAGCTACATACTTCTTAAGTAACTCTGCAAAAGTATTTTTAATTGAATGGGTAAATACTGTAGACAATGTCTGCAAGCATTCACGATGAGAATATCATCCTGCAGGACTGAATTAGCAGAGAGTAACCAAGCAAACAGAAAAGAACTAATTTGCAGCAAAGACTGTAACACTTTCGTTTATACTGACAGTTGCCATTTATCTTTGATTTGAAGAAACTACTTAGTAGTATTCTAGTAAGTGAACTGTAGCATACTGTGAAAAAATAATAACATTTTAGCAATACAAGCCCTCACTGCAGCATCTGTTATTAAATCTTTGCAGAGAGGCGAGGAGAGACCACTAGTCATAAATGTGGATTAGCAAGGATCTACTATATTCATTTTAGAGTGCAGAGCACTTTGCATGAAAGCTGTTACTTGCCTTTTAAGTCAAAAAATGAACTTATGCCAACTTTTTAATACTGAATTCTTCAAGGAAGTAGTCGTAACAGCCTGCAAGCACTGTCCACAAAAAACGGCAGCAGTCTAACAGCAGAGAAATGGAGGAAGGACAGAATCAGAATAGCTGATGCTGCTGATTTGCAACGTTTTCTTTTCACAGAAAATGGCCATCACCTTACGCTTCCATCCTGAGCAAATCAAACACTGCCTTTCAAAGTGTCAAGCCTTATGATGCTGACTCCAACTCTGACACCTTATTATACAAGAGCATTAACACAAGCGCTGAGCATGCTCGAGGGAATCACTGCATCCTCACCGGTGGAGCCTTAGCAGCTCCACATCCTGGGAGACTCCCTAGCAAAACAGGCAAAAGCCAGGACTTGAGATCCTAGGGAAAGGATGACAATTCACATACTTATGAGCCATACAACACAAGCTCTCTGAACTGAGCCAAGTTTAAGTAAACTTTATGCTAAATTCACAAAGTTCAAGCACAGTCAGAGCTTAGCTGAACTGTAGTAAAAACACTCAAGAGTTTTCCAGAAACACTAAAATCCTCCAGGAGAAAGTTGATCTTGAGCCTTCATAACGATATTTTCCTGTCTATGAAGTTACACAGACAGTGCAAGGTGCTATGTAATATTTACCTATGACGCCCACTGTTATGATATAATGTTTCAGTGAAGGATAAATTAGAAGCAGCAAATGCCTGAAACCACCCGTGCAAATACACAACCATTAATGGGTCGATACATAAAGAAATGAAGACTAGCCGAAATTGAAAATTAGTTAAAAATAGATTATGAGCGCTCACCATGAGAGCTGCTGTCTAAGATAGATAATTAAATAATAACGGCAAGGCACACCGCTTTAACTGCGAAAAGTTCTGAACTCTGATGCTCTAATGCAATAACCCTGGTCCCAGCGCCCGATTTTTATGCCTCGATGAGGCTGTAAGAATCCTCGGAGAGCGGCTGCCATTGCCGGACCTTTGCGGGACACACACCCACCCCCCATACCCCCCGGGTGCAGCCCCGGCCCGTGCGGGGGGCAGCTCGCCCGCCCCCAGCCCTGCCCGGGCACCGCCCGCGCCACGGGGCCGCCCCGCTCGCCCGCTCCTGCCGCTCACACCCGCCCCAAGCCGGGGGCCGGGTTTCATGTGATTTTTGGGTTGAGTTGGGTTTTTCTTTCCCCGGCGCTTGAGGAGGCAGAGCGCGGCGCGGGGCAGATTACACGGGGATGACTGAATCGAGGTGAATCGATTAAGCCGCGACAATTTAATCTGGGGCTTTATGCGGGGCTGGAGGAGATAATCTCCCCACCGCAGCTCGCCCCCTGTCTCTCCTTTACCCGGAGACCCTCGCACAGCCCCGGGGGCACGCCGATCGCAAACGGCTACCGCCTCGCCTCTCCGGGGCCAAGCCCTCCTCCTCCTCCATCTCCTCCTCCTCCTCCTCCTCCTCCTCGCAGCGCGGCACACACCGCGCACCCGGCCCCTCTGCACGATGCGCGCTCGCAAACTTTCCAAACTTCTGGGGAAGTGGCGGAGGGTGCGAGGGGTCGGCCCGACCCCGGCGGCGCTTCACCTCCCGGCGGCACCTCACCGCCCTCCGGGGCGCTGCTCGCCCCCAGAGCGGCCCGCGGGGACCCCCGCGCCCCTGGCCAGCGGGAGCAGAGCGCTCCGGCCGCACCGAGCCCGGCGGAGCGCAGGCGGCAGCGGCAGGCTGCGCCCCGCAAGTTGGGGAAGCAAAGCAATGGTAAGGGCAGGGGTAAGGGCAGGGGTAAGGGCAGGGACCCCCACACACACCCCGCCCACACCGCCCCTCGCACTCACGCTGCTGTTCTCGCCCGTCCAGTGCACCATCGCCTGGTTGTGAGACGCGTCCCCTTTGAGCACGAAGGAGGTGCTGATGAGGGAGACCTGCTCCCGGCCGGCCGCCGAAGATGCTCTCCTGGAGCGGCTGCCCCCCGCCGCCGCCCCGCCGCCGCCCCGCCGCGGCTCCGGCGGGCTGCGCGCCCCGCGGGTCAGGGCTCCGGGGCGCGGGCGGCCGCAGGGTTCCGCGCAGCGCGGAGCGGCGGCGGCGCCCAGCAGCGGCGGCGGCGGCAGCAGCAGCGGCAGCAGCAGCGGCAGCAGCAGCAGCGCCGGGCGGGCGGCCCCGCGCGGAGCGGCAGCGGCGGACACGCGTGGCCCGCCGTGCGCCATGGTGGCTCTCCGGCGTGGTAGTGACAGGCGGGGAGGTGGCGGGGAGGGAGACACCGCCGCGGAGGGCGGGGGCGGGGGAGGGTTGTAACCGGAGCGGGGCTCGCGCGGCAGCGGCGGGCGCGGGGCTGCGCGCCCAGCCGGGGCGGCGCCGCCATCTGCTGGCCCGCGCCGAAACGCCGGGCGGCGCGCGGGGGGGTGGGGGGCGCCGGCCCCGGCACCCGCGGGCAGGCGCGGGGTGACGGGCGAGCAGCGGCGGGGACGGGTGTGCCCCGGCGAGGCGGGAGCGGCCCGGCAGCGGCAGAGCCCGGTGGTTGCGGAGCCCCGCGCGGAGCCCCGGGGCAGGAGCGCCTTGAGCAAAACTCGGCGGGCCCTCGGGGCGGGTGCGCCGCAGGCCGAGGGTGGCCGGGGGCGAGCAGGCAAGCCCTGCCCCTGCCGGCACGGGGGTGGCCTGGCTCGGCCCTGCGTCCCGGGAGGCTGCAGTGAAGAAGTCAGAAGGGGCCTGTTTGTCCGCAGCTGGAAGCCGAGGAACGAATGAGGCAGGTGCAAAAAGAGGATTCTTGTGATTAAGACGAGAAGTGTGTCCGTGGAGAATGGGAGCCTGTCCCTCCGGCTGCCCCCCAGCTCCTCGGAGGCACCAGGCTCCTCGCCGGAGGCAACGGCCGTATTGCCTATTGCCCGCTGCGGGGACGTGTGACCGGGGACGGATCCATGGCAGCCCCAGGAAGCGCTCAGGGCGCTGCGGTCACGGCCGGGAGGGGCAGAGGCTGGGTCTGTGCAGCGAGGCGTAACTCAAAAGGGACAGGTGAAGCGGTGGAAGAAGATTTGGGCATCTCAGACTGGATGCTCTTCCTGCTCCGCTGCAGCGTGCTGCCTAACTGTGACTGGACGGGGGCTTGTGAAGCAGCGCGGCGCGGCGAGAGGGCGCGGGTTGGAATCACGGGGTCATTGGGGTTGGCAGGGACCACCGGAGGATTCCGAGTCCAAGCCACTGCGCAGTCCCAGGCCAACTCTGAGGCTGAATCTAACGTCACAGTAAGATAAGGTTGCTCAGGCCTAAATGTCAGAAAACACACTTGAAAGACGACTGAGGGAAGTCACGACTCCAGCTACAGGCAGACACGTTAGATGACACCTAACCGGAGAGATCTGGGCCAGGCAAAACCAAGGTGAGTAAAGTTAGTAAACCAGCTTTAGTTGTAATCTGCCTTTACCCTAATGGCCTAGGAAATTAGGATTACAAAGGCTTTTCTAGGAAGATTAATAGAAAAAATAGTATCCACTGGTTTAACTATACCGTTTACAGGCCCAGGATGACTACCATAATGACCTACAGTAACCTGGTCATCCCAAATTCATGTAAAAATTACTTTCAGCTAGCTCTGTGATTACATATTAGCTGTACACCTTCAGTGTTAGAAGACCTATGGTAACCTGCCCTGTTATTACTGTAGTAGCTCCAACTATAAGGCAGCTTCAAATTCAGGATGACTCACATTTCAAAACGAATAAAGATTAAAAATAAAAATAATTTTTTAAAATATCCCATGTGCTTTTTCCGCAGCTCCCAATAAAGTTCTCTTTCAGAGTTCCAAGCACAGCCCCACAGCCTCAAAATGGCCTCTGTGCAGCCTTTCCCCTCAATCCTCCAGCACAGTGTCTGAATTAACAGAAGAAACTGCCCCTCCTCTGGGAATCCCCAGCTGCCAGTTTCGGCGATTCTGCCCCGAACACCCTGCCGGCAGGAGCACGGGCAGCTGGCAGGAACTCAGGCAGGCAGCACCACCTGCCCCAGGTCACCAGAAGCTGCCCCTGGGACTCCTGAAGGGGCTGTATATTGAATTTGTTCCTGAAGTGCTTTACGTCTTGTGTAAAAAGCAAGTAAAAGAAATTATTTTTTTCTTCAAATCGTGATTTCAGAAGGCTTAGGAGAAGCTACAGGGAGCTATCTAAAGGAAGTGAAACCCAAGCGTGAGACAAGAATGATCATGGCATGCAGCTATTTTCCTCACAGTATCTTATCCCTCTGAAACACAACCCTTGCAAGGGGAAAAACACCTGGTTTTCAGTGGGCAGAAAGTTTTCCAGACAAAACCCCCCTGACTCTTGCAAAGTGGTCTCAGTGACAGATGATGGTCAAACGCTTGTTTTGCGTCATTGCTGTTTGGACACCTTCTTCAGGGGTGCAGAAATTAGGCAGTGATTCAACCGCTTGCAGAAGACGCACTAGTGGAACGTCATTCCTGCTCGGGTAGCGCTTGCATGTTGAGGCATGTCACCTTCCATCTTTTGCACCTCTGCCCAAAAGGGAACAGGATAAAAACGGAGTGCACTGACCGGCCACAATCATACTGACCAACATGAAAGGTGATTTGTCCATTACTGGGAAGTGAATAATTTTGATTCTGACATCATGTCCTGTCTCCTGTGAAATTGTGAAGATTACTCAACGTTTGTAGAATACCCTAAAAATACTGAGAGTAGATGGAAGGCCCTGAGTCCCTAACAGATTAAAACTGGCACCTGAATGGATACAGCTGGACTTTGCCATGCTTATCCGTTTTGCATTCACCACTGTGTTTGACAGGTAGGGCTCCCAGTGAGCAGCAGATAAGAGAAGAGATGATAACATCCACATTCCTAAGAGTCAAGCACTTTCTATCTGTCATTGTCTGACATTTCCCACAATGAGACTGAAAAAGAAAAACAAGCAGTAGTTTGAGAAATAATGAAGCCTGGTTTCCTCCAGCCTTGCATCTTATGGTCAACTGCAAGGTCTGCTTGGCTCTTTTCCCACTGTCAGAATTATTTCCCATGTATCTTCACAGGAATGTAACAAATCCACTAATGAAGTCCTCCTTGTCTGCTCAATCACAAAACTTGCCATTTATTTTTGTGACACACACCCCCCCTTTGCCAGTTCCATTGAAATTGTCTTACGGGTTCAGAAGATGTTGACCAAGGTGGATGGACAGACATTCAGCCCAACTGATGACTCACTGACAAAGAATAATTGCACAGGCCTTTTATTCTTAGGCAAGTCAATTAAAAATCTCACCTGAAGGATGCTAAAGCAGAGAGAAGTGGATGTAATTCTTGTTTCTCTGTATGAATTGTGAGATTTTACATGGGGATGAACCACTCAGCCTACCACTGCGCTTGTCACTAATTGAATCTCTCGGTATCAAGTTCTTAAGAGGTCAAGGATTAAATGGAAACAAACGTAACTTCTCTATTTTCCCCCTTCAGAGATTATCATAACCAAGACAGACGAATGCTATTAAGTATTTGCTCCATCTCTTGTCTCTGCAATAGACATTCTCAGGGTAGATATAGAGAACTTCTGCCACTAAGTGAAAGGCTTTTACCTGGCCACTTCTTCAACGGCTGTTGAAGCTGATTTTACATCAACCAGTTTAATACACACTTACTGAATCTTCCAGTCTAATAAATAATGCATATTTAATATATCAGTAATTCACAACAATAAAATGCTGTAACTCTAGGCTAGGGATACGGTAGCAACAATACCTGTACCGCATTATAGCACTACTGAGTACACTTAATGACAGCATAGTTTCAAAATATGAGTATCGAGCAGATTGGATGACAAGGCTGAGGTTTGCAAAACTGGAAAGGAAGTTTCATTATATAACTCCCATTAACGTCATTCAAAGTCCTGTAGCTAAATCACCTACGAGGTAAACTCACACATTTGTTTTGCCCAAAGTCAGGGGACCACATCACAGATCAGGGCCCCGTTGCATTAGGTAGGTACTGTACAAAAAGAGAAAACAAAGGTTGATCCAGCTTCACAGAAATATTTGGTTATGCAAAAGACAATCAAAACAACATACTTCTAGTCCAAAGCGTGACCAGAATATTTAATTACTTCTGTTGTGACTATTCCAGCTGAAATGCAAACACAGAGAACGGAATTGCTACTGACTTTTATAGGTTTAAGTAATGTTAAGTATGTTAATAAAGGAAGGACGGTAATTACAGACCAGTGAGTATAATTTTGCCTAGAAAGCCCAAGCAAGATAAGCAATGTAAGAGACCAACTCTGAGAAGCGAAGGGCTTTCCCAGTTTCAAGGCTTGTTTAACCTCAGGGTTGCCAAAAACCTAGTTTAGACTGAATTTAAGGATCCTAAAACAAAAGGTGACAGAAATTTAGGGAAGCCTCTTTATGTCTTCTATAAACTCTGGCTCAGCAAATACTCACAGGCAGACAAAAGACAAATAACCTACTATCAGGCACCTCTGAGCTCCTCTAGTCCCAGAACAGAAATAGAAAAAGCTTGAAAAAGAATTAGTGTGCTGTAAATCCAAGGCAAGTTTCTTCCTGTTAATGGCAGAATTATTAGTGCTATACTAATAAAGTCTACTCACATTTTTATTGACTGTCAGATTAGATTAAGATTAAAAAGGCTTCAATTAACCCACTTTATTTTTACCAGGTTCATTTCTGATCAAACACTGAAAGTATTACAGAAAGCTGCAAGTTCTGCTTGAGCAGAAACCAAGATGCAATGCTAATTAATATTCCTCTTGCTACTGGACATAAGAAGTACTCTTGCAAAAAAAAAAATATTGAAAACTATTTGTTATATGCTTCATACTCGCAGCCTTGGGTTGATAACGCAAGATGACCACAATATGGCAGAAAATCATGGAAGAATTACCCATTTAGCATGCTCCTTATAGATTGTTTACCTCTTTTAAAGGTTGATTTAACATATCAAGATGCATTTAGGATACTTATTCTAGTCATTAGATACAAAACCATTTCCATTTACATTGTGTTTATGTTAACAACATCATTAAGAGCACAGTGACCTACAGGGGTTTTGACAAAATGCTAATGCATGAAAACAGATTAATCTCACACGTGTCTTATCAAAATGCCTGACTCCAAAACAGCCTTATTACTCACTCTAACCGCATTCTAAGCTAACAAATTAATAAATGGCAAAGCTTTATTGCCTTGTTACCCAATTAACAAAAAACAAATGCTTTCTTTTGTATTAAATGCAAATTATTATCCATAATGCCATACCCTCCACTTCCCTTATGCAAAACAGCTGAGTTTTTATTTAGCTAAGCCTCTCAGGGTCCAAAATAATTTCTATTTGTATTACTACAATTACAAAAAAAAAATCTTTCTATAGTCAACCAATCTAGGTGTCTTAACACTTTTCTTAGTAGTCATTCCATCTGAGAGAATAAAAAAATCAAGCAGATGTCAGATTGGTTTGTTTGCATTAATGCACCAATACGTTGCTGTCAGCAGCTAGCCCAGATGCCCACAGAAAAAAGCCGAATTAATAGGAAGCAATACTTGTCAGTAGAAAAACAAAACTCTACTTCTGTGGGAGGTTCTGAAGCCAAAAAAGTGAGTAGCTGCCTTTGTTCTATGAAGGACTGAATAAGCTACAAAGCACACGTTCAATTATCCTGTTCAAATTTGAGCAATATAAAAGAGAGAAGATTTCGGTACAGTGTATTGTCAGAGAGCTGTGTTCAGGTATGAACACACTAACTGACATACACCTATCAGAAAAATTTGGAAGAGCTGTAAATTAATTGAGGGAAAGCTAAATATCTTCTAATTGTACCAGTATCAAGCTAGCAAACAGTATGCATGCAGAAAAAACTGACACAGCCACCCACCTTTATATAGGGCAGTAGCCCATAAACAAGTCATCACTGAGGTAGACTAGAAACCTCATCCCTTGAGCATCTTCAGCTCTCATCTAATTCAGTGAAAGTAACTGAACAGCTCAGCACCCTGCAGGACTTGTACTGGTAAGTAGGTAAATATACACTCTAATTTTCTGTAGTTCTAGCTCATAAAATTAAAGAGAAAAAAGTTGTAAAATTACTGTCACTTACAAAACAGGCTGACAATGAACACAAGCTGCCTTGAGCCCCTAAAGTTTTCTCTTCCATCAGTCAGAAAAAATAAAAATACAACTAACCTGTATAAATTTGTTATGCCCCAGAGCCTGAAACAGTGACTTAGTCTGAAATAAAAAACATATGGTGAAGCATAATGTTGTGGTGGCTATTGTAAGATTATCTGTCTTCAGCCTTCATAATTTCTTACCAACAATTAATGAGGAGAGTTCTGAAAACATGAGTTGGATTAATTGCCTACACCTTAAGAGCTTATAACAGAACAAGATGAGCTTTTTCTTTTATGTGGCTAGCTTGACTGTGGGAATTTGTTTTTCTCAGAATGGCTTTGCAGTCATGCTTTTTCTGTCTAAAAAGACAGAAATTCTAAAATTTCATGAAGCTTATTTGAGAAAATATGGAAAGCTGGGAAAGATTTGGGTATTTAGGTTAAGTAAAATGTGGTGTGAAGGATGTAATTCTCAGGTTTACATTCAGCTTCATATGGGTACAGCTACGCAGTTCCTTTTATTTAAAAAATACTATTATTGTCTTACCAACCACTTACATTCTAGTCTAAAGTTACCAGTATTTTTACCAGTGCCATGTTATTAAGCAGCTTGCTAATACGGTTGCATTTCTGAGAAAATGGTATCAGAAAAATAAATAAATATTATGCTCAACTAAACCCAACCCATTCTAAATCAGTCTTTTGGTCTTCTGCAAAGGACCCCTGAAGGCACCATTTTTCTAATAGGAGATCTCCCATCTGGTACATGGTTAGTGGGCAGGCAGTACGACATGGTTACAGCAACCTCAACCCTCTCAAACTCTTCATGGAAAGAGCTTAGCGAGGAATGCAGATGTGAGTAGGCTCCAATTTATGGTTAATAGGTTTTGACCAACAGAGCAAATCCTTTCTATTGCAAGCACTCAAGATTAAGTTGGTGTGGGACTAGGTACGAACTGTGTGGTCTTGCATGCCTGTTTGAAGGGGTGGGGAAGGATTTTGCTCTGTTTTCCAGGGAGTTTTCTCTCATGGCTGAGGTCTGCAGATACCTGGTTCAAAGCCAAACCAACAAAAATGAGAGTTTTGTGTAGAAGACATAGTCAATTAAAACATAATAGAAGACACTATTTTCAATCTGTGAAATAGATTTACTCATAGAAATGACCTTCAGGAATAGATGCTTTAAATAATTAACAGAATAGCACATTAATTGTGTTTAGGTAGTACTTTTTTCTGAGCTGGCTTATTCTTTTTCGTGTCTTTTTTTTTTTTTCCTGTTTGTTTTCAATACAGACTTGCATGGTCTAGATGAATGGATAAAGTTAAGTCTTCCTCCTCTTTCCCCAAAAAAGCAAGTTACTGAAAGTAATGTAGCACCGTGAAAAATGTGACCTAGCCCGATGCCAGGGAACCTGACTAGGACACATTTTGGAGAAGACCGTTTTCAAAAAAAGCCGTATGGGTGATAGTGAAAATTAAAATAGAACCATAAAAGACAACTGGCTCCAATTCCCCTGCTACAAGCTATTGTTGCTGAAAGATGGAACAGCTGAAGGCAGATGTTTTGTGTAAGTAAAAGGCTGGAGGGTGTTGGAATCACAAGCTGGAGAAATACAAAGGACATCGTACTTCCCAAGGCTCCCCTTATCAATTCTATTTCTACATTTAAATGTTAATTTCTTTTAAATCATTCTTGCTCTGCATTTGACCTAGTAAAATAACAGATAAAACCCAAACCATATTTTGTAGCATCTTTTGTTTTGTGCACCAAGTCAGGTTATTTGTATCGAGACTATACTACTTTTCCCAAAGAAAAGGTGCCTTTTAGTATTGTCCTGTGAATATGGGATCACCTAACTCGAAAAAAAACCAAACCGGCGCATAAATATCAAACTGTTTTGAACAGCTCGCTATAAATTCCATTATCAGTACCTCTTATAAACACACAGGATGAAAAAATATCCAAAAGAAAAGCATTTCTCTATCTTTTTTCTTTCCTATGCAATATTTTCTCTCCAATTCCAAATGATTGCAGCCTACCCTCAAGTTCCCTTTGATCCAAAATCTCAAAAGAGCCTAAATCTGTAAAGGTGCAGGTAGGCATTTTCAATGCTTTTGGCTCCTAACTTCTAAAAGATCAATGGGATCTAAGAGCCCAAATGCTTTAGAAAATGAATTTGCCTTTCGAAATCTGGCATGAGTGGCTGTTTCAATTTTCTTTGGGATTATCAAAAAGCATGGAAGTCTGGGAAACGTATGTTTTTCCATATGCCTGCTATATCATTCACTTGGAAACTGGGAATAAGTACTGTGTGAGGTAAATAAGAGCAAATGTGTATCCATAGGAAACAATATATAAAGCTTATATAGCAGCTTGTAGATTCACAATATTTTTCTTAGAGCTCCAGCTGTTGAAATCAGGAGACTGCATAAAAATCTTCAGTGTTGGCATTTAGGAAGTGTGATAGTCCTCATGTTTTCAAAGAAAGACCAAAACCACAGAATAAATTAATCCTCTAGATTCAGGATATTGGAAGACAAGAAAGTGGAGTCAAGAATTTCAGTTTAATGTCACATTCTTTAAGTCATTCTCACGATTTTTCAACATTTCAGTTCTTCTTTTGCAGTGCTGTGGCAGAAAGATCTAGCACAAGTTTCTCACCACCTTTTCCTGCCTGACTACACTTGCAAAAGCTTTTAGTGGTTATTACATTACAGGACTTGAGTTGATTTCTTCTGGTTTTGAAATGATACTTGGGAAATAATTTTTAAGAAAAAATTACCTTAACTAGGATTTTTTTTTTTCCATTTTTAGTTGGTAATTCTGTATCCCTGATCTACAGAAGATGGAACCAGAAATCTGGAAAAGATGGATATTAGAAATACCTAACAAAACAAATCTGCTTAAGGCTCATGAAAGAGCATATGAAATCTGAATTTGCATCACCTAAACTGTAAAAATTGACACAGAAACAAAGAATGACTTTTATGTATATTTTAGTGACAAACCTACTGCTAAATTCCCATACTTCACTCGAATTTCATATATGATTCAGAGTGTAGCACCCAGAATAGTAGTACATTTATCCACTAGAATACTTAAAAGAAATAGTACTGTGGAAAAAAAAAATCAATCAAATAGAATGATCAGATCTTTTCTCCCAGGACAACTTGCTCAAGAAAAATACAGTAAGGCCGCAGATTTGTTTCTGCTATTGTAAAGATTCTGCAATTTTAGTCTATTGTAATCATATAAATTCATCAATCAATAAACATAACTACTCTAAGTCTCATTCAAGAAAAGCCATTAAAACTACCTGAATGGTAGAGCAAAGATAGCAGTCTGAAAAGCAAACATACCATCTATGGTATTTTTATAAGACCTAAACCACTTACGCCATACAGTCAAAAATTACTTTTTCCCATGAATTTTAAAACTCTTTCATGTGGCAAAAGTAATCACCCTTTGTGCCTATACTGCAGTGTTTACGTGTTTTCCCTTGTTCAGCTTTCAACCCAGGAGTAAATCATTGTTCCTGCAATTTTCCAGCAGTGCTCTTGTAGTTTTAGCCTGTGTAGAACTGCATCACAGAACACAGATCTTCTGTTTTGGGAAGGAAAAAAAATACTTCTCATGGGGTCTCTGTTGTCAGCAGAAGAAAATATTAGTGAAGATATTCAGTTGCAGCTGACTTGATAGAGAATTTGTCTCATCCTTAGTTTATTTCTACCACTTTATTTTCAAAGCACCTTCATTTTCTAGGTTTTCTGCCTTAGCTGTATTAGTAGATATTCCTAGGGATAAGAGTATTACCGTGAATAGTGTGCATGCTTGATCTTTTGTATTGGCTGAGTCTCCCCCCCATCTCCAAAACCAGTCTAACTCTTTGTCAAGTGGAATATTGCACAGGGCCCCTGGACTTCATTATTTCAATCAGTCATTACAGCAGCATTTCATACAGAGCTTGTCACAGTTGGGTTATAAATTACAGCAAATATGTTGAATACATTACTGACTTCTCAATGACAAAAAAGAGTAATAAACGAAGGTCCTATGCCAAGGCTCACAAATCAGCAGACCTTGAGCACACATTTAATTTAAGTCATGCAAGTGGGTCCACTGATTTTAATAGGAATCTTCCTTCACATCCCTTGAAACAAAACATTTTTGTGCATTTTTAAAAAGTGTTGAATACGGAGAAAATCCCAACTTCATGTCCATTGCATTCACTAAGCATTAGCATTTCAAAGGAAAAGGATTGACTTGATAGTAGTATTTCCCATAGTAATGATGCCTAGTAAGCTGTCCTATTTGTCATCTGGACTTTTTATTTCCAGATTATCCTAAAGTCTTATTCATGCTGTGACCCGCAACCTAGGTCAGAAACCCGTTTGCCGCACAGTTGAAAGGAGTGGCCACTTAGTAATCTCAGGTTTGTAGGTCTTGCAGGGCTGAAACCTTAGAGATACATGGATTCCAGGAATGCCATCAGGTCAACAGACCAGCCAAATTAAAGGACATTCTGCGTGTGGGTTATACAAAGGATGCTAATCTAGGACAGGTCATGCAATGCCACAGAAATATGGATGCTAGTTCTGGTCACCAAACACCTATCAGAGAATTAAAGTAGCCTCTAGCCATTCAGAAGTTAACCACCTCTGACATACACATCAAATTTAATCATGTCTTAACAGCTACTGCCATTCACTTATTTCTTCTACTATAAATGTTGTTTCTGAACCTCAGATAGACTTACTGCCATGCAAACCAAGCCTACAGTGATTTTTTTAGCTGGATGTGTGCCTTAAATAAGCTCAAGTGTAAGAAAATGCAACTCCATTAGAGCCACAGTGCAAATGAGATGCGTTGCCTAACAGTTTTGCTTTGACTGTTTCATTATTTCCAGTTAGTTAGATATCCTTTCAATTTCTCTGAAAAGTTTAATTCCTTCCCTTCATGATGTTTATTCACTTTAAATAGTTCTGCCAGTATTACCAATCTTCATCTTGTAACTGTGATTTCCCCAAGTTTTACACGTTAAGCCAGATTCACATCAACTGTTAAAAGTGATAACCAAACTAGCTCTGAACAACTTCAGTTGTGCCTTCCCCACCTATGTTATCAAGGTTGCTGTGCTTACATTACCTTACTCAGCTGAAACTGCACTAACTCCTTCCTGAATCACTTGTCTCACTGCAGCCTGTAATTTTGAGTGTTAAAATATATATATATATGAACCTATATGAAAGTAAGATAACAGAAAAATGCAGAAGTCAGGTGGGAATGTTTAAGCGTTTCCCTTAAAATAAACAAACAAGAAAGGAGATTGTACTGGGTTTGCGTGGCAAGGTTTTGGTAGCAAGGGGGGGATACAGGGGTGGCTTCTGTGAGAAGCTGCTGCAGCTTCCCCTGTGTCCAACAGACCCAGTGCCAGCCGGCTCCAAGACGGACCCACCACTGGCCAAGGCTGGACCCAGCGATGGTGGTAGCGCCTCTGTGATGACGTGTTTAAGAAAGGGAAGAAAAGTTACTGCACAAAAGCAATTGCAGCGAGTGTGAGGAGTGAAAATATGAGAGAAACAACTCTGCAGACACCAAGGTCAGAGAAGAAGGAGGGGGAGGAGGTGCTCCAGGCCTCAGAGTGGAGATTCCCCTGCAGCCTGTGGTGAAGCCCATGGTGAGGCAGGCTGTGCCTCTGCAGACCATGGAGATCCATGGTGGAGTAGATGTCTGCCTGCTCCCCATGGAAGACCCCACACCAGAGCAGATGGATGCCCAAAGGAGGCTGTGACTCCGTGGGAAGCCTGTGCTGGAGCAGGCCTCCTGGCAGGACCTGCAGACCTGTGGAGACAGAGAAGCCCATGCTGGAGCAGTTTGTTGGCAGGACTTGTGACCCCGTGGGGAACCCTCGCTGGAGCAGTCTGTTCCTCAGGGACTACACCCCATGGAAGGGACCCATGCGGGAGCAGTTTGTGAAGAACTGCAACCCGTGGGACGTACTTACGCAGGAGAAGTTTGTGGAGGACTGTCTCCCATGGGAGGGACCTCACACTGGAGCAGGGTAAGTGTGAGGAGTCCCCCCCTGAGGAGGAAGGAGTGGCAGAAACAGTGTGTGATGAACTGACCCACGACCCCCATTCCCCATCCCCCTCCACTGCTGTGGGGGGAGGAGGTAGAGAAATTGGGAATAAAGTTAAGCCCAGGAAGAAGGGAGGGGTGTGGGGGAAGGTGTTTTTAAGATTCGGTTTTATTTCTCATTACCCTTCTCTGATTGGACTGGTAAAAAATTAAACTAATTTCCCATGTAGAGTCTGTTTTGCCCATGATGGCAATTGCTGAGTGATCTCCCTCTCCTTATTTCCACCTATGAGCCTTTTGTTATATTTTCTCTTCCCTGTCCAGCTGAGGAGGGGGAGTGATAGAGCAGCTTTGGTGGGCACCTGGTGTCCAGCCAGGGTCAACCCACCACAGAGATATTTGCAAAGATTTTAATTGGAAGCTCATGCATGTGAACTACAATCTAATGAAATATTGCCAAGAGATGACCCACTAATGACAACATGATGAGAACACTGTCACTGACTTCAGAGGGAGCATGATGAGGCTTTTTAGATAATCATATACCAGCCTACTGACCCAGGGCCAGACTCTGCAGGTAATCAAACACCTCCTACAAGCTGCTGTTCTGATGAGCATGAGTAGATCACATCAACTTCTGTGCAATACACATTCTTTATACTTCTCAGAATAGGATCTGCTTCTTTTATATATGTGTGCATGTCTCACAAGTGTTTGGGTAGGGAATCCTTGGACAATAATATTTTAGAAGAGCTTTTGTTGGCTATATTTATTTTCCAAACATGTGCAGGTGCAAGAGGCAGAAAGGCTTGGCTTTTAAAGCCAAAACATTCCTCATTTGCACACCTGCACTTCTGGCTAAAGATCATAATGCTGAAAGCCTCTAAGTGGCACTGCTGAATGATTAATATTAATGTTCAACATTTACTATCCCTGTGCATTGACTAAGCTAATCAAAACTAAATAATGTGGGGCACTATCCAACTGGCTAAAACCAGAGCAAGTTACATCAAATTCTTATCCCTTCTGAAGTCAACAGAGTTAATTGTTCCAAACACCACATGTGTTGAGAAGCTTAGGCTTGGTTATAGACCAAGTACAGCTGTAGCACTGACCAGTACAGAAAAGGCATTCATCTCCAATGTTGTCTGAACATCCTTCCTTCCAAATCCTCAAGGAACCATGTTGGATGAGATACTTAAAAAAAGTCTTCTCCTCAATCAAAATTTTAGCATAGCATCTGCTGTTTCACTGTATTCAACAGCAGCCAGATCTTCAATACACACCAAATCTATAAAACCCCCACAGGATTCCGCTGTCATACACATATGATATACTGATTCACACAGGATACTTTGTCATGTGGTTGGACTGTGATGCTCAGCTTTCTTTTTAGAGCACTTTCTATCGCTAAAGAAACCTGTGAACACTTGGCTAGTTCTAGAAAAACACTGGGAACAACTTTCTCAGTGATTGTTCCATATGAGGACTGAAATTGCCTCTCTGCTATTTTTATTATGCATTTCTCAAAAACTATCAGTAAGTATTCCATTGTCAGAACACTTTAGACTAAACACGTTCAAACTCAAATTCACCAGCTATGACTGTCATGTCCCCCCCCAGGTTGTGTTCCCATGGATTTCTCTAAGATGCGTTGTCTTTTTCAAGCCAGTATTTTCTTTCAGGCTTAATATGGAGGATTCATACATTTGTGATTGACTGCTAGATATCCAGGGTATCAGCCAAAGCAGTACCTTCCACTAGCTATCAGGCCAATGTGCAAATATTTCTGTGCAAAATACCTTAGACAGAAATATGGCACCTGTACCATTTTGTCAATGACCTGAGTTCCCTATCTACAGAAGGGAGCAGGTCACTCCAGACTAGAGCCCAAGCGTATCATACAGACCTTAGGGATGACTGTGGGAGTAGAGGGGTGACACCTGAAATTCAAGCTAATACGGCAGCAAGATCTCATTCTTGTGTAGAAGTAAAAGGTCCAAAGTGCAGAAAGAAATACTAAGGGAAGGTATCAGGAAAAGTTCCCTAAGGTGAATTGCCAACACTTGGGACAAAATACCCACGGGGACTGAAGATGCCCAGGCAGCTTTTTAAGGACCAGTAGAACAAGGCTTTGTAAGGATGGCTGAGCTATAGCTGATCCTGGTTTAGAGCCAAGAGGTTCACCAGATGACCATTACCAGCCATATTTTGTATGTGTACAGGTCTTATTTAAATCAAATCACCACAAATGGGAATTTAGCCCTCAGCTGTATGGATGCCATGCATCCAGAGCAAAAGCACTCACTAACACCTTTGGCTCAGCTCTTCCTTGACCCCTTTTCAAACAGATATTCCTTTTACTCTTTTCAAGCTACAGTCCTTCATGCAGACATTAGTTTCCTGGACCATTTGCATACAGTTTTTCTTAAGCTCTTCTACGCTTTAGGCTTATATTATCATTTAGTTTTCCAGTCACTCCGCTTGCCAGCTTCTTTACCCTCCATTACCTTGTCTGATAGAATTTAGATTGCTGTTCCAGTATCTACTTCACCAAACCATTTAAAAGTCATTCTTAAGCACTCTTGTATTATTTCTATAGCAACTTTAATTTATTATTCTCAAAAACCCTTATATGTTGTACATACAGGTCTAAGATCATGAGGAGAAAAGTATATCTGAGGTAGAAGTTTGTTAGTGGAGTATTTTGTAGCTTTTTTTAAGCAGACTATTCATCTATCAATAGAAACATTTTATCATGTCATGGGTACAAAAGACCTCCCATGCATAAAACCATGAATAAAACACTATGATGCTTGTTATTAACCGTACAGTTTATTTAGTACTTTTATTGCTCTAGCTGCAGAGACTTTTTTTTTTTCAAAGTCTTCACTTGAACATGGGTCTGAGGCACAAGAAAATACTGTCTCAGTTTTAACACTCTTACCTTAGTGCTTAGTGATTTAAGAATAGAGGTTTGATTCTACCTATTATAAACACAAGGACTATTCCTTCCATGTCACATTTCAGTACTGTAGGTCTCCAGGTTAGACTTGGACCGATGTCTACTTATAGTGCCATTGTGACTACCTCTGGTTTTTACAGTTCACTGCTCTGCTCCATTTGCCTTGTCACAGCCCTCCAGTAACTTTAACTTACACAGTAAGCTCTTATGAACTAAGACGACCTTTTCTGTCAAGTTCATATGCTGCATGACAAAATGGGCCACAGACCTCCAGTCTCCCATCACATTAAATGCTTCACCATTGGTTTCTAAAAAAGATAAGAAGGGGAAAAATAACACAAGCAAAGTAATGTAGAAGTGGAAGACCCTGCAAGGAGAGTAGGTAGTGAAGGAAGAACATGGCACTCCACGCATGTGAAAGCGGTAGGAGGAACCAGGTAAACAAAGCAACGACTACTGGCATGTATAGGCTGGGAAGTACCTTTGCATACTTAACATGGGGAGCAGCAGTTACACCAAGCAAGCAGCCAGCAGTAGCTGTTTGTGAGGCTCAGGAGTGAAAGGGCTAAAGGAAGTACTGGTCAAAAAAAGTATCTGCTCCAGAGCCAGTCATATCCAGTGAAGAGAATCTGGCCATTGGGGAGCTCTGAAACTCACTCAGACCAGGAAAGGGTGCATTAGAAGAGATCATAAGGGTAAGGTTTGGTCTTCCTGGATGAACTGCACAGCTGATTGTCATGTAAACACCCTGTAAAGACCACGTAAATGGCATGACAAGGTATTCAAACATTCTCTTTCTCCTAGAATGGCCACATTTTTAGAAAATAAATTAAGAACACAGTGTTCCTACACTTTAAATACTGTATGGAGTGCTGATCTTCCCATTGGCCTAGACAGATGCACACTAAGCTGGGTTAAAAACTGGCTGGATGGCCGAGCACAGAGAGTGGTGGTGAATGGAGTTAAACCCAGCTGGCGGCCGGTCACAAGTGGTGTCCCCAAGGGTTCAGTATTGGGACCAGTCCTGTTTAACATCTTTACTGATGATCTGGATGAGGGGATTGAGTGCTCCCTCAGTAAGTTTGCAGATGACGCTAAATTGGCTGAGAGTGTTGATCTGCTCAAGGGTAGGGAGGCTCTGCAGAGGGATCTGGACAGGCTGGATCCATGGGCTGAGGCCAATTGTATGAGGCTCATCAAGGCCAAGTGCTGGGTCCTGCACTTGGGTCACAGCAACCCCAGGCAGCGCTACAGGCTGGGGATGAGTGGCTGGAAATCCGCCTGGCAGAAAAGGACCTGGGGGTGTTGGTCGACAGCCGGCCGAACATGAGCCAGCAGTGTGCCCAGGTGGCCAAGGAGGCCAACAGCCTCCTGGCCTGTATCAGCAATAGTGTGGCCAGCAGCAGTAGGGAGGTGATCATGCTCCTGTACTTGGCACTGGTGAGGCTGCACCTTGAATCCTGCATGCAGTTTTGGGCCCCTGACTGCAAGAAGGACATTGAGGTGCTGGAGCGTGTCCAGAGAAGGGCAACGAAGGTGGTGAAGGGCCTGGAGAACAGGTCTTACGAGGAGTGGTGAGGGAACTGGGGTTGTTTAGTCTGGAGAAGAGGAGGCTGAGGGGAGACTCTCTACAACTGCCTGAAAGGAGGTTGTAGTGAGGTGGAAGTTGGTCTCTTCTCCCAAGTAACAAGTGATAGAAGAAGAGGAAATGGCCTCAAGTTGTGCCAGGGGAGGTTTAGATTGGACATTAGGAAAAAATGTGTTTACTGAAAGACTGGTCAAGCATAGGAACAGGCTGCCCAGGGAAGTGGTGGAGTCATCATCCCTGGAGGCGTTCAAAAAAACATGTAGATGTGGCACTTCGGGACATGGTTTAGTGGGCATGGTGGTATTAGGTCAACAGTTGGACACGATGATCTCAGAGGTCTATTCCAACCTTATGACTCTATGATTCTATGATCTCAGAAAGAATGTAACAGAACCAGAAGGAAATGTGCAACAATGACACTTGGAAGTATGAGCAACTTCTGTATGAGAAGAGGCTAGTCGGACTCTTGGGCTTGGATGAAGCATGACTGAAGAGCAATACAGTATAGTTCTATGGAATAATTTGTAGGAAGAAAGTAGCTTGTGAATTCAGCATGCAGCAGGTCTAAAACATACAAAATTAAACACTTCTTAACATAATTAAATTCCACATGAGATGTTGTGGAAGCCAGAAGTATAAGGAGACATTAGAGAGGGGTAACAGCGCATCAAGGCTTTTGAGCATCATGGTACAGATGAAACATTCAGGTCTGAATACCCCTAAATCACCATTTACAGAAAGGCTGAATGGCACCAGGGAAAGATTATTCAGTATTTGCCCTGTTTCTTTTATTTTTCTCAAAACATCTGTTACTGGATATTGAGTGACATTGCTCTGTTTATATCTTTTGTTCTTATTGTATCACCATTTTAACTTTTTAAATGCAAAGTAACAACCATAAAAGGAGAGAGCAGTAGCAAGCACACCTTTCTGTCTCTATGAAGCTACACTCAGATATGGACCAATAACAAAATAACAACACAGGCATGTGAAATTCAATTATTTACATGTCATTTTCCACTACTTTCAGATGGCATTATCAAACTAGCCAGACATCTACCAGAATTACGTTCTAGTCCCATTAATTTAATGAAATAGAATTCACTTTTGCAAGACATTAAGCAAGTCAGCCATGTGAATATCTGGTTCCCAAGAAACTTGGTGCAAAAGCACCAAGCTTAGTTTGAGTCTCCCTCTTATTGAATATGTTACTTCAATGAGGGAAACGGTGCAAGATTACTGAGTTGTAAGAATTCATCATTTAGTCACAGAGGGATTTAGGGAAATGAAATGATTCAGTGTCTCAGAAATTGCAAGGGTGGACTGGAGTATGTGTTCTGGACCAATAGGATTAAAGACATAATGGCAAAAACAGAACTGCAGAAAGAAAGTCTGTATCTGTTGGATAGATTACTACTAGTTACTGGACTTTTTCAGCAACAGTTTTCGTTAAAATGTATTGAACTCTTTCTAGTGCGTAATGATGGTAAACCTCTAGTAATGCCCACCAGGGAAAAGGACCTGCAAACTGTTAACTTTCTGAACAACGAGTTCTAGCCCAATGCAAGGTGACAACTTCAGTGCTGTGCACCAATCTTCTCCATATTGCCTACTGTTCTAAAACATCATGGCCCCTACCTGCTCCTTCGCTTTATAATAAGGTGCAAAGTCTGTTCCAGATTGGTTTGGGCAGTCTTGTCACCAGCTGGTAATATCAGAAATTATGGTCTCTTCTGTACAATCAATACCCACCGGAACAGAAGTAAGGTGTAGTTGCTACTTGTTACAAATCCTAGATCTAAAACATGAAAAACATGTAAAATTAATTTCATAGAAAGAAAGCATATTCTACTAAAATCAAGTGCCCTCTCATTAGGGTGGTGGTGAATGTTCTGTTACTTATGGTCTGCATATGACTTCATTTAATTGCTCATCATTACCAAAGCTTTTATTATCCTAACTTGCAATCTCAACATAGAAAAAGTATTGGAAGCTTTGATTTTACTCTATTTAATGACCACTCCTTATTAAATGTTCTAAAAAAATCTGCTTAGTTGTTTGAATTACAGCTTCTGTATACGAAGTTCAGAATTTTTCCCTTCATCACATTTAGACCTTAGCTTACCTGTTAAAAGACTGAACACTCAGTTATGGAGTGCAGTCTATTTCAATAACGAAACAAACCACACAGTGTTTGAATAGTAAGACAGAAAGAGTCTGAGAAACTGAGTTACACAGATTCTAGTCCTAGTGACCTAGAGTTCAGTCAGGTCATTCAGCCTAAATGGACAGAGAACTCCGAAAAACACAAAGGAGAGCTTTCAAATTTCAGTCAGACAAATGATAAAGTTGTAAAGATTAACACCACGGGTTCAATATGGTTCCATCTCCTGGAAGAAGCCTATATTAAATATTTACATTCTGAAAGCATCATGATGTACTTGGTTTCTATGAGTTTGAAAAATGGATCAAACATAAGGATTGGAGTACCATATCTGTTCTTAAAGTACATGAGAGGTGACAAGCACAGGATTCTTAGGGAGCCTGAGACATCTGTCTTGAGCTCCTGCAATAGCAACACTTATTTACAAAAAAATAAATTAGAATTAAAATTTTCAATAGTTTTAAGACTATTAAAATCCTTTACAATTTCACCATTTATTTCTTGTGCCATATTTAGAAGCTGTAGTCAAAAGGCTATCCAGTTTAGAAAGAAGTCATTAAGGAAAAAGAGACAGTGAATCCAGTTATCCCCAGACACAGCCTTTGAATGATAAATCACAATCAAAGTAAACAACCATTTAGTGAGTCCACCTGTTTTAAGCCATGTACTCCTATAATTATTAGCATTAAGAAAACCTAATAGTCAGGACGGATTGACACTGATGCCTGAACACTTTTGAATCAAAGGTATTCCAACACCAACAGGTGACACCTCCTTCACCAGCCAACCTATTCTCACAAAACATGCAGGAATGTAATACTTCTGATAGCTTTACTCCCCTTCAAATTCAGGTGTTTTAGTCATTCCTGTTGGTGAAACCACACCTGGATTCAGCAGACTATTATTATTTATTGTCACTAAATGACTCTGACAAATTTCTTGATGCTGCTTAGAGGACAAAGGAAGCTTAAACCCCAAGTGGTACATACAGCTGCAAAAACACATCTTTTGTCTATGTAAATAGAATAGATGTAGCTGCAGAAAAAAAAAAAAAAGGGGGGGGGGGGGGGGGAGGGGCAGAGGGAGAGGAATATTCATAATAGCTCAGCATCTGGCCCTAAAGGAAAGAGCTTCTTGTTATTGTGAGACTGGTGATGGTGGAAAGTCAAGTCATGGTACTTGACTCCTTTCTCTCTCCCTACACTTCACAGAGGTAGATCCGCTACTTTGCATATGAGGAAAGCAGTGGACCGAGAGGAACACGTGATATTAGTCAGATGATACAGAGGCAGTCATCCAGCAACACCCTTTCTTTCACATTATGGTTGCATCTGGTTCTGGCTTTCTTCTTAGGTCTATTTATAGCATTCTCTTGTCCTTTCAAATCTTTGAATAAAAGTAAATTATTTTCAGCAGTTTTAAAATCAGAGAGATAACTCTCATCACAATAGTACCTTCCTGAAAAACAAGATTTCAGATTTTTGAATTTCAGATTGGAAATTTTTTGTCAGTCAGGGACTTACAATGATATTTCTGCCCTTCCCAAAGTGATGTCCTGAGTGTCTTTTGCTCCTTGATAAATGAGTCAGACAACTATGTTGTATCATTCCTTTAATAACCTAACGAAACTCAGCCTAAAGATGTGCTGGTGACTGTGGCCATGGCCAAAGGATGCAGCAGTAAGAATACATTCTGATTAGGAGACACCTATGCCTGGGGATTGCAGCTTCATTAGCTGCAATTAGCATGAATATGCAACAAGCTGAAATATGCCCAAGAGTGCAGGACCATGACTGCCATTCAAGAAAATCAACATCAGTTATGCCTGAATATCAACCAGTTCGATTCTGCATGCAAGACACATACAGAAAGAACTCTATACCTTTACGTCTGAGCCCACAGAAACTGATGCAGTGATGCTTGACAGAGCCTGAGCCACTGGCAAGACATCTGTGCTTATTAAAAGCAAGAAAATATGAAATTCATATTAATTTTTTGTTTGATCAGAATTTGAATTTCATATTAATTATGTTTGTTCAGATTTAGAAGCATCTGTCATCCGAAACCACCAATCAATATTTTATTCATCACACACCATTTAAATCCATTGAGAAACAACCTGAAGTAACAGCACAGAATTTAAGTGTTTTAAATTAAAATTAAATTATTTTTAATTAAAAATATAGGTCAGCCTTTTCAGTCCAAATTAATGGTCTTCTGAGGGCTTTTCTTGTTGTCTCTCCATTAAGTTCATATGCAAAGATAACTGCTTTTGTTGGCTCAATTTCCTTATGGTGGTCAGTTTATTTTTATCTACTTATAGTTAAAAATACAGAGAAAGTGTTACCAGGAGTAAGAAAGAAGAAACTAAAAAAGCAAAAGACCATCCATAGTCTTTGACTAACCACCACCTTACTGAACAAGGCGCTGCAATGAACGTGATTTCCTGCAGAGTCAGTTACCATTTCAATGTCTGTAAAAACATTTCCATTCAGCCCTAACTGCTGAGTAAGCATTTTACCACTGAGGAATTACTGAAAACATAATTGTCAGTCTCCTTCTAAAGAATCTTTCTTCTATTTCCCATCTTGCCACAGAAATTTCTGTCTTTGAATACTGCAACTGTCTGAAAAGTAAAGAAATTTATGCTGCTGCCTTTGAATTACTGATAATTTCTAGCTATGCTGATAGTCACAGATTTTAATTATAATTTGAATTACCAAGTAGAAAACCTTAAATTATCATTATTTTTGTTCTGCAATTGTATTCTTTACTTAGTTAATTTTCACTGGTGGCATGCATTGTTATTTTCTCTATGTTGACGAAAATAAACTAATTTAAGACCTTTTGTGTAATACACAATTATTTTGACTCTTCAGGGTCTTAAAGTCAGACTCTTGTGATTAGCATCTGTCTTGTTTATAAAATATCTGCTTCAGTGTACCTTCTGTCAAAATCAATTAAGACTTAAAAATCTAATTCACCCCCAATGCATAACACAGCATTTGAAGCTACTATATCAGTAAAAATCTTCAGTCTGCTGTATACCTGAAGAAAAATGCTTGTCAACTCACATTTCCATTTCAAAATTTTCTAATTGATAAAGAAGGCTTTAGCAATCCAAAATTAGCAGACTAATCTGATTGTCTCATAGCTGTTGTCTTCAAGTGTTTAATTAGGAGATCTGATCCTCCTATCACCAGTTTGGGAGAGAAAACCAAGATTTTCTGCTTTTTCAGCATAGGTTAGTTTCTCAGCTTGGAGTTAAATAATTATTGAACTGAACTATTTGAAAAGGCCAAAATAAGGGAGCATTTTTTTGTGTCTGCAGAAAAAAACTAATCCTGTATTACAGCCTTAGCAACCTATGGTTTCAAACACTAAGTGACTGCAGCGGTTTGTCTATTGAAAATATTGACAACATTATAATAAACTTCTGATGCATAAGAGCAACTAAAAGTACTTTTTACTAAAGTCAGGGCTTAGTATATACTCATGTTTTAAAGGTATTTTTAAAAAACATGTATTTTCAAAAGAAAACATGTTTAATTTCAATTTTAAAAATAATTTTAAACTACCTGGGGTTTTATTCTTTATCATTACAAGCAAGTTTGACAAATAACTCATCAGCATCATTTGTTCATTATACACAGGTCAAGAAAGAGGAAGAAAATAAGCCAAGTATTAGCTATGGCTAGTCACCTAAAGTATACACATATTTTATGTACTAACTTTAAGGTTGGTACTATTCTCATGGTTTGCCTTCATTAGAATGAAGTTGAAATTAAGGGTAAAACATTAACAGTGACAGAAAACTTTGTAGTTGTCTAATGTAACAGCAGATTGAGATAACCCTTGGCCTGATTTCTGAAACAAACCCAGCCTGCACTTGCCCTTGTTTTCATGGGGGGGAGGCTGGATCCTTAGCGTTGCTGTGCAGACCTATGCTTACCTAAAAGGAAAGCACTAAATCTGACACAGGGGACTGGTGATACCGGCCACAGCAGAGAGTGGGTAAGAGAAATATTCCTTGACGTTGACAGTTTTTTGTAGGAGTTATTTGTGGGATTCAGCTTTCCCTAGAGTGGCATTAGAGGCTGAGTTCTCCTCCAGAACCGCCGCATGATGATCCCAGGACCGAAGGCACAAGCATCCAAGTGGATGGCAGCCTCAGAGGTGTGGTCCCACCTGAACAGCTGATCAGATCTCCTTAGCCAGGCTACATCCACGGTGTCTCCCCAAAAGCGTAGTTAACTGTTATCAAGAGAACATCTTCCAGCGCTTTGTACACCACTGACTGCCGGCCTCCTTGCACCTAGAAGCTATCCTGAGGCTAGCAAGCTCTTTGTTCTGTCACTGGGTTATTCCACCCCCAGAGAAGTTTTCAGCTTTCTCACAGTACAAGATAATAAACATTATTATATTCCTGTGACTGCAGCATGTACCTTGTTGGATCTTCTGGGAGGCTGAAGCAGCAAGACATTTCCACCTGGAAAGTCAGCTGGGAGTGGGCCAAAATAATAAGAAGATCGGAAAAAAAGACAGATACTGTAAAAGAGACCAAGGTTCTGTTCAGAACTAGGTTCAGCAAAGACAGACTGCAACACAAGATAGTGCTTACAAAGAAAGAAAAGAACATTGAGGTAGGAGTTGTCCCAGAAAAAAAAAGCAGCAAATTTCAAGGTGGTCAACGGCAGCAAACATCAAGGCATACTTGGCCCATACATGTGGGCCCTTATATAGAACTAAAAGTGCTTTTGGGTGCTGCACAAATTCTCAAACATCCAAGAGCCTTATCTTGGTGCACATTCAATACATGCTAGAGAACTTCATGGTGCTGAGGGCAATTCATGGTTTCAGTCCTCATTATCAGAGATTGGGGCTTATTTGGTACATACCCACAGTGTATCTTCTGGTTTAGTTTCCTCTGAAAGCAATCTAGCTCATCCAAACAGCAACTGCTCTATAATGCAAATAAATATGCAGTAAGTGCTGACAACTGGGAGATCTGTTTCAAAAATACTCTCCTGCTTCAAAGTGGGCTAACAGTGAATCCGTCAAATGACACGTCACTGAGCCTGGATCTTCCTTCCACCCACACTGTCACGCTGGTCCTGCCACACGGTTGGATGTCACGGCACAGGAGGAAGAGAAGGAACACTGCTTCATGTACAGTATCACACAGAGGCTTAACTCCGAGTTTCATACGCTGTGAGATGGGAGCCCTTCACATCAGTTGCATGTGCCTCTTTCAGCACAGGTAACATTCATTCTGGCATTTCCTGAACTGACCTTTCAGAAGCCAGTCATAATATTTGTGTGTGTAATTAAACACATTTGCACAATTCCACAGTAGCTTGGGGATACTATCTAAAAGAAAACCCTCTTTACTTACGTACAGGCAGATGAGGGAATACAAGGAAGCAGTAACACAATATTGATCTGCACAATAAGCAGCATGCTGCAGAGCAGAAACCAAAACCACAAAACACAGGCTACACTTATAATAAGGTTCCATTGATAAATATTTTATAAAGGTTAAATGACTATAACGTTATACGGTATAGTTAAAAGATTTACATATTACAGATGACAATATTATTAGAAGGTTTAATGCATAGTTAAAGGCAATGATCATAAGCAACCTATTGGACTGTAATTGCTGATTTGCCTTTTACTCAAGTATCTGTTAAGTCTTTTATTAACCCTCTGTATGACCTTCACTATAAATTAGGATCATAATAAGGATTTCTGTTTTTTGGAGTCCTATCCACTTGACAATTTCCCTAGGTCAGAAAACGTATTTTAGACAGTGCATGTAAGTAGGTGTTTTCAATACATTATGTTACACCATTTGAAGAAAACCTAAATTTATTGCAGTTCTTCTCAATAATTAAGCTCTTTGCCACTTGGGAGGACAACATTGCTCACAGAAAGCATGTTTCAAAGCAGTTTAAAATTAGTTCGTTCCCTCTGCTATTATAGTTTACTGGCACTCTCTTCTTTCTCTTTTCCTTTCTCTATGTTCCCCTTGGGATAGATGGAGTGAGTAACAGTGAATAAAATGATACAATTAAATTAAATGCAGCAAGCTTCGGCAGGCACAGTTCCTGATCCTGCAAGATGCCAAGTACTCTCAAGTCAAGATCAGGTACTTAGAGCTCTACTATAAATGAAACAAGCATAAAAGACTAAGTACGAAATCATTAATACGGAACAGGCACCAAAGAAGGGCACCTCTTCCCTCACCTACAGGACTACTACCGAATCACTTAAATGGTCAATTACCCAGGACATCACTGCAATACCAGTTTCCACTTTTGACTCCCACAGTCCTATGAAAATCAATGACTATACCATTGGTGTGTATTGGCTTTCATGTACTTTGACGCTCCCGTTTCCCAAAACTGCTGAAGCTAGTAATTGATATTACAGTATGTTCTTTATAGGACATTTAATAACAAAATATGGGTTTAATGAGCCCAGTCATAGTCCATTGTATTATTTATTTTTTCATAAAGCCAAGTAATGATAAGGGAGTGACTGAGGATAATTCCATAGGCCACATTCGAAGCAATGCCTGTTTTTCCTGGTGTTGCCAAAGAACAGCTTCTCACTTTTATGACACCATTCATACATGGATTTCAAAGTACTTGAGAAACACCAATAACACCTCCCATTAGTTAATCAAGCAATTAAAGGGAGACACAGGCATCACAAACAAACATACAGAGTGGGACACAGGAGCTGATTAACATCACATAGCTATGCTATTCTATGTCAAAGCTTAGAGCAGTGTTCATCTCAAACTGCATGGGGAAGTGGATTTCACTATTTTAGAATCAATCTAAAAGCCCCTAAACCCATCAAAAATCTTGAGCCTTGTGACAAGTTCCACTGAAATTAACTAGACCACTTGTAAAAAACAGGAGTAAGGAGTCATCCTTGTGGAGCGTGAGTATGTCAAGGACACTGAGCTTAGTATGTGTTCTCAAATAATACAACTTTTAGCAACACAAATTTCAATGAACTAGAAGGACAGGCATGTAAAGGTACCAGAATCATAAGCTTAAGGAAAAAATTTTACTCAGCCTTTTCCATGCTACAAGTCAATCTATTAGCCCTATTTACTTTTAAGAAAAACACAGAAACTTTAAAGGGTTATTTTAAAATCATTATACCAAAGAAAATGTATTCAGGAATCAGAATTCTCCATACTGCAGTTAAAGGGACCTGTGACTCCAGCACACAGTTTGAGATCAGTATAGTTCAACTGATCTTTCTGGCTCTTTTTACCACTTTATCTCCCTTTCTTTATCACATAAAAATACACTACTCATAGAAGTCCAACTAAATTTTACAGAAGTATGTACACAGATATTTCTTTTTCAGCCAACATAACAATAAGCTATGTTACCACAAATGTGTTTCAACAAGAAAGGAAAAATTATAGTTATGCTTTATAATAGTCTCCTTGTACTTAGCTATTTCCCAGGTGTCACCATGCGCAGCAGTTATCATAGTCTACAACAGAATGAACCAACCAAAATAATCCTTAATCAATAGGAATGTTGTCTTTGATAAAGACATCAGGTTACTTCTGGCCATCTATTAATGTATGTGTGTGTGTGCAGGATTAAGCTGTAGAACAATTTTCCCAGGATCAGCACAGGTCAAGAATTTTCTGTCAGAAAATTGGCTATTGGAAGAGACCTCTTCTCGACTAGGTATTTAGACAAGGTCTCAGATTATAGCCTATTAATTTCAGAAGGATTTACGTTCCTCTTCTGAAGCTACACTATAATACTGACCATCATAAAAACTTACTGTTACTACAGATAGCAATGTTGCTACAACATAAGGGCAGAAGCCACATTATGCCATATCTCTTCATAGACTTCAGGCATTGTTGCTATTTTCCCTCCCTTGCCTGCGCTTTAATCCAGTTTCCAAACAACAGAGCTAACAGCAGCAACATTGTCACCAGAAACATGCTACCTGGGTGAGCTCTAAATTTTGGGCTGAGACTCCAAAGTAGTATCATTAACTTTCACAGAATAGTCCATTAAAAGTTCACCAAATCTGTACAAATAGAGTCTCTGTTGTACTTGACAGGGCTTCTGAGCCCACTTAAGCAGGGAAGTACTGTGAGATACCAAAATCCAGTGACTTGCTGGAGGCCACAAAGGTAATGAAGCTAATGAAGCTGAAAAAACCTACAACTCTTGCAATCAAGTCCTGTGATTTATCTGCAAGACCAGCATTACCTTTCTAGTTGCATATAATTACAAATCACTCATAGATCACATCCTGGAACTTCATAAGGAATAATGAGACAAGCAGGGGCAGCAACAAAATAAAATTCAAAGCTTTCTGAGTCACCTGCCATATGTTCACAGTAGCTCTATCAGAGCAAAACTGAGCAAGGGACAAGTTAATATAAACCTAAGTCTAGTATTTATTTTAGAAGCACCATCTTCAGAGTAATTTAAATCACAGCTTTATACTCTCAGTAGGTAAGAATCCTTTTTTCTTTTTCTTTATAAAGAAAAGGATGAATTCTGACAAATAATTGCTATGAACAAAAATTTTCAAAAGCTTCAGTGCCATCCTGAGCTGTCTCAGATGTGGGCTTTCAGTTTGGGAAAGGTAAGCAAATCAGCAAACACAGTTCACAGTTCCCTTGTCCAATGGTCAGAAATTAGCTTGGCAGATGCTGTGTGTGGGAGCAAAGTCAGGCATTTAACACTGCTGAAGCACTACATCATGTCCCAGTCCTGCCCACAGTTGCATGGCCCAGGAGAAAGTAATAGCACTCTTCCACAAGTGAGTTAATCTGCCTCTGGCCATGGAGTGGGCTTTAAGGTTGCTCTTCTATTGCCTCATGGCTGGCAATGCATCTAGAACTATTCACTGGGTCTCTGAGCTCTTCATTTTAGCAGTTGTTCCAGCTGCCTTTGTACGAAGGTGCAGGGAACACGTGCACACACAGTGTGATCAGACATTTCCTTCCATTTTGGGAAAAGGAAAGAAAGGAAGCTGCAGTACTTTGCCAGAAACAATTCGAGTGGCAGCAAAGTTGCTAGAAGAGACTCTCAAGAGCCTATGGCAGCAGTCCATATTCAGTTATTTTTCTTAATTCTAGCTCATAAACCCTGTGAGCACTTTACATCAACATTGATTGAAAGTTAAGGGTTCACAGTACCCTCCAGGAATTAACACTACAGAATCAACAGAAAGTCTTCCACCAAGTCACATAACGATTTCAACCCCAAATAAAGCCCTGTGGTTTTATTTTTATTTTGGGAGGAGGGAAGAGAAGGGAGACAAAGGACAAGCAGAGTCTTATAAGCAAATACAGATTCTTTTCCCCTGTCTTGCCCCATTAACCATAACAAGACTCTTCAGCCTCTCTCCTCCAGATTAACTCAATCCCAGTCATAATTGCTAACGTTTCCATTTATAATATGAGTTTACTTAAGTCTCTCACTGGGAGCAGTGAGCATTGAGGATTTTGATTTTCTCTCAGCGTTACATGAGAAATGTATTCTGAGAGAAAATCCAGCTATAACACTTTGCATTTTTATAGCATTGTTCATCTCAGATCGTGTTTTACAAAAATATAGCACTTACAGGCCTACCCAATATGAGGTTGTGGTATGGTGTATGCTAACCAACTAGCAAAAATTCACTTCCTGAACAAAAAAAGTTTGCAGTCTAAACAGGGAAGGAATGGGAGGAGAAAACAAACTAGTGACTTACACATTATCAAGGCAGCAGCATAGTCCAGTCCAGAAGCCAGCTCAGCCTTGCGTCCTGCACACTGGACCATGCTGTTATTCAGGAATTACCTGAGCTCTGTGATACTTCTAAGAATCCATACACCCATGGAAATCAGGAGAGCTGACTCAAGGACTAACCCAAGATCTAAAAAAACTTCTACAAAAGTGCACAGAGTCACTTTGAAACCTCACGCTTCTTTCCCATCTCCTTGCTACATCTCTCCTACATCCCAGAAGGATGTCATGTTCAAAAGTGAAGACTTATTATAGAATGGGATAATATAGAACAGTGAGGTTGGTAAAGACCTCTTAAGATTGACAAGCCCAACCTCCTCATCAAAACATGGTGAGTTCCAAAGTGAAATCAGGTTGCTCAGGAACTTGAAAAGTTACAATATCTACAAGGATGGAGACTCTATGACCTCTCTGGGCAATCTGTTCCAGTACTTAAGCACTCTCCCCTGTGAAACAGAACTACCTTATACCTAGAAATTTTCCTAACGCCTTTGAATTCTCTATGCAGCAACTCGTATCCATTGCATCTTGTCCTTTTGCTGTGCAGTTCTGGTTCCATCCTCTCTAATATCCCTTCTCAAGATAGTGTAAGGCTGCAGTTAGATCCTCCCTTAGCCTTAACTCATCCAGGGTAAACAAGCACAAGCACAGTGTTCACAACTTTTCCTTGCACTGCCTTAACATTCCTTAATTTTCCTACGCTGCAGCTCCCTAACCATCTCACTCACTCCCTGCTGGACTTGCTCCAGTTTATTCATCTCTCTCTTGTACAGGAGGTCAAACCTCAACACACTTCTCTACATGGGGTCTTGTAAGTAATGAATAGAGGCGAATAACCACTTGACCTGCTGGCTACAGTCTTCACAAGGCAGTCCAATACACAATTGGCTTTCATTGCTCTGAGGGTGGTCCTGCTGACTCACGATCACCTCATGGCCCACCAGGACCCACCAGGTCTTTCTGCAGAGCTGCTTTCTAGCCAGTTGGCCCCCAGCCTGTACTAGTCTGTCTTGGCAGAACAGTGCATTTGCATTGTGAACATTATCAGGCTACTACCAGCGCGTTCCTCCCACTTGTTGAGGTCCCTCTGTATGGAAGCTCTGCTCCAATCTGCCATATCAACTGCTCCCCTCCCACACACACAATTTGGCATCATTCATGAACTTGCTGAGGGTGCATGTTGCCCCTTCATGCTGATCAAGATGTTGAACAGCATTAAGCCCCAGTACTGATCACTGAGGCAGATCACTTGTCGTTGCCTGCCAGTTTTATTCCAAACCATTGACTCCACTCCTCTTTGAGCCAAGAGTTCAGTTTTTCATCCACTACCTGATCCATGTCTCACCAGTTTAGCTACAAAGATTGTATGGGAGACCATATCAGAAGCCTTGTCAAGGTAAAAAACATCCACGGCTATCCCTTCACCAACAGAGCACTCATTTCATTCTAGAAGGTAACAAACTGGTCAGGCACCATTTGTCCCAGTAAATCTGTGCTGTTTCAATCATCTTCTCGCTCTTCAAATGTCTGGGAAGTACCTTCCCACATGACTTTCTCCATATTCTCTTCAGGAATTGACATGATACTACCAACCCTCAGTTCACATAGTACTGCTGCTTGAGTTTTGGTAGAACCTCATTAATTTAAGAAACTTGTGGAAGGCGGGATAGGAGGTAAAATAGGAGTAACGAGAATGAAAAAAGCACCGTGGAACATGAAACCACAAAATCTTTATTTTTCCTATGCCTGATGCAGTAGCAGAGGGAGGAAGAATTCTGAGCATCCTGAGTTGACACCTGCTGTGCCCATTTTCCAGATGGAATGCTAGTTACAGCCAAAGTACACAGCTTTTGAAACAGAGTTATTAACTGCCAAATCTCTTCTATGGTGTCATACAGGAGAACACTATAATCAAGCATGTATCTGGCTAAAACAGAAACGAAACAAAATACTTATGCTTCTTCAACTCCTGTTGTAGACTTAAAGATGTTTCTCTAAAATCTCTCTCATGTTCACAGAAAAAGTCAGAAAAGATACTTAGACAGGAAACTGGGTGCCAGATTCTGATCTGACAGGATGATTTTCTTTTTCTTTGAGAAGTCCAGCTCCTATTAATCAATAGAGTACTGCTTTCAGTACGCGTTAGACTGAGCCATTGATTGCACTGGGTACAAGACTAACATGAAGGAAGAGACCAGCACATATACAGTCTGATGTTTGTTCTGACAGAACCAGAAAAACAATTTTCCTCTAGAGAACAACCTGGAATTCAAAGTTAACAACTATTTGGCAATCAAAACCATCTGTATTAGTTTGAGGACACTTAAGCAGAGTTTAGAGAGGGGAAAAACTAGAAAACACTACAGTACCCAGCTCAATAAATTAAAGATGTTTATTTTAGCATAAATACAACTTCAGTGAAATATCTCCTGGAAAACTGTAAGTACATATGAAACTCTCTTTCAGACCTAAACTATGCTTAAGAGCTGCAAGTGTGTCTGCCTCTGAACACAACATTTCTGTCTCAGAATTCACCTTTGGTTTCTTTGCCATAGATCTTTACTGGGCATTCGGGTCACATTTAGTTTATAAGCCATTTTTTCTCCTAGACCCCTTGCAGGCGTATCAATATTTAAAGAATCAAAAAATCAGAAATAGATGGCCAGGGAGTGACTGCTCCTTTCACAGGCATTACTTTAATCTAGATCATTTGCCAGGAAGATTCAGTAACATGTACAAAATGAGTCACTATTTAGTACAGAGCATGACATTTAAAATAACATGGGTTACCCAGGAGCCAACTCTTATTGACTTTCCATGACATTTATTCTTTCCAGTGGCTGAGTTGATTTAGACAGTGGGGCTTAGCAATTTTCGTCATGTAGTACCCTTTCTTCCTCCCAAATCCCTCTGTGACTTGCATGGGCTTAATGAATGATATTTTTAAGTATTATGCATTAATATTATGACATTCTTGCGTTCCATCTAATCTGTCTTACACCTGTGTAGTTTGCATCTGCTTCTTTGAGTTTATGAGAGTTTGTATCTCTATTTTTATGGTACAAAATGAAAAAATATAAACCAGATTCTTAGCAGCTGTCTGGAGCAGTTACTGCCCTAACACTGCCTTCGGCAGTGTCACTGCCCTAAAGCTGCATGTTGCCATCTCTTGGCTGGAAGTCATTCCCCTTGCATCAGAGCCAAGAAGCCAGAACGTGTGAGTCCTCCTCATTTCTTCAGGGTGAGGTCAAAGGTCATGCTAAACCATGCCAGTCGTGGCTGGAGCTACACTGGCTGACTTTGCACCACTTGGCACATTTACCAATCTGATGCTCTGCAGCAGGTGTGCTAACCTCTAGCTGAAGAGTGCAGGCCCCTTTACCTGCATCCTGGATAGCAGGTCTACCCACAGTTCCTCCACAGCCTCTAGCACAGATTCAAATACTGGTTCAATAATGCCCTTTTAAGTCAAACCAAAATTGACCAAGGAGGCAGACCAGCTCTTGTGCAGAAGCTAACATTTCAAAAAGCGCAATGGTAATTACTCGTAAATCATAGAATCATAATATGGTTTGAGTTGGAAGGGGCCTTAAAGATCACCTAGTGTCAACCCCCTGCCATAGGCAGGGACACCTCTCACTAGACCAGGTTGCTCAAAGCCCCATCCAACCTGGCCTTGAACACTGCCAGGGAGGGGGCAGCCACAGCTGCTCTGGGCAACCTCTTCCAGTGCCTCACCACCCTCACAGTAAATGCTACCATAAAACCAAACAAAATTATGTCTGTTATAGAAAAACAGGCTGTGTACACACCATATAACCATTGGCTTTTTTACATGTTAGTCATCACATAGACAGCACAAGTTCCTTTACCTACTGTGGAAAGACCTCAAAGACCCATGGTCCATAGCTCTGCATAATTTTCAGCAATTTAAAATAAGGCAGAAGTGTTCAGTGTTAATAACTCACAATAAAAATGTTTTGCATTCACATTACACTGGTATAGACAACCTGCATCATAACCATACTGCAAAGTTACAGAAAAAAACAGCACATTTGTAATGCTACAAGTTGTTCTTCTATTCCAAAATGAGACTGAAGTATCATCGAAAAAGTGAAATGGAAGTTCAGGTCACGCTGGAGCACCTCCCCTGTGAGGACAGGCTGAGAGAGTCGGGGTTGTTCAGCCTGGAGAAGAAAAGGCTCCAGGGAGATCTTATAGCAGCCTTCCAGTACTTAAAGGGGGCCTACAGGAAAGATGAGGAGGGACTCTTGATCAGGGAGTGTAGTGATGGGATGAGGGGTGATGGTTTCAAACTGAAAGAGGGGAGATTTAGATTAGATTTTAGGAAGAAATTCTTTCCTGTGAGGGTGGTGAGGCACTGGAAGAGGTTGCCCAGAGCAGCTGTGGCTGCCCCCTCCCTGGCAGTGTTCAAGGCCAGGCTGGATGGGGCTTTGAGCAACCTGGTCTAGTGGAAGGTGTCCCTGCCCATGGCAGGGGGTTGGAACTAGATGATCTTGAAGGTCCCTTCCAACCCAAACCATTTTGTGATTCCATGTTGCAAAGAAGCTTGTATCAGCTATCAGTAACTTACAGTGGCTTGTTACTATCCCTTGCCATAGGCTACTGCCCTCAAACCTTTGCTAGCAGAAGACACAAGTAAGTACTTCTCCTTTCCTTCAGTGCAAAGCGGGCTGTGCCAGTGGACTTTGCCAGGACATGGTTTGAGAGCACCTGCACAACGCAGAGCACAGGACACAGTGCTGCCGTTTCCAGGGGCTGTTGTGGTGACTTTAATGGATGCAGCTTGATCCAGATGACCCTGCCTATCTAGGATTACCACCGCATTCTTCTTGTCTATGCTCTATCTGTCCTGGGAACGAACACAGAATTTTGCCAATTTTTATAAATACTAATTTCATTAGAGAAAGATGCCCAAATTAAATATGGTGACTAAAATTTCTGTAGTAAAGGAAAGCCCGTCAAACATTTAAAACAGCAACAAAGCTATTGAAGCAATTTCACATTACTCAAGTTACTTGAAAGACATAATAAGCTGACTAAGCCATACGCTTCTCTATAATGTCTGAATTGCTTTCAAGTGAACTCTCATGACAGCATTTGATATAATTAGGAAGTTCCACATTTCAATTCAACATTCAGGGCTTGCAAAAATATCAAAAGATGTCCATCTATTTATTTTACCTAATTGCTAGAATTTAAATAAAAGTGGTAGAATACCAATTTAAGTCTCAACTTGGTTACTGTAGAAGTGCTGAGGGACTCTGCTGCCATCTTACAATCAGGAAGTAATTCCACATGGAGACACTGACAGTGAGCACAATAACATTTCTGGATTTGTTGCTGTCGTTACATAATACGTTAGGAGAGACGTCATTTTTTATTAAGCGAGTAAAGAATTCTGCTCACTGAAATTTTTCCAGTCCATTTCCAAAATGGAACCCTTACAATCTAATTCATATATAAAAATAAACATTGTCACTAGACTTCACAAATTGCATGCTGCTTTATAATTTCTTTATTTAGAAACAGGATAGGGAGAGGAATTTGTGTGAGAGAGTGACCTTTGCCTATATCTATATGTTCTAGAGTTTAGATTTTTAAGTGCATTTATTGATTTGTGGACTACAAAGAGCGCAACACTACTGGGTCACATATAACATTCTTCTGTTGTAAGATATTGCTGGAACCATTAATGAAATCAATTAACACAAAGCTAGATCGGAACCTTGTGAAAAACTGAATGTGGGTCTCTTAGAAGTCAAGTCACTTAGGACAATTTTTGTGTACTGACAAAAGAAGAATATGAAATGCTGCCACTTCTTATCAAATAGGTTCCACAGAAATAAGAGAAACTTAGTGGCTTTGTGAAATGTTTTAAGACAAGAAGTCAACCAGTGTCAAACATAGCCAAACAAACATTAGTTCTAGATACACAGTGAGTCAGGACACATAAAGGTGAGTCTGCAAAACTACCCGTCTCAGCTGGGAACGCACAGAACCAAGAGAAACACCTGGGCTTTTGGGAGCCACCTCAAAGGCACAGGACACTAATAGTAAGGGTTATATTTCAATGGGTTACAAATCAGCAAAATCAAAGGGTCTTTTCATGACAGTAGCAGAAAGGAAGCCTTCTCGCCTTTGAAATCACGACTGAAGTGCATCAAGAAGAAAAGCAGGCAGTACAGTGAACAGAGTACGGAGGAAAGAGATGCACCCAAAACCAGCTTTCCTAAATCCTGTTCTTGTGAATGGGTTATAAGATTTCAGACTACAAAGAATCTGAGACTATGCTTTTAAACATCTCAGCTGAAAGAACCAGACACTGAACTATTCGAATTGTTTATCTGTATTATTTTTTAAAAATCCCATAAATTATTCAAACCAAGGAATTAACAATCTGAAAGTGTCAAATCTAATGCTGCAGTCACTAAAGTGTGTGTATGGCAACGTTTGTGACACATTTGGAGTCTTAATAGTTCCCAAGGTGAAACAGAGTTAAGACTGCTTTTATTTTCACAAAATTATGGAGTTACTAAGCTCTGTTTCTTTTTAATACAAGGAACTTCGGTCCTTTAAACAGAATGGATCAGAAAGTTTTCTTTGCAAGTATGAAGCTTTACTAGTCCCCGTCATTCTGCTAGCAGCACTGTTCTAGCAAAGGGTGAATAGAGCTGTTAAATCAGTGTATATACACATGTGACCTTCAGTATGGTGTGTTTTTTCCAGCAACCATGAAGTGTCCACAGTGGTGACAAGTTACTTTCTGAGTAATCTTGCGTGTATATATATCACAAGATGATATAAGATTTCATGCAGTAATCTTACTCTTCTCAGTGGAGTTAGTGTGACATATGCTGCTTTGTGATATAGAACGGAGTAAAATTGAGTTTTATAATGTAAGTCCTGACAAAAATAGTAAGTGAAATACCAGTAGTGCAATGAAGATGGGGCAAACAGAGCCACCATTATGGGCTTTGTAATATCTCAGACACAGTCCTTGATTTTTAGAATTAATTTCACTGGGAAATGGAATGTCTGACACGACACAGAGGAGATTTTTAAGAGGGCCATTCACAGAAGCGACCTCAATTTAACATATCTGCTGAAAGATAGTACCTCTCATCATGTAGCTTCTTCTAAAATCACTCTTCAGTGACAGCATCAAATAGGACTCAAAGTCCCAGGGCAAGACAACAACCAACCTCTGCTCCAAAAGTGAATCCACAGTAAAAAATTAACACTCTGTCATAACACCAGGGACTTCATGGTTGAATAGAAATTCATCGGGAATCACAGGTTATGCATAAAAAAAAATTTCCATTGGACAAAACTAACACCTATCCAAAAATACTTCTGTAAGGAAAAACTTTTTCACTGTGAGGGTGACAGAACACTGGAACAGGCTGCCCAGAGAGGCTGTGGAGTCTCCTTCTCTGGAGACATTCAAAACCCGCCTGGACACATTCCTGTGCGACCTACTCTAGGTGGTCCTGCTTTGGCAGGGAGATTGAGCTAGATGATCTTTTGAGGTCCCTTCCGAGCCCTAACATTGTGTCATTCCGTGGTTCTGTGATTCTTCATCTCCCAAGAAAGCAAGCAGCAGCAGACTCATTTCATGAACAATCTAACAGAGGCTGAAGGACATGAGTTTTAGAGATGTGATATGTTTAGAAAGGTGACTTTTCAAGAACTTCCTGGCAGGTAACTCCCACTGAGCTCAATGAAATTTGGGTAACCGGGAGTTTTCAAAAATCTGCCTAAAATTACTTGTTTAGCACAGCAAGTTAGATGTAAAGTCATAACTGAAACTTTGCAAGACCAGCCCTGCACCCCTCCCTGCCTTGAAGCTGACCACATCTCTTCATACTCCCCTTTTCATATTGGATTCGGCTGAGCCAGTTGGTCATATTCTGATGCAAAGAACTGATTGCAAATCATCCAGAAAGGTAAGTTAGGAGTTTAAAACTTGAACCTTGGTTCCATGTCATCTTTCAGCAGCTTATGTCTGACCTCCTATTGTCTTTGCTTCACAGTCCAAATATCCTACACTTCCGTGCCCTTAGGCTGCTGTATTATCCCTGCAGGACCTCCTTCACAAGGCATGTTGCTTTTCACATCTTTAACCCCATATATAATTTCTGTCACCTCAGAAGCAGGAAAATCTCCAAAGCAGTGTTAACATCTCAGTTACCAGCTTCTCATTTTTAAATTAATATTTACAATATTAATAAAAAATTCATATTTACCATGGCAACCTGTATCATATACATGCTACTGGTGACAGTGAGAGAATCCATTAAAAATAAATGAAAATAAGGATGCACAGAAATTAACCTTACACATTTCTGGACACATGATACTTCCAAGGGAGGAGAAAAAAAAATAAATCAGCTCTATTAAAAAATTCAGATTTTCACATCAATACAAGGGAGACTGGAACATGAAATGTTGGCAGCGAATTAAGAATCTTCAGTTTACAGGGAACGTGCTCAGTTTGGGTCTGTACAGCCTTATAGGGAGAAAAAGAATAATCTCAAAATAGAAACTGGATGTCAAATAATCTCAGTGTGGTCCTACTTCCGAGTAAACCTTATACTCTTCTATTCTTTTTGACACATTTATTTCATTAAAATAGCAGCTTTGGAAAAAGCCTATTTTCTTTTGCACCACCTGGTTTTTGTTTTTTGGTTTTTTATAACCACAAAATATTCTGATACAACACTAGAAACTTACTTATTAAAAAAATCAAAGCTCCTCCCACACCCCTTGGATTCTGGATACCCTGTAGAAAATATCAAGCCTGAACATCTCATGAGTACTAACCCAAATTTGTTTCTAAAGAAGGCTTCTGCCTAATCAGGTATGCGGTGAGGCATTCCAGATGAAGTACGTGATATGGAACAGCATCCCTCTGAAATGAGAAAAGCTTATCTCATCCCCCTGAAAGCCACGGATTCGAGTTAGGGTGCTGTTCCATCTGTGCTGGCTACAATCACACAAGCAGCTGCAGCAGCAAACACAACCTACATGTTCACATGTATTCAACTGAATGGGAGAAACTCCGCTCGAGTGTAGTCTCTCCTAGAACAGCAATACAATCAGAGCAGGTCACTCTCACGCCTAGCTGATTTCAGCTGTAACTACGCTGATTTCCAAAAAATTACAGCAAGGGTAAATTTAGCTCTGCACAATAAAAATGAGAACTTTACTGCAGCTGAACAATTGCTGGTACCCTATCTCCTCTGTGCAGACATAAAACATCAGAGGAGGAATACTCAGTATGGCTTGTATTTTTTATTGTTATTCTCAATGCCAGTTACTGTCAAAAATAGAATTACATTCATAGCAGTAAAAAACAATCACTCCTATACTTCCTACTCTTCTTTAACTCTTCTTTCTTTTCTTAAGGGGAAAAAAATATTAAAACATCATGAATTACTATTTTTAATATAGGATTTTTATGTGCAATGACTTTTTTCCAAACATTAATAAATCAGGGGAAAAGGCTTGCCCTCCTTGCAAAACACAGAATACATTAGGTACAATTTGGTTTTATTGATTTTTAGAAGCATTTACAGAACACAAGGTACAGTATAAGAAGAATATATTACTTAATTCACAGGCATGTTCTTTTCACTTCAGAATTTCAGAAAAATAATAGAAGATCTTTCCAATCTGCTGTATGCTGGCTGCCACTTCTGTGTGGCGTGTGGGACAGAATTCTTGTTAAATACAATGGGGTTTATTCTCAATATGGCCCAAGCACCAGGTAAGTATTTATGGTTAAATGATATAAATCAACATTATCTTTTTTTAACAAGTAGGAACAAATGCACCCACCTTGACAGGACTGAAAACAGACCTTTGTAATGCTACTACTAGCACTACTAACTTTCTAAACAAGGAAATAAATTTTAAGTGTTCAGTTCAGTCTGTGATATACCTTGATATGCTCCTCAAACAGACACGGTAGTATTCTGACACTATGTTAACCTGACCATTACACATATCTCTGTATGTATGATATACATACCTCACCTTTGTCTCTAATGTATGTTAGAGAGCCCAAGAAACATGAAGGGTAAGCAATGAGCATTTGGCTCATCACAAGTCTTGCTGAAGAAAGAAGATATGATATGGAAATAGCAAACTCAACTTTCGCTAAGCTTTACGAAGTCCTTCCTGAGGTTAAACTACTTTTTCACTCATCCCAAACATTTGATCTTCCTTCCTATTCACTTAGAAGGAACTAGTTATCCAAAGCTACAGAAGAAGGCTCTTAAGGAGCATCCCAAGCCTTCTTAGGCCAACAGTTTGACCTAAAAGCCTGTCTCCTGAGGTGGTCTTAGGGTTCAAAGCAAGAAGAACACTGTGGTAAACAGTCAGGAATGCAATATGAGACATAGGGATGCACTCAGATGACTCAAATCAAGGTTATGGTGACCCTCACATTTCTGGCCAGCTCACAAGACAGAGCACAAAATGCAAGAGTCAAAAGGCAGGCTATCTCCTGGAATAGCTGGGTAAACACTGACAAAAGTCACAGCCACCAGAAATACCAAGTGAGGCAGATGAGAGCAGTGCCAGGGAAAACAGACTGAAGACCAGAAGACTGAGCCAAACAAAGGCCTCAGGATGATTCTGGAAGGCAGACTGGAAAGGGCATAAATAATTTTGCCAAGAGCCAAGCAGACACATAAACACAGGGGATGCACAGGCAGACAAACCCCAGTGATGTAAAGCTGCATTCTGACTGCAAGACAGAGAGCAACTTGCTGGGCCTTAAATATCTTTGAGAGGTTCTTTTGCCGTGCACACAGGAGCTTGTACACCAGCTGCAATGGTACAGCTGATATGCTAAGGGTAGAACTGCGGCTTACAGGACTTTTGTAAACATATTTGCTTGAACTGATGTTTGAAGAGCAATTCAGGTGCCTAAAATTAAGATATCTAAAAACATGTTAAATGAGACGTTAGTATGGGGCTGGTGGAAACAAAACAAGCTTATGCATTTCTGGAACAGCTGGTGGAGGCCAGGTGGCGTATGTGGGGTGTCTACAACAGGACCACACACATTTAGCACCTGAATCACTCACTTTGTAACTTACATGGTGTAAAAAACAGAGAACACTTCTGCCAGCCCAAATGACAGGTACAAAAGGTCCACAGTGGCCAAACAAAATGACGCCTGATGCTCAACTTCTCCCTTAACCCTTTGTAGGTCAAAACACTTTTGGTTTTAGTAATGTATTACTGTTTCAAGCCTAATACCACCTCCACCTCACATTACATGTTATCTCAGCTCCCCTGCTCCAATTGATCTTCCAGTCCAGAAATAAATGGAACAAATTTCACATAAAAGCAGAAGTTCAAATAAAGTAGGAGCACTTACAGGGCAAGTGGAGTAATGCTAGAAATGATATTCCAGAAAGTTCCTAAACAGTGAGATTTCACCACAGGGAACAGACTTTTCTAGAAGAAAACAGAACAGTTCTACAGGAACAAGTTTCTCTAAACCAGAGGTTTATGTTTATATAGGTTACAGATTTATCTAAACGAGAATTTTACCTAAATATACAAGGAAAATGTATACAAAATTCAAGCAAAAACTGATGAATATACAACCCGTGTAAAATTAAGACTACTACAAATTTTCTGGAACTGCTAGTGAAGAACATGTCTGAAGACCAAAATATTTATATGCATAAATACAGCTCAGATGCACAATTTCACAATTTGAAAATTTTGCTTATAGCTTTCATAAAGGCATTTAAGATACTGGTATTTCTCTGTGTCAACTGGATACATGTCATTAACATGAACTGAAGAAAATGAGAAGATACAAGCGCAGTCAAGTTGTAATTACAGTTAGCACAGTGTTTATCCCACTGTAAGGTCAGGCCTGTCACAGAATCACAGAATGTTAGGGGTTGGAAGGGACCTTGAAAGATCATCTAGTCCAACCCCCCTGCCAGAGCAGGACCACCTACAGTAGGTCACACAGGAACGCATCCAGGCAGGTTTTGAGTGTCTCCAGAGAAGGAGACTCCACAACCTCTCTGGACAGCCTGTTCCAGTGCTCTGTCACCCTCACAGTGAAAAAGTTTTCCCTTATGTTAATGTGGAACCTCCTCTGCTCCAGCTTGCACCCGTTGCCCCTTGTCCTGTCATTGGCCATCACTGAGAAGAGCCCGGCTCCATCCTCCTGACACTCGCCCCTTACGTATTTATAAACATCAATGAGGTCACCCCTCAGTCTCTTCCAAGCTAAAGAGACCCAGCTCCCTCAGCCTTTATGTATTATTTCATGTACTATCTCTGGCTGGGAGTTAGTTCTCTTCACAGCAACCTGTACGACGTTGTGGTTTAGATTTATGACTAAAACAGTGTTGACGTCACACGTATGTTTTAGCTACTGCTGAACAGTGCTTGCAGAGTGCCAAGGCCGCCTCTGGTTTTCACTCTGCCCCCAGCAAACAGGCTGGGGGCAGACAGGAGGCTAGGAGGAGATATGGCTGGGATAGATGACCCAAATTGACCAAAGGGTTACTCCATGCCGTATGTCATGCTCAGCAACAAAACTGGGGAGGGAGTCTTTCCAAGGCACTCATCGCTCAGAGGCTGGCTGGGCATCAGCCTGTCGGCGAGAGGTGGCGACTGCCTTTGCATCACTTGGTGAGTTCTTTCATTTTTTCCTTCACTTATTAAACTGTCTTTATCTTGACCCACAAATTTTTCTTGTTTTTGCCCTTCCAATTCTCTCACCTGTTCCTGCTGGGGGTTAAACGTAAGCAAGTGGCTGGTGGGTGCTTTGTTGCTGTCCAGGGTCAATCCATCACACTGTGCCAAAAGAGGAAGATAAATGTATCCTGTCTTTCCCGTTCAGTGACTCTGCCTGAAAAGCTGAGACTACCTTAAGTCATCACCTGACTTTATCAGCATTTTGCACTTACTTAGTGATCTGCAGAGCCCTTACAAAGGCAGGTAATACCTGAAAAGTAAAAAGCTGGGTAAATTTGCTTGCTGCCTCAGAATTGCCCCCAGCTGAGAATTTATTCCTTACAAATCATGATCTGTAACTAGGAAATTGTCATTAATGCATAAATATTCCCTATGTTATGCTCTTGCTTGACCTTGCTTGTAGCGGCACTGGCCAACTGCTTGCACGTACTACACGGCTGAGCTGGAGTTTACTGAAAAGCTGGCTCTGAAACAGTTATTTGCAATGTGAAGAACCACGAGAACAGATCCTGTGAGTCTGTCTTGCTGTTTTCTGGCAGAAGAGTACAGCATCTACTTTACAGCTCTCAGAGTTATATCTGCAGCCTCAACTTCTTGTTTGTACATCTTTTATTCACTTGGTGGTGTACCAAGGTATTAACAATTGTTACTGAAAAACAACAACCAGCAGTCCAAAACAGCTCCTTCTGTTTCAAAACCAGAAAAGCTGTCAAATCAATGCGCAGACAGTCACTAATGTGTCTGCAGAGCAGTATGGAGCTGTATGAGATACAAGCTGCCTCAGACACTAGTAGCATTCCAGAAGCATAACCAGCTCAGAGCTAATCAGCATGACAATGTACTGTGACACTCAAGCAGGTTTTCTAGCACATACAGAATTCTTTGGTACTTCCAGACTACTGTCAGCATTCAGCTTCTACAAAGTTAGCCTGGGTGGATCTGTCCTACAGAGCAAACACCACTGTAACAATAGTACAGATACATCATTTGGTTTATGTGCATAATGTGGAATTAGGAAGATTAACACACTAACAGTTCATAATGGCAAAATAATTTTACATTTTTCATATGTACTTATTCTATTTTACTTAAAATTTCTCCAAGATAACTCGTATTCCTCAGCTTCTTCAGACTTGCACAACCCATTCCAAGGAAGGAGTGGATTTTTATAGCTATAACATGACAGTAATTTTACTCATTAAGCCTTTGCCAGCCAAGGCACTTGGGGAGTCATAGAAAAGTAATAAACATATTTAAAAAGACACAACAGGATTATCATTTTAAAAACAGACTTAAAATACAAATTAAGCAATCAGAAAAAGGTGGTCTAATAAACTGCAGACAGCACTAGTCATTAAAAAAGCTATAAGCTCTTTGAAATGGAAGTCTGCTTTGTTCAGTAATAAAGATGAATTAATAGAGAAGCCCTGGTGGGGCAGGGATTCTCCACCTAAATGCTTTACCACAGAACAAGCATAATTATCAACCATCACTAATATCACACCATCTCTAGAAATAAACAAGGTGTGGTGGAAGCAATGTTTAATATCAAAAAGGTGAATGTGTTCTTGACCACAAATCATGACGAGACCTTAGGCAAGGATAGCTTCAGCAAAACCCAAGAACGAGTGAGTAAGCAGAGATGGAAACTCTGTTAAAGAGTCTCTTCCACTCTAAACAGAGCGGACATGGTGATGGAAAGTGCAGAGCAGAAGGTAAAAGAAGAAGGAGGAGAAAGGACTGCACAAGCCTGGGCAAAATCCAAGGACCAACAATGGGTTGTAAAGGCAATGAGAAGCAGCTTGTCCAGTCAGATCAGAGAGCAGTGCAGAGACCAGAGAGCAGTGCAGAGACCAGGAGCTGGTAACAGAGTCAGAGGGAAAGACTATGTGGTTTCAGCTACAGCGGGGAGAATTCCTATTTAACACGTAGCTGGAAGTACAGATTCCCTCCCTGGTATTTTGCTTTAGAAGCATCTAGCACAAGAGCATTCACAGTGCTGAACCAATAATTTTCAACCAGTTTCTCACTGATTAATAACACATTAACCTGAGGTGATTCGTAAAAATGAGGTGACCTTTAAAACAGCAGTGAAAGTACCTTGGTGCCAACTATTAGAAAACTTAAAGCAGCCATGCTCTTGCTTTCTGAACAAGGTGCAAGAACTGGGGATGTAAAACAAGGGGTTTCATTCAGTTTTGTCCATACCTGCCTGGCACAGGTTTTACATTCAAATAAGCTCCAAAACCTGGAGTTATACCACAGGTATCAGTAAGAGAACCCAACCAATTTTGAGGCAAATCTGACAAAAACACACACCTCCCTTAAATTTCACCAGTCTAACTTTAATGACAATATGAGCTCTTGTAAGACTTGAGATGGTGCCTTCACAGATGCTTGTGGAAAAAGAACAAAGCGTGAAGGACTCATTTTAGGGACAGGTTTAAGTCCAGGTTCAGAGACTGTGACCTCCACATAAAGCACCAAAAAGCTGTCAGGTAGATTTCACTGATGTGGAAACCAGATTTTTGGAAGCCTTTTATTGTCTCCCACTCCAGCTATTTTCAGCTGCACTCTTTGTCCCCATTGTGGCTAGACTCACCTAGCCAGACTGGGAGTGAATGGAGCACAGCAATGATCCCACAGGAGTGTTCACCCACTCATTAATTACACATAGAAACACAACTAAAAGCTCTTGCTGCTTTCTAGATGAGTCGATTAAAAATGGAAGATAACCTTTTCAAATTTTGCTTTACGCTTGTTTCACTCATAGCTTTCAATGTCCTTGCACAACATCAGCAGAAGGAGCACCCCTCCTTTGTCAGCCAGCTGGGGGCACAAAGAACAGCCTACCTATGAGAGGGAACTGCAAACCAGAGCACCGAAATGTCATGCCTATACAGAGCTCCGTGCACAGGTCCAATCCACAATGCCATTCAACATCCTGTCAGTCACCACCAAAAATATATAAAAAGCAGGGGAGAAACATTTGCACAAGTCACACTTGAGCAATAAATAGCCAGGCCTCAGGCTTTTACAGCGCCACTGGCAGCCTGTTCGCCTAGCACCTGGCTTGGCAGTCCTTCCCCTACAACATTCCCTTTGACTAATACAAATCACCTGGACACAAGGGCAGCAGAAACAGGCCCATGCAACTAATTCATCAAATCTTAAAGAAAAATTACGAAAGAACGAAAAATTTAGATCTCAATGTCAAAATACCATTCCAATAACAGCACTTCCATTGTTAGCCTCAGCACAGAAATGGATACCAACAACTGCTGTCTTCTTGGCAAATCCAGATGTGACGAGAGCTGACCTCCTCCGCTATCAACTTGTTCTGGTAAGTTAAAAGGCAAGAATTTATTTTTAAGAAAAATATTAAGAAAATCCATGACATCACACTAAGAGAATCACAGTTGATTTGAAAACTCTTCTCTCAAAGGTCAACAAATTTGTCTCAAGGTAGAAAGCCACATCAGAATGACAGATGATTTGAACAGCTTGGTTACGACTGGTAACTAGACTAAAGTAAGACAGACAATGCTTGATTGACAGTGTTTTCCCATTTTCATATCTCCAGGAATGTTGCAAGACATACACAAGTGCCCCTGATAACATGGGGACTAAGAGAACAAACTGTAATAGCCAGATCTGTATAAATCCTTGGGATACCAGACGACTTATGCAGCAATATTACAATAAATTGTCTTTGAAATTGTGGCATGCTGCTTTGGGGCAGGATCTCTTCAGTGTCCTCCCAGGAACAGAACTTTTGTCATTCTAAATTGCTCTAATTAGCTCTCTTCAGAGCCCTGTGGCTACAGCTATTAGATTTCCAACACAGCGACAACATTCTCCAGGCAACAAGATAGTTACAAAATGTACCTTTCAAACTAGTTAGCAAAAAGCTATGGGAACTCAAAGAGTACTCCTTATAATCAGAGCAAGATGTATGATTCTGTATTTTCAGCCTAAGGAGAAACTAGGCAGAAAGTAGGTATTACACATTCTCTCTTGGGAGAGATTTCTTAAAATGTTTGCATTAAAAATTATAAATTCTGAATGTACAGATTAATCGCCTTAGTACTGCTCTAACTGAAAGAAAGTAAGGTTATTTCCCCACCGCAAGCCGCATTTCAGGATTTGAAGTTTTTGGATTCAAGTAATGATTTAATCTTTATTGTCCTTTGTCTGAAATGGATCCAGGGTGTAGCTGATCCTCAGTCTCAATAATCCTTATAGAGGAAAATTTTTTATTATTTTATACACAAGGATCAATCCATTAATTTTACACTAGACATCTTCCCACAATGGACTACGGAATACTACGGCCAAGCGGTCTTATCTGCGATCTTTTTTCAAGAGCACAGGTATGAATAACACATTTGTCTTCACTGCTATATAGTTCAGTAACAGTCTTACAGCTAAATTAACTTTTTTTTAACTTGATTTAGGTATTTCCTGGTAACTGGCCTGAAAGGTCACTGCTAGAATATTTACAAAGCCATTTTTGGTTGGGTTTTTTTTCCACTTGCTCCCACCATAGCTCAATTTTTGGTTATGATTAGGATGACATATAACATATATGATTGGAGAAGACATGATACCCTTTTGCTTCTATCCTCAAAATATTAATAATACAGTTCATACTTGAAACACAAATGTAATGGCATTCTGTTTGCTGGCTGAATATCAATAGACTGTATCTTGGAATATCTTAGCAGTAGGAGGCTGAAGTAGTTTTGGTGTTTTTTTTTTTTTTTTTAGAGAAACAGAAATGCCTTAATTTTTCATTTAACTTTTCAAGCACAAATCTTGCATTTATGGCGTTTTTCATCTCAAAGGATTACAAGTCTCTTTACTACAAGTGCAATGCTAGTAACAAAAAAGAGACTTCTCATTCTGTTGACATTCTGAATTTTCAAAATATCACAGAAATTCCCTTATGCTCTCTAAACAACTTTCTTGTAAGGGTACTGAAAGACTACTACCCTTAATTGGTAGTTGTAGAAATATGGAAATGAGGTTAAATAACTCCACAAGACCACAAAGTGAATCACTAGAGGAACTGGGAATTATATCCAGACTACCTGATTCTACCACTAGTCCAAAGAAATTAGAGGTTAGACTCACTTTTAACCACACCAGGTTGAAAAGTAGCAGCTCATTAATCTTTCAGAATTCAAGATAAGCATTACTCATCATCACATCATATTCAAACCCGCTATTTATGTGAAGAGCAAAAGACCGCTTGGTATGGAGAGGACTGCTCAAGAACAAAGCTATGCTGGTTCCTGAACACCTCTGGCTGCCACCCAGGTCAAGCAACACATGCTGAACACTCATTAGCTGAGTTTTAAAAACAACAAACCAACCCACTAGGTGGCACTACAAATAAAATAGAACAGACTGCAATAGTGTGAGTCAGACCAAAGCATGAAAAACTCCTTTTTGGTCAAAGTGGGACAGTACTTATTGCCAACATTAGATGCAAACAAGTTGCATGTAAACTTGCATGCTCTTCTTTTGTGCTGCGTATGTTGTTTAGTCGTGATCCGTCAGTACCTGTGCTAGCTGCGGGTTCTTCTTGACAGCTGTTCCAGTTGAGAAAATCACAACAAAATTCATTTTCACTGTGGAGTTATCTTGAACATTTGCTTGCAAAAGGCCTATGAACTGTCATTTGGGCTAAATGGGTCCTAATACAAGAAGGAACTTGCTTCAGAAATCTTGAGTCTAATATATTTAACTTGGTTATTAATAGGACATTCTGACAATGGGCTTTTCTCAGCCTTCTGTTATCAGTTCTGTGATTTTATCAATCATTAATCAAGCACAATTTCCGAAGATGGCAGGCAGCAGAGAATGAAGAAAGGCTGAAACAGGAAGCTACATGCTAAGGGTGTCAGGGAAAAACAACAGACAAGAAAGATCAGACAGGCGGACTGCTTGTTTAAATTTTGTAAGGAACCAATAACCTTTCCAGGAAACATTTTAAACACACCAGACCTAAAGATCCACTTACCTTCTCTGTCTCATTTCTTCATGGCTTTCTGTGGGTATCATCCTTTATGGCTATTCCTGTTTTTCTCCTTGTTCTCTCTGACCCTTTCTCAGTGTTACCAGTGTCTTTAACAAATTTCCTCAACTACTTCTTTCAGTACTTCTGAGGACGAAGCTTGGAATTTATGCCTTATCTACTTCCCAGAAAGCAGACACTGACAGCACTACAGCCACTCCGTGTACGGGCAGCACGTGGCGTATACCCTTTCCCTTTGTTGTGTTCTGCACAGGCAAGCTGTTGGACTCTACCAGGGTCACATCGCAAAACAGCGATCACCAAAACATAAAAACCATGGACTGCAAAACCATTCTCATCTTAGGGCTGTTGCCTGTTGTCACCCAAGAGTGTTTATTGGTAAGCTTCTAGGTCTTCCAAATCTTCTCACAGGAGGGGAAATCCACATCCATGTAACTGTAAGAGACAGTGAGACTCCTTGGGATGTAACAGTTCTCATAGTATGAGGCCACCAGCCTTGTTATACCATTTATCCTGCCTTCTGCAGAGGCCATGAAGCATCATAGACAAGCAAACCTGCCAAATAAAGGCCATGCTGAAAACTTGGTGCACTCTGCCAAAGTTTGACTGGAGTTAGCAAGGTCCTAACTTCTGCTGAAGTCTCATGCAGCACGGCAGAAACGTCTTCTGCTGCTTCTTTTTTAGTAATACTTTAATTATACACTTGAGTGTAACATTTACTGAGTTTGCATCATGGAATCTGCATCTTCTCTATCCTTCAGATTTCATTTGGAAAGTGCAGGAATGCATGCTAAAATCAGGTTAACAGCTGGCATCTGTGAAAAATCTGGCACTCACTTTGGGACGGTACGATAAACGTGTGACCTTGATGGTTTGTTCCCCTTTAACAGGACAATGACAAACTAATTGACAACACTGCCGAAGTTATGACATCATCAAGGTATCGCCCACCAGGGTTTCCATAGCCTCCAGTTACACGGGACACTTGCACAAACTGATCGCACCACAAGCAGGTGGTCAAATTTGGAAGCCGTGGATTAGCAATACTATCCCCTTGAATGAAAGCTCAATTATCCAGCAAGAGCCCGTACAGCAGTTACAGTGACCACGTATGGACACGCACAACAAAAACCTCTATGTGGAGGTTTGCAGACAAACTACTGACAGATGCCACAAGGTATTACTGCTAACAGGGTTATCCAGCAGTTAAAAAAAAAAATAAAAAAAAACCAAAACCAAACGAGCTGCAGTTTTCAAACGTTTTCCCTCACAACTCGCAGAGGAAAGATGTGGATCCTTAGCCTGGACTACCTGCAGCCACCGAACTGCCTCCAGCCCGCGCTGACCAGTTGTGGCAGGAAAATACCGACGCCTGGCCCTGGCCATCGCCCCGCTCCCGCCCGACGTTGTGCCCCAACACCCCGCGGAGGGGCGGCGGGACCCCGGCCCAGGACAAACCAAACCCAGCCCACCCCACCCCACCGACCTCCCTCACCAGACAAAATGGCTCCCGCCCCCGAGCCCCGCCCCTGAGCCCCACCCCCTCGCCTCGCCTGCGGCCACGCCCACACGTCGGTTTCCGCCACAAGCGGGGGCGTGAAGACCGCGCCTCGCACGAGCTCTCCGCAACGCCCCGGAAGAGCTGCAGGCTCCACCCCCTCCCCGCCTGAGGCGGCCACTCGCCTCGCTGATTGGTCCTCGGCCGCTTCACTCTTAGCCTGCCCGCTCGGTGATTGGCGGCGGTCCCGCGGAGGCCCGGAGGGGCGGGCTGAGGCTGTCGGTGGGCAGGAAGGCGCTATGGCGGCGGTAGCCCAGTGCGTGCGGGCCGCGCTGCGCCCGCGGTACCCGCTGCTGAGCTTCTCCTTGAGGTGAGGGTCGCGCCGCGCCGCCTGGCCTGGGTCGGGCGCGTCGGGACGGGTCCGCGTCTGGCTGCGGCTCCGCACTCACCGCCCCGCCATCGCCCGGCCGGGCCAGGAGAGCGGGGCCGAGCCCCGCCGCGCTGGGGTGCTTCACCCCCCGAGGCCCGGCCCTCCGGCTCAGCGCCGGGGAGACCCTTCCTACAGCCGGCATGGGCTGGTGCCGGCCCCCCATCCCCCGTCGCTCTTTGCTGGCTTCCGTTGCGCTCACCGGGAGAGCGGCCCGGCCAGGCATTGCGGGGCCCTCCTGGCCCGGGCTGGAGTGCGAAGGTCTCCAGGCCTGGAGTCGTGATGTGGCGTGCAGGGGCCCGAGGCCTTTTGTCACTGTGGCACTGATCCACCCGCCTCGTCTGTCAGCCGGTTTGCTCAGGGAGCTCGGCTAGTTCAGCCTAAAAAACGTTAGGAAGGGTTAAATAGTCGTATTCGTGGAGCCTGGCCCGTTCTTGATGTGATATTTGTGATACAGCAGTAAGATACAGCAGGCACTTTCCTGTTGTGGCAAAGTGCTGTTCACGTTGGGGTGTTTTCTGGCAGACTGTTGCAGGGGATTGCATCACGTAAACTGACTTTGCTTCCTGATACTGTGCTGAAAACGAGCTCGTAGCCCCTTTCAAAGTGCTGCGACTTTATAAACTGCATATAATGGATACTTACAAGCTGATTGATATCTTACAGCAAAGTTATTCTTTGCCAACAGTTTAGATGGGCTAAGTTCAGTTACTTCTGATAAAAGGTTCTGCAACCAGTTTTCACAGACCTAGAGTTGTTGTATTAATTTCTGCTTTAGTGTAAAAATTCTGTAGACATCAATGTGTCAAGCAAAGTGTCCAGTATGTCCAGAAGATGCTAGTATCTTACAAAGTAAGCAACTGATTAATTCTGTCCACGTTTTTGCCTTAGGACTTCTCCACGACTGCTTTGTGTAGCAACACAACAGAAAAATAGTGGCCAGAACTTGGAAGAGGACCAGAGTCAGAGCCAAAACGAGCAGAAGGTTGAACCCAGCTCTGCTGAAAAAATGTTAACTGAAGAAAAGGCCAAACTGGAAGAACAACTAAAAGAAGTTACTGTAAGTGTCTTTGGTCATCAGCTGCATACTTTACGAACTGCACACCTAAGAGCATTCATTACGGGTTCTCAGTGCACAGTCTGGATACAGCTGTGTGATGGCTCTTTCGTTGTTGAATAAAACCCTCCAATTTGATAATTTCTTTAAACTTTAGAGTAGATGTACTACAAGACCCGAGATGCATCCCTGGTCCAAAATTAAAATTCCAATTTCTGGATGGAATAGGACCTTCTCCAGCCTGAAAATTTGTTACTGAGTTTCGCTGACTTCCATTCAGTTAGTTAGTTAGTTTTGCTAAGCAGAGAAATAATTTTTGGAAGCCTATGGAAGGGTTTGAGTGTGCTGTTGATGTGTGTGTTTGTGTGTGCTAAGAGCAGGCTTTCTGAAAACAGCTGCTGACTTCTCAAAGGTCAGGGTTAATGGTTTTATATAGTAGTGTACTTATTCCATACTTGGGAAGTGGAAGTTTCAAACCTTCTCTGTTGGAGAGCCCTTCAAACACAAGGCTGAAGCGTCATGTTTCCTCTGTCTGGCCTAATGTATCTTGCATTCTCTCCTGTGCGTGACCAGCAGAGGGTGAAGCATGCCCTGAGAGGTGGGAGGCACGGATTAAACAAAGGTTTAGCTTTTCTGGATGAGTACTTTATAGGAAATACCTTTCTAGAGCGTTTTAGACTTTGAGAGGTAGCCAGAACCTTCTCTAGAAGCAGCACCTACGGATCATGTGGATTGAGCTTCCCTTCTGTTGCTCTTCCCAAAGCACTGAAGGACGAAGCTGAGATGCTGTTTAACATCTCTGATGACAGCATTTGTTACATGGCTCTTCAGTCAGCTCATTGACTGGTTTTGTTCTGTTTCGAGATTCTTCACTAGCATGTGAAGGTCAAGCGTATTCAGAGTGGGATCACAGAATCACAGACTGGTGGGAGTTGGCAGGGACCTCTGGAGATCATCTAGTCCAACCCCCTGCTAAAGCAGGAAGCCCAACATGGAGCTCTGGGTGAGGTGGTGAAACACTCCACCTGAAGTACCTAAGTTTCTTGAATTTCATTCTTGGTACATCTGCTGCTAGATGGCCATACTGCTCGGAACAGACCAAAGCTGAACCTGAACAACAGAGGAGTTCACAGCTTGTGAAGTCTGGAAAAACTGGAGGATGCCCTGTGGTATATATGGAGAGGAAAGAACGTTTGGAAGTCTTGGCTGGGTTGAATCTCGTTTGCCATAGTGTCAAAATACCTTATGACTGATGAAGGTTTCCTGTGAACGCACGTCAGGAAAAAGCAGAAGTCTTTGATTCATAAAACCTGATATATCCATAGAGTTAAACATTTCTTGCAGCTAATCTGTTCACAGATATCGAGAGTCTGGAAACTCATCTTGTTTCCTTTCCCTCACTTCTGTCTGCACTAAAGTGAAACAAACATCTGCCTTGGTGGGAAGGATGCTGTGGTAACTGGCATGTTGTCTTCGGATTACTCTTTAGATGGTGGGTTTAGGCAATGTAACTGTTTAAAATGCTGGTTTATACTGACTATGACGGTTTGAATTATTGTTAGTTACCTAACCACCAGGAATAAAATCTCTTCTGTTACTGTTTTTTCTCCTTTAGGACAAGTACAAGCGTGCCTTGGCAGATGCGGAAAACGTGAGGCAAAGAAGCCAGAAACTAGTAGAAGAGGCAAAGTTGTACGGTCAGTGGAGGCTCCTTTGATGTATACCCGTAAGACCCAAGAAATGAAAAGCCTGGAAAACAGCTGACAGGCCCAGTTTTCACAAGTTGTACTTCCCAATGATTCTGACTACTTAGTTAAAAAACATTTGAGGCAGAGAGGTTTGAACAGATCTAACTTTGCATCAGAATTATAATCATCTCATTAGACAAGAGCAAGACTTAAACTGCTAAAGTCAACAACTTGAAATTTTCTTTAAATTAATTTTCAATCTGATTTCCTGCATGTACTGCACTAGCAGATTTTTCAGAAGGTTTGCAACCTGAAGCTTGCGTTTTTCACACACTTTAGTCTCAGAACTGACTGCAGAAAACTGAACCAAAAGCATGGAGTACTCACTTTCCCTCTGGCTTGGGTTTCTTGTTCTTGGTGGAGTTTTTTGGGTTTAGTTCTTTTTTGCTTAGCCTTTTAAAAAAGGGCAATGAGTGGCCTTAGAGCAGCCCTGCTGGACTTGGGGGTGCTGCTGGATGAAAAACTGACTGTGAGCCAGCAATGTGCACTCGCAGCCCAGAGAGCCAATGGCATCCTGGGCTGCACCAAAAGAAGCGTGGCCAGCAGGTCGAGGGAGGGCATCCTTCCCCTCTACTCTGCTCTGGTCAGACCCCACCTGCAGTGCTGTGTTCAGCTCTGGGGCCCCCACTGTAAGAAAGACACGGACCTGCTCGAGGGCCACAAAAATGATCAGAGGGCTGGAGCACCTCCCCTGTGAGGACAGGCTGAGAGAGTCGGGGTTGTTCAGCCTGGAGAAGGCTCCGGGGAGACCTTCTAGGGGCCTTCCAGTACTTAAAGGGGGCTTGCTGGAAAGGTGGGGAGGGACTCTTTAGCAGGGGGTGTGGTGATAGTACGAGGGGTGACGGTTTCAAACTGAAAGAGGGGAGATTCCAATTAGATCTTAGGAAGAAATTCTCTCCTGTGAGGGTGGTGAGGCACTGGCACAGGTTGCCCAGAGCAGCTGTGGCTGCCCTCTCCCTGGCAGTGTTCAAGGCCAGGTTGGATGGGGCTTGGAGCAACCTGGTCTGGTGGAAGGTGTCCCTGCCCATGGCAGGGGGGTTGGAACTAGATGGTCTTGAAGGTCCCTTCCAACCCAAACCATTCTGTGATTTTCTATTTGAATAACTTTTCTGTTCTGTTGAAGGCCACAGCTTTCCAGTAGAATACATTTAGACAGGCAGATCCTTTTCAGTGGTAGGAATGTATAGTCACTGGCTACGAGGAGTCGTAGAAACACATCTTTGTTCAAGAGCCAGGCTACTGACATCTGATTTAGCTTTTTGACAGTTCAGAACCAAATCTAAACCAGAAATTGTATGGAAATATTGCAGCAGAAGTGCTATATCATCTTAGTGTTTTACTGTCACGCTGGCTTGACAAATGGGTTGACCTTTTTTGCCACACACTATACACAGCTGTATAGTGTAATTCTGAATACAGAAGTTTTCATTTCTGAATACAGGGTCTTCATTTAATGTGTTCCGTAAGAAAAAGTATTTCTCAGTTCCATAGTATTCTTGTCCCGTTTTCATGGATGTTCGAATGCTTCATCCTGAAGTCGATTTTCAATAAACATTGTTTCACTAATGTGCTACTTAGTGCAGAAGAACTTTGAGTCATGTCTGAGCTCAGAGATGCTACATTAGAAATAAATATTCAAATAAAATTTCACGTGAAAAGGAAATTACAGATCATCTGCGTGAGTGTAACTTTTCTCATTCATATATGACTGCTTTTTCTGTTGAAGGAAGAGAAATTAATTTCTAAGACTTGCATAAATTCACAGAGATGCAGTCACAGGTAGTTGCAGAGATAACTTATGCCCCAAAAAAAGCCAAAACAAAACAAACCACCTTCTAAAGAGTTTGTTATTTGGTTTGATCCAGATCACTAGACAACTGGTTAATCTATGTTTGGGACACTTCAGTTCTAACAACAGTTTTAGTTTTAATTTAAAACTTTGATTCGTATTTTTGGAACTACTTGGGCACTGTTAGTTACTGCTGTGTAAAGAGCTTGAGTCTCTACAGAGTTGTGCAGTTGTTGAAGTGACCCTTTGCTGTGTGGGTGCTTCCGTATGTTTGGTTTTTTGTTTGTTCAAACCTGAGACTTCTCCTCTGGTAATGCTCATATCACTTCTTGGTAAGGAAAAAAACGTCTAAAAACTGAGCTAGAATTGAAAAGGCTGTGGCTAGAAAAAACAAAGCAAGCCAAGACTACCAAAATGCACTGCAGTTTGTCATTGGCTTACCTCTATGGAGGAATGTGTTATTCTACTCAATTGTTTTGATTTTTCATGATTTCTAGAGGCAGTTTGCCTTGAGATTAGACCAGACTCTTGTAGTGTGAGCCAGAGAAACAGGTTCAGGACACGGCCTGTCGTTAGCTTAGGGATTGCTCGGTCTTCTGACTGTGAAAAGTGGTTTGTCGTGGGAGGGAGAGGTGTGAGTTCTTTTCATAGAATCATAGAACCGTTAGGTTGGAACAGACCACTGAGATCATCAAGTCCAGCCGTTGACGAATCCCTGTTCATCTGTCAGACTCCTCATCAGTCTGACTCCGTGATTTTTCCTCTGCAAATATTTTCAGCACATCAGATTAAAGAGTGGGATTAGGGATTTGAACTTTCAGTGAATCACAGAGTGAGAGACACATGAGGAAATTACATTAAGCCACCTGAAGGCTTTGGTAACTTTGGTCAGAATTTTAGTGTTCATGTCAGGTCATCAGCATAGCCTTAGCTCTTTTAATTTGAAATACATTTTTTTTCATGGAATCGGAGGAGGTGGTGTGGATTCCAAGGGATCTGTGACAGTTCTGTATCATCAAGCAAAATTGGAAAGGACATCTTACCCCAAGTGTTTACAGTATCACATTATCTTGTTAAAAAACTAAAAGAGTACAGAGTATTGCTGTAGGTTTTGGGGTTGTGGGTTTGTTTTTCTTTTTTTAATGCTTGTTTCCCTCAGCACACTAATCCCGTTCCCTTCTCTTTTATTTCTTTTTAGGGATTCAGAGCTTCTGTAAGGACTTACTGGAAGTTGCAGACATTTTGGAGAAAGCAACGGAAAGCGTTCCAAAAGAAGAAATTAAGGATGAAAATCCTCACTTGAAGAGCTTATATGAAGGTCTTGTTATGACGGAAGTACAGATTCAGAAAGTGTTTAAAAAACACGGCCTGCTCAGACTGGATCCTGTGGGAGCCAAGTTCGACCCCTATGAACATGAAGCGCTGTTCCACGCTCCCATGGAGGGGAAGGAGCCCGGCACTATTGCTTTAGTATCCAAGATCGGCTATAAGCTGCACGGGCGTACGCTGCGGCCTGCCCTGGTGGGTGTTGTGAAAGACGCTTAGCTGCTTAATCCGAGAATTTAAAATGCCATACAACTATTAAACAGCTGGATGGTTTTTCTCTTACACTGTGCTCTCCTCATTCCTCTGACCCGAGAGGTTTAAATGAATTGGTTGAGGTCTCCCAGTGAAAACGAAGCCATTGATGAAATTCTTCTGCTTAGGGGCCTTCAACATCACTGTTCCATACGCTCTCTTCTTAAGTGTGAAATGCAAGAGCATTAAGCCCTCTAGTGCTTTAGATTAGATAACAGTTTTTACAACTGCTGCTACTAAAGGTGCATTAAATTGAAATGAACGAAATGTTCACAAGAATTTTGCCATCTCACGTTTATCACTGTGCGTAGACTGAAAATCCCAATAGTGGTTCAAACACTTCCTTTTGTTTTGCAGAATCTAACAGTGCAGAAGTGGGTGAAGTAGTACAAACAGCCCGTTTTCTGCAAGGGTCCATCAGCTTTCACACACTGATGTGACAAATGCCCCTTTTTGTCTTCTCGGAAAGAATCTCTCTCGACAACTGAAATGGAAACCTTTGTGAATTCTGACCTGTAAATAAAAGGCACCGGAGAGCAGATGTCTTTTGTAGTTCAACCCTTTTTGTTCTGTAGTAATGTTGACTCAAGAAAACCATCTAATATTTGTATGGCATTGAAGAACCAATAGAATTTATCCTATCTCTGGATTGTTAATTTAATATTGTATAAATTGGTTTAAACAATTTTGATAGTCTCGTAACTTCCAAGCTTTACAATCAGTTTGTTATGCAAACTGTAGTTACAACCCTGCTGAAAACCAGAATACCCAAAGCAGCAAGTAGCTGTGAGTTTGGTATATAATGTCTTCTAGAATTACATAAATAATTGCATGTAAGTGGCTCAGACAAAAATGTGAACTTAGTTTCATCGTCATTTCTTGCATTTACTCAGCTTGGATCTTACGCTGCAACAGAACTTTTCCCATACACAGCTCCTGCCATGTCTAACTCCACCTGCTGCTCCCAGTCCTGCAGAATCAGGCTAAAATACAGCGTGTGAGGAGCTGAGTGCTCTGTCCTACACTTGTCTGGCCACCGGGACAGGAGCGGATGGAACTTGGCATGCTACACAACTGACACAGCAGCTGTCCTCAAAGCCTATACATTAACGCACAGGACCAGACAGTTAACTAGCAGCAACCAATGTGCATCCCGCTGTTTGGGGTTAGTCATGTTTAAGGCTTCATTCATTTATTTCAAGACAGAAAATCAATGCTTTGACTAGGGAGGGGAGGGAGAGTAATTTTTGGTGCATGTGAGAAGACAACTACAGTGTTGGTTTGGTTTTGTTTTTTAAACTAATCAAGTACAGGGATGAGGATGCCAAGATTGAGTGGAAAGCTACAGGAAAAAAAAAAAAAAAAAGATATTTCATATACTGAAGTTGGAAGTAACTTAACTTCCGCCTGGGTCAGAGCACACTGTAGCTGTGTGAAGTAGGACTGAGGTTTCTACTGCACTTTGATTGGAACCTGCACTCAACTGATAGGCCAGAAAAGGGCCAGCGTTGATTTATGTACCTTTTAAGCACTGTTGTGGTTGTTCTGACCCCTCCTAGCCCCTCTGGATGTAGACTAAATCTAATAACAGCTTCATTAGTATAGAAGGTTTTCCAGTAGGGCAAATAAAACACAGGGACAGCTTCTTCTATAGCAGGTTTAGATTTTGTTAATAGGCTTCCCAGCACCTCACACAAACTGTCTTTTTTGGACTCTATTACTTCATTCAGGGTGTTCTTAAACACAAGTTACTGTTAAATCTACCTACCATCATTAAAGCTGATAACCGAGTACGTCATTTAAATGGTTCCTCTTCCTTGGCCTGCCCTTTCAGAGAGGGAGGGAGCACCTCAGGCTTTACCAAGAACTCAAACCACCTCTGCACTCTGCCCTACAACAGTAAGAAGCCCTGAAGAAATCAAAGAACAGAGGGAGGTGGTACCCCTCACCATTTAGCTAAAATGCATCTCCACCTGTTACTGCAAAGACTTATGCCGTTTTCCTCATTACACAAGCTGTGTTACCATTAAATCAGTAACAGAAAGAAACTTTCATACAAGTTTATTTACCAATATACAATGCAAAAAAACCTAGTAAAATGCTGAGTGTGCACAACATCAGTTCGGTTTTACATGATTTCAGCACAGGCATTTGTGTGTCTGGCACAGCCACACCAGTACACTGTCCAAATGAGTGCAACATTCCCTTTAAGGAAGAAGCTGATGAGCTGAACGCGCTCACCAGGTACCTTCCTTCACAGTATTTAATGTGACATGACTTAAGAGCAACTGGGGCACATGCAAAAACATTTTGCAAGAAGAGAGAGTAAACCGAAAGGCTAATGAAGTCCGTGACAGTTGCAAAGAAATTCGATGCAGCCACCGCACAGGAGAACCATGGCAGAGCGCTTCGTCTGTGCGATTTACAAGGCAGTTTGTGGTCAGAGACTCGTGCAAACCTACGAACGCTGTTCTTAATGCCTGCTGGGGCTGCGAGGGAATGGGGCAGGAGGGCCTGTGTCCAGAACACGCTGTAACAAGCCCTTCTGCACGGGGTAGGACACACAGAACGGAGATTAATGCTCCCTCGTTACCTAGTGAGCAAATAGTACTGTAAAACATCACCGGGACTGGACTGAATTAAGCATATAGCATTAAAACAGACTTATTGCTGCCTCTATCAGTAGCAGAAGATCAGTATTTTGACCAGCTTATGGAGTGTCACTTTTTCATAGGCTTACATCAATGCTGTTAGGACAGGTACTAGCATTAGTAATATCTTTAATTAGAAAAGTCAAGAGCATTAAGCATATAAAACACCTTTCATTAGCAATATGAAGGCTAGGTTATTTGTACAGTACAGGAAGCACTTCCAGATCAACACAAGATACAAGCTGAAGAGCTCTTTGCCATGTTTTTTCTCAGCCCCTTCACCACAGAAGAGAAGCAGCGTAGCTCCGGTAAGTTGCTGGATTAACATAACTGCATCTCAACTTAAAAACAAACAAACAAACAAACAAACAAACAGCAGCTCATATCAAAGGAATGCTTAGACTAAATCAGTTCCATCTGAAAATATGGAACAGCAGCATCCTCTAGTGCAAGTCACCTTTAAAATTAAAAGCGTAGCTGACAGCGAGACATTGCTTCTAGGGAAGCCCTTTCCAAGGGACTAGTATTTGCTAAAGCAAACATTTACCACCTTGAATTTGCTTGCAAGTATAAAATAAATATTGATATCCATATTCCATACATTAAAAATACTTTATTTTACATTCATTTTGATGTTCAATAAGTTACGTCTAGCACCAAAGAAACATTTTGGAGGGGCTGAGGAATTAAGAAACTACTAAGTGTAAATGAGTTCGCTTCAACGTTTATATGACTCATTGGTGCCTAGAATATTTTTTCTTTAAAGTTACTGTTCAGAAGGGCTTTAGGCTATTGCTTCAGTTAGACTTAGATGTGCCAAAACAGTGTAGAAATATAAAAGTCACAGATTTGAGAAAAAAATAAAAAAAAAGCCCCACAATTCTTTTAAACTCTCAGCTACAAGCAGCGTTGAGGCTCCAGAACACTCTCGGCAATGGTATGTTATGGCAGTTCAGTAACGAGTTACAGGAAGAACCAAATTGCATAACAAGAATCGTAGAAAGAAAGGCTGAGCTTCCCTTCCACGGGAGTAGGACAGAGAAAATAACCACGGGTTTGTACCTCATGGACTCGTGTGCTGTTTGGACATGCATCTAGGGTGGAAGGGGTTCTTAAAGCTACTCAGCGCACTGCAGTTAGTTCCACGGCTGCCAAGGAGAGTCGGTTTTGTCTCTCAGGTATTCCACAACAAGCCACGTTCGGGTAAGCCGAAGTATTACATCCGAGAGGACATAGCCCTTACCTTTTTTGAAGGGACATTACATCACAAGCTCAAAAGAAAAAGGCACTAGAGTTTTGGTTTTTTTCTTCCTTAGAAATGCTGGCTTTGTAATTGTACCCCTCGCTTTTATTCCAAGCTCACTGGTAACACTATTTTGGTAATGCTGGCTACATTAACTAAACCCCAGTTCCTATCAGTACACCTCTGCCAAGCTGCAGAATTAACACTGTTTTAAGATTTTGTGGTATCCTCACCGACTACAGCCCAAAGCATCAAACCAAGATGACGCTTCCAGTGCTGGCACTTGTTCTGAAGCCAGCCAAGTGCCGTGTTTCGGCACACCCACACTCCACAGGAGCTGCCCAGCTGGCCTCCGGTCACAGCTTCCTGCTCTGGACAAGACCAGTAGAGAGGCTCGGGCACAAGTAACACTGTGCCACCTTCCATGGGGCAACCACCCTTTTTTATTTGTTTGGTTAAATACCAGCATGGGAATTGAAGGATGAAATGAGCATAAAAATCCTTTCCTAGTCCTCCTTCAACATCTTCCCTTAACTGGTAGATCTTACTGGAACAGCACTGTGGAGCTGGCAGTCCCGTTACACGCGGTGTTGCATCGCCCATCGCCAGCACCCAGGCCAGGCTGCAGCCGCCAAGAGCTGTGAGGAGCTCCCTCCCCAGGGGCACTGTTCTCCCTGCAAGGGGCTGCATTCCCAGTTCTCCTACCATGTCAGGAATTTCAACTTCAACGTGCTTGTGCTTAGTCCGGTGGTCTCCAGGTGTGTGCAGTTAGAACCCTGTAATGGCTTGATTTACAGCTCCGTACTTCAGGAGCACGCGTCACCTGTGCATTCTGACCTCATCGGCATCACTTCTCCTTTTTGTTTCTGAAAACCAATCTCAGTGATCACTCTGCATTTGAGAATCTCGCTCCCTTTCCCTGTCCCTCCCAGTCAAGTTCACAAGGAGGCAGCTGCACCTCCGCAGCCCGTACAAGCTCGGAAGTTACAGATACCACAGAAGGAGGAGCAGGCTCCCCCCAAAAGAAGAAACAGTGATTTTGCTGCCTGAAGCCCCCAACCGCTGCAAGCCAACTCACTGCCTGTTTTCCCAAACCCCATTCCTGGCCCAAATCCGCCACTCGCAGTAGGACTGACCCCCGCCCCCGAGCAGAGCACCACAGCTGCCACGTACTCCCACAACTTTGCCACTAACTGGTTAACACCAAAGCTTCGGTGGGGTATGTTTTCAGCAAACACTCACGTCAAAGCTATGTCCGGATCAGCTGGGTATGAAGGCGGCTCTGCAAGAACCCTTTCCACAGCACAGGGACCTGACGGCATCTCACCTACCGCATTTCTTCCCTTCCACTCCCTGACATGGCTCATCGCGGCTGCATTCTCGACAGAAACTCTCAACCCTGCTGTCCCAGTGCCTTGGCTGTAGTTACTAAGGAGAATGTTCTGAAAGCTTAGCAATGGTCACAAAAATCCCCGCTCCACGTGCTCCTGAGCTCAGGACTTTTGTAAGCTTCACTTTTGCTGCCAGCATCACGCCAGAAAACAAAACAAAGGGAGAAGAAAGTTTCCAGCAAATGAAACTATCTCCCACCTTCAAAGAAAAGCAAGGATTACACTGATAGTCATTTGTCCAAGAGTAAGGACTAAAGTACTCTGGGACTACTGGACTTGAGTAAGTTCACAGGAAAGAAATTGGTTCTAACAGTGTACCAAAAGCAGTGAAATCCAATGCAGAGTTTCACAATTACGTATTTTTCATGACCCAAAGCAAAAGTCTATTTGAATCGTGGATCATGAATACCGTGGGGGTTTATGTACTTGCCTGTTTTTTGTTTTTAAGGGACATAATTTCTGTATCTTTGGGGAGGGAAAGAAAAAAAAATAACAGAGTCCTTGAGAGTCCTATATCTAAGGGCCCCCCCATAAGGGGCCTCTGCTGTGTTTTTTCCAATTAGCTGAATTTCATGAAGCATCCCTGGATATCCAACCACTTTCTGTTAGAAAGTTTAAAATCCTTTTCTTCAGTACCTTATCTAAGTAACTGGGAAGGCGACTCTTTGAGGGAATTCCTTGTCTTTTTTGGAGATGGTCTTTAATGATTATTGTTTTTACAGTCACATAACGTGCAGGACTCAAGTTCAGAGAGCTGCAGAGCACCTTTTCCCTGTCCGATAAGAGTTCAAAGCCAGGCAGATTCTCAATGGCAGCAAATTCACCTTCTTTGCCATCTTCCTTCCCTCTCTTGGAACTAGCTATGTTTTTGTTCTCCTTCCTCTTTTCCCGTTTATGCCTGGCTGCCTCGTACTCTGCCGACTCTTCCATTTTAGTGATTCCATTGCGACGATACCGCTGCAGCTCCCGAATCTTTGCTCGAAGTATCCTCTCCTTGTGCATGTTCTCAAAGAAGTCTTCAAACTCCTTACAAGACATGAACTGGTACAGAGGCCTCAGCTTCAGCCTCAGCTCCTTCTCTTCTTTCGTGATCTTTCGTTTGGGAGCTTTCTCCTTGTCCTTTTTATCCTTCCCCAGAAAGGCCGGTACCAAGTTGTAGTCTCGCGCGATGTTCTTCCGCCGTTGCCTCTCCTTGAGTTTCCTCACGTACATGTCCACGTGGGCTCTTTTTAACTCTATTTCCACGTCATCGTCATCATAGTTCACCGAAAGGCCACTGATCAGCGTCTCCGCGTCCTGATCATATTCGATCTCGTAGTCATCCCGCAGCGGCATGTATCCCAGCTGCTGCTGTTCGGCCACCGATATATCCAACGGAGGGAGCGGCGTGGTCAAGCTAGGGGAAAGCGGGCCGCCGCTGGGACACGTGTGGTCCGTCACCCTGTTCGGAATCGTGTCAGGGATGCAGGCTTTCCCCAGGTTGCCGTGGATATACATGCTCACGTAGTGCTCCATCACCTCCTGAGGCGTTCGGGAGGCTCCCACGTGAGCAGCCATGTCCTCCTAAACAGAAAATAAGGAGGAGCGATAAAATGATTCCCATTACATCTCCAGCACAACGTGCACCCAGGTAAGAGCACGAGTTCTTCTGCCCTGCTCCTCAAAAGCCAACTCACAATACCTGAACTTTTCTAGCAACACTTGAATTAGCCACGTTTCCATGAGATCTGCATTTCTAGGTCCAGGTAAGTATTGACATGCAGAGGGGCAGGTAAGCCACGACAGCAGCAGCAGAAACAGCACTAAGACAAGCTGCATCAGATCCTCGAGGTACAGGAACACCATCGAGACACTGGATCCACACGGTGATCCCGGAGCATCCATCGCTCCCTCAAAGTCAGCTTACCATCACCAGGGAGCTTTCTGAGTCCCAAGCCAGCACTGAGATCACTACGTCGTTCGGACTTTGCTCATTTGTATTGCATTGCTGAAGTACTTTTAGAGCAATACAGATATAAAGATAGACGGTATTTACAGTAAGAAAGACAGTATTTAGTCTTTTCTAGTTATTTCAAAACTGAAACAAGCTCCAACAATTGTAAACATTAAGGTTTTGAAAAAGTCTTTATGTTTAATGAAGCAAAACATAATCAAGCCACAATTAATGAATCAAATGATGATGCTTTTTACTGGTCCTTTTTAAAAACGAGCCTGACCATACGCTGACACAGCGGGCAGGCAGCAAGGTTACAGCTGTGACATACTGAAGGAAAGGACCGAACACCCAGAAGAAGATGACATTCCAAGATCTGTCACCCGAACAGGCTGGGGCGAGGCGTATGCTGGAACGTCAGCTAAGGACAGGTCCGAGCAGCCCGAAGCGCTGCTTCGACCAGAGGTTCTCCTGCCGGTCGCCCCGTAACGCCGAGAGGCCGCCACCCCCCGCGCCTGCCAGCCAGGAAGGCGGCTGCCTCCGCAGCGCGCTGGGGGGCTGCGGAGCAGGACGGGACCCCGGGGCCTCCTGTCAGGACCGCGTCCGGCCCCCGCTGCCGCCAGGCCTCCGGGCTCCCCTCAGGCCGGGCGGCGGCCGCCCACTGCCCCACGCAGCCGCCCCGCCGAGCAGGGCCGAGGCGCCCTGGGCACGGGGAGGGCCCGCCGCGCAGGACCGGCCGGCCCGCGGCCTGAGGGGCGGCGCTGCCCCGCCGGGCGCTGCTCGCTCGCTGTCAGGCGGGATGCGGGCCCCGCCGCCGGCAGCGCAGCCCAGCCCAGCCCAGCCCGCCCCGCCGCCCGCCGCCCTTACCCAGTTGCCGAAGCCGAACTGCTCGATGGCGTCCAGCAGCAGCTGCTCCTCCCGGCTGCTCCAGCCGCCCTCGGCCTCGGCGCCCCAGAGGGTGAAGCGGCCGCCGTCGACGAGCTGGTAGCCGTGCCATCGGCGGTGCGGGCCGATCTCGGCGCCCGCCGAGAAGCAGTCGGGGCAGAGCTCGATGTCGGCGCACTCGGTGCAGCGGAAGCGCAGGGAGCTCACCTCGGCCAGGCAGTACACGCAGTACTTCTTCCCCAGTTCCGCCATCTTACCCCGCCCGCCGACAGGCCGCGCGCACGCGCCGACACGCCCCCGCGCAGGTATCGCCAATGGCAGCGCGCCCGACGGGCGGAGCCCCGCGACGGACGGCGAATGGAAACGGAGGGCTCGACCCTCCTCCCGGACCCCAGGCCAATGGGACCAATGCGTCTGGGCGCGGGGGGTATTAAAACGAATGAACGGCTGGGATTGGCCGACCGGCATCCGTCTTCCTTTCCCACGACCAATCGGAGAGGCGACCCCGAGCAACCTCGCCGCTGAGTGGTAGTCCGAGGCAAGGGGGCGGGGCCGTCCGCCGGCCGGCGGAGCCGAGTCCCGTTGCCCGGGCGACGGGGGAAGCGGGGAGCAGCCCGGCCATGGCGGCGGCGGCCGGAGGGCCGGAGCTGGAGCGCCCCGGCGGGCCGGCGGGGCGAGGGAAGCCGAGCCCGGGTGCCCCAGGGCAGTCGCCGCGGCCCGAGGTGCCAGACGGGCCCGGGGAGCCCGGGCCTGAGGAGCCGCCGGAGCCCTGCGAGCCGGAGAAGCTGGGGCTGGAGGAGACGGAGTCCTCGGAGCCGTCGGACCCGGGGCCCGCGGTGGCCGCGCCAGCCGCCCGCCGTGCGGAGGAGGAGAAAGCAACGAGCGGCAGGGGCGGTGCCGCGGGCGAGGCGCCCCTCGCGGCGCGGGCTGACGAGGCCCCGGGCCCCCCGGCGCCGGCCGCCCCCGGCGGAGCCGAGTGGAGCAGCGGCGAGGCGGCGGGCGGGGCGCCCGAGGAGCGGGAGGCCGCGGGGAAGGGCAAAGGGGAGCGGGCAGCGCTGCCGGAGCAGCACGGCGGGCCGGCGGGCGAGCGGGAGCGGCCGCGGCAGCGGGAGAAGCGGCGGCAGGCGGGGCCGGACGGGCCGCGGCTGCGGGGACCGGCCCGCCGGCGGGGTGGCGAGGAGCGGCAGCCCCGGGCCCAGGCCGAGCGGGCCGCCTTGCAGGCCCGCCAGCAGGCAGCGGCCGGCGGCGGCCCAGGCAGGCGGCTGGGCGGCGGGGAGGTGGCGGTGAAGGCGGCGGACCGCATCCAGGCCGGGGCACGGGACGAAGAAGCAGCGGGCGAGGTGAGGGTCAGGCCCCCGCTCGAGCTGCGCTGCAGTCTCGTCCGCCTCATCTCTGTCTGTCTGCTCTTGTCAAAAGGATTCTGAGAAGGCCAGCGTTTCCCTGCTCTTAGAGACAGGGCGCTTTCTTCCCCCACCCTCTACTGCTCAGTATTAAACAACAGAAGATGTACAATGCTTTTCTCCCCTTGAAGCTTTATTATGGTCATGACTTATTTTAAGTGGAAGCACTTCTTCCCTGACAAGGCAAGGATTAAAGAAATAGAGTAATTCTCTTTTATTTCTACTCCTCTAGGCCCATGTGGAAAACAGCAAGCTGAAGCATGAAATCCAAAACATTGAAACAATCTTGAAAGCCCAGGGAGAAGTGCTAGAGGGTCAAAGTTTTATGGACTTTGAGTACACGAAGAAAGAGAATCAGAAACACAGCGCAAAGACTGACACCCTCAGTGATGAAACTGTGAAGCTCAAAAAGAAGGTATTGAACTCAGTACATATTCTCAGCCAGTTCAGAGAAAAACTACAGTTTGTGGAAGCTCAAAATCAACGCAGGAAGGCTGAACTGACGGACATTGAGACCCTCTTGTCACAGAAGAGAGATACTCTGCTCAGAACAAAACAGGCCAGAGACAGATTGCAGAAAAACAACTTGAAGTTGCAGCAGAAATGTGGGTTGCTTGGAAATGAGATCTTGCTTCGGGATTTTGAGGAAACGGCAGATACTGTAGAGCTGCTAAGTCAGCGACTGGAAACACTGAAACGTCACCATGCTGGTCTGATCCTTGCTTGTAGGGGAATTCAGAAAAAAATCAAGGAAGCCAATTCCCCTTTCCTTGCTGAGGATGACCAAAGAAAAGCAAGTATGCAAAAAGAAAGGCGTTTTCTGTAGTTCTAATTTTTAACACGCTTCTTTTTGGTAAGTCTTGGGGAACACATTACACGTGTGCTGCTGAAAAAGCCTTTTCTAAGTGACATGTCAGTGCTATGCATTCAATGAAGAGATTACAGAAGTTACTAGTTTTGAATGAAACCATATACATGTGCCCATCTTAAACAAAAAAAGCCTCAGTCAAAAGTCTACACTTTCAGAAAATTCAGGCCTTTAAGGCCAGGGCATCACCACACCCCAACTCAAATCCTGATCCTGCCACCCTCTGTATGGGTAACTCAGTACTGACTTAATCTGTACAATAAATGTACCTGCCTCTGGGCACATCGTAAGGGGCAGTTCTGATAGATGTGGCTGAGAACTGGAGAGAAGCTTCTTGTCGATTCCTGACGTGATGTGCACACAGCCAACACACAGCAGAAGCATGAAATCATTCACTCATTCTGTAAAAAGACCTGGCTGCCAAGTTTACCTTGCTGGGGCAAAAGAAGAAAGGTTTATTACTTTAAGAACTATTCTCATAGTATAAATATATACATAAATCTTGTAACTCAAAACTAGAATTTTTTTTTTTTGGTCTTTCAGCTTTTACAGTTTTAGGGGTACTCAGTCTTGTACTCCTTATGCACAGTGGGTGAAGAGGGTGAGGGCAGGGTAAGCCCATCAGCGTTTCACTCCCCTCTGCACTGCTCAACTACAGCTTATCGGAATTCCAGGAAAAAAAAAAAAAAAAAAAAAAAAAAAGAGGAGGGAGTGACAAACATTCACATGTTTATGACTGTAGAGCTCACAGAGCTTTACAGGAAGCAGCTTCCCCTTTCAAAATACTACATCCTTTAAAACTCCCATTCCTTCATGGCAAACAGCGACTATGAGACTGATCCATACCCCGCAGCTCTTGCTGCTACTGCAGCACTGGTTTTGATTTAAGGCACGAGATGGATGTCAAGAATATTGACACACCTTAGGCCACTAAAGTGTTGGTGCTCCGATATCCTACGTTCCCGTTACTGAAGGAACCACAACTTTGGTCGGCTCCCCACAAGCCGTCACTAGCTCACGTGCCCAATTACTGAATCAATCCTACCTCGTTAATTGTTCGTTTCTACATGCGATACCACCACTTTGCAACCTCTAGTTCCATTTTCAGTAGTCAGAGTTGGGTATCAAAGGTCCAGATTTAAGTGTTCAACAGCTGTGAATTTTGCAGGAAAGAAGCCACATCCCAGCTGTAAAGAGTAAGAGTGGAGCCTTTTGGTTTTCCACCACAGGTGGGAATTAGCACCCGCTGGGACCAGTATTGCTGAGGTGTATTTGAGCTGCTGGTTCTAGTTCCAAAATAAGTTGCATATGCATTTAAACAAAGTACAGGTCACTGACTGCACTTACATGGGGATAAACAGTAGATACACTGACATAAAAACATTTCTAGGAACTGCTCACACCTTTCTCTCAAATCATCTCTGAACTAGGTTTTCTGAATTGCCTGGATATTTAAAAGACAACATAAAGTGGGTATTACGCTATTAAAGGCTTAAATATTGGTTTTGTCATAGTGAAATGAGAGATCAATAATTTCTTACTCTTACTGTAATCATGCCGTAGCAATTCGGTTATATTATTCAAAGGTCCTTACAGTTCTGAGGAACTATGGCATAAACACAGTGGAACTGTGCAGGCTCTTGTTCTGCAAACAACTGAAGTACTCTGAATCTTCAGTAGCTCAAACACTCTATTCATGAAGAGATGTTATACAACTAATATTCAAAAGCTATGCACAAAATACCAGATCTAGCTCTGGCTGTTGTTGCTGGATAGTAAAAGGAGACAAGTGCAACAGCCAACCATCTATCTTAAAAAAACCAAAAAAAACCCCAACACAACAAAAAACCCTACCAAAGTCAGTACCTTTCATCTTAAGCCCTGTTACCAAAAGTGAACTCCTCCTGCTGAAAGAGCAGCTATCGCACAAGTCGAGTCGCCTCCTGGTGTTCCAGAAAACTGTTTTCACAAATTAAGGATGATCAGCAATCATCTCCCCTTCTTACAAATTCCTGCCAGGAAGTCTGACGCTTCTTCTTGCTTTTGGCTTAAGACATATAAACCTTCCTTTAACTTCTTAAACACTATTAAGCAACCAAATAAAGGGAGGGGAAGCAGGGAAAGTAAATCTTAGATGCTTTTTATTGCTGCATGTTTGACATCTGGAGAAGGTAAGAATTTAGGGTGCAAATGAGATTGATAGTATATTCCTTGAAATGAGTATTTCTACTGAAACAAATACTACTAAGATATTTCCTTACGCTTCACACACTGTGTCCAAGACTTACTTTTCTTAGCACTGAGCTGCTGACACAACCCACTGCTACCCCAGCCTTCCAAAGCACCCTGAGGGAGAAGATCAAAGATTCCTCCATTTTCCTCCTATAAATAGAGGAGGGCATTCTGTCAGGAAGTAGTGAAGACAAATGTCTTTTTATTCCCTAATCTCATGTGCTGGCATGCAGGGAAGTACTTCACTTCTCTTCAAACAGATTAGAATTAGTACTGGGAAAACAGGTCAACAAAAGCTAGTTTTGAACAGTTTTGTGCAACTGCTGCAATATACAGAATATAATGCTCTATCAGGATCAAACTGGTATAAGCTTATGGAAAGCAATTCTGATTTTATGTTCTAATCCAGCAAACCAAACTTAAAGACACTTCTGTCCAAGGAAGTGAGAGACTTGTTTACCGGAGAAACTAGAATCGTGGCAGCCAAGCCTTTGACTACGTTCCCCACGTAGTCTTGTTGCACATGTACTGTCTTCTCGCCTCTGCTTTTATTTGGCACTTCAATGTCTTTTCAGTTAAGTATGCAACAGGAAGCTGCTCCACTTTAATCTCTGAAGTTACGCCTATGTAAGAATTAAAACAATGCTGCCTGAAGTTGAGCACAAAAATGCCTTGTGATTATGAAACTTGCAATAAACCAAGATTTCTTCTTTTAAAACAAAGAAAGGATAAGGTATTCAAGCATTTCTGAGTTCTGCGCATCTCACAAACATGTATTTAGATCTATTTTTCATAATACATTTATCAGATCTCAGACCCAGTCCAGAGAAAGGCCTATGAAATGGATTAAAACATTGGCACTGGAAGTATCAAATCTTCTCTATGACACATGTAACATAACAGGTATTTTAACATGAGAACCCGGAAAGCATCACCAAAAAATCCTCCACCTGTGATACTTAAATGTCCCGAAGTCCTGATTTTGGACAGACAAAAACTGCTAAAGAAGCCTGTGAAGACACAGACAGGTACTTGAATTTTTAATTTCTGAATTACACTGACAATAGGTGACTAAGATAACTTTACATGACTTTATTTAACAAAACCATATATTTACAGTTGAAAAAAGTTCCAGTTTGATACACGTATCTAAACAAAACAAACTTGATAACTACATAAAACCAATTTAAACATGATGTACAGGGGATGTATCAACAGTTCTCTATACATCATTCTAGTTTTTAAAACATTCAAAAATAAGCTGTAACAAGGTACCTTTTTTTTTCAAATGAAATTTTTTTACGAAGTGAAATAACATTAATGACTGATTGCTGACTGAAGTTGCAAACTGGCTTTATTATAAAGTGCAGGTTGTACAGAATTCCAAACCTGGTTGAAGTTTTATGATTTTGCTGATCTGCTGCATTTACAGTGGCAGTTGCAGATTTCTGCTGTATTGCAACATTTTTATTTTTCCTTAAACCCATGAGGAAAAGAAAGTTTGCTTGATGGGGACACTTGCTCAGTGGCAGAAAATCTCATGCATCTTGTTACAGATACTCTCAAGCACCTGAACAATAAAATTGTCAAATTTTTTATGCAATCCCTGAATTTATTACAGAAATCTTCCTTAACAGCTAATTAAGAGATTTGGTATGCTGCAAGAAACTTAAAAAGCTCAGTGGCAAGTAATTCTATGCCCTTACTATTCATCTTTGTTTTTATCAAAATTCAAGCAGTAATTTCAAATCAAGTTACTGAGAAGTTGAAACAATTGCATCTTTAGGCAGGTGATTTTTTTTGTTTCAAATGTATTTTGTTTCAAAATGAACTGTGCAAAGCTCCTTATTGCATTGCTTTTCTTCATTAAAGAACATACCTTATATACAGAAAGAAATGATTTAGAAAATATATACATCTTCTAAGAACAGAAACATCAAATCACAAAACAAAATAATTACATTTGCAAGTAACAAACAGTGCACAAGTGTTGCAGCAGGCCTTTTTCCCACAACTATACCCATTTTCACTGTTACATTCAACATCTTACTGAGAAGAGAAAAAGGAGCACAGGCTGTCGATGGCTGCAGAGATACCTAGTAGCTAAAGAATGCATTTTAACCAAATGAGCCACACTTGGAGACTTGGTTTGAAAGGAAATGCAAACCTAGTTGCAATGAAGACTTAAATCACAAAGCCAGTTACAGTGCCACCTAAAAATGTATACCGAGGAAAAAGTTGTCTCTGTTTAAAAGCTTAGTGCAAATGTTCCAGATGGTAGGCCTCTCATATCCTTCATGGAAAGGCATATTTGTTGTAGTAATAGAAAAGTAGTATTAAAAAACATTTACTGACCTTCCAGCTTCCTATTGCACTTCAAAGCCATGGAGCATACAAGTACCAGTCTCTGAAGGACCAAAGCTACACAAATTCTGGGAGAATTACCATGTGTTTCTTACCAACATCTCAATGTCTATTTTCAGTAAGCGATGACCTAGAAGAAGTCTTACGGAGGAATTAAGATGGCCAACGGAACAGCACATCCAGTACGCCAGGGACACAAAGCGGACAGGAAAAGAGGCCGATGAGGTATCAGGCTTGCAAGCTGCATTTGCCTTACACATCTTGCAAAGTGATTATGAGTCCTCACTTATCAGGGAATCCTGCTCTCACTCTTTTTAGCATTACAATCAAACTATCCCTTGCAGAAACTACGTTCGTACTAAAGGACAGTATTTTGATTATGTCCCACAGTCCTTTACACTGTATATAGAGTTGAGCAGTGTGCAACTATTATTCTCATTTTTTTTATTCAGACAATGCCAAAATAATCAGCGTAAAACAGACTGAAGAGCATTGGGAAACTGCTGACCACACAGCTAGAGGAGTTAGTAACGCCTGTTTACAGTTAACACAAGTATTGCTTCAGTTAGTTTCCCTTTTCAATGATCGTCGTTATTTATAAAATAGATTTTACAATATACAGTATGCAATAAACATTCTTGTAAATCAGAGGCACCCATGATTTACAGTTCAACATACATCTGAATGCAGAGGGGATCTACGCTGCGTAACAGAGTCATAGAACCGCAGTCTGCGGCCTCTGTAACTTGCTCCCATGTACCAGAGGCTGGATAAAACGCTAGGAATGACAGCTTGTCCTCATCCTGATGGTATTTGTCTGGCACATTCCCCAATAAACTTCTTTCACTTTGTCACGACCTACAGATCAGCTTCACATAACGCTTCCCTGCAGCGGCAGCAGCAGCTTCAGGAGATCCCACAGAACCTTTGCTTTTCAGCTGGCCTACATAACTTCTCCCCTACACCCTCCCTCCTCAGTTTCACCAGTGAGCAAAGCTGCGTTTAAAGTAACTATAAAAACTGCTTTTAACCATTTCTGAGTTTAACTGCTCAGCCCACAGTTTTATCAGCATGACTGGAGAGACAGCACAGAGTAAGCAGCTGGTAGGCAAGAACACCCCAAAACGGCACTGCCCCAGAAGAGGGAGACGTGGAAGCATGTTCAGTAGTATGTGACCTTGGCTTTAAACAGAGGAAAGAGAGTGCAACTGGGAAATGATGCCAGCTTAATACTAGAAACCCCTCGGTGAGTTTGGAATCTAGTCTGATTAATACAACTTCTTCCACATGCATTCAGATCGGAAACACAGATTTCCAAGGCATCTTGAAGAATAATTGGTTTTGCACTGCTAGTGTGACTTCTCTTCCAAGTTTGCTTTCTACTTAACTTTTTCTTATTAAAGAATGGAATGTAGTTCTATGTCTACATGATTTCTTTGGTAAATGGGACCCACAGCCTATAAAACAAGAAGCATTTCTAAAGAAATGGTCCTTACATCATTTAACTACAAATTCCAGCACCAGTTATTTAAAATCCAGATCCAGCTACTGGTATGGGAAACACATCCTGCCTAAGAATGAAACTGGGGAACAGCTTTCAAAGCAACCGACATTGCTGAATGCCCAGTCTTTTAAAAAATCAAAGAAATAAAAAAATAAAAAAAACTTAATATTGTTTAGTTTCACCGCCCTCATCTGAAGAACAGACTGTGTAATGCTGTCCACAGCAAACGCTCATTCCACCAGAAGTTTAAGGCTAAGCCTAGGTTTAATTTATAAGGGGTTTTATCCCCCGATTTCCTTCCTTCCCCCCCCCCCCCCCCCTTCTCTTTTTTACCTCTCTCCCCTTTAAGGCTAATCTACTACTAAACAAAACTCTGCAATAACACTTTGATTTGCAGGCTCATACATGTCAAACAGTACTCAATACTTTTGCCACTTTAGCTGTTTTTCTGTAAGTCACTGGAGGGAACCGTAATTTTAACGTTTGAGTGAAGGACTTCCTTTTTCCATTTCCCGGTTATCTTTCTGCAGAGCAGCCAGTATCTAGACATTTCAAGGAACAAGAGGAAAAAAAAAGTATTAGATTTAAAAACTGACTCAATAAATCATTGTCCGAAGGGTTTCCCATTCAATTATCTCTGAGCAGTACTAGTTTAACTATTGAATGTGATCAGATTTAGAGAACCTTGCCACTGACTGAGACGTCTCCCAAAAGTCCTTGTGCCATGGTAGATACAAGTGAATTTAACAGAGGTTTGAAATGCCATCTCCCCCCAACACACACTTTCGGAACCCGAGATAAGATTCTTACCCAGATTACACAAGTCTAGCACTATTAAAGTACGCTGCCTATGGGGAAGTTGTAATTCTCAAGATAAGTAGGATGTCTAAAAACACTGCAAATGAGCAGCCTGAGCAACATGACATTATTGAAGAGTTCAGGACAGAACCACCTTAGTGCTGACTGACGCTTGTCCAGAGCACGTCACTCTCCGCAGATCCGCTTACATCTTTTTTGGAAGCAAAAAGGCCGCATTTGCATCTACACTGAAAATCTGTATTTCCTTAATACCCAATGCTCAATTTTGTTTTGTTAGCCCTCGTGCAGAGGGCACAATAACAGCCAGTTTCTCATGTTGCTTAATGCACTCCCTGCCCTATAGTTAGTGCCTGCTGAAGAAGTCCAGCAGCATCCTCAAGAATTGCCCTGGAACTGAATGTACTGAGGGACATTTCATCCCATAGAACTGCAATTATGAGTGAGGAACCTTCTTTTCTCCCTCTGACTGATTTTGAACCAACCTCTACGCCATCAGAATTAACAGGAGGTGGGGCTAAATCACTCGAGGGCAATCACACTCCCACCTATACTTCAATGCAAAAGCACCCATAGCTGCTGCGACAAGAGAGTTCAACTTGGGTCTGAACAGAGCCACAGCTGGTTGCCTGTTCAGCAATTTCTACAATTGGAGAGAGATTTCAGTGAGGTCCTCTTCATAGAGATTCAGGGTAAATCAACAGCTACTCAAACGGGCTTATGAGAGTTTCAAGTGCCATAGTAACAATGTCCTTGGAGGAAAAAAGTTACCCTTTTTAAGGAACTTGAGAATGACATGAAATACTGATTGAGAAAAGCATAGATCTTAAGCCAACTAACAGAGCCCAGATTCTTTAGTTATTTGGAAAACTTTATGGAGCTAAGATTTGAAGAGTACAGATCACAGAAGTGCCAAGCCAACAGTCTAGTCTGTTCTGCCATCTCTGTTCCTCTGCTGTTGATGACAAAGCAGTAGGTGTAACAACATCCACTCACATTTCAGGCTAAGGCTGTATGGGCACAACGCCCCGGAGTTCTTTGTAGGTAATTCCAGAAGAAAAGCAGAGCTTGCAGGTTTCCCACTGATAACCAGAGCCCTTGTTACTAGAAGTGCTGTGTCCATGATTTACCAGGACCCCCTTCAGTCTTTAGTTTCCTGATCACATTGTCAATGATCAAGGGAAAATGGAGTGAGATGGAAAATGTACACCAGCCCGTCTGATAAGGGAATCAGGACTGTGGGTACGAGCTTCATAAGCAGCCCATAACGTTTTAGATGAGGTCCTGCATATATCATCTCTAGACAGCATCAGGTCAGAATGTGACCCACAGGGTAACACCACCGTAATTACCCTGGTACAGCAAGGTCAAAGGTTCTGAGTGCCAAGTACACCTGCCACCGAGATGCGAAGCTGAATTTGACTTCTGAGTTCAATATACTCCTACAAAGGAGCGGTATCTCAACCTCTGCTGCTTGCTTATGCAATAGAGTTACTGTAACCAAATAAGGTGATGCTAGAGCTGCAAACACAAAGCCCGCTTTTCTAACTCAAGAGCATTCCGCATCCTCTGGGAACCAGTGCACCCAGTCAGTCAGTCCACCTAGGAGTTTATGCTGAAAGTGGTGCATCCATCACTCTTGACATTCATTTTGCTAATTTGAAAGGGTATTTCCCTACAGAAAATACATGGATACTACAGCAAAGCATCTGACTTCTACAGCAATAGCCGGTCAGGAAATTTTCTACCTAGGAAGCATCCCACATGCAGACAGACTTCTCTAGCATACTTGTGGGCGTCATACCCCAGCACTGCCCTGAGTCCACCTGTGCAACAAAGTCACACGCTACCAAAACCCTGTCTGTCCTAGAAAAGCAAAGCTCAGGCTTCTGCGTCCAAACTCTTCCTGGTGAACTTTAAAGACAAGAGAGTAAGAAGCCATCACAGGCAGCATCTTAGTAACAGAAAACAAAATCCCACACCCTCTTTGTCTTGTTAATGTTTCTAGGTCGGTTCCAATCGTGGTACCTCAGCAACTGAGCAGTCCCAGTAAGCGCATGCCATGAGGAAACTCACAGCCCCTACCCACTTCTGGCTTGGAAAAGGATGGCAGGCTTTCCTGGTGGAAACTTACTCAGCAATGAAACTACCTGGTGCAGAAAGCCAGCTGGTGCAGAAGTCCAGACAGGCAAGAGGTCAGCCAACCCCAACCCTACAGCACGCTAACTCCAAGATCTAGCTGCACCACAGCTCAGCAGCATTTTTTCTTCAGTTTGCCACAACAAGTGAAAACAGCCTGGCAAACTCCAGCGCAGTCAGAATGAGGCTGATGAGGAGACTGAGGACAACTGCTTGGGCTAGGTTACTTTGAAGTCTTCCTCCTGTTGCGATAATCACCACTAAACCTTCACGTGTCACAGACTGAAAACGACTGGCTAAGAAAGCCTGCTACTTGGCAGGATAGGACCCCTATCTCTCCTTCTCTGCAGACTCTTACCCCAGGAAAGAACCATAAACTCCCATTTGCAGCTGAATTGCCATAACAGCTACATTTAACATCACCTTTCAGTTTCACTGCAAAAAAGAATTTGGATAAAATGGGGAGGGCTCTATTACTGCATGACTCATGAAGCAGGCTGCATTACTGCTTTGAAAAAAGAAAAGAAAAGGAAGAGAAAAAAAAAAGAAAAAAGTTATCCACTCCAAATGCTACAGAGTACGTTTGACCTAAGTCTCCAGCATGAATGGCTGTTACAGCCACTTAATAATTTCCACATGAAGATGACACACTTCCATCTTTTTTCTTTAAACTGGAATTTAGTTAAAGTTACAGTGATGTGACATAATTTCTGAAATAGAGGCTTCAGTGCTGAATTCCAATAAAGAAGTCAGAGATGCAATCACTTCTGTACAGCCCAAAATTAGACAAAATAGATTCTCAAGAACATTAAGATGATGACTGTATGATAATGTGTCCTGACAAATTGTCATCTTCTCCCAAAGAGTGAATTTCTGCTTCTAAATATCAAGTTGTAATGTTGCCAACAGCCTTTGTAATGAATAAATTTAAAAAGTCATACGGTACTCTCCTTCATCAAGTCCACTCAATGTTTAAATTTTGAATATTGACTGAACTCTCCCTTTCCAGAGGAGAGGCCACACCTAGAATACTGCGTCCAGTTCTCGGCCCCCCAGTTCAAGAAGGACAGGGAGCTACTGGAGACAGTCCAGCAGTGGGCTAAGAAGATGATGAGGGGGCTGGAGCATCTCTCCTATGAGGAAAGGCTGAGAGACGTGGGTCTCTTTAGCCTGGAGAAGAGAAGACTGAGAGGGGACCTTATCCACACTTATAAATATCTAAAGGGCGGGTGTCAAGAGGATGGGGCCAGGCTTTTCTCAGTGGTGCCCAGTGACAGGACAAGGGGCAACGGGCATAAACTGGAGCACAGGAAGTTCCGCCTCAACACGAGGAAAAACTTCTTTACATCGAGGGTGGCAGAGCCTGGAACAGGCTGCCCAGGGAGGCTGTGGAGTTTCCTTCCCTGGAGATATCCAAAACCCGCCTGGATGCAGTCCTGTGCGACCTGCTGTAGGTGAGCCTGCTCTGGCAGGGGGTTGGACTAGACGATCTCCAGAGATCCCTTCCAACCTCTACGAGCTTGTGATTAAGTGATTCTGTATGAGAGTAGGCCCAGGGAATCCACTCACCTGAATGTATGTTAGCCACATCATCCTACCTGCCTGCAAAATCAAATACTAGCTCTGCTAACACATTCTTCCAGGTGTTGCCAAACCCCATGTTCATGAGTACAGTACAGTCATCTGTTATCAAAGATTAACATCCTCTTTACCTGAGCCCACTTTTTGTTTCTACTTTGCATCTGAATGGCAGCAATAGATGTGAAAAATTCTTCCGAAGGCAAGTCCTCTGGTAGCTTTGTTAAAAACTGGGCTATGTGAATAAAGTCCATTTTGGTCAAAATATCTTCAAAAAGTTTTAATATTCCCAGGGCTGTACGGAATAAGAATTCTTCTCCATCACGGCAGAACACATCCCAGACACGACATGCCAAGTCCAGTGGCAAAGATTTGCTGTACAATGTGAATATCCTGAAAAACAAATAATAGATATATAAAACAAATAGATACTCACAGAAGTACACAGATCGATCATCAGTAAGTTTGGGGCTTTATATTTATAACTGAACATTTCTTTTTTTATTTCCAAAGTACTTCTACTAGTTGCAGCATACCAATACATGAAACAATATAAAATTCTATAACCACTAAAGCATCTTGCTATCAATCTGGGTCTCCAATTTTCTTGGGTCACACCAGAAGAAACAATATGCATGGTTTTATGACGGACATGCACTGGCCACAGGTGTAATCAAAGGCATATTTAATCATCACTTCAGAGTTGATGATTACGTCATTTTAGCTGCAAGAACACAAAAAGCTGAACCGCAAGACACACTGCAAAGGGAATTTTGTGGATCAGATGAACCAGATGTGTAAAATTAACTCTGTGTTCCAGGCTTGATTGACTGGCAAAGTAACAACAGCATGAGTTTTGGAGGAAAGATCAGTTTAAACTCTAGTGAGTTGAGAGAAACAAGCAAGATGTCCAGAAAGAACGTGTAAGACAGCTGTGATAAGATGGTAGTTCAGTGGGCTTGAACGGATGTGTTCAAAGAGTAAAGGTAAGAGCAGAAACAAGAACCTCCTCCCAGTTGCTAAAACTGTATTTTCATTAACTGCCAAGAGCACGCTTCTTCCTCCATCGAAATGCTGGCAGCCTCGCAGCCAGGAATGCAAAGACGCTCCCTACTCTCTCCCCTATACAACACTTGTTACAAGGCAGAGCAGGTTTCGTTGACACTTACAGTGTCGTAACAGCAAGTGAAGAGAATTAAGTTTCCTGGAATCACGTTATAGTATATAAGGGAAAACAGTTATTTTTTTCCTTCAGAATTTAGAGAGAACATTTCTCCACAGATGCACTGCGTAGATCTCCATAAAACTGCAAATAATTTTTTCTCCGGCAGAGGTCAGCAAAGCCTCAAATTTAAATAAAATCTTTCCACATCTTTTAACACAGAATTTCTCTTCAAGTACGCTTAAACAGTAAGCAGTTCTCTTGTGTTTAAGACTAACTCTATCCCCTCCATTTTTTATTTAGGAAATTCGGGTTTACATTAATAAAATGGAACAGACACACACACACACAGAGAGAGAGGTATATAGAATACAAATGAATGTATTTTCACAGCAAATTCTAATAATAATCAAAGGGTTTCTGCAGTATCCGCTTCTTACAATATAAAATTATTTGAATGATGTGTCATCAAGTATCTGGCTTCTCTGTGAACCAGTGCACTTTAGGTAAATGGGAAAATATATTCATTTTACAAGCAGCAAGATGCAACTAAACCATTTGCACAAATTCAGGTGACAAGTAAATTGCAGGCTTAGGAGCCTTAGGATTTTACTTTTTTCTATTTTTACATCTCATAGCAATGTTTTTATAATAAGTGGAAATTGCTTACATTCTGTTTGCCAAAAAGCTAAATTATAAGTAGAAAATTAAGCAAATAAGAGGTAGTCTGGGATGAAAAACCCACTACTGTTCATATATGTATTTTACATACATACATGAACATATAAGAATAGCACAACACAAGCCCCTTCTTTGGGTTACTGGCTGATCACGCGTTGCAGACTTTGTGTACTCTTTCAACATTTTTGTACAGTCACACACCATATAAAAGTGTCTTGTTACAGAACACCCACACAGCAGAATTAAGACTTTTTGTTGCACACGCACAGGAAACAGCAACAGCTTTTCCATTTAAAAAGAACGGTGAATAAGGAAGCAATTCAATCGTGTCCTTTCCTGGTCACCAAGCAGCAGGGAAACACTCAGCCAGAAACTAGTCCTGGTTCAAGATAAGTAACAATACCTATTTTTTTTATCTGTTTTTATTCACAAAAGCTATTATTCTGTCATGATTCAGACCTAACCTGAATAATCCACGTGTATTAAATCTGCAGCTATGCAGAAAATTAACTGTCAGAAGAAACAGTCAGAACTATTTATTAGAACACTACTTTTTTAGGAAAAGATTTACTCGTGTCAAAGAAGCTGTCACATCAAATAAAGAAATTGACATTGATCTCTTCATAATTTGGAAGGAAGTGCAATTTGCAGGAAATTCGTAAGGCAATCACTTTTCATTAACACTAGCAAGGAACTAATGCATCAAGCCCTAAGAACAGAGACTAGGCCCCCTCGAATAAGCAATGAAACAACAGCAGGAATCATTACTACTAAGAATGGATACAGCATTTGCTCCTTCAAACATTTCCTGCTGAAAGGAGTTTTTATTAGACCTCTGAGCTACTGGTCTGAAACCCAGCTGAAATTTATTATAGTAATAAAGCAGCTGCTGGACTAAACCAGTCACGGCAGCGGCTCTCCGCAGCGCTAGCACACCGCTGCACACGATCTGCTCTCCTGCACTGCGGGGTGATTCTCCGCCTGCAGCGCTCTGCCGACAGACTACGAGTCCCAGGTGCAGACAACACACCAACTAGCACAGAGATGTCCAGTGTCAGACGAACGAAAATGCAGGCTTATGGCCACTAACTGGTTGGAAGAGGGATAAAACCCTGAAGTACGAGATGCTCCTGCTCCCCCCAGCCCTGCTTACAATGAAAGCACACTTTGAGGTAGATGCATGAAATCCTGGCCGGTTTGCTGCTCACAGGGAAAGCGTACGACCATAATGTTACTAAGAAAGCAAAGCACCGTTGCCATGATAATCACAGGCTCTGTCTTTTCTTTCCTTTGTTCCTTCCCCTCTGCCCCTTCTTTCTTTTTTAATTAAAAAGTCTTCATAAGATATTGTTAGCAACAGCGATGAAGACGTGTGCCAGATTTTGGATTGACAACTCATGCACAACAATACTGATGCAAATCAGATCTTCTTTTCCCGTGTCTGTAACGGCACAAAAATATTTCTGCAACTTCTGAGTTCAGCTGTGGAGTTCGATGAACTAGTTCACCTTTTAAACTTATTCTTGGATGCTCTCTCCTTCACCCTGGTACTAATTTTTAGTTACATTTTGTATCAATTTCAACTACAACTGCTTTGAGACAAAGATTGCACCTTTCTAAGTGTTCATGCGTTACTTGGTTGTACAGTGGCATCTGTTCTCATTAGCACCTTTAGAGTTGTTGCAATAAGCTTGTCAGTAACAGTTCATTTAGTACCATTTTAAAATCATTACAGTTGGAAAAAAAGTGGAAGTATTTACTTTGTTCATTATTAGGAAAAGAAAACTTTAAATATTATGTACTATACAATACTGACTGCAACAGAGCAACTTCTTAGCACTCAGCAAATGTGAATATTGTAAAGTGAATCAATACAAAGTAAGTATTGTGTGAGTTTCTGAGCAATTTCCGACCACTCAGAAGCACCCAAAAAGCCCTGTTCTCTCACCTAGGAGCATTACACAGCAGCACAGTATTTCACTTGATTCCACCCTAACCTGCAGTGACATAAGGATGTGCACACCACAACTTGGGCTAAAGACTGATCTTCTGGAGTCCATTAACAAGTCCAATTCAAAAGATCAGGATGTCACGAGAAACCTTTGGGCAGGATTACAGTCCATTTTTTCCTTGAAAAGCAGGCATACATTTAAAGCATCATCTTAAGCTTCACTTTTTGAGGGGTGGAGAGTTACTGGCTTGACACAGACTATGTTTTTCTTAATGTAACAGATAGCAAGTTTATAAATACTTCACTGGGAAGTGCCCACTACAAATGTCCACACGAAGTGGCCTGGACCTTTATCATGACAAGCAAACAGTAATGCTGTCAAACAGAAAGTTAGTGTTCATGGAGCACAGTCACTGTAATACTGAAGAACCATTGATCAATCCATCAGTACAAACAAAGCCCTTGGCTATAATTATTGCCAAAAATCATTTCTCTGAGTACAGAAAAAGAGGTATTTGTATAGCAGCAGCAGGCCATAAATAGACAGCATGTGTCCTTTGCAAATCCACGTTCTGCTCTGCTCACAAGAGCCTGCTGTATATCATCTGACGGAGCCGAGAGGCCAAAACTGGGCTATTCAGACACACCATTTCCCCTCTATTCTCTGTGAAGCTGACTGCACGTGGCTCTTTACAGCTTTCTCACACTTGATTCCCTTTACATTCCTCAAAAAAAGTAAACCAACTGTCTAGCTTTTGAATTCTTTCCATGAGGTTTATCAGCTGGAGCTTGGGCTTGAAGCACAAGGGTTCTTTTTAAAACAGATGCCTTACTTCTGGCAGGTATCCACTGATAATCATGCCACTGTACCTTCTAATTAAATTCTTAAGTCTCTGGCGTTTTCCCATTACAGAAGGCAGTGGTGGAACTGAAGTGGCAGAGGAGCTCCCCTCCCTAAATCCTCTACCAGCCCAAGAAAACGCAAAGCAGCATTGCATCACCTGCAGAGCTGGGCCCATCTTTATGCACAGCATTTCTTTTTCTTGGAACACATCCCTTCAGAAATGATTTAAGCATACCAATTTTACTGCCCATCCCCACGGCACTGGTTACAGGAAGCAGCACAAAGGAAACTAGTTGATTCCACTGTAATTGCAGCAGGAGCAGCAGGGTTTCCCAGCAACTGGTTTGTGCAGCACTGGCTACTGGAGCCCTCCCAGAGCTGGCACCAACTGAGATTTACTGCACACATGCCTGCACAGTAACCATGCCAGCAACCGGGACAGCAGCAGGCATCCCTTTGGAGCTCAGAACAAACGTGCATTTAAATAAGAGTAATGTTGTCAGAGCAAGGCTGTTTCATAGAGATTTTTACCTACAACCAAAAGGTCTGTCTATCCAGAGCAACACTGTAGCATATTGTTCCCTGACTTAAAACACACTGGAATCACATTCTTATCTTTCCAGAAACAGTTCTGTCTTTAATGGAGTGATATCTGTACTACAGCAAATTGACTGTCAGCCATGAGCCACAGGCAACCTTATAAACAACATTTTCAAAAGTCCTTAGCTTTAATAGTTACTCACTTGTGAGAACACAGACTCATCTGATTCTTCCTCACATTTTTTCTATATTGCTTCCTGGAAGCAATGAAAGGACAGTACATATAAAGTCCAATTAGCTAAGTTTCCAGTGGCCATTTAAAAATTCATAGAATCACAGAATGGTTTGGGTTTGAAAGGACCTTACAGATCATGTAGTTCCAACCCCCTGCCATAGGCAGGGACACCTTCCACCAGACCAGGTTGTTCAAAGCCCCATCCAACCTGGCCTGGAACACTGCCAGGGAGGGGGCAGCCACAGCTGCTCTGGGCAACCTGTGCCAGTGTCTCATCACCCTCACAGGAGAGAATTTCTTCCTAATATCTAATCTGAATCTCCTCTCTTTCCGTTTGAAACCATTACCCCTCATCCTATCACTGCAGTCCCTGCTTAAAAAACAAATAAACAAACAAAATAAATGAACAAAAAACAACCCCCAAATCTGCTTCCTACAGGATCAAAGTATTTTAACGCAGAAAGTATATATTTATACATATTTAAATATATATAATTTTATAATATATATTTAAAATAGAAAGTATATATATGTACGCACACACACATATGTATACCTATACTTATATACACATGCACACACATATATTTAAACCTAATATCTAAATCTTACAGTTCCATACCAACTCCACGGTCTAACAAAATTAAAGTCAGAGCAGGACAAGCTGTCTAGCTCAAGACAAGTGTGAAAAAAGTTTAATATAGGATTGGCAGGACTACCTCAACTAGTCTACATTCCTGTGCAAGATCACAGTGTGACTCTCTGGGGATGGGGAGGAACATCGTAAATTGTCCTTGGGATTAAAATAAACAGCTTTAATATGGATGCAGGTAGTCAGCAAGAAATGCTAAGGGTTGTCAGTCCATTGGTACAACGACCTTGAGAAGCACCACCCACAATGACTCCCGACGGAAGTTTCTTTCCAACGCTCTTGACAACATCCACAGAAGGAACAAAAGGGGGGCCTGATGTACCCCACATACTCAGACTTCAACACTTCAGTTCTTTGCTTATGAGTCAGTAATTTTTTTTTCGCCTATAAATGTGCTCAGAGAGGACAACTGATCACATAAATATTTACTCAAGAAAACACAATAAAGACTAGTCTAGCAAAGCAACAATCGCTGAGGGCAATGTAAACTTTCAACCTTTCATCCACACAGTCTTTTCCCAAATCTCCAATTTCTGGTGTTGTTCCTCAGGGTTCCTTTTTTACAGTGTAAAGCTCAAAGTTATACAACAGAGTGATATTAACATGCACCATGAAGACACTCAGTTTTAGTCTCTCCTAAATAAAAAAAAAAAATCACCTTATTTATGACAGTATCATATTAAACTAGTAATCCATTAAAAAAAATTATAACCTAGTGATTTTAATGTTGCCTATCCAGTTATTCTCCAGTATGTTTACAGTCTTCCTATTCAGACATCCCTTTTATTCAATTGCTTACTCCACACACAGGCTTTTCACAACATTGTCTGAGGCAACAGAACTTCAACACTTTTCCTCTTACCACTGAACATACCAGCCTCTACCCTCTTCCTTCCCTTCTATCCTATTCCAGGATTTTTTCTAGCAGCTTCCTGCTCTGTGCATAAATCTAGTTCAGTTCAATATTCTTGGCCTTCAGTCATAAATATCCTTCCAATGGTGTTTCTCCCACCAAATGCTGGGAGAAATGAGCCTATCCATTACACACATCCCCATTCCCCTACTCATGTTGCATGAAAATTCAATCCCAATGTAAAAGCCAAGTCAAACAAAGACCATGTTACACTATGTTCTGTGCAAGAGGCGTATGAAAATGAAGGAACTCAAGCAAAGGCAGCAGGAGGCCTGTACGGACGAACAAGAACCTCCTGTCAAAACTCAAATATAAAAAGGAAGCACACAAGAGGCTGAAGGAGGGGCAGATGACCCTGGGGAAATGCAGACTTTGTCTGAGTATGCAGACAAGGGGCTAGGAAATCCAAAGCCCATGGGGAGTTGAATCCAGCAATGGATGTTAAGGACAATGCGAAGGCCTTTCCCTACGTCAGCAGAAAAAGAGTCTTGGGAAAACATCAGCCTGTCGCTGAACAGGGCAGGGAACCTGGTGACAAGGTACTTGCAGAAGGCTGTGATACTCACCGCCCTCTTCATCTCAGCCTTTACTGAGAAGACTCACCTTCAGGAATCCCCGGTCCTCCAGACCACTGAGAAAGCTTAGTGCAAGGAAGCCCTTCCCTAGGTGAAGGAGGATCACATTAGCGAACATTTAAACAAACTGGGCATATACAAGTGCATGGGACCTGGTGAGACACACACACGAGTGCTGAGGAAACTCTGGTGTCATTGTAAAGCTGCTCTCAATTATCTTTGAAAGAGCCCAGTGATCAGGGGAAGCTCCTGAGGATTTGAAGAAAACAAATCTTCAAAAAGCAGGATCCAGGGAACTATAGGCTGGTCAGCCTCATCTCCGTCCCTGGGAAAGTAATGGAAGAAAAATTCCTGGAGATCATTTCAAAACATATGATGGGCAAAAAGGTGATTGGGAAAAGTCATTATGGATTTATGAAAGCAAAACCACGCCTGACCGATCCAATAGCCTTCTACAAACAGATGACTGGCTTGGTGTATGAGGGGAGAACAATGGATGCTGTTTATCTTGATGTTAGCAAAGTTTTCAACACTGCATCCCATAAAACCCTTGCTGATGAACTGATGAAGTATGGACTAGATAAACGGACAGTGAGATGGAGTGAAAACTGGCTGTAGCTGCCAAGCTCAGATGCTGTCAGTGGCATGAAGTACAGCTTCAAGCCAATTCACTGGCAGAGTATTCCAGGGTTTGACATCCATCCAATACTTTATATGTCTTCATTAAGGACCTAGATGAAAGGTCAGGCTGTACCCTCAGCAAGTTTGCAGGCAATACAAAACTGGGAAGAGTGGTTGATACACCACTCCATAGGGACCTTGAGACACTGGAGAAATGTGCCGACATGAGTCTCATGATGTTCAAAGGGAAATGCCAAATCCTGCACCTAGGTAGGAAATAAGCCCAGGCACCACTACCTGTGGGAAGCCAACAGGCTGCAAAGCAGCTCTGCAGAAAAGGACATGGAGGTCCTGGTGGACAAGTTGAACGTAAGCCATCAATGCGCCTTTGCAGCAAAGAACATCCACAAACTCCTGGGCTGCATTAGGAACAGCACTGCCAGCAGGCCAAGGCACGTCATCCATCTACTCAGCACTGGTGAGCCAGCTCTGGGCTTCCCAGTATGAGAGAGACTTAAATATACTGGAGCACACTCAGCTTGCCATGAATATGACTAGAGACTTGGAACATCTGATAAACAGGGCGAGCCTGAGAAAGCTCGTACTGTTTAGCCAGAAGAAGAGACGGCTCAGACCCAAATGTGTAAAAATACTTGACAGGAGGGCGTAAAGAAGACAGAGTCAGACTCTTCTCAGCTGTATCCAGTGAAAGGACAAGAGCCAACGGACACAAATTGAAAGACAGGAAATTCCATTTAAACATAAGAAAATAACTTGTTCACTGCAAGGGTGGTTGAACACTGGAACAGAGCTGCGTGGAGACGTTGTGGAGTCTTCTTCCTTGGAGAGATTCAAAACCCAACCGGACAAGGTCCTAAGCAACCTGCTCTACCTGACCCTGCTGTGGGTTTAGATGAGATCCTATCCAGAGCTCCCTTCCAGTGCCTCAGCAACTCTACGATCCTATGAAAACTCATGTATTCAAACTTTGAGCTGTTGGATTGGACTGAATTACTCTAAATGGATTTCTGCCTGACGGATTGGCAGGATGTTCAGGGCTAGCAACTAGGTCTTAAAGATCAGGGTATCAAGAGCTTGGTTAAGGTAGCATTGCATTAATGGTACAAATTTTTCCAAAATAACTTATGAATCTCAGAAAAAAATGCTATTACTACTGGTAACTTAATTTTCTACTGAAGTTACTTAGACAGACACCCGAGAACAGCAGAAGTTGTCAACAATTTAAGGGCAAATGAATTTTTCACAAAAAAGACTTCATATCATCCCGAAACTGACAACAAAGCTGAGAAGAGATATTTCAGCTGCCCCAAACCGAAGCCTGACAGGCACAAATGCAAACATTCAATTTGGAGTGCCTTGTAGCACACTGAAATTTGGCAAAAGTGCAAATAAGATCCTTGTCTTTTTTCCTCTCTAAGGAAAAGGGTTCTAATTATACCAGAACTAAAAGGGAAAGTAGTTTCACCAAATAAAAAGACTGTAATTGCCTTTCCGCCAAGTGAAATAGCTGCAGTAATCAAAACCACGCTAATACCCTTTAGCTATTCAATTGGACTGTGTCAAGATCAGTTTTTAAACAATCTGTACTGGGATCCTCTAAACAGGATCTGGGACCACCTAACATGAGTGAGATACTGCCCAAGAGTCATAGTTCACTCTGCCCAAAGCCTAGGTGTTGGTGTTTCTGTAGCTTCTAGCTTTTTGCTTTATGGACAAACATTTTAACTACTCTTTTCTGTCAGGAGGACAAACTACACATTTGAAACGCAAGACTAGCAATGCTTTCTGGATATACACCCCTGATACACACCTGCACATGCAGTAGAAAAACTAACAGCTTTTCTCAGAAGATCAATGCAAATATGCACTAAATATGGATAAACACTGCTATACAGCTCTATTTCAAAATAAGCTTCAAACTCAACACAAGTACAATAAAAAAGGTTAGGCAAATGTTAAACATCACAGAAGTATCTGGGAACGATTTGGACTGACAACTCAAGTATTGAACGAAAGATAAAGCCGTTCTCTTAAAAGAATACTAAACCAGGTAAGAGCACTCCAGCTTCTGTCATGAATACTGACATGGAGCTATATGCACATTAGTAATTATACTTTCAACATCTTACCAATCAATAAGATAGATGTCTGGAGTTAAGTTATTTTTTTTGAAGTGAGCAAATAACTTTGGCAGATTTTCTTCAAAGAATACCTCAAACGCGGCAAAGTAAGTCAACATCTGGGAAAACATAACGAGGAGAAAAAAAAACAGTTATCTTGTATTATTAATAGGCTTAAATGTATTATCTACTGTTGGATTCATGCTCTTAAAAAATAGGATCATATGAATTACATGACACCATAAAGAGCTAAACATTTACACAAAGGGCGGCATCTGCAAGCACAAAGAGTTTAAGATCCATTCTATATACCGTTCTCATGCTACACAATATAATTATTGTTTTGGGACTTGGCCAGCTTCCTTTGGAAAGAAAAATACCAGCAGGAGAGAAGTTATTTGCCGATTTCTCAAAATAATTATGATAACAGAATGGTATTTTATGCTTGTGGCAGCAATTTAATACTATACTGAATAAAATCCAAGGCCTAATGGATTGAAAAATGAAAATACAAAACTAAAATAATTTAATACTGCACAGCAAGAGTGAAGAGTCCAGTTAGCTCCAGTCATAAATCATATTCTAATACTAAAGCTTCTTTTATACTATACATTTTAAAATAAGGTAATAGGCATTTCTATTGCAAAAAGCGGGAGACAAGGTTCACACAGAAAAGCCAAAGACCAGGACAAAACACGTATGCAAGAGAAACAGATTGTAACTCCCATCTGATACCATAACCCCTGAACTGTACTGCTTTTAACACAAAGACTTCCATGTTATTTCAAAATTTGCGTATTTAGGTTGAATTTCATAAGAGAGCATGGAAAAAGAAAATCTCACAATCTCACTAAGAGTTAAAAACAAACAGACTTTTTTAGCCGCCCACCGTCCCTCTTAATAATAGGGAGAAAAGTTAAGCAAAGTCCTTGAGTGATTCAGAAATTTTAATTACAATATCCCAATAAAAGCAATAAAGAATGGCTGTATTTTCTTCAAAGTATGAGCTGTATCAGCATGTTCTCCCCAAACCACCATGACAGCAAAGGGAAAAATGAGGAGCCTTTTGTCTGAAGTCCTTCAAAGGACGACAGATTTGTTTCCCCGTTTTTCTCATGTTCTTACAGAAATTTTTCCTGTTTCACCTGAATGCAGTGACAGATGGTGGACTACCTTCATTAACAGTGGCAAATAAAAATTTTAGCCTGGTAGTCACTAAGAGTGTAAGGCTTAAAAGCCAATCAGACAGGTAGATGCTACAGAAATAACCATACAAAGTTTTGTAAAATCTCTGAACCATCAGTTACTGAGAAACATGTTCATGGCAAACATGACACCAAAAAACTAGAAACCCACTTTTTAGGGAACTGTACAACTGAAACAGCTTCCCAATAGGGATTTTTAAATGCATGAAATCCAAGCATCACATGAGATCTGCAAGTATAAAGAAGGACGAAGGTAGCGCAACAGACAGTCCTGCTTCCAAAATGATCCATTTAGATGCTAGGACCACGGTAAGAGAGTTCTACTAAAGCGTTTCAAAAGCACTTTAGAGAGGGGATCTTACACGTAACTGCTACAATCACATCTGCTGATAGTAACACAGCAGCTCTATTAGAAATGCAATAGCAGTTCAGTATTTATCCTGATCAGATCGTCATTCAACAAGACTTATTCAACTTAGTAGCAATTAAAAAGAATTCTAGTTTAATAAAACTGTAGCCAACAAAAGAAATCAAGATAAAGTGGTATAAATTGCTCTATCATTTCCACAACTAACTTGTGCTGGTTTTATTTTTCTAATTTATTATACGTTAAGACAAATCCGCATTTGGTTATTAAACCACTGTGAAACTTGACACAAAAAGATGAGGGCAGACATCTCAGGTCAGTATGTTAACCACAGGAAGCCAAAACTGTCTCACTTTACGTTTCACTACTCTGTTTGAAATATTAGGTACAAAGTTTTACTTGTGCTGTGAATCATGTAATCTCACAATATGTAACATTATTTCACATATCAACATCTCTACTCTTCTACCATTTAGCCTCTATTTAGCCAGACTAATAAACTAAACGGCACTAACCAAGAGTACATCAAAACCCGCTATTTCAGCTAAAAAAAAAAATTTACAAAATCTTATTCTAGCAATTTTAATTCCAAAATCACAAGAACTGTATTTACACACTGAATACACGAGCGTATCCTCTAGGTCCAAGCATGGTAATGGAGATGACTGATACTGTTTCTAGCAATGTTTGCACTGTGACACATCTCCCTGTGGGCATTTACAACTGATGAGACTCAGGGGCTGCAACAGGGAATTACATATTGCTTTTCCAGTAGGAAATACTGATAGGACCCCCAGTATCCTACTGTTTAAGCAACAAAAATGATCGTTGTTGATGTCATCCATTCCCTTGCTTTATTTCTCCCATTTAAACTCTTGAGAAGCAGATCCTATTTTCATAGTGTTAAAAGGTAAATAAGTGAGAAATACAGAATGCCAAATATTTTACAAAAAAATACTTTTAAAGTAAATTAAAAACACTTTCCGGGAGATGTGTCTTATTTTGCTACATTACACAAGCAGCCCAGTGTACAGGCTAACAAGGAATTTTAGAGACTCCAGAGAGAATCAGGCAACCAGCTCCAACTGAAAATTGGAGGGGTCTGCTCATCTGATTCCCCCAACTCCTTTTCAAACACAGCTGCTACAGTAAGAGATGGGAAACCTGGTTCTCCCTGCAACAGTCTATTTTTAGCAACCTTTTAGTCTGGGATAAAAAGCACCTTCAAGACACTTCTAATATTAAGGTGTTTTCAGCTTTCAACTACAGTGCTCAATTTGAATAATGTTCTCATAACCATTCTCTGAGCATCATAAATAGCAGCTGAACAATTTCATTCACCTCCTTGTTCAAAAAGGTTAGTGGGGTGGGTTTTGGTTCGGTTTTTTTGAGGGGTTGTGAATGTGCGTCTGCGTTGGGTTTTTTTTTTTTGTTTATCAAGTGTGTTGCTTCAAAATAAATATTCTCTTACTTTCCAAGCTACAGAGTCCATTTTTTTTTTTTTTTTTTTTAAAAAAAAACTTTCCCAACACGTATCTACTACACTACATGCCAACTACAATTTTCTTGCATACTTACAAGGCCATGGTCCACACGGAAAAACGCCATCTGACAGGGTTTATTTAAAAGGTTAGAAAAAGCAATGAAGGCATCTGCAGTATCCAAGTTCAAGATCAACACTGCTGCTATGAAGGACATGCCCTGTACCTGGAGAAAGGAGAAGTGTTACTATTCAGCAGTAACTGTGCTCTTCCATTTTGTCCTCGTAATCAACAGCATTTAACCCACCCGCTGAGCTGCTGAATTTTGCAAAAGGTTCAGCAAGGCAGGATTTTTTAACCCACGTCACCCTTTGATACTGCATGTTCAGAGCATGGAAGCTAACAATGCCCATGTTGCCTCCTTTCAAAGACTAAGTAAAACTCCTAAGACAGGCTAGGATGACAGCACTTTCAAATATGCAGAATGAAGGTTTTTTTGAAGAATAAGCTGTTTCTAAGTAATCCGTCTTCTCCTAGGGATGGGTCATATATACACACTCTTCTTTGTGGAAAGCTGGACTAGGACACTGGAATCAAAGCCCATTCTTTCCTTTTTCAATCAATTACCAGCACTTACAGACAATTGCAACGACTCATTTGACAAGCAGTACCATTTTAAGATTAAGCTTGTTTCATTTACCATAAGCTCACGATATTGTTGCATTTTTCTACAAAGTACACCAAGGAATCAATGCTGAATCTAGGCAAAGCTTGCTGCCTCACTCAGAGGGTGTAGTGCTGCCACTGCAGAGTCACAGGGACCAAGGTGTGACAGTCCTTCCTGCAAACCTGAGGAAGAAGCTCCTTCCCAACACAACCACAGGTTCCATGCCGAATGAAGCATACCACCTGATCTGCCCTTTTTCTGGTTTCCCAGCAGTCATGTTCAGCAGTTTTTGCCAAGCATCGCATGCTACTCAAAGAACAGGAACATTATCTTTCTGCATTTGCCTTCTCTAAAACAACTGCTCCCAAATAAAGAATAAGCTCATTTATATATATATATATCTCTGTTCTGGGAAAAAAAGACTAAATGAAGTCTCCGAAATCCACGCAGTCCTCTGATAATCACTACCTCAAATACTTTGAGGGAGCTCATGTAGCCTTGACAGGCATTGCTTTAAAGAGTGTTCCAGAAGCTCACAGTGCTAATGCACAGAACTACATATTAAGAGGACTAAGATACTCAGCTCAACAGAAGCGTCTCAGTAAGACTGCCATTAAGAACAGTATGTACTTCAAAGGACCAATTTAACTACATCCTCTGACTCCCGTTTTCAAGCACTACAAATACATACTTTTGAGGTCTGCAATTACTTAACCTGTTAAAAAGCTTAAATCTAGCAACAGAACCATTATATACACTTCTCAAGCACATACTGGAATAGAAGAAAGCACACAGAAACCCCACAAGTATTCACAAAATCATTCTACAAAGGTCTGATTAACACAATCCTCCCTCCCCCTAGTTCTCCATTCCCACCCTTGAAAACAAAAAAATTCTTCACTTACGTAGCCTACGTCAGGTCTGTAACAAGTATAGGCTCCTAAAATACTGTGCAACGTGTCATGGTAAGGACCACCCTATAATTATATAAAAACAAGACAATACATCTGAGCATATAACAAACATGCTGAAACCCCTTCGGTGCTACGGTACCTATTGGTACATATTGGACAGTATCTATTACTTCTGATGAAGGACACGTTATTCCCCTATGCAGCTCTGAACAGCCCCCCATACCATATTTATTACAAATGCATACAGTTCACCCAATACATCAATTACATATTAAAACCTTATACAAGAGGAATGTAAGTCTAAGAGATTCCTTATAGCTCGGCAGCACTTCGACAATAGCGCCAAGAAAGCAGAACATAGTCAGAACAGTGACAATATGCTGTAACATAAACACAGAGCACATCAAGAATGACACATATAACTAAAAAGAATTTCACACTGTTGACTATTAACAACTGCCATATCTTACCTCAAGTACTGTAACTGGCTGAGAATTTCCAAATGGTAAACTTTTCACCCAAAAATGTTAGATTTATCACAATCTAAACTTTTTACAGGGCTGCTGAAATTTGTGTATAGAAGGACAAAGTATCTGGGTAAAATAAGTCGTTAAGGCACACCAAAACACACAAGTTAAATTGATCTTGCACTGAACCTAAAAAAGGCCACCAAATCTTGCTTGCTTGAGTTATGTTATCACTTACTGTGTATTTGCAACCCAGCAGCGCTGATTCAGTGACCTGGAAACACTTACCTGCATCACTTCATCCCACAGAAACCAGCATGAACTAGGCTAGAGGAATCATGATGATTAGCCAATAGTTTTCCAAAATATTTAGGAACTTTTTCCTCTCAAGATGTCTACTCCTTCAGATTTGAACTGTTTCAACCAAGGGACGGGCAAGATTACGTAAACTTAGTTTCTCAGAGAAGTCAAGGCAAAAGTTAATACCACTTACTTGCTGGAATATACAGAGATTAGGAAACGTTCTTGAGATATCCAGTTTTATTAACTCCAAGCTCGCTTCTCTGTCAGCTGTAGAAAATCCAGCATCTGTAAAAGCCAAAAAAAGCCAGGTAACCATGGATCAGTGTACGCCTTTTTTTCTCCCTTTTCTAGTTAGGGTTAGCTTTTTCACAGTTCATTTATTTTGATGCAATTAAATTTTATTTTTATTTTGTCTATTCTGGCAAGTATAGTTGGGAATCACCTACTGCTACTCATTGAGCAGTCGAAAAACAAGACCTGTCAGTAGCCAATGCTTTACACCAATCACACCAGCATCTACACTCCAGAAAATAAAGTGCAAGAGGAAGCTGGAAATGTACTAGATGTCCTTATTTAAGACGCAGGCAATCTTCTGAGAACAAAGTAGGGGATTTCCAATCAAAAATATTTTTCTGTTGATAAATGCCAGTATGTATGTTCTCCTTTTTCTGCTCAGCATAATTACTTACCAAAGGCAATTTCAAGCATCTGCATGTAGTTTTACACTCTCTCGAAAACAGACAGCTCTTCCAATCAATTAGTAAATCTCAAACCACTCTGTCTGCAAAAATAAATTGCTGCTCTCTGAAACACACTCAAGAGATAGGCTCAAAGCTGCAATAATGGACTAAAATGCAATTTTCTGCTATAATTTGAGTTTCAATTCCAAAACTACAGATGCAGTAAAGTATTTTAGTGCTGCAATTCAAATTATAATCCCTAAACTTTCCTAGTTTTCCTACAAAATGCCATCAAATAAGAACTGTACCTAGAGATAGTTTATAAAGAAAAATGAAGAAGTCTGCTCTGTAAGAGACCATAGTCTCATTGAGAAGGAAGAATACAGCTACTCCTTGCTTCCATAAAAAGAAGTTTTCTTTTTACCAAACTCATCTTTATAGCTGAATTATTTTGTTTAAAGTCTGTGATTTCATTTTAATAAACAATTGTTACAAGTCTCTTATTCTGTAACACGCATAAATCACTCATGAAAAGTGTACCTTCACATTCTACTTCAGCCCCTCCTGTGCTAAGTGATCGCCATTTCTCTTTGGCACGAGCCAAGCAAATATCATACAGTTCTGGAAAAAGAAAAACAGATGAAACCAAGCCCACTATTTGCATATGCTCACGTCCGCTGTCACGTACTAACTGCCCACCATACGAGCAATGCTGCCCCAGTCATTGCGAGTAACTATATCTCCAACATAGTAGTTGAATTTCTAAGTAGGTCATGGTTCTGAAAGACTTGTTCCACTATAACTTAAGGTTAAGCGAAAAGGAACGGCAATCCAGGCACAAGTTGCATTTTGTGTTCAAGTGTTTTCTTTTCTTATAGAGCACTGATGTTCAAAATTATAGTCTGACTGAATAATTGGGATAAGTCTAGAAAATTCCATTTAAAAAGTACACCCAAGGTAACTAAGCCAAGCACAGAAAAGCAGCACAATACAGCAGGAGTACAGGCAGTACCACCTTTCCATGTTCAAATTAATTACATATGTTAGTCTTTCAGAGCTGTGTTTTTCTGTACTCTGAAGTAGCACACTATTTCTGTTTTCACAAACACAAGTTTTCCTAAGGGTCTTTTAATCTCTCACAAACCTCGTGTCTTGCTCTAAATCAAAGGAAGCACACTATATCCATACTCACGGGCATTACAAAATTAACAATACTAAGTTTCAGAAAAAAAAAAAAAGCCCGAGTCATTAATTCTGACCATCTCCCTCTAACATCAAAGCAAGACACAGTGACAGCAGTAATCAGAAACAATTCACAGCAGCAGACCTAGAGCAGCTACAAGATTAAAAACACTGTATATTTGAACAAAAAACATCAAAGCACCACAAAAAAAAGTTTAACTAGGTAACATCTCCTCAGACCCACACCTCAGGTTCTGATACACCATAACAAATACAAGACTGTCCGCTTAGTAATTTCTCTTCGTAACACAACGTAGACAAAACAACAGTCTCACCGTGGGTGATGTTTAACTCGTTGCCAATTGCCAAGCTCCAGACCTTGCCTCTCACACTTGGTGGAATGCCCTGCCACCATAGCTCTCGAACTTTACGGGAACAACACCTGTTTAAAGTAAACGGGTTATTCTAAGAAACATTTCATTGCCCGCTGAATTGCAAACGTGTCCTCCTACCACTGCTGAAGGGATCCAAACCAAAATGAACATCAACAGGCCAAGAAGTCAAACATGACATGTACATACCAATTCTTTAGTACTGTTTTGCTTTGAACTTGTAAAGGAAAGCTTACTTCCCTGCAAGCTAATGGCTTATTTTGACAGAAGCACTGCAGTCACGGTATCTGTAATCTGCAACCACACTTGACCAGCAAGAGTCATAGAGGACAGAAAGAAATGAAAAGGAAATCCGTATCTATGCCACTGCCTATGCTGAAGGCTAGATACCTCCATGTAACACAAAACACAGAAACAAGCTATGGAAGTCTACGCTCTCCCCTCTGTCATCACACTGCTGTGCAAATGAGACATGCAGTTTCCCACCCACCTTTGCAGCTCTAACCCTCCCGAAAAATGCATGAAGATGTAACGAGTAATAATTTTTAGGTGGGAGCATGAAAGACATTTTAACAGAACACAGGCTTTGAAATGGCTGCAGCTGATGTTCACCAATCTGAGAGCCCAGAAGGAAGAACAGAACAGCACCTAAGCATCAACGAAAATACGTGGTAGTCACCAAAAACCCCACCAACAACCCATTTATCTAAGCAGATTCTGAACTAAAATGTAAAAAGGTGAATACATTTGGGAACTTCTGGATTTATAAACCAGTATAGGAAAAGGTGTCCTTATTTTTATAGCAGCCATAAGAGACGCATCTTTAAATACCACAGACAGGCATGTAAATCTACAATCTGCCTATACTTAATTTATTACTTCAGTTCTCCAGAAATGCATTTTCCAACAAATTCTGTCTACATTTTTAACATATATTCTCAGAACAACTGAATTCCATGATTAAACAAATTGCAATTGTGAGTGCTGTGGAGGTGGTTATATTTGGGGGGGTGCCCTGTTTTTTGTTGGTTTGTTTGGGTTTTTGTTTTTTTAAGATTACTAGCAAAGTCCATGAAAAACTACAACAGCAAAAGCAGCTTACCAAGTGCCTCTTACGTGTCTTTGTAGGAAATCTTTTAGCACTTAGTTATTTTTTTAAAAATAACTTTTTCCCTACTTCTCTTTTCCATCACTTGATTATCCCAGCAGGTATACCCCTCTGTAATTAAAGAGGCTTCGTAATACCATACATGTACTTCAAGCTGCATCTGATATTGTAACATCAACAGCTCAAGTAGTCAAGGAAAGCTCATTTCTGATAAACACACGGTGTTCAAGAATTACGCTTTCTGCTTTTACATTCTCTACCACAGATCACTTCCCAGTGTTTCACAGTTTCCAAATATCCCAAACCCTCATTAAAGACCAATGAGAAGAATTAGAACTGCATCACTTCCAGTCACCTTGCAGAAATAATAAAACTTATGTTGCTCATTTTCTTTGTAGCTGTCCAAGAGCAACTTTCAAACAAAAGCTTCTACGACCATTTAAAATTGTACTTTGTAACTTTTTAACTTCTCTTCAGGATACAGAATCAGCAATTTTAATTAAAACTCAGCATAACATACTGTCTTACATAGTTTCCCAATTGGGCAAGATTTCATTGTTCCAAGTTAAAACAGCATTGCCAATGCTGTCTTCCAGTTTACAGCGTTCTTCCAGTTGTTTCTTTCTCTTCTGGGCTTCTTTAAGCTCTGCAGAAAAGGAATTTCCTTTTTAAGTTAACAGAACCAGAAACCAAATATTCAGTTAGCTAGTCACGGCTATACAGCCATGTAAAAGCACGCTACATTCACCTAAACGTACAGTGGACTGTTCAAATTCCAACAATCTCCCAGACATACAGCAAGCTAAACAGTGATGCCAAAGGTGAATAAAGGACAAAGTGGAACTATGCATAAGACTCATTTTCAATGGATGGGACAAACTGAGTTGGATAATATGTGGCTCCTTTGACCCTTCAAATCTCACCACATTAGTAACTCTGAATTAGCACCTCTGACAGCCAACGGCCCCACCTAGTAGGCCAGATCAGAGTATTTCCTAATAAAGCCCCACCTCTTCTTTTATTGCAGACTCAAAAATACAGGCTAAAATAATACAAATTTTGTATTTTGTTTTCACTCTTATGTATTGTTCTTTGTAGATTACGACGTAGATACATTGTCAGGAAATCACAAGAGCCACATTTTTGATGCTGCTTAGCACGTGGTTAATCTAAATGTCATACATCACAAATATATATATATATATATCTATCTATATATCTATCTATCTCCTGGAAACCTTCAGTTCATTAAAAAGAAAACATTTTTCATGTTTAGTTTAAACGCATTTTACACTTTTGCATTATCATTCAATACTTCTTCTTGCATCATCAACTACTACTTTTTCCACCAGCGAATTTGTTAGACATGCAATTTAACAAATGCAGGCAGACACATTTAACAAATGCAGCCACACAGCGGAAATACAGGACCTGCACATGCACACACACGCTGTCTACAACTTGGGAAGGTACGGACTTGACAAGGAAAACTAACTCCAGTACCATGAACAAGGTCTTTGGAATGAACACATGCAACCTAACGGGTCCACTTTAAAGCCCAAGAGAAGCTGTGCCTGAGCAGAACCGTATCAACTGCCTCACAGTATTTACAGCTTTGATATGAGCTCTTTGTAAGCCTGCTTAAATACAGGCTTTGAATTTTTCTCTAAACAAAAAGAGGGCGTTCACACTCTTTTGATTTCCTGACCTCTACACAATACATCACTGTGCAAAGCAGTTCATCTGGAGTGGCTTTAGAGAAAACGGGTTTGTCAGGGTATTTATCTGGACAGAATTATGTGCTCCAGTCCAGTGAAGACAGCGTAAGGACCTGGTCCATTGCCTAACCTGAGCATCATCCCATTTCTCTCAAACCATCTACTCTACATGCAAAGAAAGAAAAGAGAAACTCCTTTGGGCAACGTTAAGTGGATATACTAACGTGGGAGTCACATTAAGTTAGAACTTCACTGGTAGGTGTATGATGTTCAAAACCACAAGAGGATACTTTTATTAATATGTCAGTTGCAGAAAGCAAGTAAGTCCTGTGTTCATATCACTATTCCACTGTTTCATATGGCCCAGGGGCCTGGCCAGCTAGGAAAAAAAAATTATTTCCAGTAGCTCTCACCAGACACACAACCTCTGTGAGTCCAATTTTCCTATTATTGCAATGCTTGTTTTTAATTAGAAAACCTAGATGGTCAAAACCATCAGCAGACGGAGCCACTACCGTCAGCTCTACCCGATGTGCACAGTCAGTGTTACTCTGACACTTCTGTGAACAATGTCAGACAACAAATTATGAGCAAAACCTTGGGAAAGCTGTAAATTTAAAGCAGGAGACAGATTATCAAAAGAACATAACTATGCACATTTTCCTATGTGGAAAATTATGTATTTATGTACTACAGCCTATGCAGGTTGCTCCCAATGTGAAACTATCAAGTAGCCTGTTGTTATCTAAGTAAGTCTAGTCTTCACTAATTTGACTGATAATCTTCTTCAGTATTATTAGTACGTTTTCAAAACCACAAACAGATGCCACTCAATTATTTAAGAGTTACAAATTAATAAATTCTTTCCTGATAGATCCTAGGATTGTTTTCTTTTTCAGCTTGGGGTGGGGCTTTTTAATGAAACTACCTTCATTTCTCTCTCTTCTCTGGATTGATTCTTCTTTGAGGGGAGGTACAGATCCCTCAGGTTACAGAGCAACAGACTGACACAAATGCATTTCAGATTTAGAAATACCCCTTAACTTTACTTCTCTCCTCTGAAGACAAGAAATTCCATCACCTCTTTTTTTTGCTTGAACCACCATTTCTTCGTACTGCTGTCTGTGTTTCTGAGCTTCTTCTGCTGGTTTTGCAGGGAGGTTCCTTAAATTTAAAACCAAATAATAATCAGTATTTAAAGTTGGCATGCCTGTCTAAAGAAAATTCTAGACACTTATAAAAGAAAAGCATACGCTGCTTCTTGTCAAAATATGTGATCAAAGAGCAGAGCAACGGATCCTTGGAAAGAATTTTTTTTTTTGCCAGCATCAGCAGAAGAGAAGGGAAGAACACTGACCAGCTACAACTCCTTTTATACACAAAATACGCTGAGTAATTTCCTTACGTTTGGTAATTTCAGCATTTTTATTATTAAACCAACTGAACCCACAGGCTGATCTCCATAAATAAAGGGAATATACGGGTACACACCAAGCTGGCAGTTTTAATTTAAACTGATCTCTACAGGTAAAGATACAAGACTGTACTCTCTCTTACTGTGCACCTCATTCAAGAGTTACACGCACAACTTTCTTTACCCATGCAGTAGTGACTCCCTACATCAGCTTCCTTTTCCTCTCTGCTCTCTGAGATTCCATTTCTATTTTAAAGGCCTAACACCCCCCCCTTGCTTCTACAGCAACAAGTGGCAGTGGGGCCATCCTCTATATCCTCCCATCATCAATACCAATGCAGCCATTTTGATTTGTGATTAAAGCCTTGACTGGTAACATCTCCGCCACACAAATATACATGCATATATGTCAGACCACATCAATTTTAACCTAACTGTATTCACAATTAACATAACCACTATGTATCTCATACAACTACAGGATCACCAACACATCAGAACAGGAAACGACAAAGTATTTTGTTCCTCTGTATTGTATTCCTAGGACAGTTTACATCTTTGGTTAATAAAAAAAGATATGCAAAAATTCACTTTGACATTGCTGTAAGGTGTCACACAGAAGGCAGCTGCTAGCCATCAGCACAGTCACCATTAACAGCAGTATGCTTTACTACTTACATAACCGTATCACCTGTGAAGCACACACAGCCATGTCATACATGCCTATGAATATTTTTTAAAAATCAAGACTGTTACAAGAACCAGGAAAGCGGATTTTCATGCCAGTGTCTTTGTTAACCACAGAGAACAACATACTCTCCAGTTTCATTTCTGTAAATTGACTGTCATCTTTTTTAGATCCAAGTCTTTAAAAATGGTGAAAGTTAGGGAAATTTTGAAAGGAAAACCAGATAAAACAACACAAGTTCTACTAACTTAAATTTCACCACTTAAGTTTTTTGTCCTATCTCTTAACGACATCACCATACACGTGAGATGATGTTTAGTATCTATTAAGATTCAACTTTCACTTTTTCCAGTTAAAGCTAGGACTATGGAATACTTATTGAGTTTTCCTAGAAAGTTTTCCCTAAACCCTATAAGTGAGAGCAAAATCAAGAGCAGCCATTTTGGAAAAAAAATCTCACTGCATTTTTCTTCCAGAAGGTTTAAATCTTTTTGTCACAGGAAATAAAAAACAAATTACTTAAAGTCTAATAAGAAAAAAAAGTAAGCAAACCGTAAGTAAACAATTAAGAAAGATTCTTTAGAAGAGTCATCAGAAGACATCACTGTTGTCCAGAGCAATTTTCCCTAATAGACAAAAGAAATGACGACTCACTTGTCCAGAATCTTAAAAATACATTTTCTGCTAGAAGTTCCTCAGTCTATCAATGATAGGAAAGAAAGCAAAATCTGAATGTTATCCTGTAATGTATGACTAATTCGATCTATCTAAACACTGTACTTCTCAGATTATCTCACATGAAGAATTATTTTTAACAGACAGGTTTTAAATACAACAACTAAGCTAGTATGTATCGTTTCCAGCTGTACATTATAAAACCTGCTAAAACAAATAACCACTCTTACATTGTTCTAGGTGTCCCAAGAAGTCTTATCACAGTCTACCAGTCAAGCCAAAAAGTGTCTTAAATAACCCTACAACTAGACTACTTCGATATGATTCTTCACAGAGATTTGCTGATGAAAACCCAGACCTATGTTACGCCAGTTCTTTACACCAATGCACAGCTACGTTACACAGGTGCCATACCTGTAAAGCCAGGTACCATTCACAAATTGACTAAACATGACTGAATTTGTGTAATTCAGGAGCAAACCACGGTAAAGCAGCTGCCAGTAAACCACAATGGAGTTAGTCTGCATATGCCAGAATGCCCTTGCAGTAACAGAAGCATGAAACAACTTACCAAGTACCTGACAACCTTTGAAATGCAATGCTGAACGCACTGCAGAACAATCATTATATTGTTTCATTATTTATGGAGGTGGAATCTTTCTCTGTGTAAACAGGACACTGTATCCTTGCTTCTCCATTTCTTTAGCATATACCAGCTTTTGTTTTTATGCTTACCTCCTTTTAGGGAAAATAAAAATCCCTTATTCATGTTTAGAAGGTAGAATTACTCAAAACTAGAGCTCTGCTCTCCTAATTACCTTCTTTTATACAAAGTCATTGCTTTTATTATAAAATAAAGTTACTTTTGTTTCACTATTTTTTCTCATAATCATCCCACTTTCATATTCACTAGCCTTGAAAAAAAAAAAAAATCTACTTTAAATTTTAAATCATCTGTTTAAGTTCTGAGTAATCAAATACATGCACTAAGAAAAGCTTTGCTACCCTAATTTTAAAGAGACCCTCACTGTAGTACTTTCCAAAACTTACGCTGGTCTGTCCTCTAAAATAAGTGCTGTGGTGGAGAGTGGTTCAAAATCAAGATTCTTCCTCACATTCTGTTTAGGAGAGAGTGGTCTGTGAGCTCGTCCAGTTTTTTCTTCATATTCCTAGAGAATAAAAAGACAGGGCAAGTTACAGTAGTGCAGAACACCAAGATGATGCACATGAGAATTTAAAAAGGGTCCACAAAAGTCATCAACATAATGCTTTCACATCTCTGCCCAACTGCTTTTGGACAGTCTCTTTAAAGCTTTTCAACTAGAGGAACCTCAGGATTAAAAACAGTCTTAAAATTTATGATAATTTTTTTTTCGGGAGTGAGTTTTGATGGCTTTTTCCATTCCTTCTATTTGTAGCAACATCTTAAGTTCCTCTGACTGACAGCCTGCTTTTTACAAAGTACTGCTAAGAACGAGCTTACAAACAGCAGATATTATCTGAGGTATAAAATAAGACCTATTTAAAATATTTTGGTTTGATTTACATGGTTTTGAAATTGATGCCAAAACCGACCACAAGCTCCTTGTCTTAAAATCTCATCAGAAGCTTTCTCCTACCCAAGCTACTTTCAGATGCAATAGTTCGGGGATGGCAAAAAAAGAAGGTAAAAGTCACAGTTAGACAAAAACCCCACACTTGTTATCATGCCTTGAAGTACAACAATCCTAAATCATAACAGAGTGTAAAGTATTAACCTGTGTTTGCAATATATACACTGACACACAAGAGCGAGACCAGCAAAGAGGCACCAAGGTGACCGGGGTCTGGAGCAAGTGACACACGAAGAGAAGCTGAGAGAACTGGGCTTGTTCAGCCTTCAGAGAAGGCTTTGTAAGGATCTTCAGTGGCTCTAGGCAGCAGTAACAGGATGGCGAAGGCCGAGTACAAGTCTCTGAGGCGCTCGTATGAAGAACAAGACGACAACAGGCACAAACGGCTACAAGGGTAATTCTGGTCTTAGGGAAAAAAATCACTAGGAGGGCAGTCAAACACTGGGACAAGTTTCCTGAGACATGGTGGAACCTCTGACCTTGAAGGCATTCAAAGCTCAGGTGGATGAGCCCTGGGAACCTTGTCTAAGCAGACTCTGTTCCGAGACAGGATTTAGCCCCTCAGAGGTCCCTCCACCCTTAATTACTGTATCACTATGATCTACGTTAGAGGGCTTGGCACTACATGTACCGTGCTATTTTTGTTTTGTTTTGTTTTGTTTTTTTCTACAAACACTGTTTCGGAAGAAAATGTCCCAAAACCATGACCCAACGGGATAAAACAGCCTTTACACAACTTCCATCTACTGCAATGCTTGAAGTACTATAGCAAACATTAAGTATCCAAAGTACCAGTGACATATAAACAGTCCTAAAAAAACAAATCCGTATTAATGATACTTCTACATTCAACTTTATCATGAATTTTGCCACTTCCAAAACTTACCTGCTCTCATGTACAGTTTGCTTATATCATTTATATTAAAATTTAAAAAAGGGAAACTATACTGTGAAAACTAATCATTATAAACAAGCACTGTGGTCCTCACAGATGGTACTGATTTCTTTCTCTCAACCTAAGCTGTCAATTATGTCTAAACTCCCTTGGGCAATAGATCCAACCTTTCCAACACAATCAGAACAGCCTGGATCATTCACAAACTAAGATGGGATCTCTACCACTTCTAGAACGGCCTTCTCCTCCAACCCCACCTTAAAAAAACAGATGGATGAAAACCACACATGAACGCAGAGCCACACGGCTGTGGTTTTCTACTCTATGCTGTACAATTCAATTCTAGCTCAAGCTAGCTCTGTGGGACTCATGGTGCGGGTCTGTGAATCTCTCAGGACACAGAAAAAAACAAAACCCTCTTTCCCTGTTTGTTAACTGGGCACCATCTCAACAATCAAGCCTATGATGCCTGCATTGCTGTGACGGGAAGCGTCGTCATGAATTTGGAATGTCTGGCTCATTAATACCACTTAATACCACTATGCATGACATCAGTTTGAAAACAAGGAAAAGAACCAAGAAAAACTTATTTAAACTACTGAATAGTACTTAGCTTTGTTTAGTAAAGGGATAGTGCTCATGCAGACAAAGCTGTTCACTTAAAAAAAACCTCCAGAGAGAAAGTAAGCAAAGAAATATCGTAAAAAAGGTATTGTGATCAAGAGCACATTCAGAAAGCTACGACGCTATTCTTGCATTAGCAACTTCTTGCAAGCAGCTGACAGTGACAATTGCATGAGTGCACCACCGTAACATGCTTCAGCTGCACCATCAACTGCAGAGTACATCCACTGTGCCGACAGCAATGAAGCAAATGGCTATTCTTTCTCCCAGTTTCTATTAGGAGACTGATTTTTTTATTAGCTATTTTTCACAAAATTAACATAGTCAAATATTAACCTCTATTACTGCTTCCACAGACAAGGTGAGCCTTGTCCCTAAATCTAACATTTTAACTCCTTTGAGACACTACTAGTGAAAGAAAAACCATCTGGCATCCACAAGAAACTGCCAATATGCAGAAATCATCATATATTGATCTCCCTACAGCATCACAGAACTTGACATTAAAACACATGTACCCAGTGCTTATCACAGTAGAAGTTCCAGAAAAGCTGCTTAATTTTGGCTTATGAAAACTATTTTCAGGGTTTTCTTTCACTGAAAGCCAGACGCAGAGCAAAATTGCTTTTGGAAGGTAAGAAAAACTGTACACCCTGGGCTGCAATGGGCATTTTATTCCGTACAGTATAATTAATTTGGAAATCTCATTCAGTTAAGCACAAAGTTTTCCGGACCAGCACTACATGTATCATTCCTCCAAGGACTTCTTGGTTAAGGAATGTTGTTTTATCTCAGAATATGGGTGGCTAGTTACAGTATTAGCATATTAGCACAGTCATTCAAACCTCTTAAAAAGCAAAAGCCCACCCTGCATTTCAGCAAGTATTCACCGACATGTTCTACTCTGCACTACCTACAGCAAAGAAACCAGACCAGCACAAAAATGGGAGTGGCACATTTTAGCAGATTACAAGTATGAGTCCTTTGTAGTAATTTCACCCTTTTCAGTGGTGGCCAAAAAAGAATAAAAACATCTGCTGGTGACAGCCATTACCTACAAGACCATTTTTAATTACGGAAAATTAAAAATAAACCAAACACAAACCAAACAAAAAACCAAAACATCCAAAATTCACAGTAGACAAAAGCTTGTGAAAATTATTTTTTATTCCAGTAAGAAAAGAATGTAATTTCAAACAGAGCACAATGCATGATACAGCAATGAAGCAGATGAAAGCCTCCACAAACTCATATTAAGAGTATCTGCTGATTGAGCAAGTAGAAGTATTTGCACATACAGGCATACTGCAATAGGCTGAACCACACAATAGCTTGTTTTAAGCTTTTTTTTTTTTTTTTTTTAAAACCAGACTCAAATCTCTCACAGGTACAAATAATTCAGCATCTATTTAAATCCTGTACTGTAATTACGGGTTTCTAACCTGGTATGGTTGCAAGTTAATTTTAGGATGAACTGATCATTTATGATTTAGAATACATCCTTATCACTGAGATCACTTAGGCTTTCTTCCAGGTTTCGTCTTAACCTATTCAGCATGCAGCCACAATAGCTGCACTAGGGTTTGAAGGTGTTCTAAGAGAGCATGCTGCAGATTAAAGCACTGTTTTTTTTTTTAAAAAAAACAACAACAACAACAACAACAAACCAACCAAACAAAAAATCCCACAGAAACGCACTCCCCCGAAACAGAAGTTTAATTCCAGGTGGAAACCGGCAGCTTCACAGTTGAGGTGCAAGAAGCTCAAGTTGTGGTGATCCTCCGCAATTCTTCAGGGAGGAGAAGCTAACCTGCACTGGGATCCTAAACCATCTCGACAGAGGAACACAAACAACCCGCCGGAGCACAGGGCAAGTGCTAAAAGACCAACTGCGCTAACCGGGAGAGGGCTGTGTGACTGCCCACACGCACCGAGCCTCCCCGGGGACCGGCACGGCATAACTGAACCTACAATAACAAACTGCTCGATCAAGGTCATCTTGTTTTGGCCCCGTTTGTTTAAACGTAACCACTCTCCGAGGAAGCCGAATATGAAATATTCGTGCCAGGCGACAGAGCGACAGACGCCAGACTGCTCGGCTCTGGCTCCCTGGCCAGCAGCTTGCCCGGGACGGGAGATGCCCGCCCGGAAGCACACCCGCCCGTTCCCAGCCGGCAGCCCCCAGGCCGGACCAGCCCAAGCCCCCGGGCGGGCCTCTGCCGCCGCCTTCCACCCCCGGCGGGGTCTCGCCGCCCCGCCCCGCCTCGCCTCGCACAAAGAGGATCCCCTTCCCGGGAAGTTGGTTCTCTACCGGACCCAGCAAAGCGGACAAAGCTAGGTTTACCGACCGGCGCTGAAGTCCGCGCCCACCCATCCCGTCTCCCCCCGCCCCAAGCGCCCAGCAGCCGCCCACCCTGCCCTGCCCTGCCCTGCCCGCCGGCTGCCCGCACCCACAGCCCCGGCGCGGCCTCGCTCACCATGAAAGCTGCGGTCCTTCACAGGCAGCAGCGGCGCCGGAGCCCCATGCCCGCCCCGCACCGCGGGCCTGGCTCCCCGCCGCGGCGCCGCCCGGGCCCCCACGGCCTCGCGGGCCGCCCGCCCGCCCCGACCCTGCCCTGGCCGGGCCGCCCTCCGCGGGCGCAGCGCCTCCGCCCGGCCCGCCCCGGCCCGCCCCGTCCTGCCAGCCCCGCTAATCACCCGCGGAGCCGGCGCACCCGATCGGTTCTCTCCGTCTCGCCCAGCGCTGCCTGAGCACGCACGGCGCGCCCGGCGGCGGCCCCACGGGGGGAGGCAGCCCCGGCCCCGGCCGGCGGGACACACGCTCCCCCCCCCCCCCCCCGGCCCGGGCGCCCCGGGGAGGCAAGCGCTCGCCCTGCCAGGCGCCGCCCTCCAGCTGGCACGAACTTTCCGCCCCTTGTGCCGCCCGAGCAGCCCTTCTCAGCCCGCTGCGGATCCGGGCCCAAGGCGGGTAACTGAAGCCCGGCACAAGCTCGGGTGCGCCACCTACGACCCCCTTCCCCTCCGCCGGGGCCGGCCCAGAACGGCAGGTGCTGTCGGAGGTCGCAGCCGCATGGCCAATACACCGGCATCCCTCTCCGCTGCCTTCCCACGCCCGCGTCCCCAGCTCCAAGCCGGGCGTTGGCGGGTACCGGCACTGCGCCGCGCTCAGCCAGCCTCTGGGACAGCCCTAGTGCGAGCGCAGCCCGAACTCACCAGCCCTCACCTCAGCGCCGGAGACACAGCAGCAGCGCTGTGCTGAAATACTTCCGACGGCACGCGCGTCTCTTCGGTACAACTCATGCTCTGACCTCTTCAGACAAGCTCTAACAGATACACGTACATATAAATAAATCTCTTCCACAGTTCAGACAACTTCCGCGTCACAGTTTGTTAAATACTTTGCCTCAATCCAGATTAATTAAATTTGACATTTTTCCTTTGTCCAAAACCTCGTTATCTAACTCACAGGAGACACCCAAGTTGCTGTGGCACCACCTCTGGCAGACCCACGGTTTATCCTATTATCTATTCACCCGCAACCATCAGTTGCCCTTGTCTCAGCGCTGTACTAAGGGTTTCACATTCCTTAATCTCACTGACTGTGGTTTGCAGCTGCCAGGCTGCACTGCTCACAGCCTTTATCAAGACCTGATCCCAAATCACGAAATGAGCAGGAAGGACCAGCTGGGAAACAACCAAAGTCACTTAAGCATTCTGCTTTCAAGAAGCGGCTTTGCAAAAGCTGAGATAACTGACTTCTTCAGAATTGCTAGCTGTTGTCTCAGCTATTGTTTTCAACCTGTGACTTCTCATCTAACTCATGGATGCAGCAATACTACACCAAACGAGGAACAGCTCACTGTTCAAAAGTAACTCAGCTTCATTCCCACCACCACCAATTAATTACAGACATCTGCCATCCAAGCAGCTAGTGTCAGAGCACTAGTAATTACAATGGCAAGTCGACACAGCTCATGAAAAGCCCTACAGCCTCCAACACTAATGCTTCTTCTCATAAGCTCATTGCATATAAAAAAAATATGTAAAATTACAGCTATTAAGACAGGAAAAAACTTCAGATCAGGAGGAAGAGCAACCTTAGGTGGACAATAGTATTCCCACGGTACATCTCCGTGGTTTCACAGGCTGAAAATAGAACAATATTGCAGCTCTTCGGGATGTAGGAAATAGCCATTCATCGATCCACAAGAAGAGGAGCTCAATCAGCTATGCATTCTGCAAAACAGTGATTGGGCGTCAGTGATGCCTGGTGACATGGGAAGATACTTCGGGGTGAAAAGCTACGTACGCTCCAACTCAAACCACAGCAAGCCACACGTTTACACAGACGGCTGGTAGCAGTCGGTATTTTTACTCTGCTGCAATTGCAAGAGTACCTGAGGCTACTTGAACGAGTTATGCACAAGCTTTACACAACGTTTTTTCCACAGGAGTCCCCACTTCATTCAGCATACAAGACAGGAATGGGACCAGGATTGCACAAGCAAACAGAGTATTGTTTTTCCTGGTTTTTGAGTCTGACTGCTACCTAAGTATTGCTTCAATGTTCCCTTCTGTTGCTTCATAGCTTTCTACTGCATGTCCACTTGTCTGTCTGCAATCTCTTGCCTTTTATTTACCAGATGATTTCACGCTGGTACTTACCTGGCACTCCACTGCCCTCCCCTGCCCTTCTGGCCCCTCACACCATTTTATTGTGCCACCATTAAGCAGTTGTGTGACTGCACAATACACGAGATCGGGGAAATGATACTGCTAAAAACTAACCTTTTGTTTTGTTGGATTAGTTTGGTTACTCTGGTAATGTCTGTTGTGGGGCAATGTAAATGTAACGTGGAAGGGAAAGCAGCAAGCAGCAGGACTGTTTCTTTCAGAAGGTTAATTGAAACCAGCAGATCATGAAACTTGTGATGATCTTCCAGCTGGGAAACTAAGATCTGACTCTTGACACGGCACCAGGTCATAAAGAAGTAATTTTAATGGAAGCTGTTACATATACAGTAATCAAGGAGACGGACACCTCAGGCAAAGATCAGATTATGAGAATATCCTTCAAAACTTAACAGAAAGGAAATACAAACTGCTGAGCTCAGACACTAAACTTTCAAACAACTCCTTAAGGGATATACATGAGGGCTTTTTATATAACTCCAAACCCACCACTGAACTATTCTGAAATTAAATTAGCTCCTGATCGAACAACCGGAGAAATCCCAGTTGCACGCTCAACCTGCACACTTTCCCAAAGGGATCTGGCAAGTTCTACCATTAATTAATGGTTCAAAGCCCATCAGCCATACTTGCTTTACCATCTATATATATATTTATTCCTCGTACATTATAGAAAGGATACCAGAGCAGAAGATAGCAATGTGATGACAGAACTTGATTAAAATAACATTATGTGCATGAAGTTCTATCTCCCACCAGGACATCCTTCTCGTCTTTAGCACCACAGTATTCTCCTGTTCCATACTTAAAAAATTAGGAATGCCTAAGTCATGTAAGGGTAAGAGATATGGGCAGCTTACACGAGAAAAACCTCATACTACCTATTTTGAGGCATCATTTCATGGGCTCTGAAATTCTCCCCTTTTCCCCTGAGAAGCACCTACTTCTCTTCTGATTACAGATGATACAGAATTTGGGCTTGCAACTGCAGTCCTGCAATCACACGGAAGTGAAATGAATAAAATAATGCACACATCTTCCAAAAGGTTAACAGTAAAGAGAGATTTAGAAGCCACATACTCTGCTTTGCAGTCCTGTGCTCCAGCCACTGGACTACTTTAACAATTTTTACATATACGTATTTTTAAAACCATATTTTGAGCAATGGAGGCATCAAATTAAGGAAAATTTAAAACCTAAGCCTAGATAAGGCCAAGTTAGGGCTTCCAAGGAAGAATAACAGTTTGCTGTTTGGAAGTCTGTCACCTCTAATCTTGGAACGTGCTACGTATCAAATGGTTCCCACCCACAGGGTTCACATTTCATTTGTGCTGTATGTAAATAATTTAATTGATTTTTGTTCATATAGAATGACGTGCTTTATTTAAAAATAGGAGCCTAGAATAGTTCCCTGTATTTTAAGTGCTCTGAGAGACAAAGCATACCTATGAACCATGGGGCTTAAGCACAGCTCTCTACTGTCAAATGCGGGATCTTTAATCAGGTTGTACAGAATACTGTTGGAAGTGACTCCAATATGAGTCACAGTAATGGAAAAAACCCCTACTACTCAGAACACTGAAAAGGTTGTCATTTAATCTGCATATACAAACACGTGCACAGTTTCCCTATGTACTGATACAATCTGATACACTGCAGCATCAAACCAGTGGAAACATCTACAAGAAAGGTTTCCGTCAGGGCAAGCATCAGGTAAATGCTTGAGCAAGAAAATACAAGTTAAATGTTTTGGAGTTGGTTGTTTTTTTTTTTTAATGAACGTCTGCCAGAATAACATACTACCAACACCTGCTTTCAGCATACCCCTTAAATGTCACTTCCAGAGACTGGCATTACACTGGATATGGACTTCATGTAAAAACATTTTATATAAACTACATGTCCACTCACTGATCTCTGTACAGGCTGAGCACCATACCCTTCCCAATCATGTCAGCAACTTTTTCTTCCAACACTTCACATTAGTGCTGATGTCGCAGAAGAAAACTATCTTTCCTATCTCGTTTCAAATAACAAACTCTTCCCTCTGGCTGAAGTGCAGGTCAGAACTGTTCCCTCATTCTGAGTGAGACAGAAATAAAAGGACTCTCCATGTCATGTCAGCTTCACGTTGACACCACTCTGAAATGGCCAAAGCACCAGGATGACTCCAGGATATAGGAAAGGAGTCACAGGAAAGTGGCATTTTATCTTTCAAGTTCTCAAATCAGTTGCAAATATGACCTCAAGTACTTGCAATCTTCAAAACAGTGTAAAAGTCACCCAGGAACACCATCTACTTTGCAACGCACTACAACTCTTGTCATTATGCTGTTCAGATACCCACTGCAGCACACAGCTACTATTTTTGTTTGCAAACAGCTGTCTCTGTAGGTAAGTATGTGCGGGCATTTAGTGACATGACTTCTATACGTACACCAAACTAGCGAGAGAAGGTACCTCACTTGATACTTTTAACCATATTCCACTTCCCCCCCTCTTTTCAAACGCCTCCACTAATTTCTATTCTGCTTCCTCATCAAGATTTGTGTATCTCAAAGGATTTCTGATACTTGCCTACCCTTAGAAACAACAGAAAAACAGTAAGTCTATTGCACTAAGGACTCTTTGTTGCATGGCTACATCCATGTCTGCTTTCTACATCCATGTTCACTTCTCTGACCCCTGAAATCACCCTTGATGGAGTTACTGCTACCAGTTTCTTACGTGTCGAATAAAAGCTGCTTCTGTACTCATCCTGATGGTGTGCTTCGTATTATCTCTCATCATCTGTTCGGACTGGTGGACTCCTGTGCATGCTGTGTTTAATTTTAAAAAAAACTGCATCAACATATAAATTTTCCTGAATATAATCTTTACAACTTAAGGTTCAGTCTCGAGGAGAAGTGAGCGTAGTTTTTTAAAGCTACACACAAATACAAAAAAAAATATGTAGGAAGGCAACATACCTTCATAGTCTAGCCTCCAGGCTTTAATATTCATGAAACTGTTTCCACTAAGCTTTGTCATGCTAAAGAGACAACTTCACAATAAAGCAAAAGAAAATTTTTATGCGGAAATTACTAACAGGAATGTTAGTAAAAAATGTGTAATATCATCTTGAAAAATGAGATCAAGTGTCCTGTGAGAGACAGAATGAGAACATAAAATTTTAAGAAATATTTTCCCAGTCTTTCTTTAGAAAGACACTTAACGAAAAAGTACCAGACTGGCTTTTTAAAATCCAGATCCTCGGGGTTTCCAGTAACACACATACAGTAACTGCATTCATTTTGCAAAGTCAAGGAACATCAGCTTTGTTTGCTGATGTTAGCGAGCACGGTAAGAGTCATCCTTTCAAAACCTTCACCTCCTCCCCCCTTCTTTAATTTTAGATGAAGTTTGACATGTATAAACTGGAGGACAGGCAGAGAAAACCTTTAGGTCAGGTTTCTTGGGAGCTTGCTTCTGTTTAACACAAAAATAACACTGAAATCTAGCAAAGCTTTCTCAATTTTACATTTTAGCAGTGCAAGTTCTAGTCTCCTGTTAGGAACAGCAGTTCCACCACAATATTTAGAGGCTAACACACCTGCCTGTAAGGATTTCCCTCCAGCTTTGCTTCACAGTAATGTTTTGCCAAGTGTTTGCATGATGCAACCTTCAAAAGCATGCGCTGGATTTCTAGGCTTGCTCTCTACAGACTTCTGTTCTAATTCACAAACCCATGCGGGGCAGAGGGAAAATCCAAAACCCTCCTGTATGTTGCTTATCAGCATGCACGGTGAAATGTTACTACACCAAAAAACTTCCTGGCTACTCAAAGACGTAGGTGTTTAAGCATCTGCCTACAAGCACTAGCAGACACACAAGTGCCAGCTACATGTGACAACAAACGAGAACAAACTTCCGCCGGCGTATCAGGCCTTCTGAGAAGCTGTCTTCCCAGGCCTTGAAACTCTGCAGGTACGAAGAGCTGTGTACTTCATCCTCACAAGTCAAGCACTTTTCCATGAATTTGTGGCTTCCTGCATCACAAAATAATCTTGTACCATGTGAATTTATATTCCATCTAATGTTGAGCATCAACTTGGGCTATGAAGTAACTGTTTCAATTACAACAGACAAACTTTACGATCTCACTGGACAACTTTAAACTTACTGCATTTCCCCTAAAACACACCACTGGCATTGAAAAAGACCCTTCAGCAGAGACTACTAGCTGACATTTTAACCGCAATAACAACTAACAAAGCTTATACTTCCATCTACTTAACATCTTTATTCCAGAAGGGAAATACCTATCCTTAAACAGCTCCTGTTACACCTATTTAGGATCCCTCCAGCTTTCAGGGCTTTTGACCCAGGCAATTTAAGAGGAGTTTTACAGAATGATAAAACTAAAATAAAAGCTTTAAAACTGGAAAAGGAGGAAAACCCCCCTCTCACTTCCTTTCAAAAAATACTTTGCAGCTTGTCGCAACTGCTAAAACTGATACTCAAAGCTTATTATTTTCTAGTAGCCTGATGTCTGTAACAGATTCTGTGCTTTCCCGTGTTGATACCATAAGGGAAGAAGTTCCAATGGCATCAAAAGCCCGACTTCGGCAGCTAGACTCTGCTAGATGATGATACCTGGGTGGGTCGTATTACATACTTTCATTATTAAAATACTCAGGAACAATCCTTCTGCCGTAGTCTTAAATTATCCTTTCATTTACTATGGATGGAAGTTATTATTCTTGCTTTATCTGTTTAAATATGATAGTAGATTTGTTTGAGGTAGGTAATTTTCAAGTCAGGACAAGAGCAACATGCTCTTTGTAGAGTAATACAGCCTACTGGAATTGCTGAATAATCGAACTACTACAGTTCTTGTTCGGAGAAAAAAAGGTATTTTAAGACTTCATCAGTGATAAAACAGGTTTCCTTTCTTATTTTTATTTACTTTCACAAGAATTAGATGCTCTTTACATATGATTACAATAAAATAAAAATATTTTTAATGGAATCAGAAATGAAGACATTACAGAGCAGTGCATTAAGGCAACTTACAAGCTTTGGGTTATAATTCTTAAGTGGAAAAATTAGTTACACCTTTACTTCCAGAGACTGTAACAAGGATAAGTATAGGTTAGTTTTAGACTAACCACAGTAACTATGCCTTCTTGCACTGCAACTGGGCTTTTGTTTCTTTGTTCATAAAAAAAGGAACTCAGGCACACCATGACAGATCTAACTCCTGCCTTTTTGAAGGCTGACAAGTAGAAATGAGCCCCGAGGAGGAGAACAGAGGAAGTGACTCATTTACACCCTCGGACCTCCACCGTGGAACAGAAAAAAGTGCAGTAGACAGTTTAGAGCCCAGAATGCTTTAAAGCGTGAATGAAGTCTACATGCACACACTCACCCCACCACTAAGAGCTACAGCCATTAGTCACGACCATTTATCAGTGATCTACCCAAAGACAAACTCAGTATGAGCAGAAGACAATGCTTAATCCAAAATTGTAGATCTAGCTCCTGCCACAACCAGCAGCCAGTTTGAACCAACCACTTCCTCTTCAAAAGGCCCTGAATGGACCATCTGAACGTTGCATAAAGCACGGGTAAGGCCAACGCTTACGAAAGCTCAGTATTTTTAGACAACTGCCACCCCTCAGCAGAGGGCCACGGATGCGGAAGCAGAACACACGGCAGCAGCAGCTAGCCACGCTGCACAGCTTCCATCTGGAGTGCTCTTGCACTTGGAGCTGCACGAGAACCTCCACACATCAGCAGTCAATGGACTTTGCTCTGTGGCTTTTGGTTGGTTTTCCTTTGGTTTTGTTTTTTTGTTTGTTTGTTTCCAGGATAAGACACACTGCTCTCAACAGCAGCTCTTATCACTGTCTGCCTAAAGCGTGGGGTTGTAGTAATTTCTTTCAGTATTTCTAGCTGGGTGCTGTTGCTCTGCAACTTTTCCACCTAATAGGTTCAAGCCAAAAAACAGACCTTGAGTAAAGTGATTTTATTAATCAACTAGGACTACAGCTTAAAGAAAAAAAAAAAAAAAAAAAAGGAAAATTGAGTGAAGATTGACTTGAATGATAACTGACCCAAATCAACTTACAAAGGTTTTTCCTGGAGTACTGTTATAAGCTTAACTATTCATCCCCTAAAAAAGCAGCACCTATGTATTTAGCTGCTTCAGCAAGAGCTCATCTTCACTTTATCATATGCTGCAGAGTAAGCCTCTTAAGTACAATTGATTTTAATTGACTGGAATGTTGATCCCACGTATAGTCATGATTAATTATTACAGAAAAATATAATTGGTAATCACATTGATTTATTTCCTGTTAGTGCATCACTCCTAAAAGAAAGCCTGTTGTGTCTGAAAACAGCCGAAGACAGCCCAGTTGGGAAATTTTATCACTGGTACCAAAAAAGAATGAGACTTTTCGATCTCCCCCTTTCCTCGAAAGAAGCCAATACAGGAAAGATTGAAAACAAATTAAAATCAAAACAGTTTGATAGGAGAGGGTGGGAACATGCAGCTGACAGCTTGTATGACAGAAGCAGCATTATATTAATGTGATCATCAAGGCTGAACAATCTGACTCAAATGACTGTTGAAGTGGTAAAGGGTAGAACAAGCAAGGGATACTGACAAGTCTGGCTATAAGCTCCTGTGCTGCCACTACAGGTACTGCATGGCTGCAGTCTGCTCCTGGGGCCTCGCACAGACAAACTGCTTACCCACAGCTGCACGTAAACCCCTGGCTTTCCACTGCATCTGAGGTGGGCAGACTGTTTTCATCACCGGTGGCTTCACGGCAGGAATCCAACTCCCCACCAATGTACTTACTTGAATACTTATGTCAGGGTGGGGGAAGTCTCCCCCACTCCCACATGAACACACTATGGCTTTCAGAAGAGAAATCCTTTTAAGTTTGGGAAGAGGACAATCCCCAGGTTAAAAATCATAGCTACTTCCTATTAGTAAAGAACTGCCATTAGAAATTCTAAACATTATGATATGGAATGACAGCAGTCAGATCACAAAATATTTAGGCCTTAATTTATGAGTAAAGATTGTTTCTGAAAGGCCTTAAGTGTTAAATGTCCTGAATTTTACTGGCATTGAAACTCAAAGAAAATGAAGATATTCCATTGAGCTCTTACCGGAATTCACACAGTTAAAGTTAAATTGAACAGACTTCATAGGTTCACAGCACATTTGGAAGGGAAAAAAAAAAAAAAATTCCTATTACCGAAAGAAAGAAGAGACATACACTATAGAAAAAATAGTCATTTCATTTAAGCTGCTCCTTTGGGGAAGACAGCTGTAAGGTGTCCCTAGGACGCAGTAGAAATCTGAATTTCCTCTCTATACACATCTCTTAATACACAAGATCTTGACTGGCCAGTTGCAAACAAGTTCTGTGAAGTCTGATCAAAAGAGAGAAGACAACCAAATGATATGCTGAGAACAACGTTACCGCTTCCTAGTTTTTAAAGGAGTTTCTTTTTCAAAAGCATTCGCTAACAAAATAGGGGGGGGGGGGGGGGCGCACAGATGAAGTCGCAAACACGTGGTATTTACATCTGCTGTTCTTGCCAATCTTGAAAAGAGTTCCTGAAAGAAACAGTGGCCGCAAAGCCTAGCTCAGCTCTACAGTCCATTGGAAGGGAAGACAATTTAACTTTTGTGGTTATTCTCCGGGAAGTACTGTCATCTGACTTTTAGTGCATTTTCACACATCAGTTACAAAAGCAACTGGCATAACCAGTTCTGCCTAAGCAGGATTCCTGAGGATAATTGATATAAAAAATGAATCATGCAAACCTCCACTGTAAATGCATTTCCAGTTTCTCAGATAAGATGACGTGTTCTGACAGCTTTTAAGCTTTAAAACATTTAACTGGATAAAAACCGTACAAAAGCTCTTGGTGACCATGCAAAGCAAACCATTCTTAGCAAATGCCAATATTGATTCTTCATCAAAAGACTAATATTCATGTGTATTGTCAGCATTAAAAGTAGGACAAGCAACAACTTAAGTGATTTTAATTCCCACACTGTTAAAACAGAGTATGATGCTATGTTGTACATACACTAGCTGGACAAGTGAGTGCTGTCAGAAGAGTGTTTGCAGGACTTGAGAAAAGGCTTATGTGCTCAAAAACCCGTCTGACCATTCTTTTGGTCAGAGTGGAAAAAACGCTACTTCTCCTTACCTACTGTGCCTAGCTCAGTCGTACAGGTACAGCCATCCTCAGTCATGGTATAACAATGCTCAATTTGTGAATGGCAACTGAAGTTTCAGGGTCGAGAGTTTTCATTATTTATTTGTTTATTTTACAAGTAGAAGGCAGGAAGGAAATAAAAACTGGTATTTCTAAGATCAACTTTTAATCAGTTCAATTACTTTTTTTTCCTCTTTTGTACTTTACAGAAGCACGTATCTTAAAACTGCAGTCTTTCTTGCAAATGTCTTTCAATCCCTGGTGAGATAATTATGGCAAAAATATCAGAACAATATACAATAAGAATATATTTTAAAGATTGTTCCCTTTATGTAAGTTTAAAAAATGTGCACACAAACACACCATCTTAACTTTCAGAAGACTATTTAAGTTCATAGCCAACTCTGTTCATCTCGTTCTGGGAAAAAACCCAACAAAAATCTTTCAGCCATATAATAAAGTTATCAGAAGATGGAACCATGAACACACCAATGACAGGATTCCACAGCCAAATTAATGGGATAGTCACAGGGCTCTAGTTAGTGACCTGGCACAAAAGATTTCTTTGATGTCTGTCCAGAAGCAAAAGAAGCTGACTTGAGAAAGGATTGCTTGGTGGCTCAGTCACCTTAGTTCCTGTGCATGAAGAGCTTCAAGTACAATCAAATGGATTTCCCGAAGTGTGTGAAACTTGAGGATTGATACAAACAGAAATTGATAACCACAGCTACTACTACGGTCGGGCTATTTTGTGGCGTCTTAGCTAATCCAAAGAACTTCTGCTAGTCTAAACAACTTATGTGCAACTTGAATCTTATTTTTCCTTTTTCAAGATGATGAACCATAATCAAGTAAAAATCACAATGAAGAATTTATCACCTTTCCTCTAAGTTGCCTTTCAGAATTAACTTAGACCAAGACTTTGCTAATAGAAACAGTACTCAAGAGCCTCCTACAATCTACGGGCTAGTGAGCATTTCACCACAAAGACAATAACTTCACTGTGAGCAGACAATTTGCAGGAAGACCTGGATTCCATGGTGTGAGTAAGTTTGGGGGTTTTTTAACTTGAAAAGAATCAGAAAGTCAAGCATGAGTAGTCAGAGAATGGGAAAGCTCTTGTTAAACAAACAACCCCTGTTTCAAGTCCAGCACCAAGAAAGACAGGAACCGGAACAGGAGGGAGCGGGTCAAGCTCAAAAGGACAGCACAGTCTACATCTCCAGCCTTTCCCAAACTTCAGGCATCTCAAGTAACAGACTCTCAGAAGCCTGTTGGTTTCCTGCCACCAGCAAACAGGCATGAAACCTTCTAACAGGGCTCCGAGTACCTCTTCAGTACAAACCAAGATGAATACCCAAGAGGCAGCAATGAAAAGTTAGTTAGAAGGGCACACCAACGTGCAATTCTTTTGTACATCATGTCAGCAGCACAACACATTAGAAGTAAGTGTGTCTGAGCACTGAATCCTATGAATGAAGTCAGCTAATCCTGTACGTACAGAAGACGGAAGGAATAAAGTGTACTATGGGAAGGAAGCAATACCCACGAGAACTGCAGCCAGCAGTACATGCACAATGTCCTATTTCTCATCAAGTCTGCGCAAGCCCAGTTGTGTAATATAATCAAAAATCCATGGCACGGAGTGACAGGTGACTGCTGCTATGAATCACCATGGTAGCTCAAGAGATCACCAGACAGCAGGGTTCAAAACCATGCTGATTTCCCATAATGTCCAAAAATCTGACTCCCCCTTTTCTCCCTCCAGTTTGGTTTTCTTCAAGTGTACAGGAAGTTACACACAATGCTACATTAAAAGAATACTTAGGTTTTTAACTAGTCCCTTCTGTCTAGGTGGCATTTTCCACTTGGACACGTAGAGCTGACAGTGTTCAATTATGATGTTGCCATCATTGTCCAGGGCCTCACAGCTCCCTGCACAGTCCTTAAGACCCAGCTCCTGTAGTGACAAGTTCACCTAGAAGTCTTCCACAATGTTTTCCACATCTCTTTGCACAAGACAGTGTGGTAGTCAAGTCATGAAACACTGGTGATCAAGATATGGAGCCTCAAGCTCCAAAACAGTCACCAACCTTTGCAACTCCACGCAACCGGCTTCTCAGGGCTCCTAGTGTTTATATTCGATTTCATATAATGCAAGTGTTAACTCCCATTGCACTGAGCTTTAAGGAAGGCCCCAGCACTCCCAGAAAAAAGAATCTAAAAAATAAAATCAAGCCAAATTTCAGCTAAAGCACACATAGAACACATTAACTACCATCTATGAGAGAAATAGTTTAGGCCCCTTGTTTCAAGCCCCACAGGGAAAAGCGCAGGCACTGAAATGGTTTACTAGGACGCTAACCATTTACCTTGGTCACAGCTACTTTCTTCCCAAACTCCCACATTTCCTTGCATACCTCCAAATTCTTCAATACATGAGATAAGGATCTTTCAAGCACCTAGTCTTCTGGCCTTGGAAATAAAATACATACCTCAAAGTAGACATAGGCCCAGAGCATTTATTCTCCTGGCCTAGTACCCCTTTTTCCAGAAAGAAGGAAGTGGTGTTGGCCAACAGGTATCATCCCTATAGCCATATGCTGTCACCTCCTCCACTTACACATACACAGGTTCTTTAGGCACAAACCAATGGGCTGAAAGCATGCCTCCACACGGGCAAACAACTCTGCAGCACAAGTGCTACTTTGTCATTGTCGAAGCAAGCTGTGAGGGGTAACCTAAATCAGGATGTGCTTTTGGGCACTGGTGAGGCCTGATTAGTTACTTACAGCATGATTCATGTCTCAAAGTCTACGTGTCAAAAATAACTTCCGGAAAGTGCCAAATAAATTAGGAAGGATTACTTATCGCTATCCAACAGGTACTGGAAACAATTGTTTCAGACTTGCAATCTTGCCAGAATCTCACTAATTGTTGGATGACATACCACATAATTTGTTAATAGCTACTTTTTTCCTAACATATTTAATACAACCACTCAAAGCTGTAACGTTCCAGGAACACTGAATACTCACGATGTAAGATAGTTTGGATCTAAAAGAAACATATTCACAGTATGAGGAACAACCAAAAAACTGTAACACATTAGTTACCCACTTACCAAAGAACGGATGACTACAACAAAATACACTGCTAAGTGTCAGAGTACGGCGATTATTAAGCCTCTTCAATTGTGTCATCAAAAATCTCTGGTAACACTTCAGAACTGTTAATTTTATCAAGACAAGCAGTAGATAAAGTTTGAATAGTTGATCGTAACAACAACTTCAAAAAGCTGCTTGAACTTCACTTTAATTAACAGCCTAGTTACAGCTAAGAACAGTCACACAACACACACGGATTTCCAGAGCACTTAACCCTAAATTAAACAGCACAGTCCTTCAAATCAGCATTCTCATTTCACACACAGCAGCTGGTTTTGAAGTTCTTACTACATGGTCTCTCTCCATGCAAACCTTCCTATGCCCACAGTGGTTTGAACAAAGAAGTTAGAACCCAATGAAATACAACAGAAGCCCCAAACACAGAAAATGCCTATATGCAATCCAAAAATCCCAGATGAAGTGAGACAGATTGAAATAGGATGCTTTCTTCTCACTGAAAGTGTGGTTCATGAACTATTGACCATATAGTTGGATTTCACTACGTTCTTCCCCGTTGGGAAGGCAGGTTATTTGATTCACTAGCAATGTGCTTGGGTTCATCTGCAGTAGAACCAGTCCTCTGAAGTGATACGTTTTCAACAATGTTATAACGCTATAGCTTGAGAAGTGATATGCAAAGAAGGAGAAAGGGGGTTTTCACTGTGGTTTTTTTATTCTCCTAAAAAAAGCTAAGGCAGGCCTGAAAAGCTTTTTGTATCACTTCTTCACCCCCCTCCCCAACCCCAAACACAGCTGCTAAGATTTGACACATCATAGATCTAACTATTGGCAAATATAAGCAACAGACACACACATAAAAAACAATGTCAAAACTAGTTAAGCAGCAATGAAGGCACAGAGAAACCTAAAATCTTCGGTGTTTCTGATGCTTTTAAAGTTTTTCTCTATTTAGGGAACCACTTCAATAAACAACTTCAATACACACTCCCCTTCGAATCATACTGTACAAGGAAAAAAAATTATTCCATTTACTTATCCTAAACTATATTGTATTCTTCCAACATTTCAAGTCAGTAACCAAATTTTCAGCAAGGCCCACACATGGAAAATTTCAGCTCCAAACAGCAAACACTTCAGAAAACAAGGAACAGATGAAACTAGCATTCCAACACAAGTTTCTGGCTCTCTACCACATTCATTCAATCTTGAATGTATAGATTTTTAATCACTGTTTAAGCACAAAGAAGCCAAGGCCCAGCAGAACACAATTCCCCTTCAAAGAGCACGTTATAGACGGGTGTCTGACACAAAAGCCACAAACCAGTGAAAGCTACAACAGGACAAAGAAATTTGAAAGATTTTCAAAATACCTGCTAAGCCTGATTATAAAAAACAAATACGCACTCATGTATTTTGAATCTTCACACTAAATGCTTTATACCAATACAGTATGTGTTTTCATGGAGAACTCAACGTAATAACCCCGTAGAACACGTTGTTTTGAATGGCACTGTTATAATGGAAGAAAAATTTCAATGAAGAACCTTCTTTGATACCATCCAAAAAATCCTGCACAACTCATCAGACAGACAGACTTCACAGTCATATATACAGATCATAAACTTAACTGGCTTCTACATTCACCACTAATCCTAACACAGAATTAAACAAATACCTTTTGTATTTTCTTTGGATCTTTCTGCGAGTTTTCTCTGAGAGGTACTTTTCCAAACAACTTCCATCCCACATCACTTTGTTTTTCAAATCTTGCACTTTGCTTTCTGGTAAACAAATTCCTACAAACAAAAAAAAAGCTTGATTAAGAAAAAGGTTGAATAATTATAATAAACAGAAGGGCAGACAATTTTCTAACCTTACGTACCCCCATCATATAGCAACTCCTCTTACAGTTGTGCTGGCAGGCACTGTTTCTCATCCTCAAGAGGTCCATCATGCAGTATTATCACCATACTCAGCAATGGACTTAGTTAAGTAAGAATTTTCAGTAGTAAAAAATGTTAATTTGGAACTTTATAGAAGTGGCTTCTTTTTCAGCCTCCCTCTAGATCATTCAGCTCACTTTTAAATTAAGACTAAGACACTACACCTCTCGCGGCACAAACATTCTCCACCCACCTGTTACAACACACTACCAAAAATCACAAAAAAGTTGCAGACGTAGTAGCTTTTCACTGTATTTGACCTGCTTTCATAAATGATTATTTTTCCTGAATAACCTTAAAAGCAGCTATCAAAACACATTAATTCTGAAGTCTCTCTGAAATGTCTCAAATTAATCAGCTTAAACACTGTAGTAACAGTCATATAGCTAGACATAAAACCACTGAAAATTAAGTTAATTTTATTGACATTGCTAGTTTTCAATCATAAAGCGATACGCCACACTCGCGTCTTCTCACCGCAACTACGTTTTTGCAAAACTGGACATACAGCACAGACCAGCCTTCATGCTCTTGGTAGCACTCAGCTCCTTCAAGAGCACAACAGATATTCTACACCCACAGCATGTCTGGATTATTAAGGTAACAGATTTTCTTTTGCCCTGTCTAGCTCAGCAAATATTCAAATACGTCCAGGTTAGCCCAATTATTTATACACTTTGTGGCAGGTTTTTCTGGGAACTTGACTGTAGGTTTTTGCTCCCTCATTTAAAAGAAAAAAAAAACAATTCCACTGAGACAAATGCATTTTTGCTACTTAATCAGCAGGCAGCAACAGCATCTTCATACCACGGATGCTTCCAGTCTGGCATTACTGCTTTTCCTTAGAGTTACTACCTTAATGTCCAATGGATTAAGCCATCAAGTACAAATTGTTTCTTATTCACAAAGTGTGGCAGTTTGGGAAAGAAAACTATATTGAGCTTCATGTTCTAAAAGAGTTGAATATAAATCTGCAATAGGAACAACCTGAAGACTTAAAAGCTGGTTTTCCTAGCCACTTTGGATCAGCTAACATAAACGATATTGTAAATACACCAATAGAGATAATACTGCTTGGAATACAGGAGGAATGTTTAATACAAGAAAAACAATTGAGGGACAAATGTCAAGAGCGCTGGAATGCATTATAAGATTAACAGCGTGCACTGCCATCCTTAAATATGCATATATTTATACAAATGACGACATGCTTCTGTATCACAAGGGTACAGTTACCTTGAAACCCAAATCAAGAACAGACTATCATATTCAAACATAAAAACAATGTGTTTAGGTTCAGAAATCACACAAGTCAATAATAACTGATGTCAAAGCTAAACAGTAACTGTACTTCTACAGACCCCCTTCAGCTCTCTCCTACCCCACCTCACATAAAATAGTACAAAGATGTACAGGAAAAACTTGTACGGAAAGCTCGAAAGAAGAACAGCATGGAAAACAGAAACATACTGCCATGGTGAATGGAGTTAAACCCAGCTGGCGGCCAGTCACAAGCGGTGTCCCCGAGGACTCAGTATTGGGAGCAGTCTTAACATCTTTATTGATGGTCTGGATGAGGGGATTGAGTGCTCCCTCAGTAAGTTTGCAGATGATACTAAACTGGGTGGGAGTGTTGATCTGCTCGAGAGCAGGAAGCCTCTGCAGAGGGATCGGGACAGGCTGGATCAATGGGCTGAGGCCAATTGTATGAGGTTTAATGAAGCCAATGCTATGAGGTTTAACAAGGCCAAGTGCCGGGTCCTGCACTTGGGTCACAACAACCTCATGCAGTGCCACAGGCTTGGGGATGAGTGGCTGGAAAGCCGCCTGGCAGAAAAGGACCTGGGGGTGTTGGTCGACAGCTGGCTGAACATGAGCCGGCAGTGTGCCCAGGTGGCCAAGAAGGCCAACACCATCCTGGCCTGTATCAGAAATATCATGACCAGGAGGAGTAGGGGAGTGATCATGCCCCTGTACTTGGCACTGGTGAGGCTGCACCTTGAATCCTGTGTGCAGTTTTGGGCCCCTCACGGCAAGGAGGACATTGAGGTGCTGGAGCGTGTCCAGAGAAGGGCAACAAAGCTGGTGAAGAGTCTGGAGCACAAATCTTATGAGGAGCGGTGGAAGGAGCTGGGGTTGTTTAGCCTGGAGGAGCTGAGGGGAGACCTCAATCTCTACAACTGCCTGAAAGGAGGCTGTAGTGATGTGAGGGTTGGGTTTCTTCTCCCAAGTAACAAGTGATAGGACAAGAGAAAATGGCCTCAACTTGCACCAGGGGAGGTTTAGATCAGCCATTAGGAAAAATTTCTTTACTGAAAAAGTGGTCAAACATTGGAACAGGCTGCCCAGGAAAGTGGTGAAGTGTGGTGGTTGGTGTCTGGTGGGGTTTTGGTAGTAAGGGAGGCGGCTCCTGTAAGAGGCTTTGAGAAGTTCCCCCGGCTCCATTTCAGACGCAGCTCTGTGCAAGGCCAGATCAATGGCGCCTCTGCGAATAAGTGTTTTAAGAGTGAAAGAAGTACCGGTGGATAGTGGTCTCTTTGTTTGGTGTGTTTGTGTTGGTGAGCGAAGGGGGAAGGGAGAGCGACAGCCCTGCGGACACCCCGGTCAGTGAGGCAGGAGAGGGGGAGCTGTGCCGGAGCAGGGGATCCTCTGCGGCCCGCGGGGGGGTGGCGGCTGAGCCCCTGCAGCCCCGCGGTGGCCCAGAGGTCGCCCTGCAGCCCGCGGAGGGCCCCGGGCCGGAGGGGCAGGGACCGGGCCCGGAGCAGCCGCGACTGCGGCCGCGCTGGAGCCGCCCGTCGGTGGGAGGGCGGCAGCCCCGGGAGGGACCCGCGCTGGGGGGTTCTGGGGAGCTGCGGCCCCGCGGGAAGGACTCGCGTTGGGGCAGTTCCTGGGGGGCTGCCTGCCGGGAGAGGGACCCCGCGGTGGGGCAGGGGAGGGCTGCGAGGGCCCCTCTCCCTGAGGGGGAAGGAGCAGCGGAGACCCCTTGTGCCGGCCGGGCTGTGACCCCCATTCCCTGCCCCTGCGCTGCTGGGGGGGAAGAGGGAGCAGAGCTGAGCCCGGGGAGGCAGAGGGATGGGGGTGGGGGGGTGGTGTTGTATTTAAGACGTGGTTGTATCTCTCGTTTTCCTTGATGGTGGTGGGTGGTTTGTATTAAATGTATGTTGTTATCCCCAAGCTGAGTCTGTCTTTTGCCCGTGACCATAACTGGTGAGTGAGCCCTCCCTGTCCTTTGTCTTGACCCCCAAGCCTTTTGATTGCATTTTCTCCTCCCCATCCCTCAGGGGACGGGCGTACAGGTGAGCGAGCGGCTGCGTGGGGCTTCTGGAGCCAGCTGGGTAGGCTCTAACCATGACATGGAGTCACCATCCCTGGAGGTCTTGATGTGGCACTTGTAGACACGGTTTAGTGGGCATGGTGGTATTAGGTCAACGCTTGGACTTGATCTTAGAGGTCTATTCCAACCCAAGCATTCTATGATTCTACATTTTCTCTCTTTCCACTTGTTTCAAAGCATGAAATTTTAATTCTACTGGATCAAAACCAAAGAGTTGCTTTGTCTCTATAGCTAGCATACTCCATTTCAGTGTTATGAAGCTCTCCATCACAGCTGTAATGCTACTTACGAGATTTATAAATAAATTACAACATTAATCAACAAGTTTGACTACACTGCTACACTGGTAAAAAAAAAAAAATGATACCATCACAAAAACAACTTCCAAGATCAGTGTCTCATTTGAATTTGCTTTCCTTTCATCAGTAATTCCTTCACCTTGACAATATAAAAAAATCCATTCTATTTGAGTGTTTAGTACTCTGAAGGGCTTCTGCATGTAATTATCTTCTTACCCCTGCCCAAGTTCATAACATGTACGTAAGACAGCCTGAGACGACAGGTTTATAGGATCATTTGAGATAGCTTCGAGGGAAATAAAACACAAAGAGAGACAGACATGAGACCATTTTTTATATATATGTTTAGTTAATTTAAAAAGGAGAAATATCAAGCAAGTTCTAAAATATATCCATGAATAAAAATGAAAACATGACAGGAATAACATCATCAAAACCACTGCAGGTAAATAGGATACACAATGCAAGACAGGCTGGCTGTTTTTGCAAAAGGTTTTCTTTCAGGTTGTTACTACTTCAGAAGCAAGCAAACTAAATTCCAGAATACATACTGTCTTCAGAGAAAACAAGAACTTCTAGCATCAGGGACACCTGAAACAGTGTGTGACAGTTCTGTGCACATTCAAATCCTTTTTTGCAAGGCTTTCACCAGAGTTTGTTAGCACTGTGTAACATGAAAATTAAAGGACTAACGGGCAATTTTCTCTCCCTATCTACCCACATGAGAGGTTGCTAGCACAGGTATATACAAGCAACAATCCCCCCAAGCTCCTCGGACGGATTTTAAGAGCAGCAGTAGGTCTTTATCCTCAGAGCAAAATAAAGATGAATTGGAATGATAAAGTATAATAGCTCTCTGCTGCAAGTGCCTGCATAGGATGAACTAAACCTGAAAAGTCAATCTCACATACTTGCTTTCAATTCCACAATCCTAACTATGTGTTTTCCCTTTAAGGGAGCATCATAATAAGTAATCTGTTCTACAGCTTATCTAGCAGATAGCACAGCACTTGCCCAGCTCACTCTTCTTTGTCTATGTGATTTCCACTGTACTTTCTAGAGCACCAGGCATCTCTTCCTTTCTGTGCTTTGTCAGGGATTTCCAGTTCCCTTTTTTTCTTTAACATGTGAAATACGTATTGAACTGAAAGCACCAGGCATGGTCAATATACAATTCCCATTCTGCACACAGCAACTTAGTCTCCTTTTCCTCTTTATCCCTGGTCTGTCTGTGGTGCCCACACTCTTCATGCACTCAAAAAAGTCTCAAAACTCCCAAAAGGTATAACGTTAATCAGAAGCCACAAATTGGCACAATCAGATGTAGAACTGCAAACTACAACCTGTTTTTGCTTTGACCAAGGACACACAGCATTGTTAAACCCTGATCTGCCCCAGACTGGAACAAGGCAAAGGTAACAAGCCACAGGACAGCTGGTTGACATAGAAGGTGCGAAGAAATGCTGCTCCCTTTGCACCTAATTTCAGAAAACTTAAGGAATAAACAATACTACAGAATGTTCTCTGGTCTGATTTCTGAAAAGCTTTCCAATCAATCAGGACAACACCATAGTGTCCCGATAAAGCCACTACTTGAGACTTCTGGACCAGAAGTAAACCCTTAAAATATCCAACTCCCTTAGAAGGAAGTAATGATTTCTGCCATATATATATATATCAGAATAAGCAGTTCATAGCAAAAGCTCTCATTTTTCTGCTGCCGCAGCACAACAAACAATTCCTTTCCTCCCGGACTTATACAGCTCCCTAGAATTTTCAAAGAAGCACTAAGCAGTCTCACTTCTGAGCAAATACAATTCACCAAAAAAAAATCCACTCTAAAGGTAACTTAAGAAGATCCTACCTAATGGAAAACACAGGTTAACAAGGAGCAAAAATTCCCTATTAAAAACCAAAACCAAACAGATCTTCACTCCAAAGATGAACTCAGAAATCCTGAGGTAAAAGATCTCAAAGTTTAATTACAAGTGGTTTAAGATACAAAAATTAGAGATCTTGAATGTAAAAAGAGTTGACATGCCTGTAAAGATTGCATGCTGATCATTACCTCAGTCTCATTGTCCTCTTCACAACCATTAGAGCACATCATGCTGATTTACAACAGGGAAATCAACAGGAATATCTGACACGATACATCATGTGTGCAGTATCATTAGGGTGAAGCCATTAAAGTGTCATGGGTTACATCTGCATTCCTATTGAACGTGTTAACTCTCTTACACTGTCTACACAGAGGCTAAATCGAGATCACATTTCAAATATAAAATTACTTTTGCACAGTCCCCTAAAACAATATTTGGCACCAAACAGCTGTTTAACCTTGTTATTTTAATTGAGCTGTGGAGAGGAATTACCTGCCTGAAGAGAATTTAATTCTAACTCCAGAGTTAATGTTTACATACATGCCAATAACATCCTGTGATACAGGAGAGAGACCAAACAATCTTTTGCTTGAGCATACACATACGGCATCATTCCTGTATACTGATCTGCCAACTGCCTTTTTTGTGGGGAAGGGAGGAAGTTAATACCAACCAATAAGTTCAGCAGTGCCAGGAAAACCTTATTTTTTTTGTATTTATACCTATCCACGTAGCATCTACTACAGCTTTTTCAAGCTTACACTTTTAAACAAAGCACCAGTTCACCACCAAAGCAGAAAATTGGACTGAATTAGATAAACTCTCTTTCTAAAAAGCCAGGAAGCCTGTAACACAGCTGCCAGCAACCAGTGCTGCGTGACGAGTTCATAGAGCTGCTCCACAAGTGTTCACGTATTCACTTTTTCCACATTTCAGCTGTGGTTTGTCCCAAGCAAGGTTAGGCACTTATGTGAAGTCACCTTTCAAAAGGTCAGCCCTCCTCACCACTTCCTCCAGTTCAGCATACAAACCTGTCCACTAAAAGGAGCAGAGATAGTGCTGCCATGGTTTCTGTTGCCACCTTACTCCAGATCTTGAAGTCAGCTGTAAACCTCCTCCCTGAAAAGTCTCAGTCTTCCGTAGCACGGCAGGCTCAATACTGTGCCCCTTGAGATACCTCTGAAGGTCGGTATCACCTTGAGATATCTCTGAAGGTCGGTACCACTCTGAGTCAAGAAACTGTTTCTCTGGCACATGCCACCTAACAACAGGAAAAAAATTGTGGGCTCCAACACAGTAGCTGTCAGAGCGTGGAGCTGAGCAAGGCAGATACATGTCCACCCGCTGACACCCGTTGGTGCACACACACCCCCTACACCTGGACTTCCAGGCAATGCATAAGATTTTTTTTCCCAAAAAACAAGATACACCGTTGCCTGAAATGAAAGGGTACAGGAGCTTAGGACTCAAGATTTTTCACTACTAGAGTATTTGGGTTCTTCAGAAAAGCTGAAATTGATGATTTTTAACTATTTTGCTGTTACTATTCTGACATGGCTCCTCAGACGAAAAGCCACAGTACGTGAACTACTGGCACGCAGCATGGAATGACAGTCCGGAGCAAAAGGAAAGTGAGATGATATATGCTGCTCTCTGGGTATTTTAACACTGACCTAGCATAGAGATTGTATTTGCAAATAAATGGGTTCCTTACTCTTACAAAGGCAGTTGCTGTAAAGAAACATGCATGAGAATTAACTAGAAACTGACTCAACTCATGCACAGACTGTCACCATTTTTTAATATGCGTTTACCCAAAACTAATTTGCAATTGCAAGTAAATTTTTGTTACAAGCATTAAAAACACATACAACATTTCCTGCTCTCAAGATGCATGCTCGCATCCAAATTTTAATCAGTCTTTCAATTAAGGTTATTTTCATTAGACAAAACAATTGGAATGGTCATGCAAATTAACAACTGGATTTACCACTCTCATGAGTACAGCAAATGAAAAATAAGGACAGTGAAGATCGTTCAAAAGATCCAGATTTTGTAGAACAAAATTATCTTGAAAAACAGTTTCAAATGAGTATCAGACTTGCATGTGTTCTTAAGAAGCAGGAAAGAAACAGTGGCAAGTCAAGTTTGTTTCAGCTGCTTCTGGAGGAAGATCCTGAAATTTCCTGGTAAATCTAAACTACATGAGGAAAGAGCGCTAAGGTCCTGAGCCCCGCAGCCTATGCAAAGGCCGTCATACTGGAGTGTATAACGGGCTTTATCTAAGGAGTCTGACAGTAAGCAGCCATTAATCCTAAGAGCTAGCTAAACCCACGTGGAGGACATAAGCACAGTGTAAGAAATGTCTCCACAGACATTATTTCACAAGGCATCCAGAAACCTACACTGAAACAAGACATTTCAAATTATATACAGCACCTATTAAGCAACAAATATTTAAAGATAAAATTTATTTACTATTTGCTGCATCGTGAGCAAAACTGCCCAGCCACCTTACCTGGCATGGTACAAATTCAATTAACACTATCTAGGAGACATTCTCAAGCTATCAGGGGATTTAGGCAAAAGGTACAACAGCATTGTTTTCTTCTCATCTTTCAACGACCTTTTGTATTCTGTACTAACCATAACCTTCACAACTTACCCTCAATAAACAGAAGAAAGATTCTCAACCTGTAGATGTTCCAAATTTGACCTCCGGCCACTTAAACAAATTTCCAAAGGCACTGAAAATAAACCCTGAAAAGTCAGCAATGTATTCTATTATCAGAATTTTGGTTATGTGAGTGGTGGAGGAGCAAGGCTGTGACACATAAATCATGATGACAAGGGAACTGATGGACTTGAAAGGAAATTCTTGTCAGAAGCCCCACCAAAATCTCCCAAAAAGCCCTAAATTAGCCCTCCACAGCTAAAAGCCAACAGTTGGTACCCATGACCAGATACCATTGGTTTCTAGAAATAATTCACTAGATGCAGTGATGGTCAGTTCTTGCATTGCCCCCTCCCAACCCCAAGTCACCTCTCAGCCAAGCTCCAACTTTTATTAATAAAAAATAAACCCAACCAAAACAACCAACAGAACAAAACATCATCAAAAAAGTCCAAGTATTTTGGCTATGGTGAAGAAACTTCATCAACAAGTCAAAAACTATCCTTTCAGTAAGATTCCAGAAACACACACAAAAGCAGGGTTTGCAGAATTCTATCTCTGAGAGACTGCCAAAGGTCAGGGTAAAGGAAGAACAATGCTTGGTTTATGAATAAACAAATCTAACAGAAGTAGTGCCAGACAGCCTAGAAGCTGACCTACCTATGAAAGAGGTCAGGAATGACAAATCATGTTTTCTAAATCCCCATCACATTTTATAAACAAAGTTTTCCAAGCACTGACATTCCAGCATGTTCAGTAAGAGCCAAGAATAACGACGCTTTACAGTGTAACAATACCTGAAGGTCTGAAAAGAGATTTCCACAGTTGAGGGTGGCAGTAACACAATATGAGTTAGCAGTACAAGATACCTGATAGCTTGCAACAGGGTAACTTGGAAATCTTCCTTTAGTTTTATGGGGAAAAAAAGCAGGGTTTGATAAATTACTTACCAAGATTACACTGTTCTGCATTTACCTTTTGGTCTTAGAGGGTAGCCCTCATTTCAGAGGAGAACAAAGCCGAGCTGCCTGCTTGCATCAAAGACATGAAAAAAATAAATCAGCCAGTAATCCTGCGTGTTTCGCAGTTAGGACTGGTTGTAGCAAACCACAAACTGTTTTGCATGTGGATGAGGCACAGTGCTAGCCTACCACGTGAATGCTGCAGAATTCTCAGAAACAGGAGTTTCAGCAAGTTTGGACTTTCATACAAAAGCAACGTTTGGGTCGAAGTTCAAACTATTGAAGAGTCAACCGGCTATACATAATGGTTCTTTTCTAGCTGACAAAATCCCCAGTTATCCCAGTGTTATCAGAATAACCCAAAATTCTATTCCCGGAGTCTGAAAGCAGATTTCTTCATTAATCTGAAGTACTATTACCACACAAAACAAAAATGGAATGAATACATGAAATATCATCTTAAGCAAACAGCTGAACCTGAGTCAGCAGTTAAGACCCTGCAGCAATAAAGATTAAACATGGACTGGGTTGTATTAGCAAGATCAGGAGGAAAAAATTATTAAAAGCTCTACCTGGTACCCATAAGACTATACCTCTACCCAGTTTGGGGCCCCTGGACTAAAATAGAGGAAGATTAAAAACTGGAGGAAGTCCAATGGATGACCACTACGACGGCTGGGTGCTGAGGCCTACGACACACAAGCAGGGATGCTGAGAGAGGTGGTTTCATTAAGCCTGAATGACCATTCCCAGAGATGCAAACAGCAAAAAACAAGAGGCGAAGCAGCAAGCTGCTGCAAGGTAAATTCCAACTGGATAAAAAGCGGGGGGGGGGGGGAAGAAGTCACAGTGGTAGTGGATAAATCCAAGATTATGTAGCCTGGAGACACTGCGGTATCCTCAGATATACTCACAGTTGACTCGACAAGGCCCTGAGGAACAAGATCCAGTGCTGAAGTCAGCTCTGCATTGAGAAGGAGGTTATACCAGATGCTCCAGAAGTCGCTTCCGACCTAAACTGTTCTGTGATTCTGTACTTGCAAAAGGCTGCAGCTCACAAAGGGGAGTCCAAAAACTAACTAAATGCCTTGAATACCTCATGATTGTTACCAAGTGCTTGTCTTTATTCTGTCAACATAAGGTGTGAATGACTCCTTATTTACTGTAGGGTTTTCCCTACCTTGCTCTTAAGGTATGGCTTGAAAACTTTTGAGGTACTTAATGGCTGCAAAGAGAGGCTTAATATGGATAGTTCCTGAAAACAGCAATGTAACCAACACCCAAATTAAGATTAACGGTTCATAGAGAAGCATTCATAGATTCGTTTTTTTTTCCTGCCAGCAAACTCGACGCTTATTAACAGAACTTCATATCCAGCGCAAGGCACAAAAAACACGTTTTCCTGCTTCAGAAAACCCATGGTGTCCATATACTATTTCTGTTAAATAAGTACTCATCCATACATAGAATTTTATTAACGGATCATTTCTTGTTTGAGCCTTTACAAAGATGTTTAAAACAAAAGTTAATGTCGACTCCAACTTCCCCACAGATTACATAACACAGGAAGGGAGGCAGTATTAAAAAAATAATCAATTGCTTATCAGCTGATATTGCTTATAAGGAAGAGAGGGAACAAGAAGTCAGTTGAACATTAAATGGTATTTTGATTAGAGATAGATAAGCGTCACACAGCAGTGATCATGCTGATATTCCCTCTCTTCCCTTGTGCCTGTCCACTTCTCACAGCTCCTTCTAACAAAGGGAAAGGTCAGGAAAGTTCTTGTTAATTGACTGAAGAAATAAAGACCATCTAACCCACTAATTCAGAAAACCTTAATCTAGACAATGAATCAGAATGAAAACAGACCTTAATTTCATTCATCTGAATTAGTTCCTGAAGTCCTGTATATATCTATCAAAACGTATGTAATTCTTACTTTTTCTATTCAAAAGCAGGCACGTAGAAAGGGTAAAACCGAGCAACTGCAAGCTTTTCAGAAGGCAGCCTCACAACAGGAGATTAAGGAGAAGGAACAGGGGAAAAAGCATTATCGCAGAGTACTGCAACATACAACACCCCCTCTGCTACGAATCTCATTCACTAGCCCCTGTGAGACTTTTGTAATGCTTCTCACCAGCCACTAGAAAACAAACATATACATTTGACTATTTTAAATAACTGGACCACATTAAGTCCTCACTGCATAATTTTATATCATTACTAAAAAAAAACAAACAAACACAAAGAAAACAAACCAACTAACCTAAAACTCAAAGTACTGCTGAGCAGATTTTCGTTTAACCTCCATAATTAACGAATAACTTCAACAGGCCTCTTACTTCTGCTGTTGAGTAACTGAAAACAGTTTCACACAAACAGGACTTCAAATAAACCAGATTTTATCTGCAAAAGCAACTTCCCTTTATTCTAAAGAGCTGCATCTCAGGTAAGATTTAATGCAAAATTTAAAGCAGAACTAACAGAAGAGCAATTCTAAACAAAAGTTACATTATTCCATACTTAAATGGAAAACAGGGATTAAAATTAATACGGACAGTTTCAGTTCAACACCTAGTGCAGAACAGGCCACATGACAAAGTTGAAAACCTCATACACTGAATTAGAGGACAGGAATCCTGAAAACTGTTTCAGAATTTTCAACAACTTTCAACCTTCAACAAAAGAAAAGGCTGCTATTTTTGTAGAACTCCAACTTTGCACCTATGGAAGACCTGCTTTGAGAGAGAACGTTATTTCAGAAAAATTCTGCAACTTTTCTTTTGTTCTACACAGAGATGTGACAGTAAGTACACAAGAGTGGAGGGCCACTAGTCTTTTGTTTCAAGTAGACAGAAAGTGGCTTTCAATAAGTAGTACCCAAAACCATATTGTGAAGGCTGAAGCAGCTATCAGATGAGTGTACATGAATGCCTCACGGGCTGCTGAAACGTTATCTGCAGCATCATCTGTTAATACAGATCCCCAGAGCCTCTGGTGCTTCCCACACCACTGAAACATAATCTTGTTTGCCTTCCTCCCTCCTCAACCCTTTTAGATGCCCGTTAGTGACAACAAATAGCTCAAAATGCACCCAGACAAAGCTGCAGGGAAGGACAAACTGCCACCAAATTCCTCTTTTCCCTCCAACAGCAGAGTGAATCTCGGGGGGGTCAGGCAATGGCAGCACTGGGGAGCCCAGCCCGCCCGCAGCACAGTGAAGCAGCCTGTGCCGGGTGTCCGTGTGAGTTCCCCCCGACAGAGGCTGGGTTTCTGGAGTCCTCCCTCCCAGCTTCCAGACAAGTCTACCTCCAGCTCAGCTAGTTTTTGTTCATTTGTGGGTAAAAGCAGTGTACTAATACCCTCCCCCACAGCGCATACAGCTCTTTCTGTCCCTCCTCCTACACACTTCAGTCCTGTTCTCAAGCTTGTCTCCTCCTGAACAGCCTATACTCTAACAGGCTTCATTTAACATAAAACATGCACAGAAGAGGAGACAACAGCATATATGAAGTTTAATATCTCGGATTACTCAATCATAATTATTTTCATCCTTTCTCTTCCCTACTATGGTCAGTGAAGTCCCTTTTTGGAGAGATGAAAGTGGGAAATGAACACTATAGTGTTCCTTGTTATTCTACCTTCCTTTTAACACCAAAATTAGCAAAGCATGATAAGCTGTCCTCCCCTTAAAAGCAACAAACAGCATTATGAAAGGGTCCTATTCATTAACATAGGTGACTTATCTATGCTATCGATGGACCTAATTCCTAAATTCAGAACTCTGAGTTATGGTGTGACCAGTCACCTCAAAACATCTATGTGTGTATACGTGATATAAACATATTGTATTCACATGATTTCAGACTTCATGTTGAAACCAGCAGCTATTATTTTGGAACTTAAGCCCTTTTTCTTATCAGACTACAAGTAAGGCCACAGTCTGGACTAGGTTTGTGCTTCTATGGATGGTATAGGATACCAATCCTGCTTCAGAAGCTTTCTCTCGGAAACAAGATATTCTTTAGAAACAGTAAAATGTAACGTTATTCTTAGAGCCCTTCATTTCATGTGTAGTCCCTATTCTCTGTAGAAGTTTTCCAAGATCCTGCTACTTAGAACATTTGGATCAAAAACTTCTAGAAGCAGCCTTAAAAGAAAGAGGATCCAGATTTCTGGAAAAATAGAAAATATCCACAGCACTGGACCAAGTAAAGACTTTGGATTCTTGTAGTCCATTAAAAAGTAAGGGAACTGCATGGCTTATTATTTAACTGAACATAGTCCTAGTCCTTGTTATGGTCACTCTGTGTGTAACCATAAAAAGCCTCATTCTCAGTCTCCAAAACGATAAATGAAAAAGACAAATGAGAAGTACAACTTCTGCAGTAAGATCGCAACAGTCCTGATTCAGCAAAGCTGTTTAAAACCCAAGCATTTCAAAAGTCTGCATTTCAGCAGTACTGTACTGAAGCAAAGTCTAAAGGTAAAACTCATTAACCTGCGTTACTCCGGTCACTAGGGCAAAGGGACAGACAAGCCACGACTCTTTAGTCTCTCAGACGATTACTTGCTCACACTATTTCTCAAAGTTCCTGCATAAATTCAAATTAAGGAAATTAATTCAAACTCATGCTTTACGTGAAAGACCTCCGGCCTTTTAGAGCTGATAAAAGTACACATGACAGTTGAAAACAACCAACGTGGCAGGTTACTTTGTCAGCAGTCAGCATTACAGCTGCTTTCAGAAGCAATAATCCATTTTCATGTGCTAACCTGAAGCCTAATGAGAGCACTGGTACTCCACCTAGCACTGTACCTGTGATGCCTCAAGCTCTTTCAAGAGGAAAGCTATGCGTAAGCAAGCAGGAAAGCAGCCTCTTTTTCTCACTTTGGATCTTCCTGCCACACCCAAAGAAGCATGCAACAGCCTGCGGAAACAACCAGACCTTTTGGAGTCTCACACTGCTGAAGAGACAGCAACTGAGCCAGAGAAGCAGTCCAAGAAGTTTTCTTCACCATAGTGCTTAAGAAGGCAGGGCAAGAGCACTCCATTCCCGAGTGCCCCTGAAAGTGCCGGGATTGACAAGCAACGAGCCAACAGGGTTCTCCTTTCTTCCATCTCCTCTACAACTCAACTTTCAACTCCAGCCCCAAGCCAACACCAACACTTTGTAACACACCGCAGATATTGCCACAACTGATATGAAACACACAACCTCAAGCATAGCACACGTGCACACATGCATACAGTCTCACAAGAAAAAATAAAGCTACAGAGTGCTAAGAAATAATTTTATATTCCAAACTATAGAGTATTTAGCCTAAATTTATACATAAGCAGCTTAGGTGCATGTGACCAAGCACTGGAGGCATCTAATTTTTGTCAATATTATCTCTACAGGCAGCCACAAATCTTAACTGGCATATGCAGAGAAAACTCAGTCTTGACAAGTTCAGGGAAACTAACACATTCTCAGATGACAGACAAGGTTCAATACAAGCACAGCTGCCATTTCAAGAAGCAAGGTTTCTTCTTTTACCAAATGTCAACAACTTGAGCAAAAACTAAGCTGATTCATCTTCACTTTCAGCAGCTCAAACCCATAACCCATTACTGAGAGGAGCCCTCAAAGAGCTAAACCTGCAGGCTAAGGCTGAGAGCCCCTGCACTGCAGCCTTACACCATGGCCATCAGGCTGCTGGAAGGCAGAAAAGCTCTGTACAAACCACTCAGGTGCTTGTTCTTCCACACTGTACACAAGCGTGCCAGCCACCAACCAAAGCCAAAGCAATCTGGCTTTCTCCTGCCATGGTTCATCCCCAGTTTTCAAAAGGGCAGGTTTATGCACTTAGCCTGCAAGACTGTCAATCTCAAGTGAAAATCCTTTCGGCACAGTCTGAAGCGCTAAGAACATGCTCCTCTGAGACTGTTTATACCTACCACTGCAGCACTTTTTACAAACTACTTTAATAAGCTCAAGCTCCCTTCTCAGCAAGCTGGTCTTCAAAGACACTATTCCAAATGCCACCTCCTCATCTAACACGATACACAGAACCTGGCACACAGCACAGGGTGAGCTAGGTAGGAAGGCCCCTAGAAGCAGTTACTTTCAAACAAAATACTGCAGTGCCCAAAACATTTCCTGAAATACTCATTTAAGCCCTGGGAATCGAAGGAGCCCACAGGAACTCCAGGGAACAGAGACTGTACGGGATCATTAGAGGAAGCAGTTACAACCCCATGGACAGCAGATGCAAATATTAACAAAAACTAGCAACAGCCCATTTTCATCCTTAACAATGTTGACAGAAGCTCCCTGCTTATTCAATAGCTGTGAAACTCACCACCAGGTTGCAAGACATAAGACAGTGGATGCAAAAAACATGGGTGTGTAGTATGCAAGCAGACAGAAAGCGAGCAACTCTTGTTTTCAAAACAGAGCAGAAAGTGCATATTAAAGGAAAGGATATTAAAGGCCCAGTTATAGATAGAGCACCTGGAACTTCAAAGTCAATCACCTAGTTTGAACTTAATCCTCATATTCTCCTGATGACCTCACATGGTGCCCAAGATTTCAGTTCCCCATTTAAAAGGTAGTAAAGACAGCCTTTGTTCTCTGAAATTCAATGTACCTGAAAAGACTCAGGTTAAAAAGCTCAGTCTAGTGAGTACAACTGTTCCTGTAACACTGGCAAAAGCACTAGGGATTACACTAGAACAGAATCTGGACAGATGGCTTTATTTTGTTGGATGAGAGAAGTTGAGAAGCAGTTAAACATCCTACTTTGAGCAGGGTATAAATGCGCCTGTTCCGCTGTGCTCCCTCCGGGCTGGACGACAGCATTTGTTTGAGTTAGCAGTTGTGCTACCAGAACGGGTAACAAAAGTTCATGCTTTGAAGTGCCGAGAAGCCTCCTGCTTCAGAATTAAGTCTGGTTCCATGGCAACAAACAGACAGAGGTCCACAAAAGCTTCAGCACCTCAAACATGATTGATGACTGGAGTTCTGCTGCACAGTACTCTAACTTTAACCTAAGAATAAAAATCAATGAAGGCTTCAGCCAGTTCAGTTGACCTAAAGAAACCGCTTCTCTTAAGCTTTGCACATAAGGCAGCTTTTCAAAGAACGATGTTTGCCAACTCTAATAATTCCATCAGCCTATTCATATCACGAAAAAAAAATTACATGAGGAAAAACAGATTAGCTGAAGCAATCACGTATTCAAAATAGGTTAGATACAGCCAACTCTGCTTGATGTCTAAAGTTTATTTCTACAACCATTTCTTCAAAATATATCATACTTCAGACGTTATATCCTAAAAATAAGAGACACTATGACAGAATCATACAGATTCACAGAATGGTTTGGGTTGGAAGGGACCTTCAAGATCATCTAGTTCCAACCCCCCTGCCATGGGCAGGGACACCTTCCACCAGACCAGGTTGCTCCAAGCCCCATCCAACCTGGCCTTGAACACTGCCAGGGAGGGGGCAGCCACAGCTGCTCTGGGCAACCTGTGCCAGTGTCTCACCACCCTCACAGGAAAGAATTTCTTCCTAAGATCTAATCTGAATCTACCCTCTTTCAGTTTGAAACCAATTATGAAGGCCTTAAATAAATAAAACCCCCAAAAATTCGAGCAAACAACCCAACCCCCAAAAAGCAGACTAGTCCTTTTCCTCATTCATCACTTTCACCTGGGTATCCGCATTTAGAACACCTTACTGTTGATACAAGGGCCACATTTAGAAGAGGTCATGCAACTACTTAGTCGCCAATGCTTTCACTTCAACAGCTGAGTGACAGAATGTCAGATGTTCTCATTCCTTACAAAAATGAAGGAAAAAAAGGTATTAACAAATGTATAACTGAGATTTGGAAGAATCATAGTAGTCATGCTAGTGTTTTAAAACTATTTCTATTTTAAGCTTGATACACTTATATTGATCAATAAAATGCTCTATCACTACGGGACCACTTATGAATCCTTAGATGTCAAAGCTCTTCAATATAGGTATGGATCCTACTGACATTTACCTATTTATGTGACATGAGATTAGGGACCTTGGCCAAAAAAAAAAAAAAAAAAAAAAATATCACAAAACACCTTGTTCAGCGGGGGAAAAAAAACTTGTTCAGAACTCCTTTTGCTGTAATGTAGGACTCTTGAAAAGATTTAAGATGCTTCTACATATCATAAATATAATACAGAGCAGGATTCAAAGACTTAGTCCCTAGCAATATTTGCCTACTTAGAATAGAAAAAAAAGTATGTCAATACCAATTTTAATTAAAATAGCAAGCTATTATCTCTTTCAAACTAAAATATCACAAGAGACCTTTCTTCCATGATCTTACTTAATCTCACTGTTAAAATACAAATATATTTTATGGAAACGTTACCTGGCAAAGAAGTTCGTAAAAGGTCCCAGTATTTTTCGTTTACTGTCCACATCTGTCTCTTGACAACACTCCTGCTGGCTCTCATCATTGGTCTCTTTAGTGGAATTCAGGGTAACATCCGAGAAGTGTGCTTCATCTGTCTCAAGATTCACAATTGCACTTGAACTGCTTGTGACCACAAAGTCCAAAATGTCTTCATTGCTAACTGATAAAGTTGTTGACAGTTCTGTGCTAAGACTAGAAACACTACAGACAGAGATATCATCACTTCGATTCAGAGTTTTTGAAGTTGGACTATAAAGTTTGACAGTGTCATACCCAGTTCTTGGGAAAGTAGAGGATTTTCGCACAGCATGGTCATGTTCAGAAGTCAGAGAATGTGGAGGCACATAAGACGGCAGTGTGCACGCGCTCTGAAAAGCCCTATCAGGCACAATTTCAGGTTCCGACTGCTTTCTCTTCACACTTAACACATTGCAGTGAACAGGCTCTGGATTTCCTATTTCTAGAGTTGGAATACCAGAATCCACTGATTTAAGGCTATGACAATCTTCTAAAGCACTGGACAGCCTGCCAGGCCCATACTCAGGCAATGAGAGAGATGTTGGGGTCCCGGAGTTGAAGTTTTGAAGGCCCTGGATACTGCTGCCCACTCTTGCGTCCAGAATTCCCATGAAGCTCAAACCATTTAAGGAGCTGGATAAATTTGTATCAGTTGTCTTGGCCCAACTGGTAACTGGTTAAAAAGAAAGACAAGACAAGATTATGAGTTTGCAGGAAGGTTGTGGTTTGTTCTTGGCTGTTTGTTGTTGTGGTTTTCTTTTTAAATACACACAGTCCTTTCATAATTTAGGCTTTTAATTAGAAGTTATTCGTCTTCTCTTGCACATGATTACTATCCCTTCCCTCTGCTTGAACAAGCAGGATAATGGCAACTTAACTTAGGCTTCCAGAAAATGTCAAGCATGAGAAGTTTTTCATAAGCAGTTTGTGTGCCAGCGTTCGCTCCATATACACCTCCTGAGAGTGAAATTACATACTATAATATTGACATGGAATATGCTGGTTTTAAGACAAATATTTGAAATGTATTTTTATACAGTCAAAAATGCATATTTACTGATGTTGGGGGGGCTACAAAACTTGCTTGCATACACTTAGATCAAAACTCTGAAGTGTTTTTTTAAAACACTTTTTTTCTTCACATTCTCCTGGAAACCGATAATAACTTTCTCACTGAAATAGAAAGCATAATATATCAGTTTTGCATTAAGCAAGAGATGCAAAATCTGAATAGCTATAAAGCTATCCATGTAGTCAACATTTTGACAACACACATAATGCACTTCATCAGTGCACATACAGCAAAACTAACACTTGCAAATATATTGTGTTTACTGCTCTCAGGGATCACCGTCCTTCATATTTGCAATACACCTTCAAGCTGCCTCCCCAGGGGCTGCCAGCAGGTTAGTTAATCCCATCAGTGCCCCACTTCCAGTCTAAATCTGAGCAACCCTCAAAGAGAGGGCAGTCATGTACGAGCTGCAGGTCAGATACCCTGCCCTCGTGGGCACCTGCAGCCTTTCATAAACCTCAAACACCATCAGGACTGCCGCCCAGGCTCCCAGAACCGCTATTGACCCTTTAAAACCCTACGTTATTATTATTGTGACATTACATATATCTTCTCTTTCTATAGGAATCGTTAAATTATCTACAGCTCTGCTGAAGTTTGCAATTACTCTGCAGCAGCTGGCAGGACAAATACGCACATACTGCTTCATTTTCTTCACTCTGAAACACCCTGGGCTAAGTGTGAAGGAGTAAAGAATACTCTTCCCACCTTGCAAACAGCTTGCTTTCTAGACAGATTTTTCTCCAGTTCCTGAAGCCTGGTCTCCTGCTTCTGGTCTCCTATTTTCTCTCAAGTGTAACGCTTAAAGGTGCCAATTGTTCTCTAGGAGATCCTCCCCACAAGATTCTACTTTTGAAAAAACAAACAACTGCCTCCCCCCCCAAACCCCAAGTCAAACCCTAAACATCTCATTTGGGAAAACTGTTTCCTCCCAGCAGTTCCAAACCACTCGCTAATATCACCTAAGCCCTGCCAAACACCAGGGTCTGATGCACTGTCCATTCTTAGATCTAAGCCCATCAATACACTTTGGCATTGCGATACTGACAGGCAGTAAATGACGGAAAACACATTTCAAACATATTCCACTGGTCTAAACCATAACAACTTTTTCCCCAAGCTTTCAGTCACATGAAAAGTTCATGAATCCAAACGTACTTCATGTGCTACACAAACTCTTCAGCTTGCTATCCAAATGCTATTCACTAGCTGATCTGACACTCCAGTTCACTCCTAAGTGTAGGGAAAACTCAAGTAGAAACAACCCTGGGTATTTCATTTTTTAGACCTTTTCAGAACTTTCTAACAGCCAGCTACGTACTACCCATCCAAATCAATCAATGCATCAATTACCTAATCCTTTGAATAAGCAATTTCAAATGTATTGACTAAAAAGCTTTCAAAGATGTACACTTGTCTTATAGTTGCTATAGCAACTTTCCTTTTTTTCACATTACCATGGTTTGAGAAGTTTACATCCCCTGCAATTTAAGTAAGAGGTATCTTGAGATAGCATACCAACTGCATACATTACACATCTCTTTGTTCACTCAATAAAGATTTCAATGACCAGCAAAAAACCGACCAACCAAACCTAAACAACAACCCCTGAATACAGGCAACAAATTATTCTACTTTATGAAGTCAACTGTGATAGTCAAAGTGTAAAAATATGACATAATATGGAGCATTAGATGTAATTACTGTGGCATATACTTGGATCTCCTGCTCTCAGACTTTCTTGCTTGCATTCACTTATTTTTCTAACATAAATCTGTTTGCTCTTCCCCATGCTCACCCACCCTTTCATACACATTATATCGCTCTTTACGTCAACAGCCCACTGAGCCCCAACCTCACTCTAAAGCACACACACACAGACACCCGATGGAACTGTGTAAGCAAGGGTGCAGGTGTTTGCTTTGTCGCAATTCATACTTATTAGTGCACCTAGAAAATGCAGTCCAAAAAACAAAGTACAGAAATGTAATCAACCAGGAACACCTTTGATGATGTCTGGGTAAATAGCACAAGCATGTTCCCATCGTGAATTCCTGCAGTGACTGCCTTCGCTTCTGCTCTGCGATTTTCCCAAGCAGCAGTCAGTCCTTAGTTTAATTGCATGGCTCTTCTCGATTAAGCTTACAAATGGTAAGCATTCAAGTGGCCTTGGTAGAGCCAGTAATACAGCAGCTCAAGAGGCCAAACAATTCTGTAAACAAGAGTTCAAAGAGAAGTGAAAATAAATTTCCACTCTGGGTACCGAAGCTATTTTAACTTGGCTTCGTATTTTTTTAAGCATGAAATTTAACAGAAAAAGATCCTTTAAATGGGCAATCAGCAAATGCAGAAGTATAAAACAGCTACAGCTTGCTGGAGCAAGTTATGCAATAACAAGCAACAAAGGTTTTACACAGTTCAGCGAAACTGCGGGAAGCTTTGAAGTGTACCCATCAAGGGCTTGAAGTGAAAACTTGAGATGTAATCAGCTGTCAAAAACATACATGAGAACTCCTTGATTCATTTTGCATCAGGTTGTTGTAGGATTGTTTTTGAGGATGTAGTGAAGTGATGTTTATACTCCGTATTTTAGCTATCTCAATGTTAAGTGCAAAATAGTGTCAAACATTCAGCGTCACATCCTCCAATACTAAGTTCTTTCCATAAATCATTTATTAACATATTATTGTAACATTATCATCATAATAAACATAGCACTACTAAAGTATTAGTAGCATAATAAACTGTTGAGAAAGAATAAGCAATTCTGTCTGCACAACATTCATAACCCCCACGGTTTACTTAAAATATATCATCACCTAAATAAAATCAACTTTTGCTAAGCCTTAACATCCTATGTCTTATAGGAACCATGATCTCCTAAGTGTGAATATCCCAGAAGAGAGATAAAAAGGGAAAGGGAGATAGGAAAATCCAGCGGAGGTCACAAGTAGCAATGTGAAGGTAAGTATGGATTATTTACTCATTAACTCTTCCACTATAAGTGTGAAGGAGCACCAGATAAAGATAGTTTTATAGCCAGGTTCAAAATTAACATCAGGACGTAGCTATTCATGCAAAGGGCAGTTGAACTGCGTAACTCCTTGCCACAGTACACAGAAATTTATATATAAGCTCAGGGAAGAAAAAAAATCAGTAAGTATTGCTACCAAAAAGAAACTCGGGAAATGCCCAAACTGCAAGTGTCAGAACTTCATGGAAATATCAACCTACATTAGTCCTGCTTTTAGGCCCTCTCCCAGGTAAATTCTTTGGTCTGATGGGCGGAGCTTTCATCCGTGCCGGTGCGGCTGTCCATATGGCCTTACATTCCCCAGATTCTGATCACGGCATGCAGGAAGGCATGTTCTGACAATAACCAGAGGCTTTAAAACAGATTTTGACTTTGCGCATCGCTAAACCACACAGAGGGAACAAGTCATATTTGATTATAATTTCTAAGAACTAGAATAAAATGGCTTTTTAACCCATTTGATTAATGTAAAATTTAAAGAAAGCTAACAGCAATGCCAAATCCTTAGAGTAAAACAAAGATCAGAAAGATGCCAGCTCAAGCCACGTTCTTCCAAGTTGTGGAATTGTGCCTTGCAGTGCAATTTAGGCAACAAACTTGTTTAGAAGGAAGGGTAAGACTGCTATCTACAAAACAGGCTTTGTATCTTCTTGCCTCACAGGAATGAGAAGAGTAATGGTTTACATATACTGCTCAGTTCTCTGAAAGTTAACATCTCAATTCTTATCACGCACCTTGTCTCTTCAACATTTATCTCTGCCAGCAATTTTTTTTAAAGTTTTTAAGAGCAACAAATTTCCTCAATTAGAAAGTTGTGACTTCGTTTCTTCTTAAAGAAAAATATTTTTTTAAAAAATAAGGGTTTATGCTGTCCATGCGTTTGACAATGTTTTTTTGCATGTACCAAGAAACACATTGCTGCTATCGCGTGCAAACTGCAGGTGACCTCAGCACACAAGAGCATCAAACCCAGTTTTGTTTATTAAACATTTCTTGGTTCAGACTGTTCACATCCTAACAGCCACAGCACTGCCGACAGTGAAGAATTCCTGAGGCTACAAAACAGTCCAGCTTTCGACAAAGCATGAGATACAGCAATTAAGGCTACGTACGTAAGCACTGCCAAAACTTTAATGGCAAAAAGAAAAGCAGCAAGTTGGGATTTTTTTTAAATTAAGGAGCCTTTTATCTAACTCCCAGCTGGCACCCTTTATGAAGCATGAGCTTTACAAATCTGGCTTCTGAGCGGGGCGCTCGGAGAGTGATCATAACTAAACCATTCACCGCTTTTACACTTTTTTGCTACGTCAGGCAGGCTGTATAAATGAGTCACAGTGTTCTTCTAAAGCCTCTGCTCCAGAAGCAGTTTACAGGGCTTTTTTTCCTCCCCACACCAACATCACTGTAAAATGCGAAGCCACGTTAAATTAGCAGCGGCGTCATGAGAACTTCAGTTAATGCGAGTTGTAGTTTTGTTTGGTCTTTGGGGATTGCCTAGGAGACTTCGACTAGAAAAAGAGGCAGCGGGAGATTAAAGTTGCTGCCTTTTCACGGGCTTTGAGGCTGACCCGACACTGCGAAGGTTTCCTAGCTAGTAGCCTTCGTTTAACAAAAACAACAAAAAAAAACCCAAACACAACCAAACAGAAAGAACCACAACCAGTGCCCTTCCCCAAAGCCTTGAGGAAGCAACGCTCACCCTCCTCCGTGGTCTTTAAAGCACTCGGTGAAGAGTCCGGTGCCGCCGAGCTGCTCCTTTAACTTTTGGAGGCGGCCACGGCCGGGTAAGGCAAGCAGCCGCCCGCCCGCAGCCCGGCCGGCCCCGGCGAGCCCCGCACGGCCGCGGGCTGCTCCCGCCCGCCCGGCGCACAGGTGGCGGCGGCGCCGGCCCGCCCGGCCCCGGGAGCGGCCCGCTGCCCCCTCCCCTCCGGCTCTGCCCCGCACCTCAACAGGTGCCACCGAACACCCCGCGGCCCCAAGCGCGGGCCGAGCCCCGGCAGGGCTGCAAGCGGCCGCCCGAGGAGGAAGAGCCACGCGGAAACTTTGACGCCTCACCGGGGTAGCGCTGCCCTCCGTCGCTCTCCTCATGCTGGGCCATGCCCGACCCGCCCCACAGCTGCTGCTGCGGGACTAGGAGGCGGCTGGCGGCTGCTCCATGTCGCTCTCCGGTCCCCGCGGAGGAGCGGCGGGTTCAGCGGAGGTGAGGCGGCACAGCCCCCGCCCGCCGGGCGCCCTCTCCGCGCGGCGCAGGGCCTCCCATGGCGCCCGCCCCCGCGGCGGGCACGGCACGGAGCGGCGCACACCTGGCTGCGGGCGCAGCGGCGGGCTCTGCCGGCGGGACAGGTGCCGGGCTCCTCCCGCGACGCTCCGGTCCCCGCGGCTCGGCCTCCTCCCGCCCCGCCGTCGCTGCTCCCCCTCCCCAGCGCGGCGGTGAGAAGCGCCGCCCGCCCGGGAAGGAGACGCCTGCGCGGTGGGGGGGCGGGGAGGCGGCTGCTGGGCACCGGGGGTGCGCGGCGGGCGCCATTTTGAATCGCCTGAGCGCCGCCCGAGGTGGGGGGCAGTGGTGGGGTCGGGTTGTGCGCGGTCGGCTCAGCCGCGGCGGAGGCGGTGGGGTGGCCGCGGGGAGGGGAGCGGGTTGAGGAGCGGTGGGCTTTCACCGAGGGCGCTCGTTTGGAAGAGTTCCGCGCCCCGCGCCGGAGGGGGGCCGCTCCTTGGCTACCGGGCGGCGGCAGCGCGGCCGGCGTTACGGGCAGCGGCAGTGCCGGGGGCCGGGCTGGCGGCCCCCGGGAGAGCAGGTTCGCGGCGGGGCTCCGTTTGTGTTACCGGCCGTGTTTAAGAGGAAAACAAAATTTGGTGTTTTTTGAAAGACTGGGCTGCGGAAGGTCTGGGACATTGAGTGAAGGTGAATTCGTAGCTCTGCGGAACTCACCTGTAATGCCACGAGCGGAGGCTCTTACATGGCTATTCTGGCATGTTTGATTTATGTTTCCATTCTCTTACCTTTACCTTCCATCTCGAAGTGCTCCCTTCTGGCGTTTGCATAGTCAACCTGTCGCACATACCTCTTCTCTCCGTCCGCCCCCCCCCCCCCCCCCCCGCCAAATCAAAGGAGTTAGGAGCAGTCAGTACCGTACAGCAGAGCTCTTGAGGTTCCTTATAATCTTTGGAACTCGTCATTGCCTTTTTCTGCAAAGGTCACACACATTTTGCACCTAGACTCGGTGATCTTGTCTCTAGAATGGTAGTAAGATAAAGATGTAAGTACCAGCCTGTTGTCACCTCACACAGCTGAGGTCTACCCTGAAGGTGGATGTGTGTGTGCAGCAAATGCAGAAATACCCAAGCTTGTGTTAATGTAATTATTTCAATATCAAGAAGAGCAAAGCCACGATGATTCAAGCTTTGGTGTGGGCAAGTTACACCTGAATATACTGTGAGAGGCTGAGGTAAGCTTGTACGGAAGTACTTGCCACCATGACCCCATTGACACCAGTTCCATGCTATCAAGGCGAGAATTAGCTCATTATCAAGATCAGAAGTGGGCACTGAAAACCTACCATCAACCCAGAATTATACCTCTGGAGATGCTTTCTGTGACTGGGTCAGAGGCTGATAAATATCAGTGCTTTTTCTGCTGTATTACTAAGATGGATGTCAATATAAAACAATTAAGATTGGCATTAATTTTTCCATATCTTTCTTCAAAAATAACTGCTACCTCTGTAAGACAGCTTGCATATTACTATTAAAAGGAGATAAATGAAAGCAAACCAGCTTTGAAGCACTATGAACTTGTTTATATGCAAGAGCATATGCATGTCACTAATTCCTTTTTCAGTATTGATATTTTCCTTCTGGTTTTGAGAGTGGGAATCAATTTTCCTGTTGGAGCAACCAGAAGAGCGTATTGTCATCATGGTGTCATCAAACTTAGGTCAAAGTTGTTAGGTTCCTTGGTTAAATAACAGAGTGGAAATACAGTTGTGAATTCTGTAGGTTTGCAGAGTGTCTCCAAAGGGAATAGTGATACTGCCATCTTTGTAATGTTTAGGCTGGAGAAACAATTGGAAAAATCTGCTGCAGGAAATCTTTCAGCAGCTAAAAGTTTCAAATCACACAAGGAGTTAGGTGCTTAAACGCTTTTTGAGTCAGCACTTAAGGATAGAATTTTGCCTGACAATCACAACACCTCTGAGATCCTACTCTAAGTGATTTATTTTAGTGTCTATTTTCCATTTCCAACCCACAGGTGACTCTTTCCTATTCAGCTGGGAGGTTTTTTAATACCCACTCACAACAAAATTCTTACTGTTCTTTGCACCCAGGAAACAGACCAACCAGGGTCCCGAAGTGCTAGGCAGCGTAAAAATACCAGGGTCAGCCTCAAAATGTTATCACAGCCTAGTCAATATAAAAAAGATAGTTGTTATTGCACGTGAATGACCATGTAGCTTGTAGAAAAGGGTAAACAGCTTTTCTGGTGGTTGTGAGCTATATTAGCAAAAGTTGACCTTTTGCATTAGCAGTTAGCATCAGTTCTGTTGAAGCCACCTCCATCCAAGATAACGTAGCTTCTGCCTGCGAGTGTGGTGTGGTATTGTTCCTCTGAAGGGCTGACATGACGTGACTAAATACAGCGTCACACCCTGAGCTCTCATGGAAGAGTGGCATGTCCTAATTAGTAAAAGGAAACAGAACAGGTCCTACCAGGGGTGGGAACCGTGAGTGCAAAGGGGACCTGGAGCGCCTTTGGTTTTCAGCTGTGCAAGATCTAAAGTTCATCCAGAAAGGCATGCTGAGAAATCAGGTCTTCCTGTTTTAACAGATGGGTTGTAAGGAAATCCTCAAAAGCATGAGTAGAAGTGAGTGAAGGCACTTACTCAGCATGGTTATCATCAGTCCTCTGACATTGACTCGGGCGGGTAAACCTGTAAAATACTTAATTTTGTAAAAATTCTTGGGACAAAATCCTGATGTTCAAGAGTGTCTTGCCTGTGGCCGTTGGGTAGAACAGAAGCACTATACAGAGCAGCTTCAAACTGGCAATGGATATTCACCTAGTGGGCAAAGACCATCTGATAATAGGTCAGTGCTAGAGAACTTAGCTTTTTGAAAACATACAATTCAAAAGCTGTGTCATACAAACTCATGTTCATGCCAGCAGAATTCGATACACCAGTTTTCAGTTACTCCGCAAGGAAGCATGAAGAGTTTGTGCTCTGTTCTGTCTCACTGGTTTCTCTGAAATACACTACCTATGGAAAAGGTACGCAGAGTAATAGTCCGTCCTTTGTTCCTTTAGAGTTAAGGAGCAGAAACGCAAGCTCCCCTCATGCTTCTTGTGCCTGTGGATGTGCGAAATCATCCTCTGCTTAGGCTTTCAGTTCTGTTTTGAAGCTTCAGCAATTTTGCAATTGCTACAGCTTCTAATTCAATTTTTTTTTAAGAACTAGATGGGAACATCTAGATAGAATTTTCATTCATCAGAAGCCAAGTATGATGCAAGCAGCTTTCAGAGACAGCCAAACTGAGCTTCATTTGAATCCACTGTACAGCCCCCTGTCCATCTTGAGGTCAGTAATTCTCTGTCATAAACTAGAAATTTCAAGATACTATTTTTTTCTCTCCTTAACCAAAGATTTGCATATTGTCAAGGCAGAACAGTGCACATCATCGAACACCCCTGCCTCCATTTCCCATTGCTGTCATTTAAGGTAGTTTTAGCTCACACAAGCACGTGTGCAAGTGTCGCAAATGATGGACAATCTCTGTTATCATCCATCATGCTGAGAGACAGAAAAGTTCTCTCTTGAAGGTGTTGGAACAGAAATGAGACATTGACCTTTTTCCTCCTTGCTTTACAGAATTACTTGTATGTATGGTAAAGTAAAACTAATGCATATTTTACAGCACAGAAAAAGGGAACAATGAGTAAATTCAGGTTTCCACTGACTTGCAGCAACAAGCAGGATGAGGATTTGATCAAAAATATCAATAGCTCACAAGCAAATGGTGATGTTTATGACAAATGGAGAACACTGTGCTCTTCTACTTCAAATTCATCACAAACTAATTTTGTTCACACAGAACTAGTACTTGTCTTTTGCACGTCTGTGTTTGCCAGCAGTCCGTTTCCAGCACAGCCACCGTCCACACGGGCGATCCTGCTAGCAGTGGAACGTCTGTGCACCACACCACGGGGTGTGTAACAGGTTTGGGATGAATTGGAACAGCTGGAGAACATGCCATTTCACTCTCCCGAAAGGCTGCCGCCTCCTGTAGGAACCTAAACCTCATAAAGGATGAGGAAAATGAGGCCGAGTCTATAACTACCGTTATTGTTAACCCTTGTGTTACCACTGGGTAAGAATAGACTTGCATGGTTTAAAGTTCGCCTCCGTGAGACAGCAAGAAAATGAAGAGCAGGAATGGCAGGGGAGATTGCGTGAGACTCACCGGCACATCTGAATTGATACTACGGAACCGTGTTGTGTGTGACTGGATTGTTTATCGCTGGCTACGGGCTGTTCAGGAGAGACAGAACGAGAGGTAAGGCGTGAAGGAGTACGACTGTACAAGCTAAAAATACTGCGACTTGTATTAATACACCTCAGAATGGCAGCATCTTAAGCGCCCATAAATAATTGCTGACAGAGGCTCCATAATGTCCGTTGTGGATCTTCGCTGCTCACTAAGTCAGACCAGAGAAGGAAACACGGCTTCTGTTACGCGCAGCTGCGTAATGAAAAGTTGGGATGCTGCAGCGGATTTACTCTCTTAAGCAAGCACAATTTAACTTACATTTCTAAAAGCAAACAGATCAGTTCTGTAACACCAGAGGTGTTGCACCCAACGTGTGGTAACTGTCTATTGGAACTTGCTAGGAAAAAAAAAGAACTGGACTGAAAACAGTTGTCTAGAACTGGTAATAATGAACGAAGCCAAGTAACAATCTGGGCAGATAACAGATCCAGTTACTACGTCTCTGTAGATCTGCAGTGCTTCAAAATTTTTTTCTATTGAATAAAATTACAGGAAAAAAATATTTTAAAAGCATGAATGACAGTTGAGACTTCTTGAAGAAGACTTTGTTGTCAAATAGGTAAGGGTTCCAGAGTCAAAAGACTATGGGCTAAAACCCCATCGCAAAGTGAAGACGATGAAAAAGCCAAACATCAACACAAACATTAGAAGTTAGGAAATGTAAAAAAAAAAAAAAAAAAGTAAGAGAAAAAGGGAAAAATCCTACCAAAAGGGTATGTCCTGGTTTAGGCTAGACCAGAACTAATTCTAGTTTAGTGCTTTAACTTTTCAGTTAAGTCTCCTCTAACTAACTGCACTTCCTGAAACAGCAGCCTGTTTTTCCAGACAGTGACTGCTTCTCGCAGTGACAAGGCCTGACGTTTACAGTTCGTACCAAGGAATGGGATGCAGAGAGGCCCTGGCTTATCCTTGTTCTTGTAGCAACCGAGGTCACTGCTAAATCTTGTGCTCTGTGTTGGGGTGCCGGGAGTGAAAAGGGTCACAAATCCAAAAAAGGTCTCCCCTGCAGGGAGGAGCGAACTGGACAGGTGACCCAAACCTGACCAACAGAGTGTTCCATCCCATAGACGTCACATTCAGCATAAAGCTGAGAGATCACGAGGGTCTCGCCCTCTTGCTTTCTTCGATGGCCGACATCTGAGGAGGACTCTGTCCTTTTGTCATCGATCCCGATCCGTGCATCCCTGAATTCAGTGCCTGAGTCCAGCTCCTGCATCCCGTCCCTGTCTGCTGCCGAGTCCAGCCTGGGACTGCCCCAGTGCCAGCCCTGCGGTGTGGTGGTGACGTATCGTCATCAGGGTGGGGGGGAGTTTGGTTCGGTATTGGTTTTGTATCTATTTGTACATATTGTATATATTTAATTATTTCCTTATTTTTATCTTTTATTGTTATTGTTTCATTAAAGCTGTTTTAGTTTTCTTTTCCAAACCGTAAAGTCTCTCTCCCTTGTTCTCTCTCCTTTTCCCTTTTGGGAGGGGAGAAGGGTTAATGGAGAGCGTCTGTCATTGGATAGTGGCCGGCACAGCCTCAACCCCTGACAGGGCATTAGGAACAAAAAAGGTGCTAACAGTCCTTAACCTTCGTTTTTGCGTGAATAAAGTAACTGCAAAAAAAGAAAAACACCAATTTCTGTCCAGTATGCAGAAGGGGTCAGGGGGGCCTGCCACAGCAGATAGGGATTAACGAGGCAAAGTACTCTTTGGGTGATGGACTTAAACCACACACAGCTTGTACGTTTTTCAAACACAAGTTTGGGATCAATAAAGGAAAATTGCACAAGTTTTAATGCCCCATAGGCAATCTAATGGTTCCTTTTTCCTCAGTAAACTACCGATCAGTTTAATAGCCCTTCTGGATATAAGCTGTTGCTGTATGGAAGACAGGATTCAGAGAAATCTGGAGATCGCTTAGTTCCTCGTTTTTCCCTGAGGCAGGATGTGTGTACACAGACCTACAGCGTTTCTGACACGTTTGTCTAATCTGTTCCTAAGTCTCCGGTGGTGGCAGCAGCGTCCCTTGTTTAGGCAGTCTATTTTAGTGCTGTAGTGCCCTTCGCTTGGGCATTTCTGTGGCTACAAACAAGAAAAGCACTGAAATGTACATGAAAATACACTCATCTGTACCTTTCAACAGGCTTGATTGTTTAGATTGATTTTAGAAGAAATTCAACAATTTGAGACTGCTCAATTCTGTGATACAAGGAGGGCTGTGACATCTCACTGTGTCTCCATTTCCTTGCAGTGGGTAAAATAAGGTCTACGCAGAAACGATGGGCAGTGAAGCCCGCTTCAGTAACAATTTCTGAACTCTTGATGTGAAGAGCCCTTGGAGCAGTAGCCCAGAGCGGTTACCGCTGTTGATAGCAGTGTCCCTGCGTGGTACTGAGGGGGAACAGAATGACCGACTGCTCGTGGTCTGGGATTCGCTGGGTTCCACAGCTGCCTGCATAACAGCTACAGGTACCAGAAGCCCTTGCCCTGCAGGGGGCTGTCAGGGAGAAGGCAGCGTACGCGCAGGTCCCTCACCTGAGGGTCTGTCCTCGGCCCATTCCTCATAGGTGAAGCTCTGCACCACGATGAAGTGGGGCACAGAAACCAGTGTTCTGCCACCCCATCCCTTTTTCTAGGCAGCATGCTGACCCACCGCCAGCTCTGCCAGCTCTGGGTTTCCTGTTAACCCCATTATCATCACATCGGAGCACAGAGGTAGCTCATAAAATTTATAAACGCTTGCACGTTATAATTAATTTTGAGAGCAACCTGAACAAGGGAAAAGGGATCTTGGCTAGAAGGATAAAGTGTATCAGTTAAGTCCCGTTTGTCCCAAGCCTCTGGAGTCACGTTGCTACTAGTTTCACAGGTCACAGAAGAAAATGGTGTGAGATGCTGTAGGTGAACAGTAGATGACAAATTCCTTGAGGAGAATACTTAAATCTGCTGGTCATGGCAGGAGAAGAATGAGTTGCTGTGAAGGAATCTTGGGATTGTGGTATTTTGTACAGAAATAATTAGAAGTGGGGACTAAGCTTATTTTGTCTATTTTTTTTTTTTTAAAGAACATATGCAGTGTATTTAATGTTCCTGCCTTGTATTGAAAAAGAGTAAAAAAGAATTAAAAAGTGACAGCACTGAGAAGGACTCCCAAAGTACATACCTCATGCTACCTCCCCAGAATGTTTAACATCCAACTGCCATGTTGTATCTAAGCTACGTACGTGACCCAGAGAAAATGAACACACGCGCACGCCATCCAGTTGTCCTTTTGTATTTTTATTCGGTGTTAAGTAACTCCACAAGAAAACAAAATCAGTTACTCTGGTGTACGTGAAATCAGAACAATACAACCACTTGAAGCAAAAAGTAGAAACAAATCTCAGCCCAGGAATGGAAAACTGATACTTCAGTGCTATGGATATGCAATGCGCTTCATACCACGGTGCGGTTCAGCGTATGCCAACCTTTAATGCTCTTGTTGGTGGTGGTGGTGTGTGTGTGTGTGTTTCTATCCATACAGAAAAACTAAAAACCACACTTCAACTCTCACTGAAAGCTTTAGAGCTTTAGCCATTGAACTATGAAAACAAGTAAAGACAATTTGTTATTGCCCAAGCTCAAGATACAATTTTATTTTCCCCAAAGGTGCTGGAATTATTACATGCCACCATGTAACAATAACCAGCACCTTTGTAATTTTTGAGCCCTTTCTTACCAAAGAAGCAGCTCTAGCCAAAATTAACCGAGCTGAAGTTTGTGTTTGAAATATGTCCATTTGGTCATTTCTTGTTCTCGAATGAAGTTCTATTCCATTCTTCACTGTAGTGATTTGAAGAATTGTGTGTAAAGTTCTTTTTTACTTTCATGTTACAGTTAACTAGTTCTCAGTGCAGGTGCTAAACAACCTTTCAAGGAAGCTCCAGAAGAAAGTAAAATATATAAAAATCTATCCAAAGTCTGCAAATAAATTAAGAAAAGAAACTGTAAAGTGTCAAAAGAGTTGTTGTAAGAATACAAACCCTAAAACATAATCTAAGAGGAGGACCAAAAGAAAGTCCCCGGGTAAGGACAAACCAAGCCAATTTTAAGTAAGGATCTCCACAAAAGCGTTGCGCAAAGAACGGCATGGTTTCCCAACCACGTATCGAAATTCTTACCTTATCAATTGAATAAAGGCAACAAAACCCCGTTACTCAGAACCCCTTCCTAGCACAGAACATATTTCAAAGGCAGTTCAGCTCACATGTCAAACAGCTATAGTTCTCTTGAGGTTTATTGCCTGTCAAAATGAACGGTTAAGCTTTTCAAGTCAGTATCGGACTTTCTGCACTTCCTGATGTTATAGACATGCTGCTATCGTATAGACTAGTTAGTTGTTGTTGTTTAAACTATGAGTTGGTAAAAACTTAGAATGTTTAGTTCTGCAAATATTGCTCCTCCTGGCTTATACATTTTGCATAATGTGTTAAAAGCACAAGGAGTTGATAGTCTTGTACAGATGCAACTTGACAATGTATTGACTTTCTAAGTTAACAAAATAAAATTGAAAAGCAAGTCACATAAAGCAACAATCACTACTGCAATCACACATGTATGTTGTAAGTCATCGCTTTCCCTGCCCCCACCCACCACACACAGAACTTGCCCCACACATTCTCTCAGAAACACAAAATGAACTACGAGATTTACTAAATTACAGCCACAACAGCAGCTAACTGCAGCAGCCACAGGATTTCTTTCAAGTGAAGCACTGACCCTTTGCATTTAAACACTGAACACTCTGAGCGTTTTAGATAGTTTCAGTCATTCAGGCTCAAGTTGAGTACAGGATGCTTTTGCAGGTTACATGAATGCCATCATCTGCAACAAGACAACGTTCTCATTACTCGTTACAAAATTCACAACAATCCACACATCACCCCAGTGGTTTGTTATTTTTGGTGTTACTTTTCAAACTTCTGCCCCACATCGGCAAGTTGCTAAAAAGGACAAAAAAAAAGAAAAAAAGGAAAAAAACCCCACATTGCCTCCATACCTACAAAAAATCCTTGGCTTCTCCAGTTAGCAAAAATACAAACCATGGTATCCTCAGTGTTGGTTTGCGGGAGGGGGGAATCATAGGATAGAAAACACAGTTTCTGTAAGTCTCTAAAGCACAACCCTGTTGTTCCTACTTCAAAGTTATGAGATTTACTGAATGAAGACTGGACAAGTCATTCATGCTTTTCTCCTGCATTCAGAAAGGCACTGATAGATTACAGTGTTAAGTATTTATCTCCCAGTTCTTAAAGAACAAAGCCTAATGTGCAGAAAGCTGAAGTCTCCGAATAGCAGAAGTAGTTGTAGACACTGCGATGCTAAGAAGATAGTAATAGTGGTAGGGCTACAGTTACGAATGAAAATAACTGCAATTAAGATGCAAAAAAGCAGTGGTACTACTAAGACAAGCACATGCACATCCATTCTTGATTTGACAACACAATCTAGTCTAGTTCAAATAGCCAAGAATTTAACAGTTTTTTGGGGGGAAAAAAAAAAACAATCTTCAACAGGACAGCGGTGTCCTCATCTATAAAATAAGCAAGAAGAGAAAGATAAATACACATCTGAATCCATTAACTGAAGAGGAAACTCAAGTTGTTGTTTTAGAGCTACAGACCCTCACGAAGGATAGTTTTCCATCTCATGTTACTTTTAAATCATCTGTTCTACTCTGCAGTTTTTATAGTTGAGTTCGAGAAAAAAGCTCCTCCTCACACGGATCAGCCCATTCACTTCCACCTTCTGAAGCTGTGTCTTCAGAGCTGGAGCTATCACTGGAGTAGATCTTCTTCCTGAAGCCATTTGGTTTTGCCTCAGCATTTATATCATCTGCACATCTCGCTTCATAAACTGAAGAAACCTAAGGATTTAAACTGACAGTGTTGATGGGGAACAATAAAGAACATGCTCGCTTTTTTCTGGGCTGGAAGGTTATATAGTTTTGTAGTTGTTCTACAATTCCAGGGCAAGTCCCTCTTTCCTGACTAGAAAGGACTGCAGAACAGCAGGGAGGACAGGTGGGGCTCTTACTATTTTTTTCCTATTCCTTCATTTTAGGATTTGCACAAAACAGCAAGAGAATCAAAAGCGAACGCAGTTAGAATGCATCGTTACCACAGCTCATGTTAGAAAATTACCGTAGAAGTTATCTCCAAAACTTTGTAGAAAGTATTAAATATCAAGAAAACAGCACAGATCTGAATACACTGCAAGCAAACCCAGTATGTTTTCAGCTGCATCAGTGAAGCTATAGCGAGCATGTCAGAATGTACATTTAAGCGCTACCATCACTATGAAGTTTAAAGGTATATCAGTAAGTGCACATGTACATTAATTTTTTTTCCCTACAGAAAAAAAATCAGCTTTTTTGCTCGCAACAGTTCAGAATTCAGCACACATTCTGTCTGTCTGTGCCTCTAGTTACTGGTCCCTTCTGCCTTCACAGTGCACACCAGCCCACTCTTCTACACTCACTGAAGTTAGAAGCTGAGGAAAGGAAGACTCATGTTTAACACACACGACAAGCAAAAGCCAAGTGTTCCCAAAGGAAACTGAGTTTGCTCAACTACTAGAAGTACAACTGCGCGTACGAGGGTTGGACTCCCCAAAGTACAACCCTTGGAGGAATTTTCAGAAGAATGCTCCAGACACAGAGGAGGTTAAAAAACAAAGCAAGGAAAGAAAAGAAAAGCTTTTGAAGGTTTTCGTAGGAATTTCATTTGAGGCCAGACTGAAAACTGTGATGAAAGCAAAGGTGTAGTAGCACGCCCTTATAAAATGAACAAAAAAACCTCCTCCCCCAAACCAATGACAAACTTACCATATTAAAATCTAAAAGATGTTCATCATCATTGGGTATTTCCTTTACATCTGCAAATTCTCCTACACCATTCTCTCCCTTGGCATTTGTATAACACTCTTACATTGTGTTTGTGGGGGTGTTTCAGAGGAAAAAGGAAGAAAAAACAGAATTGAGGAACACTGTTATTTACATTTAGCCAAAATGAAAGCATCTAGAGAAGTACTCTTGAAATTCACACTCTAAACCATGTAAACTCTGTGCTTGTCAGGGGTTTTGGTCTGACATCCTTAACAAGATCAGCATAATACCTTATGGAAGCATCATCAAATCTTACCTGATTAACCAAATAATAAAAAAAAGCAGCTACTTAGTTAATGAAAACATCTAAAATAGTAAGGTAAGAGCAAGAATTACTTTTTTCTTATAAATGCTTCAGTACATTTTTCAATTCTGATACTGCATGGTCTTTTTAGATCGTTCCTTTTTTCTATACCCATAAAAAATACACTGCAACAGCAGCCTGATCCTGACTGAAGCTCAAAAAAAAAACCCAACTCACATGAATGGCTGTGGTTGCTACTTACCAGAGTAAACTTCCATATATATAATACCAACGCATGTCATATAGATATATATGGATCACAAGCATCAACACCCATATACAACAAACACTCAAACAGAAAACTGGATGGAGCTAAAGACTCGTGAAAGATGACATTAGCTCTGAGGATGAGGTCTGGTTTTGTTAAACTTAGTCTAAAGGAGGAAATCCTCGAACTATTCCACTTCACAGAAACTCTGCCACTGTATCAGGCAGGTTCTGGACTTCCCAGTATTTTATACCGTATATTCTGTCTTCCTCTGAGCAAGGCGGGTGGTGAAACACTTGCACAGTTTATGCAGGTTCGCCAGCAGATGTCAGCAAAGAAATGACACCAGTCACTCACAGGAATTCAAGGACTACTCTGTGTAAAGTACATAGTCAACAGTGTGGGTCACTGCGCTTGCTATTAGACCAGTAATACCTCTGCAATGATCACCGTGAAAAAAACCCCACAGTTTTACAACAGGACACTAAATGCCTTCACTTTGTAAATACTGAGGGTTTTTTCTGACATGGGAGGTTCTGTGACCGGTCTAGGAGGCAAATCACAGTCCTGAAGGGATCGCTCTGTAGCTGGGAGTGAAGCAAGTTCTTCTCGAAAGTAACCCAAACTGTCCTAAACACCAAAGTAAGGGCATTTAGGCACCGAGAACACAAGTTTAGTTTGTTGCACTTTAAGGTGCACTCCGAAAATAGTTCAGTAATAACTACTGGCTAATCTACTTCCAGATTATTAAGGGACGAGGTCTCTGATCAAAAGTTTATTGCACTGAGCCTCTGCCAAGAGAAAGCATCAGCCAGACCGTCAATTTGGTATACAGAATGCTCCTTCTTAGCTCCTTGCCTTCCTTCTGGAAAAGGCAGACTGGTAGGCAGGCCAAAAGAAGCCCTCTGGATTCTTGCCTGCCCGCTGGAAAGTGGGGCTTGGGCCGGCTGTCAGATGCTACGGATTCTTGGGAGGCAACAGAGAGTGCTGGAAGCCCATCTGCCTCCTTCCGCCTGCCTACCAAGGCTGGGCTGACTCTGGGTGGGGCAGAAAAATTCCCAGATTGTCCCTGTGAAAGGAGAGGCCAAGGCGCAAACCCCTCTCCTTCCCAGCTGGAGAGAAATTCCAGGCATTCACTGAATAGCTGGCGTGTTAGTTAGAGGAGCCAATGAAAGGCAATTACCATGTTTTCACATTCTTATAAAATTACCGACCTAGTAAGTATTATTCAGGTTGAAACATATTCAAAAATGTAATGAAATATTTTCAGAATCAGATATTAATATTTTATTTACTTAATTGCAGGCTCTGGAATTAAGTAAATTTGCATAAATATTAAGACTATTTTAAAAGCTCTTTCATTTAAAAACTACTTAGAAGCATGCTAGAGATCTATTACAAATGTAACTGGAACATCCCAGTTCTCCCTCAGATGAGGGAATTTATTGTGGAAGTTTACTGTTTCTTTAAAAAATACAGATGGCGGTTCCAATTCATCTGCAGCAACTCCAATCCCTAACAAAGAGCGTTTCTTTCTAACACAGGTGCAACAGCAAGTGAGTTCAAACAGGCATAGCTGCTTACCTTCACACTGTGATGCAGGAAAAAGGGGAGAATAGAGCGCCTTTTCCCACCAGCATTGCTTTTCCTGGCTGCCACTCATTCTCTGCAGATTAGTATTCAATATAGGAAAGCGTTTAGACAATAATCACACTTCATTTTGTCATAAATAATATACTTACATGTAAAGGAGGGAACTCTGGTATTACAACCAATTTGTTAGGTCGTATAGACCACATTGTTCAATTTTTAGTATCAATGGGAAAGGATTGTCAAACTACAACAGCATCGCTTATCTGAACTCTTATAGCCAATACGAACTCCGCGCAGGGGCTCATACTTTGCCCACACAGAGCTGTACAAATCCAGAACAAAAGGATGAATTCCAGCCCAACACTTCAAAATCTAAGTACAAACCAAAGGGAACAGATACCTACCCAAGAGATGAAAATACAATGAAACAACATTAGTCAACATGACAAACAGTTCAGCATAAAACAAAACAGAAAAGAAAGCAAACAAAAAGCTGCAGAATTTAAAGTCTGGAAGGGTGAACTGGCAGTGCCATTACCATCAACGGGATAACATAAAATTAAACTAGAGAATTAATGTGTCAGCGTGAGGAAAAAGTGGTTATGAGGATGATTAACAGTTTGTCTTTATGCTAAAAATCATCTCAATGTACTCACTAAAAATGCCTAAATACTCCCTCCCCCATTTTAATGCTATTTTTTTACCAGAGCCCTTTCTTTATGAAATTAATGGCTAAGGCTGAAATACCAGAGGCTTTTCACAAGAAATATGTCCTTAGTTTTATGACTGCATCTCTGGTAACCCGACTAACCTTCAAAAGACTATGCTAGCTTGTAACATGCCCTGTAGATATTAGGTAGAATGATTCAAAAACAAACCATAGGGCAACTAGGTGCTAAAAACACTAGCAAATGAGCTTCAAAACCGAGTTTTTATCCAGCCTCCTCCTCTGTAAACCTGAGAACATTTAAGCATGGAAAATTAACAAACCTACTTTTGTTCCTTAAGCTACTGTTGAGCTACGAAATTGTAGAACCTAAACTTACAAATGCTTATTATTTCATAAAAAGAAGTCCCTCTCAAACCAAATGAGCAACTCAAGAGTGCTCTATTCAGAAGCATGTGCCAGATAAAACATTTTCATGTGAAATTCTGCTACAATGAACAGTGAACTTATCCATGCTGGTTTCCTCTCGTAACAGCCCTTTTGGAACCACTCTCCAAAAGCTCAAACCCCAACTCCAGAAAAGGGAGTTCTTAGAAAGTAAAAGAAAAAAAGAAAAAAGAGAAAAAAAGCTCAGGGGTATCTGAAAAAACAGGATTTACTAAGAAATATGTGTGTTTAGAAATCCATCACAGAAGCCTCGCTCTGCTGCTGGCTATAGATAGAGGCATCCAAACTCCATAGACACAATGCTTCCTTAACTTCAAAGTTTCCCACGTCGGTGCCACACCTGCACTCCCATCTGCGTGCACAAGGAGCTGGGTCAGTGAGCCCCAGCGGGCCACAGGCAAAGCCAGCTTGGCTCTGGCAGGGAAACCCGGGGCTAAGTCACCACCAGAGCCCACGGACGTGCTGCAGGACAGCTCGGTGCCTGGACTGACGCTGGCTGCAGGCTGCCTCAGCTCCTGTGCCCTTCCACCAGTGCCTCGTCAGTCAAAGCCAGACGCACGTCTCCTGGCGGAATGCAGCAGCAGCCCAGCAGGACTTGAGCTGGAGCTCAGACCTGGTCCTCTTGCCCCGACAGTGACCCCCACGCAGTGATGTCTGTTCTTTCTAAACCAGCATGAAGGCCAGGTGTGTAAAGCAAAAGGCCAGATGTGGAAAGACCCGCTATCCATACTAAATCCATGTGGGGGGTTTGTTTGGGAAGGGATTGGGAGCACGAGCTGGTGTCCATTTTATACATTCACTGAAAGAAAACCATTTTAACATCTACAGTTGTGTAGATGTTTGCTATAATTGCACAGTCTGTCACCATGAAAATTTCTGTGAATTAAAGCAATACTCCCAGTAAGTAAACATGAAATACTAACTCCAGCATAAAACCATGTCTCTACTTTCTGTTGTTGGCACTCTTTCCCTTTTAAAATGGCACTTTCCATTTATGCCTCCTCCTCTCTCACACGTACACTTCCAGTGTTTTATGAAAAGCTTTATTAAATTTTCCAGCTACCCATCTAAATAGCTATTATTCTCAATGGTACCGGTGTCAGAAATTGCAGGTGGAAGCCCTTCCTCTCTGAAACGATGCATGTCTGTTTTACTTTATTCTTAAGCAGAGCTCAAAGACAGTAAGGCAAACCCAACTGCAATGCTGTTCCGCTCCCAGTCTTGCTGCAGGTCTGAGAGAAGACTGCTGGGTTTCCTTACTTGTCCTCCAGCCAGACATATGGTAACGGAGCCTCCTCTCAGCCTCTGCTCGGGGCAATGTCAAATCCCCCGAGGACTTCAGCATTCACAAGCACAAACACTACTGCAATGTTACAGTTACGCAAGATTCTCCTGCGCCAGTTCTGGCTGATTTCAACCACAATTGCCTATGAATTTTCAGTACATTTGGGTCAGAATTGTGCAGTTACATGTAGAAACTAAAACTCAATTCTGCTTCTGTCCCCCTCTCACCTCTCATACTGAGAGTTACGCCAACAGCAGAAAAAAATAATTTGAACGTTTGCTATTATTTGTGTAAGAGTTTGAAAGAGTAAAATAGTTTCAAAACCTTAAAAAGCACTTTTTAAAAGTCTTTCACTGGCACCTAGCTCACATTTGTTCCTTCCAACAGAATTTTATGTCTGTTTTCTCAAATGATCCTTCCTAAGAACTTCATACAACAGCAGGGCTGTCCACTTAGGCCTTTCGTCCTAAATTTCAAATTAAACCTCTAGTATACAAGAGAACAACCATTCTCTGAAAACATCAGTACAAATACTTTCTAAAGGAATAAAAGCAAATATTAGGGTTTTTTCAACTAAAAAAACCTAGTGCTGCTTCAAAGATCAAATTACAGTGGAACGACTAATCTGGCTGGAGTAAAGCAGCCAACATGAAGGAGAGATTCTGTGGGCCTAAGTGGAGAACGACCATTTTAAACAGCGTATTTGAACTCCAGCATCACGATGGAAAAGCAATTCAATGTTTTAAGGATACAACTCAATAAAAGGGAAAACAATCAGAGAAGCGAAAGATGTTTCCTGCACCATGAATGCCATTTCCTACAGCCGATTTTTCCTCACCTGTTCCACTCACACACATACTTGAAGCAATGCAGCCAAGGAAGATTACAGTTCTACCCAGCTTTATCGTATTGCTGCTTTCCTCACGAGACTGCTATGGGCAGCAACACTCAGTCCATTAGCTGATGAAGCTGGACTGTGAGGACGGAGCAGAAGATCATATTGTATCGATCTGGGGAAAAGGACAAGCCGCTCTGGCAACCACACTGCAGACTGGGGAGCTGGGCCTACCAGAACGAATGCCCGAGAGGAGCGTTTTACTCTTTTGCTCCTTTTTCTGGTGTGAACTGTTCCATATTCACTACAGCAGGGACAAATCCAACACCACGGTTTTCAACTGTGACCAGCAGGCAGCCTGACAAACAGCACATGTGAGCGGTACTGCTGAGAGCTGAAATTTAACTGTAGCTTCTGTACGAGAGGACACTAAGCCAACTTTTAGAAATATCTCTGACAGAAGCATTTAGGCAGGTGAGGAAACAATGACTACGAGAGTTGGGAAAGACCAGGTCTGGAAGTATGAAAGCACAGTTCAAGGAAAGAGACCCAATCACATGATAAAATGATACCGGTACTGTCACATCTGCAATGTGAGGTTTTATTACCCGAATGATAAATGCGCAGATGGAAAAGCCAAGGAACAAAAGGGAGGAGAAATGTGGAGAGGGAAGGGGGTGGGGTTCCTTCTTCCTCTCCTTATGTATACAGATGTATTAAAAGGGAAGTTCATGTTGAGAAATTTAAAAAATAATTATTTTATTTATATTTTTATATACGTGTGTTGCTTTTCAGGTAGGAGCTTGGTTGCTCATACAAGTAGTTCATTAAAAAATTATTCCTTCTTCTTCGCAGAAAAGAACAGTTTTATTTTGCAAACTCACATAAATTTCTTAGAAAGCATTTATGAAAATGCAACCCATTTTTCTCCTCCACCAAGAACTAGTATGGGATGTGCTTAACAACTTAAATCTTACTTTATCAACAATCTGCATAGGGGGAAATATTAGTACGAATTTTTTTGCTGTTCCTTAGCTAACACTTTTGCATGACATAGCAATCATTCTTGCGGATTTCCTTGCTTCCATCACAAGTTTTTCTCTACAGTTACAGACAAAAGTCCACAGCAAGTTCATACGGCAGATTAGTTGTTTGCTAGTTTGAAAAGTTACATTCATCAGAACTTTATTATTCAAGCATCTTCTCAGAGCTGGGGTCTACAGTTTTAAGGACCATCTGCCCAAAGGTCTTGAAAAAAGGGCACTTCCAGTATCTTATGAAAAGTTTTATTAAATTTTCCAGCCACCCTTCTAAATAGCTATTATTTTTCATCTAAATTGATGTGCCTTTCAGGATAGGCTACTGGGGCTTTAGATACTAATTTGAAAACACCAGCACTGAGTATTTCTACTCCTTCAGCACACATGCTGATGAGGATCGAGGCAGTGGCAGGAGTTTTGCAGAATCTGAACAGAAAAAGCACTAAAGCTTCATTATGATCTGAATGTTATCTGAAGTGTTACGACCGACAGCTTCATAACCAACCACAGAAAAAGTCAGTCACATTAATCCGTAAGTACAAATTTCCTTGAACCTGCTCTGCAACCCCTCACTAGCAGAAGGAGTAAGGAACACATGAATAATTTAGAATTCAAAGCAGCACTGAACCCATCGAGTCCCATTCCAAAGGATTCATCAGCTACCCAGGCAAGGTACATCTGGCTCAAGAAGCTGGTCACAAATGAACAAAGGAAGCAGAGTCTAGACTGTATATTCTTCAAACCTATTTGGCAGTCACCTAATCCTTGAATTTCACTGAAAAGGTATGTGTAAGGGACCCTGTCAGATCATCTAGTCTCTACTCTTGCACAAAGCCAGAATCAATTACAGTGCATTATTCCCACACTAAATCGCTTCAAGACAGAATTTCCATTGCTTCCCTAAAATTAATTGAGCCTTACAGTAAGCTCATTTTCTGGTTGGAATTCTTTTTCTTCAATTTCCCTTGCTGTGATTTACAGTCATCATATCCATTTCCTTTGTGTTTACCAGAGCCTACAGGAGAAGGACAGCTTTTTCCTTATTTCCTGTAACTATGAACATGGCTTCTGCAAAACTGCAGGGTTCTTCTTCAAGTTTCTCTTTTTTTTGAGATAAAACAACCCCAGTTCCTTCATGCTGTTTTCAAAAGTAGTGATCTTTGTGTTGCTCTCAGGACATCTTTCTTGACACAAGGTACTGGGAGCTGAGGCTAGTACTCCAGCAGAAGGCTTTCCAGTTCCAGCTACAGAGGAGCAATTACCTCCCCTCTTACAGAAGGGCATTCTTGTTTATATATCACAACGTTGCTCTCTCTTGCAGCGTGTCAATCCTGATTTATGCTCAGCTTATGACCTACTTGAAGATGCGTTTCTGTTTCACATCATTTCCTCACCTGTTACTCCCCACACAATGTTTGTGAAGAGGATTATTATTTTCTTTAGAAGTTTGTATTTGTCCCTGCTGAATTGCATTTTATTTTTCAGACCATTTCTGCAATTTAGCAACCTTTTAATTCCAATCCTGTCTCCCAGTGTAGCTGCAGACTTTCCCAGTTTGACATCATCAGGGATTTTCAAACATGTATTTTATGCCCCAGACCAGAAAAAGTAATCATCCCCCTTGCCCTCTAGCAAGCCACTGACTGTTGAGAGTGCAATCTTTTTACCAAACCAGCACTTAGAAACTTCCTTAGTTCCTCACGCATCTATGCCATTTACAGTTTAAAACATTTCTTTAGAGAATTTGAGAGTCATTGGTAATACCCCAAGTTCCATTTTCCTCTTTAAAAAGATAGAAATGTGTTTACTGTTTATATATTTTCTATCTTCTGTGTGTTCTCAAACAAGTATTCTACTAGGCTCTTTTCAAATTGGTTGCTGCTCCTCGTGATATTTAGCTGAATATTCCTATGAGCAGCTGCAAGTGTAATTTATCTGTACTACTACTTTGCTTAATTGTCTTTTCACCAACAATTCAAACAATGACAAGATCCACACTAAACAATACCTTTTTGACATCTTTTCATAGCTTTCTAAGCTTGCTAGTTCCATCTCTCAGAAATACCTTTCAGTCATTTTTCTGTTCCTAGGACTTTCAGGTGTAACAAAGCTTTATTTTATTTGCTTACTTTAAACTTTTGGTTTTTTCCCTCATGATTTTTGTACTGTCATTGTGAACTCTTATCTTTTTAAGGTCCTTCTCATACAAGATACTTTCACCCTTCAAAATCTCAGCAAATTAATGTCTCATTAGTTAGAAAGTTAGAGCTCAGTCTTTGTAGGTGTCTTCAACACCTGCCACGACCAGCACATATCAAGAACTATCTGGACCAATCTTTTTTTGGAGAGCCCTAAAATGACTCTCTTTTACAATGAAGTCCTTTGCTTTGTATGTGGCTGACTCTATGCTCTGAAATGTGTTTCCTACTTGATTCTCCTGATATTTAGGCACAAAGCAGACCCCTCTGAATTTTGGCTCCCTCTCAGCACTACCTAGGTTTATGGCAGGTTAGCTCCTACACTACTGCCCTCAGACCCAAGGTATGTAAGGCATCCCTCTTCCCTTCCTCTCCACAGCCCTTCCTAAAGGAGTCACACACTCACACTGCATTAGCACCGCCAAGCAAAGTACCTCACCAAATCTAACAGGCCAATTAAGTCATGAGATCCATACACACCTACGGGTTTTGCCAGTAAAATTTCCTCATCCCCAAATGCATTGTTCTCCCCACGTTCAGACCTTACAAGTTTGTACAGATGCCAACAAACCCCACAAGTCCCTTTATCTACCTCAAGGACCCAACGCTACGAGCATTCTTAGGGCACACCTGCTAGATCAGACCCCATATAAAACTTGTTGATAAGAGATTCAGTGCTGTTGCACTCAAGAGACCATGACCCGGACCAGACTGTGTACTTACCCACAACTCCACAGCTAAACGGTAAGAGCATTTACTTGGAAGAAAAAGGACTGTACTTCAGAGGGCATTTTTGTGGGTTTTTTTGTTATTGTTGTTTTGGGGGTGGGTTGGTGGGTTTTTTGGGCTTTGGTTGGTTGGTTGAGTTTTTTTTTTTAATCTTAAGGCTAGGTATATAATTATCATGAACTTCTGCAGGAGCTATCAACAAATTCCTGCTGCAAAATATGCTATAATTATAAAATAAGTGTTGTAATACAGACAGTAAGAGGAAGGAAACTGAACCAGATTCTCCTACAGTCTTACAAATAGGAGGTGTTCAAAGATGTGTGTTTGCACAGCACACATGCAATTCAAGCTTATGTGATACAAAGCAGAACGTGTTACTATTACACTGTGGTCTACATTAGTATTTTCACATCCATTATTTATGCAAAAATACTGGAGGTACCTCAGAACACAATTCAAACTTTATGTTAGATAACAGTGAGTTAAACAGTAACTTTAATTTTTTCGTAAGTCAATAAAAGGAAGCACAGAAGTTTCATTTAAAAAAAATCCTTTACAAATATTGATCTATATTAATCAGTCCATTCCGTATCTCTGCTCAGGTTAAAACTCTTTTTCCCATGGATGTACATGTGGGATGCCCAGGAAGAATGCTTCTCTTAACCTGTTCTAATTCTAAGTATTTTATATTGATTTTGTTTAACGCTCATGAAAATAAGTAACATCACTCTTAAAAAACCTCGTATGCATAAGACATACTTGCATGACAGCTGCACCCCTTCCTGCGCACGGTATGGTCATCATCTTTACTGATTAAAGTTTAGTTTATAACCAACATATTAAAATTGTTTTAATGCTTTAAAACCCTCTCTTCTTTTACAGACAGACTTTACTGCAATAATAAATTTAGATTAAATGTTCTCAAGCCAAGAAGTCAATTACCTTCAGATGCACTCTACTGGCTCTTACAAAAGCCCAGAGTGTGCACACATCCTCTTGAGATGTGCTAGACACGGGAGGGCTAGGTAGCCCAGTCCTTCTGAGTTTAGGTTGTGATCAGGCTCCTCAAGCCCCCTAGGAAGAGCTTAATTGCAAACCAAGTTGGAGTCTGGACCGCAGAGATGGTTGTTGGCCCTTTGTACTTCTCAGTGGCTTGTAATTTTGAGGCTATGAAAACGCCTACAAAATCTGAGCAAGGGAAGCAGATAGTTTTCCTCTTGCACTAAGGAACTTGAAGAAAATAACATACCAGAGCTTTCTAAGTACTCTTCAGTGCCAAAGGTTTTTTCCAAGCCTCATAACTATCATGAACTATGGAACCACTGTAAACTTGTCTTATACCACACACTTACTACTTTCTTGAATGGATAAGCAGTTGAAGTGAAGATGAAAATAAACATCCTCACGTGGCATTATGCATCCAGAAAGGAGATCTGGAAAGGGCTGGGAGGAACTTTTGACTCTTGCTGTCACAAATAACTGTACTATACCATTTGTTTATTCATGATGAAGTCCGATTCTGCTTACTCCTGGTAAAAGGTAATTCCAGAATCTGTTCTGACTTACAGTCCAAGTTTATTAATTGTTTTGGTGACTCTTTTTCAAGGCCTGGCATGAACACAGAAACTTCCCAGACCCCAGAAAAGACTTCTGGAGCCACTTCACCTCTGCCAACTTAACAGAGCAGCAGGAACCAAGATGTCTAGAAAGGGTCTGGAAAAGTCACAAATTTGATTCTCCTCTGCAAGCACCAAACATCAACTTATTGACACCAGGAAAAGAAGCTGCAAGAGCAATTAATTTAAAGGAGGACGAGAGGAGAAACAAATGGGGAAGAAGGAAAATAAGGAACTCTGATTTTGTTCAACAAAAAGGTTAGTTTCAGTTTTAGCAAGAGAAAGGTTCGCTTTCCCACACATGAATTTGCGTTTCAAACTTCTAATTGATGAGGATACAATCGCACAACACAAGCAGGGTCCAACCCTTCAGTTGAAAATGAAAAAAATTCCCTCCTAATGTAGAAACTACAACCGAGTATGTGGAAGAGGCTGAACAGGAAAAGAAAATGTAAAATGCAACTTACAACTATCCAGCCAATACCTCTGGGCTGGCTGCACAACTAAATTATTTTGTTGGTCAAATATTTCTTCTCAAGAGCAGAGGGAGCTCACAGCAAGAAAAACCTGGATATTTTTGGATGGAAAGGATTTTTGCTATCATTACTTAATCTATGGCTATAATTACCTGAAAGAAAACTCTGAGCTTAACCCACAGTACTGTGCTAGTGATGGATATTTTGCATCCGTGTTTTATTTCGTTTCATGTCTATGCTGACAAGAGAACATCTTAATTTCCAGACAATTAAGCCTTTCTACAAACCTTTCTTTGCTGAAGGTTACATTCAACAATTCAACTCCAAATTCCTCTACTTGGAAGTAACTATATTGAAAAGACTGACTTCAGTTCTTCCATTTCAAAATTTTAAAATAGGTTTGAATTGAAATCAGTAATATCTCATTACTCAAACTTTATGCACATTTTAACATATCATATGTAAATCAAATAAGCTAAAAACCTAAGGTAAACATATTTTAAATCCATGTGACTGTACACATGCATGTATTTCTAAAGGTATGCAAGATGACACTGTTAATGCCTGAAGATGGTTAACTTTTCACAGAATCACCGATAGATTGAGGTTTGAAGGGACCTCTGGAGATTGTCATGTCCAACTGCCCCTGCTCAAGCTGGGCCACCTAGAGCAGGTTGCCCAGGACCATGTCCAGATGTCTTTTGAGTGTTCTCCAAGGATGGAGACTTTACAACCTTCCTGGGCAACCTGTGCCAGCGCTAGGTCACCCTGACAGTAAAAAAAGCTTTTTCTCATGTTCCGATGGGACCTTCAGTGTTTCTACACAACTGTATTTTCCAGAGAGCTATACAATGACAAACATTTAAATTGAACTGTCACATGACAAATTGCTGGTTATCAGCTGCCAGCTACAAACTCTGTAATTTTATATATCCACATACCTCTTCAAGTTCTCCTGAAGAAACAGGATTATCCTCGTACGTGGGGAAATGGCACCCTGCTTTACAACTGCAAAACCTGCTAGTCTCCTCACGTGGCTCCACTATTCTGCAGTTTACTTTAGAGCTCTCCACGGCCCTCCCATCTAGAGATTCTTTCATACTGCACTCTAAACAGGGATCTTGGTTTCCTACTGGCAACATCCCAGACGACTCTTCTTGGGAATCCAATGATGTTTGTGCACTCTTCTCCATTCCAGACTTTTTTAATCTGGGAAGGAATTTTCCAGATTCGAGCTCCGATTTTCCATAATAATGCCCTTCTTTTTCTGCATCTTCTTCCAGAGGTTTGAGATCTGCTTGTGGATCCTCAAATACATCTACTTGAGAAGGGACAGCAATACCTCCCTCATCTTTTTCTGACTCAAATTCTGATTCACTTCCACCACCTGGAGAAAGTTCAGATGCAGAAATTGGGCGAAAGTGAGTCCTTGGAGAAATCCGTATAGCCCTGTACTGCGTTCGATCAACACCACATATCCTGGGGTGTAAAACCTCACTGTCTGAATCAGAGCACAGAATTGACTTAGGTTTAAAACTAGGGCTGAAAGATGCAATTCCTTCTGGCTCAAACGAACACTCTACATGAAGAACTTGTGAAAATGGATTGTTCAGGTCAAAGGAAGAGAATGAGTATTCAAGCCCTGGTTCTTCAACTTGAAAGTTACCACAAGCTCCTAATAAGTCTTCATGGAAGATAAAAGAAAAACCCTTATTTAATCCGTTATCTCCACTCTTTGATTGCTCATTCTGCTCAAACGATACAAATGGCCTCCATAATTGCCTATGACCAGGGGCAAAGCTATTCCCTGGAGTCATAAATACATCTGTACCAGCTATTGTCACCACATCAGAAGCTGCACATTGCAATAAGCTCCCTTTCGAGTGACTAGGTGGCACCACTGCCCATTCGCCATCACTGTTAAATGTTTTGAGCTCCCCATACACGCCACCAAGTATAAATGAGTTTTCTTTATCCTGGTTAACATCCCAAGGTTTTGATGGTGTAGTATAGTCACCACCATCTACTTTTGATAAATCATTTGAGACAAAGGCTCTCTTCTCTAAATTCTCCTTTTGACCTTCCCAGAGATGATACTCTGATCTCTGCACTGCTTTATTGGGCTCCTGGAGGGTTTCAACTTTTGCTTCTGTATCCAAACAGCAGCAATAGTTATTTACATCAGTTGAAAACAATTCATCTTCTATTCCTTCTACTTCTACCATCGCTGCAGAATTTCTGTCTGTCATATTTGTCCAAATATCTTTAATAACCCCTGAGCTGTAGCCATCTCCATGTGGACTGCTTTCACTACACCCTTGTGTAGTTTCATAGTCTTTACTTTCTGTTTTTTGTTCTAGCTGAATACCACAGACAGATTCTAGCTTAGATTTTTTTTTGAAAATCAAAGTGGGCATTTCTCCTAAAGTTCTAGCTTGTTGCTGGCAGGTTTCTTCTGGCAAAAAATCTAGAATTTCTTCATCTACATAACTCGAAGACACTCTAGGAACTACATAATTAATATCTTCTGCATTAAATTGCGTGGATTCTTCATACGGAATATTTAAAGTCTCATTGTCTGAACGTGTTTCTTCCGAGTGTGACCATGGACTACAGGTTCTTGTTGAAAGATTGGAACAGTGTTCATTTTCATCAAAGGCACTATTTTTGGTCCATATTAGCAATCTAGACTGTGTTTTCCCAAGAATATTAGCAGTGCTACTAGAATCTGCATTTTCATTTCCCAAGTTGAGTGTTTCAAAAGAAAATGGTAAAACAGAGTTACTGCATTGCACTTCAAACACTGAAAAACAAGAGTTTATACCAGACCCTTCATTAATATCTGAAAAGAGCTCTTGATTGCCAGCAAGCATGTGTGAATTAAGCATTGTGCTGTCTAAGATGGGGGAGAATCTGATCGGAGAATCTCCTCCAAAACTTTCCCCATCTGCATCACCAGAACTAGAAGATGAACAGCACTCCCAAAATTGAGCTAAATTACTAAGGTCTTGCAAGAACCACCCTTCAGCACCAACAGAGCTGGTCGAATCTGTCCATATTGCACTTTCCCCTTGCAACTCCATTCCATCTAACACTATGCAACATTCTGCCTCAAAATCAGTTTTTTCTTTACTCTTTTGTCGAATCATATTTAAAATCCGACTTTCCCCTTGCATCGCATCTGAGGCACCAGGATCCAACATGGATTGATCAATATCCACTTCATAGAAGTGTGTTAGTTCTGACAGATGAACATCATCTAAATATTTGTCGTCCTCTGGTTGAGAACAAACTGAGGTCCCAGCGAGGTCAATATCCTCATTTAGAACTGCAGGCATTTCTACAAAGTGACCATCGATGAAAGTACCTGCTGCGAGGTATGTTTTATGAATATTATTGTTGCTAATACAAAGACCATGCACTGATTCAGACAACTCTTCTACAGCCTCTGATGTTACGCCACATATATCTTCTCTGTTGCGGTATGTAGTCTCCAGCTTGCTTTTTCTGCTAAGAGGAACAAAGTACTCTGTAATCGGCTCAGTATACCACAAGGGTTCTTCTTTATATTCCTTTTCATTTCTGCTGTCTAAATACAAATCTTTTCCATCGCTACCGCCAGCTTCTTTTCTTCCAATTTCTTTTAATGGCCTTTTACCTCTTTTGCACAGCTGTTTGATGGACCCGCTGCTGCTGCTGCTGCTGCTTCCACTGTGGACTTTTCTATCAGCCTTTTCACCGGATTTCACTGAAAGCCTGCTTTGCCCATTACGCCCTTTTTTATTTCGAACCTCTCTTGTTTTGTGTCTTACTTTAATACATTTCATTGATGCCTTGTATTCACCTTGATTACCACTAGAACTTGAGCCACCCTCGCTGGATCCAGATGACCAGGAGCGAGGACGCATCTTTCCTTCAGACTTATGTCGGACTTGCTTTTTGTACAAAACAGGCTTCTCTTCAACAGTGTTGTTACTAAATTTGTTTTCTTTCTCATTTTTACTTTTCTTCTGCTGGGTTCTTTCCTGTACAGTGGTAGATACTTTATTACTTCTGTCTTTAGTTACTTCACTTTCGCTATTGCAGTCCTTTGGAGAAGATGTATCCGTGCTAGTTGGTGGAGCAGTGGATGAAGATGAGGAGCTAGAGTAAGAGCATACTTTGGATTTATTCCATACAGTCATAATTTCCTGCAGGCAAACTGGCTTTTCAGAAAGAGGAGGAAATGCTTCATAGTACCTGAAAGCAAAACAAAAAGGTGACGTTCAGATCATAGAACTTCAGACAGGCATTAAGATGAGAAAGTATTACTAAAACCACATCAAACCACTACCAACCTAACTGACAAAAAATCTAGTTTGTTCTACATATACGTGCCACTCATTGGACCATTATTTGAATGGTAACAAAGGCGAGATTAAGATAAAATTTAGAAGCACTTATATTAATATATGTTTAAAAATATCCTGCTGAGTAAAATAATCCCATTTTTAGGGAGTACTAAACTTCACTGTAGACAGAAATTGTGGATGCTTAAAACAGTGAAGGCCTGACTCCAGATTTGTTAGATAAGGTTGCAATTCACTACAGTTTTAAACATGTTTCATTTAGATTACAAATGAGGAAGTTCTGAATTTCAGTCAGTTCACAGTCCTGAGTTACAGTTTTTTAAATTCTCCTTTGCAAAATGAGACGCTATCTGTTAAGGCCTACATAGTCTGAGCATCCAATTGCTAAGAAAAAGCTATTGCAAAAAAAGATTAGTTCTTGAGTAGTTTAAGATGTTTAACAGTTTTGTGCAACAGCGTCAATGTTAAAATATAGTTTTCTGCAATGTTCATAGCATGTGTTTGACAGTAAGGAGATTTATATTGAATTGCATATATTCCAATGAAAACCTATTAAAAACCATTCAGAAGTCAGTTAAGTTAAACGCACATTAGCACAATCAGTTCCCTGAAGAGGTACCGTCCATTTAGCAACATTTCTACTAGACTACCAATGGTTATTATCACAAGATACAGAGACAGTTGCATCTCCAAGAGAAGTCAATGATAAAACTCCTGGGTACTTCAGTAACGCTGGACTCGGGAATGTGGTTAACTAGCAGACCACTTTGGTTATAAAGAGTTAAAGGTTACAAGAGGAGTTTGTTTCCCATTTCTGCAACAGAAGACAAAGATTTCTGAACCCAGGAAACCAATTCTCTCCCTGCAAGTCTAACAGGTCAATTAATGCTTTTAATGGCTTTTAATTTGTTTGGTTGACTTGGTCTTAAGGCAACTAAAATATAGTACAATACGAGTTCTGCATATAGTCAAAAGAAAGCAGTCAGGACTTTGCCGGAAATGAAACTAGCCCATAGCATCAAATGCTCATATTTAAATATATAAAGATTAACAAAGAAGATGGCAGGGAAAAAAAAAGTATTTCTTAATATCCACAAAACTCTGTATTCCCCTCTAAGTCAACTTCACTGTGTTAAAATAGGTGAGTAAAACGAGAAAACATAAAAGCATCTTGGATAATAATAATTTAAAAAATGCATACATTTCTACTTGATCCTTTGCTGTGGGAGATAAATCAGCCTCAGGAGACAAAGAGCCTTCTAACTTTTTGTGAATCTTCTCCTCTGTTTTGGAAGAAAAATTAACAGAAAAATTCAAAAAGCCAGTGGATTTTATAACAGTATTTAGCAAAAAGTACCAGGCCGTATACCTGTAATGGTAGTACATTTCCACAAAACGCCGTAAATCACAGAACAATTTATACTCTGGTTATTACACAAAAGAAATTACAAGTTACCACCCAAGATTCCAAGTTTTCCACAGTTGTAAAATCCTGCAAATTTCACCAAATATGACTGGCTGGTAGCTGCACGCAACTTCACGGTTAGCAACGCACCCACTAGGAGACTTCCTACTGAATTTTTAGTTATTTCATATCCAAATCCTTATCTCCTTCCTGCATTGCTACATATATAAAAAAAAGATTTTTTAAAAAAATTAACTATGTAACTAAATATTTTTATGAACGGTTGCATCTAGCTTCTCGTGTATTTCACCCCTGCAGTAGCAGCTGTGCTTTGGGTGGATGTAAACGCATATTTCCTGTGTGAGAGGTGACTAAAGAGTTCTAATCCTTTGTATTAAAACCTGTAAAATATTAAGAAAATGCTGTGAGATACACACTAACTTTACTTTTTTTCAAAATAAAATGGTCATCATCACCTTGGCTTAGTAAGAAAGCGTCACAGCATAGCACCATGAAATACTAAGAGCTGAGTAGTAATTACTGTTTAAAAATAGAAAAAGGGAATGGAAACTGCTAAAATTATGTTTTAAGCAGATAAATATTTATTCTTTATTTATTCCTATTTATATTACACAATAAGCACATAAATTTTACTGTAAGTGTCAAAGGCTGCTGCTATGTGCCTGAAGAAACATTTATGTGCAATGAACTTTCACTGCAGACACCACAATTTTGTATTACGCTCCCTGTCTTAAGCCTGATAACATCACGTCCCCATTATCATTCCCCTAAAGCCCGGAAATTTTAAGCACACCTCTCTGTGATGGCTACTTGGATGCTTTTCACAGGAATAGCTCATAACAATTTTGAGGCTAATCTACTTTTTGCAAGTACCAATACACAAAAGGAACAGAATCAAGCCCACTTTATTTTGATTTATTTTGGTGGCAAGGGGGGATGCTGAATATGGAATATTTACAGAAAAGCAGGCATAGCTGGATATGAACAGTTACAGCTTTTCATGAGGAAAACGCCATTTCCAAATGGCTATTCCTTAGGTAAACAAAGCATACTAGTACAGAATTGCTTAAACTATTTGAATCAAATCACTAAAATATTTTAAAATTGCATGGCCTTTATTAAGACCTACTGAATTAACAGCCTGCTCCCCCACCCCCATGTCTCAGAATGTTACACCGTTGATAAATACAACATACGGCCCAGAAGTTTAAAGATTTCTTCCTCACCTTGCTTACTCTGAAGGTCTTTCAGTCTGGAGCAAAGCTCCTCCACTAACGTTTCAATCCCAGAGCTCTGTACAACAAAACACATGTGGGGAAGAAAAAGAAAAGAAAAAAGAAAAAAAGAAAACATAACTTACTAAAAAGAGTATTTATTTTATAAAAAGACATCAATACAGTAAACATATCTTAACAAGCATGTATTTTTCTTTTTGCATAGTGATACGCATTAAAAAACAACAAAAATTATTTCTAGGTATAAATCCATTTCTATAGATACATTAATTAGAGATCAAAACGATTCCACAGAACACGTGGATACATTCACACAGAGGTTTCACACGACAAGTCCCACTGTCGCATTACTGCTTATCCAAGGTTTTGCAAACTCTGCATTTACTCTCTGCATTTACTGTGCTGTATCACTTCGGATTTAGCCAAGAGCCTCAGGATGGAAGTTCAAGAATCGACTGATCACTAAGGTGCATTTTAAAAAAGCTAAGCCTGACCCTTTTAGTGGCACAATTTATCCCTGTGAGAAAGAGACAGTTAAAAGGACACAGAAAATCAGCAGTGAAGGTGAAAAGAAGAGTATGAAGATGCATACACGCAGGTGGCAGGGAAGGAGAGGAAACATTTCCGCAGTATCTTTATGCAAAATTATCCCATAGTTTTTCCAGTTCACAGTGCCCAGGGTTTGTTTTTTTTTTCTTTTTAGATGTTGTGTTGTTTGCTAAGGAGAGCAGAGGGAAAAATAAGCCTCTCTTTTCCTCCTTTGTTCCTCCACACAAACCTTCCATACACTCAAGCTTCCTGTTAAATCCCATTTCAGTGTTATTCTCACATGCTTCTGCTTTTACCGTCTGCCTAGACTTGCAAGCAGTTCTAGATAAAACGACCGCACCAGAGCGGCAAAACACTGAAAAATAAACACACACACAAACTGGTATAATATACCACCAAGTGTCTCACAGGAGAAAACCCCGTGCTACTCTAACAGAATAAAAATTTAATTCCAGTCAGCAAAATACTAAATACCAACCTGCAGCCTGAAATGACCATTCCTGTTGGAAGGAAAACTAGGTGAGGAGGGTACTGTATAAATATTTGTGTTCTTAGTATTTTGATGCTCAGGGATCGTGCTTGGAGGTTACGTTTTGCACTTTGCAAAGAGAAGGCTGGAATCACAGCAAAACGCAGCAATCCGAAAGCGTTGAGGAGGACGCGAGAAGTCTCCTGCACGTTACCGCATGGCTGGGAAAGGTAACGAGGGAGAACTGCGCAGCTTCTTGTATCCTATGCACGGTCCCCTCAAGAACAACTCCAGCATCTTGTCCCCATCATACTGGAGGCTGGGACTTACCCAAACCTCCTACAACACTACATGATCTAGTGTGCATACAGTCATGGATCACGCATTCTCTCTCATGCATACCAATGGTAACGCAGGTCAAATGTTAAATTAAAGAAATGCCTAAAAGGGTTTGATTTGCTGTGTCACCACGGTGGTATAAAGATTTCATTTTTCCATGATTTAAGAGTTTCTTCTCTCTCCTGATTACTAGCTAGAAATTGCTGAGAAACGTGAATATATGTCACTAAAGCACAAGAAAATAATATGGAAAAGGAAATACTAATTTATAAAGAGAAACTAGCTTGTTTAATTCTCTGTCAGAAACACGCATTTGAAAAATCATATACTGAAGAAATTACTTATATGCAAACTTCTAAATTTTAATTATTTGCAGTCAAGTGAGAAACCAATTTTCTACTCGTAACTGCATTGCTGCACTGAAGTGCTAAATATAAACCTTTATGCCACACACTTAACTGAGAATGACTTAGCAATATTAAACTTTAGAAGGCGTCCCCTAGATCAGTAAATTTACCAACATAAATCAACTTGTTTAGAAAGAACCAAGTAGCACAGTAATACAGACAAACCTACGTAGGTGTAATAATCATCACTTTATGCCTATATCACTCCTGACTCCCCCCTCCTCCCCCCAAAAGGGCAACAGAGGAGGAGCTGGCCTTGTTTTTGCCTAGCTCTCCGAACCCTCTCATCGAAAGGACACCTGTGGCAAACACACAAAATCTAAAGAATATCAATTCACTTCCCTAACTTAATTATAACATCATGCCAAAAAAAAAAAAAATCCCCCAAACCAGCAACAATATGCTCACCATTACACCGAAGAAGTGAAAACTTTTGGAATCACACACTTAATTTCCTCCTGTACCATGAAACTAATACTTGAGTCAGCTGACGCGCTGCACGCCGTCCCGCAGAGCATGCTGATGTAGCTAGCGCTAGCTTTAAAAAAAAAAAAAAAAAAAAAAAAAAAAAAAAAGAGGGGGGGAAGCCACTGTGCAGAACGCCAAGTCTCTGGAGACCACTTGCCCAGCCTCTTACTGCAGTATAGAAAAACAAGCTGCAGACTTACTGTAACGAACGCCCCAGCCATTATTTCGTGTATGACAATGTTTTTCTCTGAACATGGGCTTTAGTTACTGTATTTGTGTCATCGTTCAAAGTTAATGCGTTGTAGTTGCAGCAACCCCACTGCCAGAAAATAATTCCAGACACTGGCTTGGTTCAGTAGCACACCATCAGTTAACAGAACGAGGTGATCTGCCTGAACTGCTTTGCTTATGTTCAAATTTAAAGACAGATCCCAAATAGTGCAAGTACTGGAGCACCTTAAAAACATTTTTCAACATGGAAGCGCTCAATTACAATTGCTTTTGTAATTCCTACATGAAAGGCTTAAATCTTGTGATTATCTGTAAGATTATTTAAGCTACTGATCCAGATGTCTAGTAACCCTTTTCTCTCATTCAAACTACAAAGGACAGCATGTTTTTTTAATTAATATTTTTCATTTTGCATAACAAAACTTCCTCCATAACGAAAACACACTTTATTCTGTTCTACTGTTTCCAACATATTTCTATTTCCTTCCCCTGCCTTAATTTACATCCAGTTCCATCAGAAGTTGTTCTTTTTGGCTTTTCATCGGCTGGCTGAAGCGAGGGAAGGATTACGTAAAGGATAGGTGTTATGTTACTGGCACAGGAGTGACTGAGCTAACAGATAAATTAAGCTTCTGAACTCAGCCAGCGTGAAGAAGAACAGTCGATCTGATTGCTGGAGTTACAGCACTCGAATAGCTGGTGTCGTCCTTACTGACCACGGCGACTCTATTCAGAGCCAAATTAACGTAGTTCTGCATATGAGGAATGACAGCAATTAAAAGAAACAGCAAAGCTCACTCACTTTCTTAGATATATATATACACATAAAAACATATGTTGGTTTTGGGGTTTTTTGTTTTTGTGGTTTTTTTGGTGGTGTTTTTTTGGTTTTTTGTTTGTTTTGTTTTGTTGGTTTTTTGGGTTTTTTTTTGTTTGGTTGTTTGTTTTTGTTTTTGTTTTTTACACACATGAACATATAGATATGTAATGTCAAATCTCACATCAAAGATCTTTTCAATATGCTTTACTTTGGAAGTAGAGCCATCAGAAATGACAAGTAGCAGCTCATTAGCTTAAAGCAACCCAATTGCTTTTGTACATACATTCACACACCTGTATAGCTGCAGAAAATGTTCCCAGAAGGTATTACATCTACAAATTTAGTTATTTCTGAAATATTTTTATAAATTTAAAATAATTGGTTTAATTAATTGTGAGCCATAGAAACAGAACAGTATTACATACACCAAGTTCAAATCCACTAAAAGTTGTTGCCCATGTTAACAGCGGGCGCTGGCTTCGACGTTCTGAGTTTTCAGTCAGCAGCTGTGAAACATTAGTGCCGCTCACATTCTTGACGAACCACTTCAGTTCTTGTAGACATTCATCTCCACTAGTAAGTTACTTCTGAATGTCTCAAACAAGGACTGTGCAGTCACCATCCAGGACAGTTAACAAGTTTTTCCTGAATTCCATCACAAATGCTCAAGCACCACTATTATTTCACATAGTTACTCTATGGAACTGAGGATACCATTGGTCAGCAACATTTTTCGTTTTCACTGAGCTTTCACCACTTCTTGTCACCCTGCAATGATGTCTAGTTATGGCTCTCGTACTTCCATCCAAAAAATGCCATGCAAACGTATACTTTGTTCTGCAGATCTCCACATATGCAATAGCCAAAAATTCTGAACAAAAAAAGGAAAATAAAGTTCTGATAGCCAGTATTTAGCTTACTACATCTGATGTACCATAAATGTATACACAGAAACTGAAAAATTCCATCAGATTATACAACTCAAAGGGAAGGGTTGTTTTGGGCTTTGGGGAGTTTCCTTTTTTTGCTTCTAGCCTAACAACAGCTTCCTCCAGAAGCTCTGAACTGTGTAGTGTAAATATTTACTAAATATGCCTTGTTACTTCAGGCCTGTAAGGTATGACGGAAGTTCCTTGTTCCTCTTTAAGCTTTCTGAAAACACAAAAGCATTATACTTCACTCTACTTTCACAATTAAAATAATCACACATTTGCTTTTAGGTTTTTGAGAGCTTTCTAGCTTACGCTTTTAAAACAAATGCATTCCCAGATGCGTGGAATTGTTTAGGTTGGAAAGGACCTCTGGAGATCATCTAGTTCAAACCCCTGCTGAAGCAGAATCAGCTACAGCAGAACACAGATGCTCCTGTCACAGAATACAAGTTCAAACAATCTAGAAATTAAAGTAAATCAATATATTCAGAGTTACAAATCATTCTTTTAACAGGTCATAGGACTCTCCAGACTGAGACAGTACTCAGACTGTAGTGTACCAGGACTGTTTTCTTGGCACGTAGCCTGTCTTCAAGAGGACAGTTAGGCTGCTGTTCTATATGAATCAGCTGTTAAGCCACATGAACTGAACAAGGCACAAAATGTGGTTCACTGCAATCATGTTATCTATTTCTATATTTTGTGGTATGATGACAGCTAGATATAAGTCTAGGTTTTCATTTTCTAACATTCTGATACAGTATAATTCTTCTGATTAAAAGTACTCTCAAAAGAGGTGCTCAAGAGATAGAAAGACTAAAAAAGGACTAAAAAAAAAAATCCCTAACCCCAAGATCACCACTATGTAAATAAATGAACAAATAAATTAATAAATCCACCAAAACAGCAGCCTCCCTGGTGTGTTCAATCCAGGCAAAGTTCAAAGGAATAAAACAAGTTTCCAGTTTGCATTATAGGAATTTCCTCCAGCACAAGAAGGTGGATGACCCTAAGAAATGTTTAAGAGTATTTATACAACACCTTTTTGACCCTTCAGTAGTGAGAACGCAATTAAATCTTTATCTTTTCACCTGAATACATAATGACTGACAACAAAAACATTGGAAGTCAGAAAACCAAATTCTATTTATTAACTTCTCTTTTGCGGCTCACAAACACTTGATCCAAGTGATCTTCAATAGATGCATGACATGAGAATATAAAATTTCCAGGCAAACTGACTTCTTATCACAAAAATCCAAGCGATCTCAAGCAATAGCTCTCCAACAAGGAGATAAAAGTACTCTCTTGCAACTCTCTTAGTCCTGCCTTCTGTATTAAAGCAGCATTAGTCCCAGCACACAACCCGGGATCCCCAGCAGGGCCTGCAGGAATCTCACACTCCTGTCTCTCAGCCTGTAGTTCAGGCAGTCACGCGTGCTAGGAAGCCTCAGCAGACTCAGCTGAGGGCCTATACCCAAGACCGTAAGAGAAGGTACTTCTATCCACCACCCTTCCTTTCAAGGGGTTTGCTTCATTCCTGTCCCCAGAGCATCCCCCTTGGGCTCCTCCAGAGACAGCCCTGCAACCTTCCCTTACCAAGCAGCACAGGGACTCCCAGGGCACCCAGGCCACAGAGAAGCCTTCTCCATTTCCTTACCCAACCCAAACCCTTTATCTCTTTCCTATAGGCAGGAAAAATCCCCCCTCTCATGCCAGAGGTAGCACATAACATAAACTAAGGAGAACACTGAAGGTCACCAATTTGCACTCATCTAGTACAGCTCTGCCAGGGACCAGGCAACACGTTTGATCTCACAGGGACTCAACCTTCCTACCTGCGAGGCAAGTCCAGCAATACCGATTGGGAAAAGGCAAAGTCACAGGGACTAGCAAAGAGCTCACATTCACCACCGTGCTGTGAATATATGGAGAGGCTGATCTGTCCTCCCTCTCTGTAATCAGCCTCTCTCTAATGCCTGAGCAGCCCAAAGTTTTTAGCAACATAGAATAAGCTTGCTTGGTAGAAAATAGTATCTTTTACCAGACTGACTTGATGGGAACAAAAAGCATTCCTGACAAACCTTACCTTACCCATCTCCTGACAGCGCCCTGGCTAGAGCAACAGAGCTAAAACATGCGCCTGCAGCAGCTCTGAAAGACGGGGGGAAAAGCAGCTCAGCTTTGTGGCTGGAACTGCAATGACACTGCACAGGAAAATCAAGGTCTAAGTTTATTATACATCAGCTTTTCTCCAGCATCTGCCTACAAGCAGGGTCCTGTCCCACAGAAGACGCAAGGTGTCACACTCCACGTGCTGTGGGCGTAGATGCCCACCACATCTGCAGTCAGGTTACAGCTGCCTGCCTCCTGCCTTGGTCACCCACCTCAAAACCTCGAAGCGGGAAACTGAAGGGCACCGAGCATCCACCTGGTGCCTTCAGCCCTCAGCATCCTCTCTCTCTCTAAAGAAAAACAGAACAGGGCAAGTCAAATTATGCCCAGGCACCAGGACCTTCTAGAGGCATCCATCAGCTGAATGTCTAACCAAGAGACAAAGATCTACAATTCCTCTGTAACAAAGGTAAATCACATCTCTAGGGTCAGGCTCAGACTTCAGAGCTGTAATTCACCACTTCACACCCCATATTCTAAGACAGAGAGGTAATAGCACGTTATTTACTAATTCTTGATAAAAGAGGTCAACTACCAGCTCGAATTAACTTAAAATGAACACGCTATCCCTAAATGTAGGTTACTGGAGCAGCTAATCTGACTTCTGTTATTTAAAACTTAATTCCTGTACCTCCCTCCCACAGCGGGCTACACTGAGATAGAAGTTATCCCCTCAAGGAACGATAATTCCTCTCTACAAATTATTCTTCTTGATTATTATTCATCACTTATAAACATGCTGACTTTGAAAAGACTTACTATCCTTGTAAGCAGTGCTGCTGTGAGATTTCACTTAATCACAGTACTTCATCTTGCAGATTCTGAAATGCTGTTATCTATATTGTCAATAAAATGCGAGAAACTTCTTAAAGTGCGTTCCCACCAATCCCGTAAAAGTTATTTTCTGCACAAAGCGAAACGCAGAAAGGACACTTGAAACTTCCTCAGTGGACAATCTGACATATTCGCACAAGTTTGCCTGTGCATACGCTAAGAATTCATTATGGACCCTGATTCACATTTTTTATGAAAATGATTGTTCTACATTCAGGAAAATTAAAACCTAGTAACATTGTTCTGTGATGAGACACAAGGCATCATTCAGGAGAGCTCTATAACAGGCTTCTCTGGCATATTCCTGGCCATGCTTGTGTATTCGAAAGACTGTGCTGCCTTCTCCCTCCAAGCCGCGCACATGCAAACTGACTGTCTGCCTGTCCCAGACTTACCAGAGACGCTGCAGGGGAAAGAACTGCCTTGCCGCGTTTTGCTCCCATTGTCACTGGGAGCACGCACAAGGTGAAATAACTGTCAATCACACCAAACGCCTACTTTCAGCCTCCAAGACAAAACGATCTATACTTAAATACAAGAAACACAAGATAAGCAATAATTTACTTTTGCTGGCTTGATGTAAACTGAAGAACAAATACCCAAAAAATATTATGAAGCAACTTCTGTGTAGACTAAGCTTCCACAAAGAACTTTTCCAGTTCGATATATACTCTTTCTGTATCAAGAAAACTCATACAAAAATTGGAATAATTAAAACTTTTGTTGACTTCCACTGAAGTTACTATTGTATTCATGGTAGCAGTTTCAGTAACCTGACAAATCAGACAAGTGGTACTATGAATATCTATTTAAATGGCAAAGTCATAAAGAAAAAAGAATTGATTTATTGTAATTATTTTAGTCTGTGATGGTTACCTTGGCAAGATGAATGCACTTCAAATTCCTATATGGTATCTGAAGTTATAAAACACAGGCTAATACAGTTTGCCACATTCAATCCCATGGGGCTTGCTTAGTATATGAACAGAGAAAGAAGGAAAGCTTTTGAAGCCAATGGATTTCGTAATACAGAGCCAATACAAATTCTCTTAAATCAATACAAATTAAATTATTACAGCAAAACAATGACTGGTTGGAAATACTAAAACCCTATGGTGCCTTCTCACAGAAGCAGCTGGCTGACATCAGTCCTGATTTTATTTTTCAAAAGACACATCTTGTCTAAAATTCTTATTAGCTCCAGAAAATTTTTTAAAATCCTTTCCTAAATAATGCTGCATGTTCTAGGAACAGCCAGTACATCCCTTTCCAGAAGGTCAACTGGATATAACCCTGAAGAAAGATAACATTCACTGGTTTTGTGAAGTGTTTTGGCATTTCCTGGAAAAAAAACTCTGATCATCCTCAGACACAAGAAATGCCTACTACTGAGGTAGTCAGGATATATGCTTCAAGAAGCACTACGGTTGTTTTGAAACGTTAACTTCGGGGGTTTTCTGCTTTAATAAATAAGGACTTTTTAACAGCAACTTCACCATTTCCTCGTTCTGATTTGTTAAGATGACTTTTACACAACTTGCTTTGCTCTTGTGCAGTCCTTTATCTTTACATTACCAGTGTTTATCCTAGCACTTCATTACCCTCCTTACAGGGCTTTTTGACTAACATTTTTCATGGTTTTTTAAAAATAAGTCAAAAGAATATTGGGGATTTTCTTTACACATCTCTTGTTCACGTCACTTCTAGTTATACGAAGATGTGTAAATTACATCACTTAACCTCCCACCTAACGTTTACTAGCTGATTCCCTGGTACCCCAGCATAGTGGTCAGCAAGTATTACCTAATTAATATTGGCTTACATCACAGAAGCAGAGAAGAGCAGAAATAAATCAGTGATTAAAATAAATTTTAAATAAGCTAGTTAATCTGGCATCCTACATAAGAAGAAACGAAACATAGTCCCTGTGCTTCAGGCTCCACAAGTCCTTTTGCCTTGGTTCTCGCCCATCACTATTGCTAAGGGCAAGACAGACCGTGCAACAGTGCCCTGGTCTAACTGGCACAGATACCACAACCTTTGGAGACTGCAGTAGTTGGCCAGAGTAACCCATCAATAAAAACATGCCGATTGATTAGTTTGGCCTGATTAGGAGCTTAATTTTTCAAGGAAGGTTTATATGCAGAACTGTAGTAACTGCATAGAAAGCTTGACAGTTGTGCACTTAAGAGTAAGAAAGATGACAAATTTTCAACAGGATCTTATTTTAGTCGCATCTCAAATTTGTGCTGAAAGCAAGGTACATTTGGGAATAAGATTACAATTTCAAATTTTTAACAAGACTTAAACTAGAGCCACACTTGTTCCTGTAAGTGCTCCCATATGATAACACAGATATCAGAAGGGCCATATTCCCCCCTCATAATTCAAAGTAAACAAAACCAATGCTCCAAATAACAGCATGCCCAAACCCAACTACATTTCAAAGACATTACTGTTAGTAAGTTCCACCAATTATGTTTCAGTGTTACCCCCAAGCAGTAACTTCCTTAGAACAGTGGGATGGAAGGCACTGTTTGCTTTTGTTGAATATATTAGAGCAGTGCTTTTTCAAATTCATTATGGAATCTATCAACCAAGATTAATTCTTTGACACTCCACCTGGAGTGCTGTGTCCAGCTCTAGAGTCCTCAGTACAAAAAGATGTGGACCTGTTGCAGCAGTCCAGAGGAGGGCCATGAAGATGATGAAGGGGCTGGAGCACCTCCCCTGTGAGGACAGGCTGAGAGAGTTGGGGTTGCTCAGCCTGGAGAAGAGAAGGCTCCAGGGAGACCTTCTAGCGGCCTTCCAGTACTTAAAGGGGGCCACAGGAAAGGTGGGGAGGGACTGTTGAGCAGGGGGTGTGGTGATAGGATGAGGGCGTAACGGTTTTAAACTAAAAAAGGGTAGATTTAGAATGGATATAAGGAATAAATTTTTTACAATGAGGGTGATGAAACACTGGAACAGTTTGCTCAGAGGGGTGGTAGAAGCCTCATCCCTGGGAACCTTCAAGGTCAGGTTGTACAAGGCTCTGAGCAACCCGATCGACCTGAAAATGTCCTTTCCAACCCAAACTAGTCTATGATTCTATGATTGTTACTTTAACATGCTACACACAGTTTCATGTGGCAGCTACCAGGTTTTCAGTGCCTGGTTAGTTCAGAAATGGACCATATTGCCTAAACCCCACTATAACACGCCTTGAGAGATCAGCAGCATTAGACACCAGCAACGTCTTGGCACGTGCTGTGGAACAGCTTAGGTGAAGTGGCCACCTATAGGCAGAGAAGAGTCGGGGAGATCCGGGTTCATCAGTGCAGAAAGTAAGATACATATGAAGCGGTCTCCTTTACTCATTCTTCAAATGTCCTCATACAGTTCAGCAGAATAAAGAGACACAGATGGCTTTAACTGAAACTCTAGCACCATCTGGGGGTGGGATTTCACATGTAATACTACAAGTGTTCAGTGAATGAACTATATTATACAGGAACTGCAACAACACAGCTGAAAACCTGCTTACTCTATTGAGCAATGCCACTTTTAGCAGAGAACTAGTCAGTTAAAAGGTAATTAAGCTTGGACTTATGACCAATGGACAGGCAACACGAGTCACTTCAATATTATTACTAGGAAACGTACCTACTGAAAAGGCTTAAGCCTATCAGTCTCAACAAGTAACCTCTAATTCTGATCTTGCTGTGACAGTATCCACCTTGCACAAACACAACACAGGTGTATTTTTGAACTTTCACATTTTTACTAAACTTGTGAGTCTCAAAGCTATTGCTTGCTGTCTTGTTACTGACCAGTTTCATTATTCAAATCCAAAATAATTTACAGACTTCCAGAATCCAGAGGCTTAAAGAACCCCAACTAACCAACGAAAAGCCCCATCTCAGAAACTACACATGAAAAAACTGACCTTCTCAGTTTTAGGTGTACCAGACAGGAATTAAAACAACAACGAGAACAACAACAACAAAAACCCGCAAAACCGAAAGAAGTCATTTAATGCTGACCAGAAACAGATGTTTTTACTTAAAATTTGAGGCAGTAATTTCAGGATAAAATTTCTTATTTTCCTCAAAGGACTTTTACATAAACACTCCCCAGTCCTAAACAGTTTGTTCGTTTTTTTTTTTTTTACCCAACATTTCATTAGAATGGATGCCTGTACTTTGCCAGTTAACTGCAAACCAACGGTTTAAAGTTTCTTCTACAATTCAGCAGGATAAGAATTAAGATAAAGTCTCTACTTCAAGGTCAATATTAATAAGCTTTTTAAAATTTGAACAATTCCTCAGCACGTCTTTGAACTGCTATTTATACTCCATTCAAGGCTTTCAGAAAAAATAAACTTTAGAACTGCAGTAAGAATAGAAATTGATTGCTACATTAAAGTACTTGTCTTAAAAGTTCTTCTCACCATCAATCTGTCTTCATTTTCTGGCAAGTTGCAATGTACTTACATTTTCTCTGCTTCTAACTGCATCAAGAGCATCTGCAGCCAAAGATTCGTAAGAATATAGACAGTTTGAGACACCAAAATGCTTGTCACACAAAAAATACTGTCCTCAGAACATACGTAAAATAACAATTTGCATTCTTATATATACCAGATAGTATCTGTCAAAATCAGGCTGCCTCTCACAAAAGCACTGAGTCCACAACATGCTTTGCCACTGCAAGACACGGTGATGCAGAGCAGTCAAAAGCCTGCAGCATCTCTGACTTGTCACACTCCGTAACTTCAGAAATGGTTTAGAAATAAACACCAAACTGTAGGCTTTTTTTAAGTGAAATGTTTGTTTTCTCCATCCTAAAATGCTAACTAGAATCTTGTATTACTTTCAGACTAGTGTTTTACTGCATTATTCTTTTTATAAGAGACAAAAACCTGAATTCAAACAAAACTAAGCTACCAAATAAGGTACGCCCTATGAACGAATACTATGTACATGAAAATCTACAGGAGACAAGATTTCAAAATATTTATTTCAACCACTACATGAAAGATTGACAAAACAGTGTTTACTGTTACCAAGTCAATATTCATCTAATCTATTTTATGACTTCCTCTCCTCATCAAGCATTTTTTTTTTAAGAGATCACCCAATTTTAGGGCCTTTGACTACTGCTAGGGGCGAGAAGGCAGACTGTCTGACATTTCTCAACACATTACTGGTTTATGTAATTAAACATAAACATCAAAATTATGGCACTTGGATCTCTGTCATTTCCTATGAAAGTTAGAAAAGTTATTATTAACCCTCAATACCTTTTCACCCTCTACACATTTTTCCCCTCTAAAATAGATCAGGCTGCAGAATCCTAAAGTCTTCATTTAATTGTCTCCCTGTTTTGGGGTTCTTTTTTTTTGGCTTGTGTGTGTGTGTACACACACATATGCGTACACATACTCTCTCTGCAGACACACACAGCGTAAACATTCTAACCACCTCACTTAAATACAATTCTATTGACATATACTAAAGTTTAAATGCACTTTAAATTGACTTCTTTCAATTACTCCTCATAATGGAGCTACCTCAATCCTGCTTGCTTTGCTCCAGTGCTAAGGTTGAAAGAAGAGGTTAGGCTGGAAGAGCAAGTGTTCTATACCTGTGTGAGGACATTGGTATTTCTGTATCCACCTACTTTGAAAAAAGGACCACAGAAGGATAGCAAAACTGTAAGCAAGCTCCAGAACTGCCACGTGGACTATTGCCAGATCCCTGGCAAGAAGAAAAAACTGTGAGAACAAAGCTGCTAGCTGACGTATTTATGAAGATCCTAATGAATACATCTACCTATTTGACAAAAAAAATATCTCCAGGTAAACATTTTCAGATGATTCAGAAAACAATTTTTAAAAAAAAACACATGTACCATTGGAAAAGACGTATTTATTTGTATCTCAACAGTTTTTATAAACGCTCCTCACACACACCACTGATCAATTTCGGCTACAGTTAATAGAGTATTTTTATCTTTTTGTAGAGATGAAATCAAGAACATTACATAGAGCAGCTTGAATGCCTCAGCAGAAATAGTGGTTTACATTATGTTTCAAACTTCAAAAACTACTGATTATTCCCATCAGATTAGCACCCAACTATAAGTACAGATACCAGCCAACACAGGAAATGTGTTTGAAAAGCAGGGAAAAAAGGAAGATTATCTTACAAGTTACTCAAAATATCAATAGCACCAAAGCAGGATCACCCTTCCCCTCAACTCCATGGTTAAAAAAAAAATTTTTAAAAAAATAAATCTATTCCTCTCTTACGCAAGATACGTGTTAAACTACCTACAGAAAAGCTTTAAGTAACATCTTTTTTTTAAAAGGTTTAAAGGTTCCATCCTGTGTCTGAAAATGTATTAAAAAAATTACAACCTGCAATTTCATTAAAGACAATAAATGTGCAAGCTTCATTGTCTGAGTATGCAACAGAAGTCAAAATAGCCCTGAAATAACGCAAGTCTACAGGTAGATTATAGGTTAATGTTGAACAATAAAAATCTGACAAGGTGGCAGGAGTCAAAGGAGGAAGTTACTCATTCAACCTTTCAGATCACACATCTTTTTATTATTTCAAAACTCTAGTTGAAGGGTTTCTTCCCTTCTTCTTCTGTTTTAGATTATACAAACTTTCAAGTGGAGGCAGACCTGGGATTATTAATAAATTTATGTCCTTCCCTTTGCTTTTCAACTATATTTCTCCATATAATATAAATTCAGCTCTAAGTGATGCTCCTTGATTTTCAGCCATGTGAAGGTGCATCAAGAGAGTAATTTCTAAAGCTAAAAATCAATCATCAGTATTCCTGTAGTCTATGTATGAGACTACTACTTTTTGTTGTTCACAAAACGAATATACAAAGATAGTCATATCCTCAAGAAAGACATCACTTCTTGTAATTATTTCTTTGTATTTGCTTCATATTTAAACTAACTTTCATGGTAGTCGGAGCACTGACCTCAGTATTCCGTAACTATGAGAGCAGAGCAAATGACCAACAAAATTATATTTTGCATCACTTCGTTCGGATAATAAGTAATGGGAAAATGGGAGTTCAGAAATCTCTCAATTAGTCAATTAGCACTTTAGCAACTGAACAAATGCTCAAGTAGCTTCACAAACAGTAAGCCAGTATATGATGGCAATGCTGCTGAAGGTGGTAGTGGTGGGAATAACCACGCAGATCAAATCCACTTCCGTCATTATTCTTGGCCACATGCCTTCCTCACTCTTGCTGGCACAAGCGTCTGTGCTACAAATCTGACCAGGAAACCTCTCTGGGTTAACACTTCCTCCACCCCAACCAGGTTAATCTCAGGAAACTGGTTCACTTTCCCAATCCAGCGCTCCACACCACCACACAAATGCTTGTGCGAGCACAAACTGTGATAGGAAGCTGTATGGAGCAATACCGCAACCAGGCTGCGCAGGCAGGGTAGAGTTTCTTCTTACGGTACTGACAGATCAGAGTACTTGTAGTTCTGTAAACTAAAAGACAGACTTTCTCATGTCCGCTTTCTGAAAAAGCTCCCTGGAGAGCTTTCATTGACCTGTGCTACAGACTGGTTTTTCTTTTTAAACATTCCTTCAACGGTCTCTCCCTTTCTCCACTTCTCCATTGAGCTACATGGTATCTGCTGCCTCTGGTATCTTCCTTCAACCTGTTGCCTTCACCTCTCCTCACCTTCTCCAGTCAGGGCACTTCAACTTCACTTCCACTCAATGATGTAATCTGGAAAGTGAACATTTGCTACTATACATTGCATTTTATTTGGCAATTCTGGATTACACATACAGCACGCTCAAAGCAAGATGACTTTCTGCCCAGATATCCCATTCCTTGCTGCTCATACGCAACCCAAAGTAAATTTAAAATTTTAAGAAATACCTTTATGCAAAGCTTTGCGGTAATTTCAACATAAACTGGTGCATTGCAACTGTCCCTGACAAGAACAGGTGAGGGCTTACAGAAAGGAAAGCATGACACTACATAGTACACAATCTTTTGTGAAATCCTGCTGCCATACACAGATTTCATAGTTACCCAAAGAAAAATAAAGAACTGTCAGAGAACTCTTGGTGAACTTGCATTTTAAGAGGCCAGAAATTAAAAGATGAGCATCACAAGCTAAATATATCTAATAAACAAGAGCATAAAGTCTTAAGAATCTATTCAATAGTCCAAACTTACTTCATCAGAAGCAGAGCGAAGACACTGGACAGCAGCCTGTTTTTTCATTTCCTCTAGTGTTAGATCAGAGCACTTTTTCTTACTCTTTCCCCATTTCTTGTAAGCTCCCTTTTCCCAGCCCAGGAAGATGTCATTCTCCTAAAACCAAAATAAAGAAATTGCATTATTTAAAAATACATTAATATCTCAGTACTATAGCAGAACAGGACTACAAATAACATACTGTTCAAAATAAAACCAACCTCATCCTATCCACTAAAACTTACTTTTTGCCAAATTAAAGATTAGTTTGATTACAGAAAACTTGCACTTAACTATTCAGAAAAGCACATGTATTATTTCACGGGACATGGAGGCTACTCACACTTCACTACAATATTTTCCAATTGCAAAGCACATCCATAAAAATCATTTTTTGGCCAACTTATGGTTGAATGTATTACTGTAATTTACACAAAAAATGGTAAGAGTTTCACTGATCTCTGAAAGAATACAGTGAAAATCAAGTAGTTCAGAGTTAGGATGAAATGCAAGAGAAAGCTAAACAAGTCAAAAGGAGAAAATGCCGTGTTAGATCCCAAAGCCTTCAACTCAGTCTCACAATGAACATGATTATATCTAGAGATAGCAGTGCCTACCTTAAAATGAATCTGAACTGATTTTAGAAGAAAGTTAGACACTGCGGGGGTGGGGGGGGGAGGGTGGGTTCCCATGCATATAAGAACATTTAATTAAGAACAATAAAATAAAAGATGAATCCTATTGTATTATATGTAATCATCTGAAGATACATAGCATCAGCTTTATATTGCTTTTCAGAATTTACAAAATTTATTATCAGACTTGCTTACTCTTCACTGTCCATTCACACATATACACATGATTTCCCATGTTCATGTCATCAAAAAAGTATTTTGTCTACAGGAATATAACCTTTAACATCTTTTAATGTATGCTGGTCTAAATCATCTTCTTCAGAGAGTAAGAACTTTACTTCCACAAAGTACACAAATGCTTTCAGTGAAACTAGTTGTGTCTATGCAATCAAAGAATGAGATGGGGGAAAAAAAAAAAAAAAAAAAAAAGGAGTGGAGAGGGACCAATCACTTTCAGAAGCAGCCATTGGAATGGTTTTACATAACCAAGTCCTTCAGGAAAGAGTAGAGCAATTTATTTCTTAAAGTCTCATTTGATCACCAAAACTGGAGAAATGGACTTACATCTGGAAGAACAGAGAGCTATCAGTCACTCTTTCCTTACACTTGTGCAAGATGCCAGTGATTCATTTAAAATGAGAAATTTGAACAGGCCACTGTTCTGCTATTAGAAGGACTAACAGCAAGAAATAATACAAGAAAAATAAGAAAAATAAAATTCACGGAAAATAGGTTCATTAGCCTGTGCACATCTACGCTCCTTTTTTTTTTAAATGAATTTTTAAGTCCCAAAACTGTAGTTCATGTTTCTCTATACACACAACGAGGCTGTAGAGCACTAACTCTTCCCAATATCCACATGGAAGCATAGAAACTGGTGAGACCCACCTACCCTCCACCAGCTTCCAAAGCCTGTCCTGCTCATCTGCATGGGCACAACTACCAGGGAAAAGGTACACACCCACTTGCAATACATTCCTCAAAATGAATACCCAGGCACACCAGCAAATGTGCACTGGGTTAACTTCATTTATTCTGCTTTTAGGTGGAAAGTCGATTAAGGCAACATCTACACTAGGAAAACATTACCAAAATGCTATATATTAAAGTATTTTATTCATGCCAACAAAGCTTTGCATTGTACCGGTACATTAAAGCTAACATCTGCAAGAGCAGCTTTACTAGCCATGTATGCTAGCAGGCTGCCAGCAGAGCAGTAAGAACCTTCAAGCTTACAGAAATTTCTAAAGCAGTTCATTCAGTTCTGCACACACATAATTTGAAAGAAATCTGACACTTGTCTACAAACTCTGACACTTTTCAATATTTAAAAATTTAATCCTTCCAAAAGATACCCAATTTTTTTAATGGGGGAAGGGAGGCTAAATGGAATTCTCTTAGGTCCCCACCACAGAGCTGCATCTGTCACGGTCTCAGCCCCCCTCCCAAAGTAAGCACGTTGTTCATGTATTCACAGAGCAACACAGCTCATCTTGCAGGATGCAGCCATTGAGGGCAGAGCTCTGGTAGAATCCTCTCCTCTTTTCTATTCTTTATACAATACACAGAAAATTTGTTGCTGAACATACAGTTTTTAGTCATACATGGCTGACAATGCTTCACGTTGCCTTTTCAGATTTTATAGGAAAAGCCTGTTGAAAACTTGAAATTTTTTTTTTTTTTCCCCTGGACAAAATTTGCTAATTTTTTAGCCTCAGAGAGACTTTGCAAATATACCAAACACCATGGATTACAGCTATTCCACATAAAATTTTGAAGTTTAAAGTCCTCATGTAAACTACAGTATTTATCAGCACTATATAGGTATTTGATACAGCCTGAATTTATCAAAGACTCTGCACTTTCTGCACAGAAATCAAACATCACACCCATAAAATATTACAGAACAGTGAAGAAAAAAATCCTTACACGTAATTCTTGTGTTATAATCGATCAGAACCACTCTAAGTCAATTTAAAAAAGAAAAGAAGGCATTACAGTAAAATGGCTAAGAAACAAGACAATGTCATATACTGTAGACTGTGAGTTTGTAGAACTTGAGGTGTGACACAGAAACGAAGTGGCATTCTGCTTTTGTGATGACTAAAATGATTTGGGGAAAAAAAAAAAAGGACAACCCAGTAGTTTCAAATGGCTTAAATTAATCTTTTTTCCCTGCTTCCTTTGTCTCCAGTGGACAGAAGCCAATTAGTAGGTTTACTCCTTAGACTGGAAAATATTAAACCCATCACAGACAGGGAAGAAAGCAGTTCAACAAAACATTCTTCATGTACGAAGGCAAGTAAACTAGTTACTTCACATGGAAAGAATCACTAAGGACTTCCATTCTCTTCAGCTACTAGATGCCTTCATTCACCTTTGTTTCCTAACAGAACTAGAGATTACATGGTAACGCTTATTTTAATGCAAGAGCTCTACCAGAATTTTCAATTTTCACAATTCTTTCAGTGGCCACCAAATATTTCATAAAAGCAATGCCACCCCAAACTTATAGATTTAAAAAGCATGCATACACACAGAAGAAAAACTGGAACTGGGCTTACAAGATTCTAATATTTAAACCAGACTACCACTACTTAGATTTTTAAGGATGACTACCTAATATCAAATAAATAACAGCAGGAAGACGAGGCCATCTGGATACTGGAAAAATTCAAGTTTGAATATCTAAACTGCTATTTAAACATCTATTCTTCAGAGTCCTACTGTACCTACCTACTACATAATTACATAATTTCGTATTAGCGGTTTTTAATTGTAAAGACACTGACAGTGCAGTTTAATGACAAGAATGACTTAAGAACCATAAATGTGCTAAAGAAATTTTGGTGAAGTATCTGTACTCTTTATGCTAAAGCTGCCTCAAGAAAACCAGTATTTGGTGTGCTTAATTCAATCCTGAATTAATATACAGGTGTAAATTTTAGAAAAAGACTTCTAAATTGTTTCTCCTGCTCAACTACACAAAAGCAGCTATTCCACCACTTCCCCCCCACTACCAAAAAATTGGAGAAGCAGAAGAAAAGCAAGCTTGGTACTGATACTTCTCACTCTCATTTGTTCGAAAGATAACAAGAGAAAAATCTACTATCAGTAAGAGAACAAACACGGCACCTTGTGATAAGACTGAAGAAGAATGTTTTGAAGCTCATAGTCTACATAAACAGAAAATTAATGTTAAAACACACTTCAAGAATCTTGGAGGAACTACCTATGTTTCATAAACGCTCCAGTCAAGTTCCCTGATGCAGAAACACTGGATGACTCAAGGTCCCAGTTTCTATTCAGGTAAGTAAACAGGCTGAAATTTTGCATTATCAGCAGAACATACAGGAAAGTAATCAGATTTAGTAACCTGATCAACAAACTCCCTAAATGGGGCAATCAAATCAGCAGAAAAACATATTTTAAAAAATCAGATTTTTTTTCCTGAAAGTAAGTTCAGGGAAACTGATTCCCCAAGGTGTAAATGCACTACAGATTGAATCAGGTACACACTATGATGATAAACAAATATAGTGTATATCAAGTTTTCAGATAATGTATTGAACAACCTTAATTATCTATTATGGTCGGTCAACATTTCTAACTCAAATTATATATGAGAGACTTCAGGGTAAGAATTTCCATTCTCTTAGGGGAGAGAATAAAATACCAAGTTGAAAAAAATTCTGAATCAGACAATTCTGAAGAACTCTTTTTTTAAACATTTTTAATTTCAGGACAAACCAGCTGCTATTCAAGCATATTACCAGGCTGGCATTTCTTGCTCTCGTAGAAGTTATTGCTGGCCAGCCAAAACGAGCTGCTTCAACAAGCAAGTTCTAGTAACATGGTCATACAAAAAAAAAAAATCATTCAGTGTCATAATTTCTTAAATACAAAATAATCATACATACAGCGTCTGTCCCTTTAAGACGCCAACTCAAAGAATACCATCAAAATAAGTAACCTAAACATCCAGACGAGATCATCTAACATGAAAAAGAACTCCCAAAATTGTTAAGGTGTGCAAGCAGAGTCCTGCAAGACTGAGTAACATATGCGAACAATTTTTCCTTCTTATAATTTTCAGTTAACAGATTAAAAGATTTCTCCAAGGGGAAAAAAAATTACCCACATCTTTTTTAAAAGGGGCAAACATTTGCCAAAGACTTGGTAGAACAGTTGATCAGTATTTTTGCCATGAACAGTTTGGAGTTGTGTTATCTACTGAATGTCTGGCCATATGTGCAGTACATAAAGATTAAGTTTTGTCTGCTTGTTCCAAACTGGGGCATTAGTCTGCAGACTCCTCTATCAAGCTGCAGGAGAAACCTTTCTTATAAAACATTTTTAAAGACACTCAAATGTAATTAAAATAGACCATTAAATTACTGGACAGACCAAAGGGAAAACCAGAGTGAATGCTCATATGGACAGAGTGAATGGCGACTGCAGATGCCGTCATTCCTTAGAAAGAAGCTCAAAAGGAGGAAAAGACAGACCACCCAAACCAACTGCTATACCGTGGTTATAGATTGACACCACAAACTCCAAAATGTTTTGATAGAACTACAGAATTTGCGGATCTGTACTCTGCCTGTGAGACAGAGTAGTCTCAACTCAAGCCAGCAGCATTGTCCAAAGGCATTCACATTCTCTCCACAAACACACCCAAAATAACTCCTCAATATCAACACACAGTCCATAAAATGTCCCTCTTAAAGTCTATCATCAGCATATCTTCAGTGAGTGTCAGCTACCACTATTTGTAGGAATAAATGAAAACAAAGACTATATAATCTGACATAATGAAAACCCAGGTAGCCCAGCAGCCCTGGTCTCTTCTGACAACAACAGTTTTTACAGCATTGACATTTAATTAAATGCAATGTTCACACAGATAGGTGTGAACCATTGTGCACTGCAAGAAAACTTTTCTAAAAACTTATTCAAAGAACTCCAAAAATCAACAATTGAGATGTTTGGATAGGCAGGGAATGAAAGAAAATAGCCATAAATTATATCCAAAGAGTAACAGGTCCTCGCTACCTCCAGGAGGATCCCATAATGGAAGACTTGGGGAAAACTGCAAAAGATCACATGTGTGTTTCACCTTTAAGATTATTCAAGAGGCAGACTGTATAAATACCTTAAGTGATCTTCCCTGAAAAAATACTTCCCCTAAACTGAAATTCAGGAAAAACTCTCATAAATTGCTTAGAGCCACAGGGATATATACCTTTTCATAATGACTTTTGTGAAAATTTTTAAGAGACATTGCATCTCATTATAACTAATAAGAAAGGTCTATAACGGGTCAGGATTGGCTCAGCCATTCCTCACAGGCTGCCTCAGACTAAGACAAAGATAATGAGATATAATACATATGCAAGGTCATCGGAAGAAAGCACAAGAACAGTGACACAAGCTCTGGAGCTTATATTCCCCCAAAGACATGCAACAAGAGGTTCAGCAGACAAACAGCAAGTAAGTACACTTTCAGGGAGCAGCACAAGTTTTCTCCATCTCAAAAGCCATGCCACTACAGAATGGAGAAGACTGGAAAACATTCTTTAATGTTAGATAACTACTCCAAATCCAGGTATTACCAGAGAAAGAATTCATCTTGGCTTTTTTGTGAAAAGCCAGAGAACCATCTAGCTGCTACAGTCACCTCTTGCCCAGTTGCTGTAACTGGGACGTTACAATCTTATGCAATTGGACTGTAACAGAACAGCTGATCATGTATCGGACCACATCACACACTAAGACTTCAAGGTCCTCAAGGCATTCAGGACTGATGATTCTACTATCTGCAAGCAGGGAAGAACTCTATCTATCAAAACCAATCAATCTGAGTACAAAATCCTGTAATCCAAATTTCTGTCAATTATAAACTCCTGTTTATAATCCTACCAACTTGAAAGGGCAGTCTACGTGTTGTTCACTAATTAGAAGTTACTCTAGGCTGAAACCAAGCAGAAGAAACTTGACCACACCCACTCCCAAGAGCGAGAGAACATGCAAATACTGCATCTGTTGAAATCCTATGTTTGTTGAGCAGGCTGCCTTTAGAGTTTTCCCATTAAAGTAAAACCAGAAAAGAAGAAAATTTAGCAAGGCCATAGCTACAGCTCTAAAGGCATCATTTTACTTGTGCGATCACCTACAACGGCAGAAAAGAAAGCAGAAAATCAACAGAAACTGCCACTACAGAGTCCAGCTATCCAAAAGGGACATGTAATGACTAGAGAAGTTACTTCATAGCATTTATGATTGCTCTCTTGGACGTACAAATAAAGGTGTGTGGCAAGCATCGCAGACCACTGTAATCATCTGATTTCAAAGAATACAGGCAGTGTACATCTATGCTTGGAGACACGTGGTGAGTGTACCATGGTCTACTGAAGGATACTAAGGAGGTATCTCAGCTAGCCCCAAAATTCGAAACAGTGCAATTGTATTAGTACAGAGATGGCTGCAAATAAATCCTGACTGTCAGGAGGCCTAACCAGCCGGCACTTGAGCTTGTATCTCTCCTTTGCATTATGTAAGCCTTTGTAAGAATACATTAGTAGTCATAACAATTCAAAAGTGATTCTGTTATTCTTTTTGCATGACAGAGAGATATACCATAACTAAGCATTAGATGCTACTTAGAAAGTCACAAAAGATAATAGTACTGTTTAAAAAGATAGCTTTGATTACTCAGAGCAGAAGCTAATGATAACATTTTAACTATATTACACACAGGCCCTTCAATAGGACAGTACGCAAGACAGGCACCACAGAGCCTATGTAAGTTGGATGTCCGAAACAGACATTTCACATACTGGAATAGACATGTTTGCAAGGGAATCAGCATTTCAACATGATCACACACAGTGGTACAAAGACAGAATACAGTCTGAAAGAAAAATTTCTCAGATAACCACAGTCCTTTAGAACAAGTGCTTTTCTTTTGCTCTAACATCAGCTGAAGCTGACTACCCTGAAACCTGCACAATTTGCACAAATACAATGGCCCCAAGACCCTGCTGTGGGGCTCCAATCCCTGCCACTGAAATGCCTATCCCTAAACGGGATAAAGAATACAAATGCACAGTCCATGGCACTCCAAATCTCCCCGCATGTAATGGTCACCAAGACAGAAATACAGAACAGAGCAGTTATCTCATAATTAACAAGACAAATGCCAATGGAGGTGGCAAAGGAGGTCCCACAGAGGCACTGCACCAGTGAGAACTTGAGTTGCATCCATCAGAACTGTTACACGAGCTTTGGCTGGAAGCTCTGGTACTGACAGCACTTGCAAAGAACCCAACTGAAAGGATGTCAGCAACTGCAAAATAGCTATAGGTGCAGCTGTTCACAAGCAGATCTACAGGTGCTTTCACAGGACAAAGCCCATCGCACCAGGGGAATCACCAGTCTGCTCGAAGACCACTCTGCTGCAACACACTGCAGTTCAGAGAGAATAGCTGGGAGTTTTCTGAGGCATGTGACTTGACAGTAAAGCCATTTCAGTCATCTTCTGCTGCTTAACTGAAAAGGAATCTGCATCCCCTCGATTTTTCTCACCAAGTTAATATTTTATACAAAAGATTTATTTTCCAAAGTTTAAATATGACAGTGCGAGTTACATACAGCTAGTCACTCCTGAAAGGGGGGACACACACAGGCGGGAGTACCACAGCCAAGTTTTCCTCTATGAACTTTTTAAACTCAGTTACCTGAGCTTTTACAAAAGTTAAACTATTTTCTATTAATAAATAAGCTTTATGGGCATATTAACTTGAGGATATAGTACTGTTTCCTAAGTAAGACAAATCTGCTCTTTCTTCAGTTTACATGTTTATGTATGAAGAAAAGAGGGGGTTTATTGCCCAATCTTGCAAACATGTACACATTTGAATAAGGACTTCAAATTAATCATATAAAAAAGTACAGGCAGAAGTCTTGGTCTTACAGTTTCCTTTCTTATGTAACTATCCTTTTCTTCATACACATATTTCCACAGCTTGAAATTTACATACTTACTTTGGCTAACGATTAAAATCTAAGGTCAGAAAAATTTTAAAATTGTTCCTACAGGAATGCTGCGCAGCTTTATTACCAGGAACACAAGTACAAACTAAACTGGAAATGTTTTGCATTCAAGAAATTTACTTCTACATGTTGCTAGTGAACTTCGAAGCCTAGACACCTGTGTGCCGCAGTGACATGGCATTACCCTACTGCAACTGAACGATACTCTGTATATTTTAATGCATTTAAAAAAATTGGGTTTGAATGACCCACAGTTATTTCTTAGGGATGATAAAAGAACAGTTGTAATTATACTAGAATCTGCATTATCATCTTTTGTTAAATAGGCATACCAGCCGGATTAACGTTTAATATAGGGTTAGTGTAGCACACAGGACCAAACCCTCATTTCTCCTCCTGTCTTTTGTTTATGCATGAGATTTGCACTTCAAAACAAACACAACATATCCTCTTCTAGACATCAGGTCCCTCTACTGGGTTAATACAGGATGGCAGGGAGGACAAACGCCACATTTGACTGGACCTTGGATCCTAGCAGGCGCATCACAAGTGCTGTAAGTGAAATGCAGAAGAGTTGGCAATGATATCCACATCCCAGTTCAGGGTGATAGGCCAAAAGCATTTACAGCGATAAAACCACAGAATAAAGACCTAAAATTTATCATACGTGGGCTGAAGTCGCTTCTCCACTGCTACGTTCTTCTCTTAATATAAAAAAAGAAAATTACATTTTGGACTTAAAATAGGTATGTGCTAATGATGAAAATGCAAGAATAAAAACTATGATCAGAGAGTCGGCAAAATTGTAGCTATCATTCTGAAGACTTTTTCTGTCACTCCGTGTAAAAGATTACCTGAATGGAACTATTTCAAAACAGCCTACAAATAATTAGTCTACCAGAATGAAACCCTCCCTCTTACAAATTGAAAAAATCAAAAGGAAAAATCTCACGCTGGTCACAGAACACGGTTTGCACTACAACAGCTACTTCATTCTGAGGGTTAGAAAAATATTATCTTTTAAACCAAACTTTTTTAGGATTTTTACTTTCGAGGGTCACCAAAAAATGTCAACGTCCAAAAATGAGTTGAAAGAAGTAGATCAAAAGCAACAGAAGACTTGATATGGAAAGTATGCATAACAAATGCATTCAGACCTTCATGCTGCATGACCAAGGGCTTACAAACAAAGCCTTTATCTCGCAGAGTGTCTAGCTGTTGGGTTTCTTTTTTGGTTTTGTTTTTTGGTTTCTTTTCCAATAAAGGCTCCATCCCTTCAAAAGGGAGAAGAGTTTGCAGGCAAAAACACATGAACTTTTTATATTTGGAAACAGCTACGCTTACAAACAGTATATAGAAGATAAAACACAGAACACTGATTTTAATACTGTACAAATAAAGACCAGTTAAATAACGTTTCACACAAAATACATTTTAAGGCAATGCCGTCCGCTTCACACAGATTATACTATCTTAATGCAATATTTACTGTATCACAAACCTATCTGAGAACACATATATCTACAAATATACTTTTAATTAACATTTAAATAACAATCAGAAATCTTAAAAGCACCTAGTTTGTTTAACATTAGGAAACAGAAAACTAAGAGCAAGGCATTCTGACTTAAAATCAATCTAGTCTGAAGTCAAAAGGCTGTCTCACAACATGCAAATCTCTTCCAACAGCAACCCTGTGGGACCCCCAAAATTAAAGATTTGTCAGCAATTTCACGGCTTTTTCTCCTAACTTTATCCTTTATTCCAAAATAAGAAAAATAAGTAATAAAATGCTGAAATGATAAGTATAAATGATGAAAGCATTTATACTTAACAGAAACATTCTGCACTTTAGTTACCATCACAGTCTTCAAATCAATACCAATTTTATGAGGTTTTCCTTAAGAGACCAAAAGCATCTAAAAGGTCATCTACCCCAGGACAAAATACCATGGTTTCCAAACATTTTGAACAGAGACCATTGATAGGCCTCAAATCTTAAAACCAAACCAAAACAAAAACAAGCAAAAAACCCCACTAACACACCTAAATAATGAACAGAATGTTACATAATATGGTTCAACAGATTACTTAAGTAATTTGGGCAAATCTATCACTGAAGTCCTTACTTGTCTTCTGATATAAGAGACCAAAATAAGCAAACTAGCCACAAAAAACACAAGACTATTTCTACAAACATCCTGCTGTGTCACAGTAATCAAGGAAAATGTACAAACCCAATTCATATTGGCTTTCTATTCTGTTCTCCATTAGCCAACACTGGGGAAAAACCCCAAAGAACCTTCTCCGTTCCACCCTCTTAAACCCTCCCACCATCAGTACCATTGCTGCAAAAAAACAGGGGGAGAGGGAAATAAAGAAAAAAGTGCACACACTAAGAAGAAAGGACTGCTCAAGAACTTTTACATCTCAAGCTTTTAGACTCATTTCCAAAAGTAGCAAGTATGGCTTGAATAAGAATTGTGCTATAAACGCCAATGATAATTAAGTTAACTTCAGTACTTGAGTATTTTTAAAAAACATTTAAAGCGTGTGTATTCAGGAGGTGTTACAGTAATTCTTGATAGGAATGTATGACATATGTGCAACCATAGGAGCTCTGGGACATCTTGATACCACAGTACAACTTACCATAAACAAGATTCCTTTCTTGAATTCTCTCCAGTACCTAAAGCACAGCTGGGCAACACATACCTGCTTCCCAGTATTTTAACAGATATTTCAGTTTAAGCCAATGAGTCAGAATAAAAACTGCAAACATTCCAGTAAAATTTGAGTGCAGTGTATTAGGGTTTTACTGTCATGTGTGTTTTCTGTACTGTGCCTCCTTCCACAGCCCTCCCCACAAGCACTTGCAAAAAGCCCCTATCAACTCTCTGAAAACTCATGACTTACTGAGCTATCGTTTTGCAATATTGAGGCTGTGTCCATATAAAAATACCAAATATAGACCACTCTAATTGGCCACGGCATGGAATTGACAGCAATAATAAAAACAAAACAAAACTACTCCAAAAAACCTCACACACAAAAACCCCAAAACAAAGTAGAAAAAAAAGAACCAACCCCCAACATGAAACCTTTAAACACATTTTATCTTCTATCCACATATCAAACTACCTCACCATACAGCAACAGATAACATTGGAGGAAGAGAGGTCAAGTCACCAAAACCATGGAAATCTGCAGCAGAATCAAGACGAGAAACCACATATAAATTACTAACAAACCAGAAGGGAACATCATGCTTATACTCAAAAGTAGCCCTGAAGATCTAGTCAATCAAGGTTTCCACATTCATTTGAAATACTTATTTTAAAAGTCAACAGAAGTGACTGATAACACAGTAATACTGATATCTTAAATAGCTGGGTATGCCTAGTAAGACTGCGGGTGTTTTTTCATTAGTTTTTTATTTTAAATCTTTCTGTACTTACCTGACAGAACCTCAGTCCAGGACTTCAGAGTTCTATTTCCCTGCTACAGTTGATGACACCAGTACACTATAAAGAAAGCACGGAAGGAGGCTCCCTGAAGTGACTAAAACAGTGCTAATGATGTCATCAACATTCTGAGGTGGAAAGATCTTAACAACCTTCTTAACCTCAGTTTGCAACATTTCTAATGAAGATGACTTATACAGTATCCATAAGATTAAGACTTTCTAAATTTATCCTCTCCACCACCCCCACCCCCCAAAAAGCACACTGCAATGGATTGGTTTTGTGTGTGATCCCATTCTGGGTGTTCAGAGACCACACATTCCTTCTAACCTGTTCAAAACAGAAGCCATTGCTGTATTTTTGGGACGAAGTGATGGCTAATCATTCCCCACAGAAAAAGAGTTCTAGAAGCAAAGAATCATAGAACAACCCAGGTTGGAAGGGACCTAGAAAGACCATCTGGTCCACCCTTTCATGGGAAAGGGAGTCTGGATAAGATTACCTAGTAGCCTGTCCTACTGCATCTTGAAAGCCTCCAGCTACGGGGACTCTGTCACATTGCTGAGGAGGTTGTTCCAGTCAGTGATTGTTTGAAATAATAATTAAAAAAAAAAAAAAAAAAAAGTAAAAAGAAAAATTTTCTCTCATAGCGAAAGAAAACTTCACCCAGAGCAACTTGCACCCATTGTCCCTTATCTTCTCCATGTGGCTACTTGGAGAGTAGCCTCCATCCTCTTTGTAGCTGCCCTCTAAGTTGGGGAGAAATCATTGGAATAAACCCACTATTGAGAACAGCTCTTTCCCTGGAAATTCTGTCATTTTTCTCAAAAATCAAAGGAATCGTATAGGAGAAAAAATTCCTGAGATGCCAAGAACCAACTCCTCCATGGGAATTAATCTGAAGGCCAATGGTATCCTGGGGTACATTAAGAAGAGTGTGGCCAGCAGGTCGAGGGACATTATTCTCCCCCTCTACTCCGCCCTGGTGGGGCCACACCTGGAGTACTGTGTCTAGTTCTGGGCTCCCCAGTTCAAGAGGGACAAGGAACTACTGGAGAGAGTCCAGCAGAGGGCTACTAAGATTATGAGGGGACTGGAGCATCTCCTCAATGAGGAAAGGCTGAGACCTAGGGCTATTTAGCCTGGAGAAGACTGAGAGGGGACCTCATCAACACCTACAAATATCTAAAGGGCAGGTGTCAAGAGATGGGATGGGACCAGGCTCTTCTCAGTGGTGCCCAGTGACAGGACAAGGGGCAATTGGCACAAACTGGAGCACTGGAAGTTCCACCTCAACATGAGGAAAAACTTCTTTACATTGAGGGTGGCAGAGCACTGGAACAGGCTGCCCAGGGTGGTTGTCGAGTCTCCTTCCCTGGAGATATTCAAAACCCGTCTGGATGCACTCCTGTGTGACCTGATCTAGGTGACCCTGCTTTAGCAGGAGTTGGACCAGATGATCTCCAGAGGCCCCTTCCAATCCCTAACAGCTTGTGATTATGTGAATTAAAGGACATCATCAACTCTTGGTATTTTACTCCTAAATTACTTCTCATTTAGATGTTTATTTGCTGCACTCATCCCTGATTTCTATTTGTAAACAAAACTGGTATTTGTTTTTCCCCTTTGTCTTAGTGTTGCACCCACCACCAAAACTGTATTGCAACTGTTTATATGCAAACATATGCTTTAGAGTACAAGCTTTCTTGCTTCTGAAGGACTTAACAAAACCAAAATTAATTTTAAAATGCCAGGTCATAGAAATAACCAGTAGGTAATAAGTAAAATAAAAATAAACAAAAAAATAAACAAGCACATGTGTTTTAAGATTTCCTCAGTTCTCCACATAAGAAATTTGTATTTGCAGTCTTTAAAGACTAAACTATTTGAGAAAGGAATTAGGTAGCAGTATGTTTCAGAACATATGCATCCAATCATTATCAGAGTATCATCCCAAAACTAAATTGATTATTAGGTCTCAAAACTTAGAAAACAGTTATGTATGTAGAGGAAACAAATGGAATAAGAGTATGTTATAAGCAGTATCAAATTGGAGGAGGTGGAAGAGAAACTTCCAGCTTCTTCCAATCTCGATGCCGTTCAGAAGACATCCTGTATGTTCATACTACAGCACTCACTCAGCAACCTAAGTTTTGGCTACCCTGTCAGCAAGTGGTATTCTCTCTTTGGCTCATTAGGTTCAGATAATCAACTTGGAAAAAGAACCAACACATTCCTTAAAGCTCCACTATCAACTCACAAAGCACCCAGTTAAGGTATCGAAACTAGAAATAAACTGAATGAGGTTTTCATAATATTAGTTAGCCTGCTTCTTGCAAAGCCCGACAGAAAGAAAACTAATTTTGGCACTTCAGTCATTTCAAATTATCACAGTGGTGACTTAACAGTTTTGACTATGCTCTAAAACGTACCGAAAAGAAACAAGTCATTTTCCCCCCAAGGCCACAGGTCTATCTATAAAGCTCCTCAGATTCTGGTGTGGTTTCATTTGGTTTCTTTTTTCTGTCCTCACCCCACACCCTCCTTTCAAACACGTTTTGGAACTTTATTCTGTCCCCTTCTAAAATACGACTATTCATGTGTGACCAAGACTTAAATAAGTTCACTGTTAACTTACATACTAAAGAGTGCTTACAGTGGTGGTGGTGTTATTATTACTATTATTAATTAAAACCAAATTTGCCCATGAAGTCTTCTGTTTTGCACAATGGAAGCATGAAGGCTTTTACGCACAGTAATGGTTGCTAAGAGTTCAGAAACTGGCAACATCTGACATAAATGTTTCTGCTTCAGCTACATTTACACCTATTCCACAATACCCTGCCCTGCTCTCGCTGGATTTTTAAAAAGGTAAACTAGAAAACAAAGAAAGTTCTGAAGCAGTTAGGTAGCAATGTGTGAAGTATAACCAAAACAACACCAAAAAAGAACTAGTAATTAAGCCACCAAATAAGAAGCATTTGCTTTCCTTCCTTCCCCCTCTATCACAGCCACCTTCTAAAAGGAAGTCTATCATCAGCATCCTCATCCCTTCTTGAAAACACCAGAACTTCCCTGAATCCTATATCCAGAAAACTCTGCTATTAAAAGTATTTTGATTTAGGTTGATGATGCAGAGAAATTAAAATTGAAAAAAAAAAAAAAAGAAGAGGTGAAGTCAGGACTGAAAAGTATGTTCTAGGGACATATAAAATCCATAGCAATAAAGGCACATGGAAACAACACTAGAGTTGTGCCTGTCTGACACACAGCCTCACTTTTCTTCCCCCGTCTTTTCTCCTTTTCTGAATTACAGCCACATATAGCGACTCACTGCTCCACAACTCTTCTGCATGCCTGTTAGCGGGATTCAACATTAACATTCCTTTAGAAGAGATGAATAATGTATGTGCAATAATGTATTTTAAATACTTGAATACTAAAAAAAAAGTGATTTTTTTTTTTATTCTTTACTGAAAATAGCACAAGATGAAATCCATGAGGAGAAGCGATGGGGCGTCTACAAACTACTGTGAAGCAGGCCAATTTGACACACAGTTTACAAGCATTACATCAATTTACTAACATTCCAATATTAACTTAACCTTATAATCAGAAGTACTGAAGGTCTGCATGTATGACACAGGACATTCCAGTGTTAATAATTCCGACATCAATTGTAGCAATGTGAAAATTTTGTTTAATGTAATTGTTCTCACAGCAAGCTAGCTACATTAATCTCAGTTCACCCATCAAATTTTATTCCCACATGGTTTATACCCCCCTTCCACCCACACACAAAGACAACCACCCCCCATCCAATCCATACCCATGTATAATACACAAAACACAACTGGTACAAAAACTCACTTTCACTGGACAACATCTAAAATATGTAAATACCTGTTCCTGCAGGTCGTAGTCATAGCTATCATGCAGCAGAAGACTGAGGACATACCGAGTATAAATCATGGCATCAATGCCACACTTCTCTAGCTCTTGTCCCAGCCAGGTCTGCACTGGACCCAAAGCATGTAGCAGAGACATTTCAGAAACAGATACAGGGCCTGGATAAGAGCTTGAGGAGCTTTCAGATGGCAAACCATCCACAACAACTGTACAGATAGGGCGCATGAATCTAGGTGGTTGGCATCCTTATAACGTGAAGCATTTTCTGTAGTTGATATTCCGACGATATCTGGAGGTGATTTTCACTCCAGTAAATAGGAGAGAGGCTTGACTTCTAGGACAATCATTTATATTTCCTGGCAGTTAGCCGTCTAGAGACGAACATCACTCTTCAGGCATGACCAGTGAATAAACTAAATCCTAATAGCAAACACATATGTAGATGTGTTTTTCTACCTTAATTTCACATTGAGGCCAGATGCAAGTCCCCAGCAGGACCTATAAAGAGGAAAAAATGATAAGTTGTCATAATATATATCCATACATGAATAATATTAAACATGAAAAAAACACCCAATGTAGAAAGCAGTTATTTACATACTGCTCACTCCACATACATAGTACACCTACTCAGCGTCATTTTGAAGAGTAACAGGAATTATTCAAAGTTGAAAGGTGACTTTCAGAAAAGGTACTTTTTAATGCAGGAAGAGAAACTTTCATCAAAGACTTCACAACTAATCTGTTGGTTGAAATATATGTTTGATCTAGCTTTATGGGAAAGTTGAGATTTTATTACTTTCACTATCAGCTGAAAAAAACCCACTTTGATTAAAAAAAAAACCCAACAATCTATGTCAGCTTGCATAAAGACTGACTATATTTTGCACCAGTAGAAGACAATATAATCCTACTGTTTTGCAGTGATTTCCATTTCTGGAATAAAAACAAGTGTCTTGTTTATAAAACACCGAATTTATTAAATTCATCTGGCCAGGAGTTTCAGAAATCCCTGAACTAAACAGTTGCTATCTTCAGGCTTGGGTTTTTGGGTTTGTTTTTTTTTAGGTTCAGTATTTGCCTTGCCTCAGGACAGCAGAGCATTTTATCATCCAAAACCTATCCTCATAAAAATACAAATCTCTGGAATAACTTAACAAATTTAGGCAGAACATAGTTTATCGGTGCCAGAATTAACACTCAGCCCTCTTTACAGAAAGCATACACCAGTCTTACCTGAGTGCTTATACTCTAAGCCATATCCTAAAATAGACAAACCGTTTTAAGACTTATACCACCCACAATCCCAAATCCATCTCGATAAGTAAGGGGCAGAAGGTGCAAGCACCACACATGTGGGCATTCTGCCCTCTAATCCACAAGAAGCCAGTCCAAAAAACCCCATTTTTGGACTGGTCTGCCAATCAACTACATGCCAATCTGGCATTTGTGTAGGCCTTCTCTCTCCTCTCCAGATTCTCAGCGAGAGAAAACAAATCTCAAATCCTAGCACGACACATCCCTTCACTGAAAGGAAACAAAGACTAAAAGACCTAAGCAAAACCTACTGTTTTGTTTCAACCCCACTGCAAGATGACCACCACACTCAAATCAGACATCACCTAACATAACTATCTAAGCCATATACTGTGTGCAGCATTTCACATGGGCAGCATGTGTTTTGTAGCCAAACAAAATCGAAAAGTGGCCCTACAGTTGATACCTATGTCCACACAACAACAGATCATAGTTTTTAGGAGCTTTCTTTGCATCACCACCCAGGTACAACTGTATATTCCAGACCTTTACTGAACGAATTTCAACATTTTCCAAAAGAAACCCGTTGGAATCAGTTGCTACGGAGTTGACAAAACCCTATGCTACGCTAAAGCCACTTTACTTCTCTGATGGCAATGTTCATTTTGAGAAAGCAGGAAACAAAAGAGTATTCCAGTAAAACTTTTGTATTAGTCAGAATCTCAGAAGTAAGTACAAATAACAGCAGGTAGAAACATCCTGCAAAGGGCCTGGAGGTTGCTGCTTCATCACATAATTAGAGAACAGAAAGTACAAGAAAAGTCTAACATTGTGTCCAAGACACTCCAAATCAAGAGCCACAAGTCCAAACTCTCAAGCTGTCCATATTCTCTTAATTGTTGAAGAACGACATTCCACTCAAACACCTATTGTGTCCTTGTCCTGTTGGTACTCCGCATCACAGCACGTGATGAACACTTTCCCTAACTCAATGCCACAATCCCAGCTAGCCCCCCAAGCCCCATCTTTCAGAGATTTGGGAAAACTGACACTCCTGATCTGTCTTTTTTGAGACATGGAGCAGAACTACCTGAATGTTCAGGAAATCAAGAATTTTTGACAGCTGACAGAAAGTTCCATAGGAAAAGGGAATTATGAAAGGGCGGATGAGGAAGAAAATCAGGAAAAAAAGGGTGAGATAGCGACTGAAACTTAATTTATCCCAATTCAGCATGTCTCCCATCTACCCATAATCTTTTCTTTTACAAAGTGTACAAAGAGTGGAGAGGGACAACAAAGAGATGTTCCAAGTAGTCTTTGGTTTGCAAAGATACCATCAAAAACAGTCAAGAGAAGCGGGATGCTTTGGCTAAGGTGATTATATTTTTCATTGAAGGTGTTGAGTATCCAATATAGCAAAGCCACGGGCTTCTGGAAGTTGAGTTACTTCAATCAAAAGTATGCATTGGTGGGCAATGGAAGAGCTATGGATGTCACCTACTTAGAATTCTGTAAGGCCTTTGACATGGTCTCACACAACATCCTTGCTGTTAAACTGCAGAGACATGGATTTGATGGATGGTCTATTAGATGGATAAGGAATTGGCTGGATGGCCATGTCCAAAGAGTTGCAGTCAATGGCTCAACGTCCAAGTGGAAACTAGTAAAGAGTGGTGTCCCTCTAAGGTCCATACTGGGACCAATACTATTCAGTGTCTTCATCAGTGGCATAGGGGGACTCACTGCACCCTCAGAAAGTTTAAAGGTGACACCAAGCTGAGTGGTGCAATTGATTTGCCTGAGGGAAGGGAGGCCATCCAGAGGGACATTGACAGGCTGGAGAGGTGGGCCTGTGCAATCTCATTAAGCTCAACAAGGCCAAGTGCAAGGTCCTGCACCTGCGTTGTGGCAACCCCCAGTATCAACTCAGATTGTGGGATGAATGGATTGAGAGCAGCCTGGTCAAGAAGGACTTGGGGGTGCTGTTGGATGAAAAATTGTACATGAGCCAGAGCTTGCAGCCCAGAAAGCCAATTGTATCCTGGGCTGCATAAACAGAAGCTTGGCTAGCAGGTCAAGGGAGGAGATTCTCCCCCTCTACTCCAGTCTCCTATCGGAGATCCTACCTGGAGCATTGCATCCAGCTCTGGGGTACCCAGCACAAGATGACATGGACCTGTTACAGTAGATCCAGAGGAGGGCCACGAAGATGATGAGGGGGCTGGAGCACCTCCCCTATGAGGACAGACTGAGAGTCCAGCCTGGAGAAGAGCAGGCTCTGGGTAGACCTTATTGTGGCATTCCAGTACTGAAAGGGGGCTTATAAGAAAGATGGGGGCAGACTTTTTATGATTAGATTTTGACTGGACATAAAGAAGAAATTTTTTACAATGAGGGTAGTGAGACACTCAAACAGCTTGTCCAAATAAGTTGTGGATGACCTATTTGAAGTGTTCAAGATCAGGCTGGACAGGACTTTGAGCAATCTGAACTAGTGAAAGATGTCCCTGCCCACAGTAGGGGGTTGGACTAGCTAAAGGTTCCTGCCAACCCAAATCATTCTGATTCTATGATACAGCAAAGCAAATAGCTTCTGGATACTGAGACACTTCAATCAAAACTAACTTAGACACATGGTTTAGATCCTCAGCACCTAGTAAAGACAGTTTACGCTTCAGCCTTTCCCTGAATGAGGTAATAATGTGGCCTCTATTTTCTATCTTAACACTTATTTTCACGAGGCATTTGAGAAATTTAATTCTTGAGATCTAGGTTGACAAAATCTGATTGACTGTGGCTGACCAGTTAGAGCTTGTCTTGGTTTCTTTTTTTAGATGGGGAGGAGAGGGGAGAGACAGCAAGAGAGAGAGGTTATCACAGGAATTAAGAAATGAGACGACAACAAAATTTCTACGATGTCCAAATATTATGGCCAGCTTTTTTGAATATAATATTCAATTACCTATTTTAACATTGTTTCAAAATATATACATCATATAAAAAAAATGGAAACCTGAACAAAATTCTGAAAAAATAATCCAGAGTTCTCAATTTCAGCTGTCTCAAGTACTTTCTTTCACATAAAGTCTTAAATATATTTCCATTATGTTTTAGAATGAACAAAAATTCAGGCAAACTGAGTATTTTCCCATCTCAGTACTACAGAGAGGCTTTCCATTTCAAATTAATACAAGTCACTCACGGAGCTAACATTTCTGCTAATACATGGGAAGCTCGACTCTAGAGATAACATTTTCTGACAAATAAGTTATCATCTCTTTTTAATCTTTTTCACACTGTCTTGTTAAAAATAACTTTCTCCATCCTCACAATAACCATGGCTAATCTGAACAGGGAGACTACAATACAGCCTAAGTAGTTAGTGCAAGGCTAGTTATTTTAACTACCAAGTTGGAAAGAATTCTCCATTTCCAATGATACAATATGATGGACTGACACGCCTTATAATGAGAATTACCAAATAAAAATTTACAGACCTCTATCAATAGTTTATGAAAACCACTGATTACCTACAAATCCTAAAGTCAAAAATATATGATAAAATTATTTCATAAGAGTTTCTACTTACTTCACTTCCTAGTAGAATTTTTCCTTTTAAGTACCCTTCAGTTTTTGTAATTCTGATCAATGAGCTTAACAAGGTCACTGTTAGATAAGCTGTTAACGGCTTAACAACTAGAAGCACATGAGCCAGTTTGTGAACTGTCTTGTAAAGGAATGACAATACAATATCGTGTAAACACTCAGATTTTACGATGTAGACTTATCTTAGAATAGATACTCTTTCTCAAAATCCTACTCAGTGTGATAGCCACTAAACATTCTTTTGACCTAAAAAAAGACAACACAAGTTTTAGTGTCCTAAAGAGATCTAGTTATGGAAAAGCAACAACTTTAGTATAGCAAGAAACAGGAAGGGGGACCAATGGTACAGAAACTGAAGCTGGAACACTCCATATCTGTTCCCTATAAGAGTTGTTCTTGCATGGTAAACAAGCTTTTTTGAAGACTAAATGATCCTAGCCTTCCCCGCAACTGAAATGGAATAAGGGCATTGTCATTACAACTACATAAAAACAATTTAAAAATTAAAAAAAAAGTGTCTTGGTACTACAATAATGAGAGCCACACAAATAGCTTCTTGTGACAGTTGTGTCTACCAGAATACAGCATGATAGTCTAAAATTACACTAAGATTACCAAAGAACGCAGTAAAAGAAAGGTGTAATTAAATCACTCTTCAATGAAGCTTGATAGAAGCCCACCAAGAAAATGCTCGCATATGTAACTGTTCTTATCAGACTACTAAAAGAAAGAGTGACAGGCTAAAAGCTCATGCCAGGCAAGACATTTCCATGTCTTCAAAAGCTTTTTTTCTCCATAATTCCCTTTCATACAAAAAAAGTTTTTTTCAGGAGCTTAAAAGTAAAGCCTTTTTTTCCAATTCTTTTTACTCTTGGAAAACAGTGACCAAAGCTAAACCACAAAACCCACTGAATTAATAAAAGGTAACCTCATCTGTGTTTTATCAGCATCAAGAGGCCTCTGAAAATCATGTATCCACGCAGCAAGGTTCTGAGCAAACATTTTTTGTAAATGAAAAAAATAAGTAGACTTAATGCTTTAACATGCTTTCAAGCTTTCTTAAAAGATATACCTACTATCAACTCTTAGAAAATACTGGAATAGGAGAGTAAAAACCACACCCATTACTATTGTCCTTTCAGGTAAACTAAAGGTCCACAGACTGTTTCTTGGAGATCATAAAAAGGAAGAAAATTTTCTACAGGCTTAAACTCACTCTGCTGGGATCTACACTCTCAGCAGAAAAAAAATTACAGGATCTACATATTGAAGGAAGTTGAAAACTAATACATTACTTATTTGTATAACCTGCAAGCAATGTCTCTCAGCCTCAAAGTTACTCTTTACACATTTTGATACACCTACTACAGAGAAGTCAGTTTCTTGGCTAAAGCTACAGCTGCTACCTTTATACTTCCTTCCATCCCCAAAAGGGATAACATCTGTGTTCCCAGTGCTTCATTCTGCCCACTGCTACATGTTAACAATGAGGCCAAACACATTCTCACACAACAGTTAAGTCCTAACTGCTGTTTCAGACAGTTTCCTCTATTATTCTTTGAAATATGCCAGTACATTACATAGTTTACTATTAAGAGCTGTCATTTTCAGAAGTTTTTTTCCCTGCTGTGGTCTTTGACAATGTATGACAATTTTTCAACAAATGGAGGAAAAAAAATTAAAGAATTCTTACTACTTTTTTTTTTTTTTTTTTTTTTAATGTGGATATAAGTGTCCACATTTTTTAACCGGGACAAAGTTTTTTAGATGTAATATTTTTTCCCAGAATGGTTGTATGAAAAGCAAACAATCCTTCCTCTCCCTGACAGCTACATGTAGCAAAAATATGCAAATTCTAATTAGTATAAATCAAAGAAAATTTTATCAAGTTTGGTCAATAACCTACTAAAATCACATACTCATTTTAGTAAGTTTCAGTCCCTGCTAGAAAACCGATAATCAAAAGCAGTCATATCATATAACGGTAACAGAAGTCCAAAATTGTTCTTATATATATTTTCATGGAAGAATCAGCAATTTTAACATCATTTATTTTGTTTATTTCAGTAAGAAATCTAAACAAATCCTTGACATACAAACCGAACGGCCACACACTGGGGAGGGCACTGTCAAAGCCCAGAAACAAAGCCTATTTAAAATCCAGCGAACAATGGAATCTGTGTCCTTAATAAATTTCACATGGCACTTAAAAGACATGTGAGTTCAGAAGTAAAAGAAGTTATTTTTCAATCACATTCCTCAATAATCTAAGAAATTTGGCTGTATTGGAGCAAAGACAGCTTTTTTTATGCGTTGGTGATATTTACTGTTATTGTACAACAAACAGCAAAGCAGGGACCTGATTCATGACCAAAGCAGTGAAACAGTATCGTTAAGCAAAAAAATTGATAATGCCTATGCTACAAACAAACCTCTCCGTCTCAATCCATACAACTCCTGCCGCAAAGCTGACGAAGCTTTGCCATGCCATGAGAAACACAGATTAAACCACCTGCCTGGAATCAAAGGAAGGAACACTAGAAGTGGTTGGAAGCACAAAAGCAGCTCTGTGAATTAACTTTTAGATATACATAGAATCTCCTTTTTTAAGAAGTGTTATCAGGATCTGCAAGAGTGATACAATCTCATTTATAATGGATATATGTTTTACAGCTCACTGATGTCTAACAAGGCTGGGCTTATGCTATGGTTCTAGTATAACTCAAGTAGAGTCAGAGAACCCACAGAGGAGACGTAAACCAGTGTGTGGGTGTTACTGCAGGATTTTATTTCTTGTAAATCTACAAGTTTATTTTCATAACACGTATCCAAACGAAAATCTGAAGCTGCTAATCCTATATAAAAGTTTAATGGAATTACTCAAAGGATGCGAGAGCTACCATACAAGCCTCATTTACTCAGGCTGGCAAAGAAAAAGAGCAGAGATACAGCCAAGATGACACCAGGGGAGTCACCAGCAGTTTTGTAGGATTCTGCACTGGGACCTGCATTGCTTAACAAATTCCTAAGTGACCTGGAAGATCAGATGGGTGACATAGTTAAGAAACTACCAAATGACAGCAAGTTATCAGGGATAGCAAACAAAATAACTGGAAAAAATGCAGACCAATCTTATGGAAATGGACTGGGCAACAAAAAGGCAAACAAAATTCAGCATAGGTAAATTTGAAACAAGATACAGGGGAAATAATAGCCTCGTGCTATTAATACATAGAACAATGAGTTGTGAGCTGACTAGTTTAAGAGACAGGTAGATGTTGTACTTAGGGACATGGTTTAGTGTTGTTGATAGAGCTAGGACAAAGGTTGGACTCAATCTTGAAGGAATCTTCCAACCAAAACTGTTCTATGATTCCATTAATCCCAGGATCTATTTCCGAAGTAGTTTGTTAGATATTTCATGAAACTATAAGCTCAAAATCAGCAGTAGTCAAAAAAGCAAATGACAGAACAAAACTGAAGTCATATTTGTGTCACCAAATTAACGTTTTGCATGCACACTGTACATGACAAGCAACCCTGGTCCTGTAATATCAAAGACAACATGCCTCTCCATGGTTAGAGATGGACTGTTCAATGTCTTCTTCTAATAGAAAGTACCAACAAGTCAGTAAGAACTATGTACAAAACTTCACACAACGGCTACTAGAAATTCCTTGCCAAAAGATGCTGAGACTCCAAAAAGCCCCAACAAACAAAAAATGAGACGGGCTTCAAAGGGAATTGAACAAGAGAGATCCCTTGAGAGTTTCCAGATAGACAAACCACATCAGGCTCAGGCAATCCCCTAGACTGAAAATGGTGTGAGGCTGAGGGAGTATTCAGGAGAAGTATCGCATATAGCCTCCCTGTTCTTTTTCGTCCCTAACAGCTCACTTACAGATGCTGTTGCAGACAAGTACAGATTTGACAAAGCCTTTCTCTGAACCAGTACAGCTGTTCTTATAAAACATTCATGTTCACCATAATACAAGAACAACACTTCAATAAACAGTAGCTGGAGGAGTTCAATTAGCTGACCCACTCACAGGGCTGCACATTATTAACATGTATGAACTTTGTTACAAGATGTCAGAACATCAATCCTGTCAGAGAGCAAAAACTGAGCTATGGGAACCAGTTGTTAACGGACTGCAGAATTCACAGGTGAGGCATGTGCACTATGGGCTCAGCTGTATATCCGAGACCCCAAATTCTTGGCAATCTGAATATTCTCCACTTCCTTAAAACAAACATGTAATATAAGCTGAAAAACGTACAATTTTCAAGTTAGGGAGGAAAAAAAAGGCAACATGAAAAAGCATGACCCGGCAGCAAAACCTACAAACACTGTGAAGAACAGTCACAGCACACTATGTCCATCACATACCAAAACTTCATCACTTTACAGAATTCTAAGGTCTGAAAGTGGCTCCATAAATAGACTCTTTTGAAAGGGCTCCTATTACATACAGCAGACTTGTAAAGAAGCACCTCTACACAGTGGAGACCTAGGAAGTGGTTCTTCACTACATGTAATATGACTTAAAAATTTAATTAATAAGCTCCAATCTTTGGCAAGTTTCGCAGATCATGGTTCAATAGGTGTCTTGATAATTCAGGAAGTAAATTTTACCTTCAAGACAGAAGTATTGGTATTTCATAGCATCACTGAGGAAACTGTTTCAGGAGGTCAAGACTCAATGTTAAAGATGCATAAAAAAAATCAAAAGCAAGCACTTCATTATGCAGCACATAGCCATCACTTCCATTTCAATAAACATAAGGAAACCCACAGTGTTTCTGGAAAAAAAAAAAACAAACAAACCTGACAAATAGAACAGAGTTTGTTGTGCAGTTGTACCAGGTAAGTCTAAGTACAGCACATCTGCAACCTGCACCCCCCCAACCCAAAGTATTGTCTCCAAAAATTTCAGTATTAATTTTTGGAAGGGCTTACAACTCTTAAAAACACCTTCAAACACTGATCAGTTTTAATTAATTGAAAGATATTTATAGGCTGCCTAAATCTAGCAGAGTGCAATACTAAATTCACTAAATTCAAATGCCCACCTGCCATTAACAGCAACATCTACTTATTTTAGTAAGAACTTGTCCAAACAAGGTTACCCAGCTACCAATACAGTCCTAGTAATTCCATTCTATTCTTAAAAACAGTGATCACAAAATGCCACATGAAAATTTTTTCCAGTTTAGTTTGTTACTGAACTAAATTTCAAGCTTGCTTCAAACTGGTGTTTGAACTAAATTTTACTCCTTTGTATAAATGAACCTACATTTATTTTAAATTCTGTCCAAAAAAAGACAAATGTACACATATCACATAACTTAGAAATACACTAATATTTAGAAGTTTAAAAACATGAATCAGCATCTAATGACAAGCAATTTAAGTAAGTATTTTTCACATTAAAAAATAACTTAAAACAATGCTGCATATAACTGACAAAATTTGATTTAAAATTTGATTTAAAATTGCAGATCTTATCAGTGTATCAGAGCAAAGCCAGTGACAAACATCTCACTCTCCCTCATCTACCTCAAGTCTATTACACACGAGGATTGCCTGGATGGACTGCTACAGGGCCTGAGGGGTCCTGGCGGGGGAATATTTGCCTTCAAGGAGGAGACAGTTACAGTCTTTTTTGTTCAGTCCCAGGAGAATCTTCTCAGGGACACGATTTATCGAAAGCTGTATCTTTTACTATGTACACAAGCAACAGACCACACTTTGTTGATTACCATCATCATACTTCAATAACTCTTTCTCAGATTTAAGGAAACATAAATGGAGTTAATAAAAGCCAAACCCAAATATAACTAAAATGACAAAGGATGCACACATTTTAAGCTCACCAAGACATTTTGTCTTCAGGACTTTTGGCAAGGTAAAATCTGTAAGCTTTCTACTACCCGTGTCTCACTGCATTCACTAGCCTTGCCATTCCCTAGAACAGATGTGCAGCTTACCAATGCAACAGAGGATGAAGTCAAGTAAGGGAAAGATGAGATATACACTTCAACTATTTTGATCACCCTCCTGCCTGCCCTCCTGATGTCTTCAATTTACTCAACTTTTAGAGCAGTTCAAACTCCCTGTTACTAACAGCTGTTTGCCTGTGTTTGAACTCCCTTCCCAAGCGGGATGGTAACGGCTTGGAGGCCTGAGCACTGAGCTACGTGTGCCTCCACTAAAACAGACCTGCCTCGCGTTTCATAATGTCTCGGTGCGCAGACACAGGCACTGTGTGCCCCAGCAGGTGTTGCCAGCCTCCTCCAAGGCACAAGCAGCACCAGAAGGACTCATCCCCCAGACCACCAGTGGGGCCACTTTGACAAAATATTCAGTGCTTTTCACATCAGCTGGAACGCTACTGCAGCGCCATGTAGCCCAGTGGCCACTCTTTCAGCGCAACCGTGTAGGATTTATTTCAATTAATACAGAATTTATTCTCACGCATACATCTTATCTTTCAGTTGTGGAGAGAAAAGGAGAATGAATTATGAATTCCAAAGATCCAATAACCACTGCCCATTAAAAGGCTGTGGTATTTCTCCAGCTACTTGCACTTCCAAAGTTAGTAATCCAGCTGCATATAAACATCTAACTAGTTAACGACCACACTAAACATTTTACTTTGTTCGATGAACTTCTGTAACTTGTATGGTGGTCTTCTCTGAATGCTTACTATTGAAGTTTTCTATACTTGTGATTCAAGGAGTTAATTACTACCTTTCTGAAAAGCTTAAAATAGCCTTATGAGGGTTTAAAAACAAATATAACTATTGCCTAACTATATAGTCTTTTCAACAGCTCTTTTTATAAAAAAAAAGATGCTACCATCAATTCAGTTGGAAGTCACATACAGACAATGTTTTCATTAATAACTGTGTAAAAAAGTACAATATGTGGCAGTCACAAGAGGCTCAGTAATTGCAAAGAGTTCTGACAAGTTGAGTTTGGAAGCTCTATGCCTTAACCAGCAGAGAAGATACCGACTTTGCAGCAAAGAAAATATGGCACACCTACAAAACAAATTGTTTCAAGCACTTTTCTCCTGCACTTCCACCACCTCTAATTTCAAATCCAAAATGTCAGTAAATAAAATTCTATATATTTATGAAATTGAGATTAGAAGTGGGAGACTGCAATTTTGGACAGCGTAACAATTCACATGGAAGAACATATATTTCAGCATTTGAGCGCATTTGCATAGGCACTGTTTGTTCAGTTTGTGTTGTAAGACCACCAGGAAAACAACTTTTTCTTCTTCTTTTTCCATAAAAACCATGGTGATATTTGTTGCCATATTCTATTTCCAGTTTTATGATTAAGTATGTTGCTTAAAAATGCTATTGGTTATCTAAAAAAAAAAGTTTAGAAACTGAATAGGTAGGACAGGTTCATAAACAATAAATTTATAAATAAAATAGCTGTTTGCTACTTCAAATGACAGCTGCAAATCTTATTTTGCTAAAATGTAAAATATTTAACTATCACCACCAGAAAACCTCTTAGAAAAACAGCAGGTCACCATTATACCACTTCTCATCAAGGAAGTTACTGTACTGTTAACCAAGGCATTTCTTTCACAACTCAAGAACAAAGTTACTAAAAACTGGAACTGTGAGGTTTCCCTCAAGCTGATGAGATATCCTGTTCAGAGAAGCTGGTAAAAAAAAAAAATCATCTATATAAATATGAAAATTAAAATTAAACTAATACCTGGACTTACAGAAACCTTTTAAAACTCTTGTTTCACCCCACACAATTCAATATGACTTCCAGCAAAGCAGCCATAAAAACTTCAGTAAAACAAAAATTACTACAGGTAATTCAGTTTCACGGTTAAGTGCAACAAACAAATAAGCAGCAGAGTGAACTTCTACCCCAGAAGACACAATCAGGAGAAATGGAATTCACTCAACAGCAACCTTTAGCTAATTAGTAACAGTCACTAGCTCAGAATCTTCAGCCAGCAGAATTAAAATATCACGAAATAGTAAAAGGTTTTCCTAAAGTTTCATAAGTAGCATTATCAACCAGACAAATCACTGGAAGCTGGCTCCATTTCTTTCAAGATACTTGAATGTCCTAAATTCCACGCCGTGTTTTAATGAATGTTGCATTCCCACTCAGCCACAGAGTCTTCAAATTTGTTTCAAATTTGTAATAACAGATTACAATGTCACAAGGATTTAGTGAGAATTAATTACTCATCCAATGGCAGCAATACACATTACTGATTTCTTCATTAGTAGCAGCCTTTTTTCTTTAGGCTAATAAAACATTTCATTTTCTTAGAAAGCACACATGACACATGCTAAACGACCAAAATAATTTCCTTAATCACTCTGTGTATATTTTAGCACATTTTCCTACTTTACTGTTGAAGATCATTATCTCAATCTAAATCCTGACTAAGCTAACACTACCTGGAACAACCTTGCAGTGTATACATATCTTGCAACTCAACTCTGCTGTGATGATGTTAAAACTACAAAATCTTATGAAAAGTTGCTTTATTTTTTCTGGCCTTCAGCTACCTGTCATCTCTCACACTCTTATCTCTCCCTGTACTTTCTTCCACAGTCTATATATGCAAAACCTCATCTGTAATCCAACTGTGGCTCCATTCAGAATTCTTCTATAACCAAGCTAATTCATCTAGCCAAACCACGAAAACAACAAAAAATTCCCACTCGTACAACTTAACAACTTATAAAAGGTATAACAGCTCCTCCTTTCCATGCTGCATCTTAAACACAGGCACATTAAGACGAAACAATTTGCTTGAATTCACTCAGTGATAGAGCTGATAGAAAACTGCAGGTCTCTTCAACCCTAGTCCAGTGTTCTGTCCAACAGACCTTGTTCCTTATATAAACTTAATAGTAACGAGGAGAATATTTTTAAAAGCTACAAAAAGAACACAAAACTATGCAGATTGCAACCCTGTTACAATTTATTTTTATTAACAAAGTTTTTTGCACAGAATATAAATTTTCACATGCAATCCTTTCTAGAAGGTGGCCTAGAAAGTTACAGACAAAAATAAAATTAGCACAGACCATATATTTGAAACGTCTTCCTTAATACAGTATGAGCAATTTAAACATTCCCCAAATTATATTAAAAATGAAAATTGCTATAGCAAGCCTGAAGCACAGACTATGCACAAACTTAGCAGGATATAATTCATCTATTACATGTAATATCACAACAGTGAAAAATGAATTTAAATCCTTTGTAATTGAAATATCCACACTACTGCCTTAGAAATAAATCTCTTGGAAAGAAAGATACCAAAGTGGACATACAGAAGCTAAGTTATGAACAGAATCTAGAGGATGTAGAAATAATCAACCAATAGTTTTATGCAGGTAATTCCAAACACTTGCGTGTGAAATTATAAAGGAAACAGCAGATTTAAAATACTCAGTAGCTTCCAATAAAGCTAAAGAAATAACTTTAGTAAGAAGTCACTGAAAGAATCATCTTTGTACTGAATGTTCAAACTACTCAACCCTTCTCCCTGCCCCCCCCAACCACCACTGTGGCCCAATAAAATACACATTCAACCCCTCAGCACCCATTACAAACACACCCAACCAACTTTCAGGAAAGTAGAACAAGATGCTTCTTAGTAGAAATATTGTAACTAGTTTATCTAGTTCTTTCTCTACTAAACCACTCTGACAGTCCTGCAGTTACCTAGTATTTCTGCCTAGAAAAATCTGGTATATTATTTCCAAATTATGAAAAAAAAGATACCATTCCCTCCTATCAGCCAATTTTCTTTTTGTCTGTGTACTGAAATGCAACTGAGCATTCAAATATTCATTTGAACATTTTAATTTTGTATCATGAAATTGACTTTACTCAGAAAAAAATTCTTGAGGCAGGGTTGGGGGGATGGACGCAACACAACAACTCATTTCTGTAATGACATTTACAAATTACCTAACCAGCCTGTCACTGTCATTGGACTAACATGAAGGATTCCAATCTCTGTTCCACAATATAGAAGAAACTACCCCAATAAACAGAGCATATTAAATAGCTTCTAGAAGATCATTTGTATTCCAAGTCCCCCTAGCAGGGCAGATAACTAGAATAGCTCCTGCTGCCTCTCTCAGCCTACAGGAATCCTAAGTCTTGCTCTCTTCATTACATTCTGCTTTATCAGACATTGTTACTCATCTTATCACAGTAATAAGTTATTACTTTTAATTATTAGCTATTGGTTGTTATTATCATTATACAATTTCAGGTGCTTCACGTTATCAGTCTATCAGTCAGGTATGAAACCTATACCATAAATGCATGTCTTAAGAAAAGAAAGAATCAAACCAAGCTGCAATGGAGTAACAAGAAATAAGGGTCTTTTACTCTCACAAACTGGAAAAAACAAAACAAAATAAAACCAAACCAAAAAACACAAAACCAACCCAAAACAAAACACAGCAGATTAAAAAAGCTCAAATTTCTTATTTCAAACACTTTTAGATAGCTTTAAAGGAAATATCAAACACATACTACTTTCAACATCCGTCATCATGAATTTTGTATGCTGCTCTACGCAAAGCTTAAAGAAGCAGCAAACTGATAGACAATTTTGCTAGGATTCTAGCTAAGTAGATAGAAAGTCTATTCTGGCTCTACAGCACTACGCCTAAAACCCAATAAAACTCCACAGAAAATTCACCCGTGCCAAGTATAAAACCAACCTCTTGACTTCCTTCATTCCCCCTATTCACCTAGACACAAGATGCTCAAGAAGGACAAATAATGAAGTTACGAGCAGTATCTAGATCTTCCTCTGTCCCTATTCCTGCTCGAATGCACAGCAAACGAGCGAAGGAAAATGCTGACATCATTTTACCCCTATGGAATTTCTCTTACTTGAAAGAATAACGAATAGCAACAACAACAAAAGCAGCGGGGAATGCAGACTATGAAATCAGCATATTAAGATAACAAGGTAAGTTCAAGGCCTCAAATTTTTCCTCTTGGGTCACATATAGATGTTTGCCCCTTCCTTTTCTTCCGATTCCCCTGATGATGAGCAGAAAAACTAGAGGGTTACGTATCCAATCCAAATTTGCAAAATTTGTGGTCTCAAAGCATCATTACCCCCACGGTGCACAAAACAAACCGATAAAGTTCTGCGACTGTACATGTGGGAATATCTGCTAAGCAGAATATGGCGGGGATATAAACTGCTGATGATTTCAATGGAGTGTAAAAATCAGGACTTCCCCTATAATTCTCAGTCTTTCAAAGTGAGGAATATTATAAATGTATAGCGTACTACTAATTTTATTCAAGTTACCTACATCCCCTCTTATACCTCAATGCTCAAAATAGCAGATTTTAGTATCTATAGGATATGCTTTATTGATTGGAAGGGAGAGGTTGTACATTACCATTTTAGCATATCCATACTGTCAAGAAACAGCAGATGGAGGATTAGTACAAAATAAAATCTGTACAGTTACATGTCAAGTAACAATCAAGTTCCATGTCATTTACTTCTATAAGGCATATTTTTGTCTTAAATAATAAAGAAAAATGTCAATTTCAGACTCCCATGGATTGTAAGAAGCCCGCAATACTTGGGTTTTAAGCACTGCAGTGAAGTAGTTTGTTTCACACAATTATCTACTGAATCATCACGAGCTCACTTTTGACAGCTAAGAAACTAAATTTGATCTGCAATTCCCACCTCATCACCAGGAACACAGAAGTAATACATGGTGTGCAACAGAAGGGTAAACCTAAACATTTAAAAGGGTTTGCATGAGGAAAATCAACCACCCGTGTACCATAGTGTCCTCTGATCCCAGGCCTATAAACTACAACCCGAATTATTTATATACAGGAAACATGAGAATTTAGGAATGCCTTTTATTTGAAAGGACAAGCAAATCATACTATTTTCACCCTTCAGATCAGTATCAGGTACTGCAATGAGTAATTAAAACAAAGACAAAACAGAAAAAAGCTCCGCACTTTCGCTTTTCTCAAACTTTCACAATACGACTGAACAAACATATACTTTTAATCGGGACGACGCGAGGAGAAGATGGAAATGAGTTTGCTGGAATGAAGTGTCAGTTTGTGTCACTTCTGCATTCAGCTGTAACCTTCGCCAAACCTTGTGTGTCGTCCCCCCCCCCGCCCATTGCCTACGAGAGGCTGCGGCCCTGCCGGGCCCGCCCAGGCGGCGCGCAGCTCCGAGCGGCCATAGGATGCGGCTCCCGTCACTCTCCGATCAGCCCAGCTCCTCCTCCTGAAACACCAGCAGCCCCAGCCTTTCTATCCGCCTTTCGCCTTCAATAGGCCCTAAAGGACAATGCTGCCGGGGGGGGAAAAAAAACCCACAGGAGGGGAGCGAGTCCCACCAGGCCGGCCGCCAGGGTAACCCCGTAACGCCGCGGCTAAGCCCGGGGTGCTAAGCCCGTGGTGGTCTCCAGCTACCCCGACCCGAGGCATTTAGACCCGTCTCCCGCTCCTCCTCGCCCGGTCAGTGGCCGCTGCCTGCGCTTTGTACGATTACGCACAGGATGAAAGGTCACGGCGTGAGCCATGCCCGCGCACCCGCCGGGCTCGGCGGCAGCGCTGCGGGAAGCCCCGTCACTTCACCCTCGGGGTCAGGCTGGGCAGGGAAGGGGCTGCGCGGCTCAGGCTCTCCCTACTCTGACCCGAAGCGTCGCATCCTCCGCTTTCCCGTCCACCGCGCCGACTGACACCGGCGCAGGCCGGCACCCACGACGGGTGCCGCCTTCCTCTCCCTCCTCCTCTCCTCCCAGGCGTGACCCGGCCCGAAGGCACGGAGCCCCGGCTCCCGCTCCCGGCCGGCACCATCCTCCCGACCCTCGGCGCAAGCCGCTGACCTGACGCTGCGACCCCAGGGGCCGGGCCAGGCCGGGCCGGAGGAGCGGGGGGGGGGGGGGGGGGGTTGGGGGTGCCGGGGAGGGCGCAGCTCCCAGGCAGGCGCTCGGACCGGGGCACCCCGGCCGGGCCCCCGGCCCCGCCCCCGAGCCCTGCCTCGCCGCCGGCCTGCAGCCAGCCCCCCCCGCCCGGCCCCTCGCGCTCCCTGTCACCCCCTCCCCGGCCCCTCTCCTCCCGCCGCCGCGCTTCCTCCCCTCTCCCCCCCGGCCCTGCCCCCGGCCTCCCCGGCACGCTCCCGCCGCGCTGCGGCAGGCGCAGCCGAGAAGCGGGACGCGCCGTCTCCAGAAACCGTCCTCCCAGCGCCGGGCAGGCCCAGCCCCGCAACTCCTCCTCTTCCCGGGCTCTTAGCGGAGAGGGGAGGGGAGAGCGGGTCAGCGCGGGCCTCCTCGGCCGGGCCCCGAGCCGCCGGCCCCGCGTTTCCCGGGGGTCGAGCCCGCCCGGTCCTCAGCGCCGTGGCGGGAAGGAAGGGGGGGCGGGGGGGTGCCCGCCACCGCCGCCGCCCCCCGGCTCCGTCCTCCCGTTGCCACGGGGAGGGCGGCTGCCGCCCTCCCTCCCTCCAGCCCTGCCCCTCCCTCTGCTCCCCGCGCCCGCGGCGGGTATTTACCTGCCGTGGCGGCGCAGAGCGGGGCCCTGGGGCCTCTGGCAGCCGGAGGAGGCGGCGGACTCCGTCCCGCTGCTGCCGTCCCCGAGTGAGGCGGGCGGGACGGAGCCGGGACCTGCCCTGGGAGGCGTTACGTAAACCGGCGGCGGCAGCGGCGGCTCCCAGCGCCACGGGGAGGGAGGGGGGCCGGCCGCTCCGTCACCCGGCAACAGGACTCAGCGCCCCGGCGGACCGCGCCGCAGGCTCCTCCCCGTATCCTTCCGCCCAGAGGGCGGCCCGGATCCCGCCGCCCAGGCGCGCGGGCCGGGATGAGGGGCCGCGGCGGGGTGCCTGCGCGCGCGCAGCGGGGCGGCGAGGGGCGCTCCGAGGCCGCCGGCGGGCGGGAGGGCTGCGGGGGCCGGGCCCTGCCGTCCCCGTGCAGTAGTGCCCGGGCGCCAGCGAGCCGGCTCCATGGCGGGCTGCCGCGCAGGAAGGGCGGGGGGGGGGAGGAGGAGGAGGAGGAGGAGGAGGAGCAGGAGGGGAAGTATCCCTCTGCCCTGGTTGTACAGCCTCGGCCCGGCCCCGCCCGCCGGGGGTACGCTGCGCTGTCCGCCGGGCGCCTGAGGAGGAAAGGGGCGGTCGAGGCGTTTGAGAGTCACCGGGCGGTCGGCGGGGAGGGCGCCTGCGGGGCCGCCTCAGCGGCGGGCGAGAGGAGCAGAGCCGTGCCGGGGGGTCGCCGCCAGCCGGGCGGGGAGGCCGCCAGCCGGGCGGGGAGGCGGGCGGCGGCCCCGCGTCTCGGCGCGCCTCCCTCAGCGAGGTGCCGGCGGGAGCCACCCTCGCCCCCTCGGGAGGGCGACTGGCTGCGGGGTGACGGAGAGGGAAACACCCAGGGCTGGGGCGGGAATGCGAAGGAGGAAATTGGGGATAATGATGGACTGCGGCCCTGTCTGTAATGCGAGGTCCTTTTGAAATCCCTAGCGACTCTGAGGGCAAGGTTAGCAAATAAAGTTTATTTTGCAGCTAAATAAAAGCCAGTCTGGAAGGAAAGTTGTCTTTTAGAAGGCTGATGGCACTGAAAGTCGGTTTTAGTAGGCGAGCTCCTCAGGAGCCAGGAAAATTTTATTCCAACTGATTAAATGCCAGCTTAATCAGAACTGTTTACACAACCGTAGAGCAATGAAAGAGCCACATTTTTAGCATAGTAGATGGGTGAAAATGGGCCACTGTACGACTGAAAATATGACAAAGAAGACACACCAAAGTACTAATTAAGCTTCATAACTGGGAAAATAATAACGCCCTTTTCAGGCATACATTAGCACCTCACATTTCTCAAATATATGAACACATACGAGTCTTAAGGAAAGTCAATATGATGTAAGATGTCGAAGTAAGCCTCCTGTCCATGTGTAATCCTAAGCGTTTTCTTCCTTTTATTCACTGTTGAACATGTGGCTCCTGGAGTTCCAACATGCAGTACGTCATCTACGTTGGCTAACACTGTTTCATTTGTGCAAACAACATCTCTGGTCACTGGAACCGAGCTCCTCCTTGAAAAGATGGTCCCCCCCACCCCGGATGTAGTCCCATTTAGGCCTTTCAACAAGTTAAGCCTGTATATAAAAATACATCTCATAAGAAACAGGAACGCAAGCCAAGATGGTAACCACTGCCTCCCAGCCTGTATACCTATTTCCTGATGCAGAAGCAGTATTGCTCTTATTTTTGGTTTAGCTAGGGTTCACCTTTTTTGAACATCCTTAGCACCTGATTTAGTCATAAATTTGATTTAGCCTAGCCAAAAGTTAAATAATGCAGGATTGTGCGGCTACATGAGCTACCCATGTTCTCTTAAACACTGCTGAGGCAGAAATTGATGTCACACGAACATGGAGTTAATCAGTTCAGCTTTCTCCAGAGCTTCAAGGACTATTGCGGGAAAGCTCCAAAGATAAAATAGTGCTTTAAAACCCGTGATAGAGGGACAGTGTCATTCTCTGAACCATTTAGTTACTGTTCAAGTTATTTTCTTCTTATGAAAAAGTGAAACTGAAAAGCTTTGGGGGAAAAATCCTGCTGACTGTTTTCTGCTGAGTCATTCCGCTGGTTTATCAGAAGCATTTCACCAACACTGTAATACGACTCACGCCAATAGCAATCAAATCTCCTTTTGTTCGTGAGCTCAGAATCTGAATTCTCCTTTTCAAGGTAGAAATAAAATGTGGGACACCTGGGATTTGTCTGTAATAACAATTGCACCAATTTAAATCAATCTCCATTCAGTCTTCTGAACATATTCTCAATGTATTAGTGATGTATATCACTAATACGAATCCATTTAACTTATTTCACCCTTTCTATAATTTTTTTTTCTCTGAAAGCTGCAGAAGGGACAGATGCTCAGAACATCAGTGTCCCCCTAATTGAGCAAGTCCGAGCATGCAAGCCAATGACAGATTATTCTGAATATTCACGTAGTTGCTGTGTGACATTTTGAATTGACAGTTCTGGTTTTGTGGTCAGATCTCAGGAATCCCAACAGTGGAATTTTTTTGTTTGCTTGTTGGTATTGTTGGGTTTTATTTTCCTAACGGCCAACCCGATTCTGATCTCCGTTTGGCAAGCATTTCAGAAACAGCTGGTACATGACCATATGCTGTGCTGGCACTGCTGTGAGCTGATTTCCCACTTGTCCTCCTGGTCAATCAGAGCTGCTCCATGTGCTGAAGGACAGCTGGTCCCTTGGCATGCGAAGCAGCTAATGAACTTTTCCTCCAGAAAGCCGTGGGGATAGAGCATGCTAACTCAAATAGGTGGCTTTTCCTTTCTGAATTGCTATCAAAAGTGGAAGTTCTCTGTGGGAACCCTGTGTGTTGCCCCTGTGTGACAACGTACAGACAGTGAGAATTAGGTGGGTGTGCGCTGTAGGTGACAGCATTTGTTTGGAAATTCAAAGCTAAATTATCTGTGTTGAAAAGAATGCTAAACTACATCTGTGGTGGTGCGTGAGCGACTGATGGACTTGTGCTTTTAGCTGTCAACCTCAGCAAGTACCATGGTTTCCCTTTTTCATTCTGGCCCCTGCTGGAAAGGGTCCCCGATAAATGTCTAAAGATGTATCAATTTCACCATATAATATTTTTTTCCTGTTGAGGAACATACTGAAGGAGGAATCGCACAGCAGTTTGGTATTACATAGCCACAGCTTGTAAGCATTTTACTGTCAGCCATCCATCTTACTTCCTTAAAACTGGTCAGTTTATAACGTCCTCTAAAATTTCCTACTAGGTGCAATAAAACCCCCCTGATTTTCCCGGAGCAGGGGTTCTGTATCAGTTAACTTTGAAAGTCATGATAACCAATCATTAGACAGTCCTCTGTTGTTCACACTTCATAAACTGTTCGTATGAAATGCTTGATAGAAACAATCTGCCCGTTCAGCATTTTGGAAATGGAGATAGAGCAACATTCATGAGGGAATAAATGTAGTTTAAGAACTGAAAAGATCATCTAAGCGTGCAGGATCTAAATATAGACATAATTTCATAGCTATTTTTAAAATCCAGAAAATAGATGGACCTTAATGTAAGGTGAAACAAGGAACGTCCAACAAATACATGATGCGTTTTATTGGATATCTTGATGTACAGCTTCAGAAGTATATAATTATCTCTTTGAAACTACTTTGCTTAATTGCAAGAAGGCTTGCATAACTTTTTTACTACTTTTCACGGTCCATTTCAGGTTTTGAGCAAAGACTCATGCAAAATGTTCACACCTCCCAGAAGTAATAACTCGGTTCAAATGACACATTCAAAAGGCATTCCTCAGCACTAGATCAGGTTTCAGATTCCTTTTTACTGACCCCTCTTTCCTAATAATATCCCTGCCCGGTGACAAAGCAAGCTGTAGGTACCCACAGCATCAGGGGGCCACTGTGTTGTCAGCATCAAGGACCTCATCTACCGCAGTGAATGGAAAGTAACATAAAATTTTAGTAGGATCTGCATTAGGCCACACTTCGACTTATTTCCTTTCAGACTTCTGTGTAACAGGTTTCAATATCTTTACTAGGAACGCGCTAGCATGGTGAGTTTGGAAGATCTGAGTCACTTGAAAAACCAATGACATAAATCAAAGGAAAATTATTTTCTGCTTATTACAACTCTGTCACTATAACCTCTAAATGTGTTTTTGCTTTCTTTGAACACAAGCTGCACTTAGGAAACTGTCACAGAAATCGCAGGTCGGGCAGTGCTGTTCTGTAACAAGAATGTCTGGGCTTCGTGTTGGTATTTCTTCGGGACTCTACATTTTTTTTAAAGTTGTCCTGCTTCAGTGTACTCTTACCCTTTTCCACCCTGCAGCGCCAACAATTGGGAAACACTAATAATACCTTGAGAAACCTTTGGGAAGTCCAAAATAAGACATGAGCAGGACTCTGTCTCAACGTGCTGCTGGGTGCATAAAACAGACCACCTGAAGTCCGCTGTGAGAAATACCCAGAGAAGATGTGAAATAACCCTGATGATTGCCTAGACCACTTTGGACAAACAGCCAAGCAGTACAAAAGACAGAGAAAATGAAAGCTTTCTGCTACATGATGCATGTAAAAGTCCCAAGTACCTGGATAGAGCTTTTGAAACAGTAAACCAAGGAACAGCTTTCACTAGTGGTGTGATGAAAAAGACTACAGAAAGTACAGTGTTATAAAAATGAAATAATTTCCACAAGTGATTAAATACAGAGCAAGTAATACGTGTGATTGCATTTTAAGGACAGTTAGTCACCATAAACTATACCAATGTCTTAAGATCTGATCCTTTTTTTCTGTAATCCATAGGTAGAAGAATTTGATGTCATAATGAGGTACTAATTTAATTGCATTATATTTGTTGCTACATCAGCTATTGTCAAGCCATTAAGTTAATTACATGTTAAGTTTTAAACTAGATGAAACACATTATGACATCTGTTTTTTCCTATTTACTACAGCATTCTGGAATTACCATGTTGGAAATGTCTGAGGTTTTGGCAGCTTGCTGTATTACAAATAGTTCATGAATACAATTAACCATCCTTGAGTAGCCTGCAGCATCAGCATCCAATCCTTGCCTTACTCCTCAGAAATACAATTATTGTTCCACATTAATTCCACCAAACGTTTTTTTCCGATATTTGCCACATTCTCAGTCAGTGAAAATGCTGAAAACAAGAGCTGATAACATTATACTCACCGATGATCTGGCCACAGATTTTGGAGTGAATATACTAAAAGAGTAATTCCATTTTTATTAATGATCTATATGAAACAACAAGTGAAAGAAACACATGAAAGTGTGTTCAAGTTCTTCAATCAATTGCATCAAAATTATTATTCTTTTCATCCAATGCATCCGTGTTTTCTTAACATGATATTCTGTTGCAGACCCTAGTAAAAAGAGGAGATCCTTTGTGTATTAATGGCTTATTGTCCTGGCACTTTGACGTTATGTTTTGACTGATCAAAAAAGCTTTCTTATCTGATCCCATGGTAAAAAAACTGCAATGCAAGAAGAGTGCATGTTTTCAGGTGCTTAAAAAGAAAAAGAAATACATGTTTTGAAAGCTGTGGCAGGTAAGGGAATCTGTATGCATGACTTAAAGGCTGTAATAAAGTTATGTTTATTCTGTAATTTGTGTATGTGTGAACTGTTTTATCTGTGTGGGAGCAGACGGAAAAAATGGCCATTGCTTCTTTCTGATAGAACTGATAACCTGGGAAGTGCTGCCATTAAAAATAATTAATTACGTAGATATCATAGAACCATTAAGAGTGGCTGATTAATACAGGCAGCCATTACAAAGACTTCATATAGAATAGGAAAAAAAAGTCAAGTTTGACAAAAGCAGCATTTAAAAAAAAAATTGAATCCCAACCAAAAAAAGTACTGTTTTGATCTTAGAAAAAAAACATTTGCAAATACGTGCTGAGATCTAATACCTGCATTTCCAAACCAGTAACTGAACTGAGGAGAGATTTCTAGCTAGTGTGATTGACTACAGGGCTGTCAGCCTGAAATAGAAAGCATTGAGCAGCGCAAGAGAAGGAAAGGATATTTTTCTGTCAAGAAGTAGCTAACATTTCAATATTTGCAGCTACTCTGATGTGCTCTCTAAGGTATCTTTCATGATATTTTGGCTTGTAATTCTGACTGAGTGATATTTAGGTGCTCATTTGAAGAGTTACTCACTGGAACGTGTTAATGGGAAAAAACCTACCTTACCTTCCATGGCCAGTTTATGTATTTACATTGTAAAGGTGTTTTCTCTCAAGAAAGTTATCTCTGTTGAGACGAAAACTACTTCTTTTCTGGTTTCATTAGGATTTTGTGTTGAAATAGGTATGTATTTTGGGTCTGATACTATTTCAGTATCAACTGCCGAGAGACAAAAAACAGGCATAACTTCACCTGGCTGAATGAAAATTGCTGTCTCGATGTTAAAAAAAAACCCAGACATTTCAGCAGTTGAAGAGGTCATGAAATAAAGGAATGATTAAATGTCTAGGCCCAGCCAGCTTTTCCAGGTGGAGGGAAGACAGAGGTCGTTCCCCCTGAGAAAGCAACATTTTTTTCTCTCTGAGGCTGATTGTAGTCCCAGGTAGAGCTAAATCATGAACCTACTGTGATCAGATAACATAAGGAGGAGGCACTAAAGACCAAGCTAATCCAGTGGTGGTGTGTCAGAGAAGAATATTAGATGCCAGGTTTGGGCCACAACTACAGGTCACATCTGGGGGTATAATCCTATGAGATGAATCACTTGGACTTAATTTGTTGAAGAGGTAAAATGAATGCAGCATCACTAAATAAGGGAATAGTTTATTTCTCAGAACAAACATTTTCTTCCTAAATGTCCGTGTCAATATTCACAGCAGTGAATAAGAATTGTCAGCCGAGGGCATTGCTTTCTGGCTTGTTGCAATGTTTTGATTTTACAGATTTTTATTCCTGGGAGCCCACTTTCACAGATCCATGTGCTTCTGTACGTTGAACAATACTTGAAGTTTTTCAGGTAGGAAATTATATCCTTAAGAAACAAGCTGAAAATTCCATGCTTCACTGTTGTGCATAAAAGTGATTCCCATGTCTGGAATTGGAGCGTTGCTGTGCCAAAAAATATTATGGCAATATTTCTTCCATGGTCAATGAAAAAGTATAAGCCCCTGTAAGAAGGCGTTCAGGGCACCTGCATGAGGCACTGGCTGCTCTGCCCCAACTACCTAGGGCTGCCAGCTGATCCAGGACTCCGTAGGCTGGATGGAGAACTGCTTAGAGCTCATCAGTGGAAAACACTATTGAAAACCATCTGAAGAGTCAGTAGGTTTGGCAAAGCCAAGCTCTGGACACCCATTTTTACAAGTAAGTAGGGGCTGTGAAGGGCCCCCATTTCACGTCCACATGACTGCACTTTCTTCTCTCCTCACTCCCTGAAACCAGTGTGGCTGCATCCAGGTTCCCTATCAGGGATGGCTCTTGGCGTGTGCCGTTTCCAGGTGATGCTAGGCAATTGCTGTTGGCCAACTGTGCTAACAGGTAAGTACTGTGTAGTCCTGCGTTCGAGTCCATACCCTGGTCTTGTTTTATAGGCCACTGTAAACACAACTGCAGAGTTCAAATAACTGTTTTGTGTCTTCAGAGCAGGCAGGTACCAGTGGAGGATGTAGCTGTGGCAGCCCTGTGCACAGTAATCTGTTGATTTGTGCGTTTGTCTTGAAAGACAGAAATGTTTCTTCTAGGACCTTTTCAGTTTGAATAAGCTGGACCCACTGATTCTGATTTTCCAAAGGAATGAGCAAATGGTAGAATGCCCTAGGATACAGCCACTCTCCATCCCTCTTGTTGCAACTAGGTTATTGTTCAGAAAGGAAAGGCAGAACCAAGAAGAATATAAAAAAACAGACCCAAACTCCCTATATCTTGTTGCTGAAGATACTCCTTTGAAATGAAAAGTCTAAAAGCCTCGGAATTCAAACTCTATTTCTATTTCTATGTATGCAGTTTGCCCAACTCTGTAATGCAAAACCTAAATACTATCTATGTCTCACGAGCAAGCTACTGAGCGTTGAGAGGAGGGAGGATATGGACCTCATCCTAAGCTATTCTCTACACTGCTGGTTAGAGCAGTCTTTGGGAAGAGCTCACTCCACAGGCAGGATAAGAGTGCTAATGTCAGCTGGGAGTACTAAATGGATTTTGAGCTAAATTCAGTGCTATTCATAGATGCTAGGTGTGGGAATGGGCTCTCTGGGGTGAGTTTAGGCACTTCTTTCTCAATTACAGCTTTAAGACTTCAGTTTGGGATACTTTTAAGTAGGGGGGGGGGGGGGGTGTGAGTCTTTGTAGAACATTTTGCAGTCGAACATGGAAACTCTAGTAAATTTTAAGCTCTTCCATGGATAATAGGTGACCTGAATAGCTATTGGGCTTTAGGCGCTATGCAGACTGGAGCTATTATAAAGCTGGTAGAAAGACCAATGAACAGAGGTAGGCTCTTATAACTGAAATGTGTTGTTTGGTCTCTCATCATCAAGACACGCAGATTTGGAAAAGTAAAGAAGGCAGCTTCCCTGCTGACAGTCACCCGACTTTTGAATGAGGGGGTAAATTCCCATAGTTTGGATTCAGCTCCTTAAGATATTTGATATCTTTTCTGTGTGTCTCTGCAGTATTTCTTCTGTGAATGAGCTAACCATATATATGATAGTAGACTTCATGTTCCTTTTTTTCATAGATTTACCACCAACTGTCTGGTAATCTATCCAGTGCAGTGAAAGTGAGGTATTCACCTGCAGTTTCTTTTCAGCAAACTCATTAACTGACTTTTCTAGACAATCACTGCTTGTCATTATTTGTGACAAGGGAGATTTGAAAACTTACACGAGCTAGTGGTAGAAAGAAGTACTTCCAATGTACATTAAAAGCACTACTCCGTTTGTTTTACAAAGAAAACCTTAGCAGTAGCTCAGCTGAAATTTAATAACTGCCTGGTTCCACTGCTGTTAGTGGTCTCGTCCAGTCAGTGATTAGTGCTTACATTTTTCTGTGATTGGTCTCAAATTTTGAGCATGTGATTGCTTGCATCGACTATTCTGCTTTCTATAGTTACATGAGATGATAACAAGCTTCTATGATTTGTTAATTTTTTTTTTTTACCCATAGGTACAGGGGACATTTACACAGCATACCTTTTTCTGGCTCACCATCCTGTTTTGGGGCTTCACTTGAGGCATGTCTCATCGGAGGCAGCCACGTTTTGAGTTTATGCAGTTATATCAGCATACTTCTTTGCTTGCAATGTTGATTTTTGGAGGATTTTCTTTTAATTCTGTAATGATTAGGTTCTCCAGTGCACTTCTCTTATTTTTATGGTGGTAGGTTTTGTAATGTCAGCTGATATTATATTCCTTTGACACACCTATCATTTGCATGCACATAAGGCACTGAAGGTGCTCATTATTTTCAGCTAACAAGTAATCTTGTTCCCACTTAATTTGAAATACATTGTTCTCTGTATCCTAATTTTGGCTTTTACAGTTACTTGCCTCATTGCATTTAGATTACACTGCAGTGTGTTTTAATACATCATATTTAAAAGCCACAAGATAAAACACCACAATAAATAGATACATAGATATAAATGCAATGGAAACATTATGGCAGGTAGGGAGATTGACATGATTTATCACCCGTCAAGGGTGCACCGTCATAGGCATAGTGGACAGTATGGTGCTGCTCTGTTGAGTAGCAGCTCATTCTTTCCACTGGTCCCACCAGGCTCTCAGCGTTCCCAGGGCTGAGTGGAGAGGTTGTACTAACGCATTTCTCTACTCGCACACAACAGTGGCAGAACTCTCTACAGACAGGCTCTTGTGATAGTGTTGTTGCAGCCGCAGCCCATTCCCAGAAGGAGCTGAGAAGGCTTGTCAGAGGTTCATGCAGCTGTATTCTTCACTTCTTTAACCGTGGAGCTGGTGCTGGACAAATAGCCAGTCTCTGCTTGCCAAGCAATGGCAAATGACTCCTTCACATGGAAGCAGCAACCTCTGCTGAGATTCACGCACCTCCTGAATTAGTCATTTCCTTTCATCTCCCCTCAAAGATTGTACAAGATGGTAATGATTGTACAAGAGGAATTGTTTTGTGGGCTGTATTTGGCTTGCACAACACCCACGGTAGTGTATCGTATTTGCAGACAATATCAGTTACTGTTTGCAGTGGCTAAATGTCTCAGCAAGAGAATAATGGTAATGCCAATGAAAAAAATAATTTAAGCTATCTCTTTGGGAAAGCTTTACTGCACATAAACATGAATCCTCCTTTCGTCTTGCATAAGGGTTGTTTCTTTCGCTTTCCGTCCCTTTTCCATGTGACATCAGATAATCAAAAAAGCCATTTGTGCACTACAATATAAGGGACTCTACAAGAAGTCACAGAATATTTATATTTATATTGTATTGGAAAAGATATAGCATTAGGTAAACAGTATGTGGTACGTTAGTTTTCCAGAAGGGAACACACCCTGTAAGCCCCAATGCCGAGAAGGGCTCTCGGGAGGGACCATACGAGCTCTGTCATACTTCGACAGGGTATAGCATATATATAAGGTTCTAATAGCTTGCCACCTCCAACACGCTGACAGTTCAGTTGTGGACTTCTAGAAAGCACAGAATAACAACGATGCAGCTGATTTTTCACTTTAGCAAAATGTCAGAGAAGAAATTACACAGAGGTGAATCTATGTTTACCTGAGTAGTACACACAAATCCCTTATTCATATGGGAAGAAGAAAATACTGGTGTTGCAAAGTTTGTTGCACAATTTCATAAAAGTGAAAGCAAAAGTCCATAAATGTACATGCATATGCTAATATATATTCATGTCTATAAATTACACTGGTTTTTCAGATAGGAGTGCTGAATGGTGTGTCTCTGCATTTCTCAGTATAAATGTACATCATTTCCATGCGTGTTTAAAGAGATTGGCTGAATTCTTGAAGGTGAATGATAAGGGAGTGTGGGTTGTGGAGCACTGAGATAATGCCAAGAGTTACCTGCAGGGTCTGGAAAGGGTGGAGCTACCAAACTTACTATGTCAGACCTCACAAAAATTGAATATTTAAGTTGTCTCGGTGTTATTGAGTACATTTTTCAGTGTCTCATGATCTCTTAGATCCTTTTTGGTGGATTGCCTGGAGACTGTGTCCCGATCACAGGGAAATACTGGTTTACTATGATAAATATTCCTTCAGGAATGCATGTTGTTAAGCTGCTCTTTTAAACACTGAAGGGTAGGCTAAGCCTTAAGTGCATGCTGAGATCTTGATTTCGCTGGGATTTAGTCATGGCTTTAAGTGGTTAAGTAAGGACCAGAAAGATATACAAATTACAACTTATTGAACAGGAAGAACACAACCTGTTAAGGTCCTGGACTGCTCTTGTCATCCATATACATGTTTACAATATCATTTGCATACAAACCTGGGTAAAATTAGAGCTTTTTAAAAAGTGTTCATCATTCGCACAGGGTTTTCAGGTAACTGCATGGGACAAGATGGAGGGACAAAGGCAGGAAATTTGTAAGAGAAGGGAGTACATCAGAGCCTGCCTCTGACTTTCCTTGAAATGAGCAGTCATTGAATTTGGAGAATTAATTCAAACTTATCTCTAGTAAACATGTTTTGGAATGGCCAGAAGATGCTGGGATGATATCCAAAAGACAATTAATAAAACAAAAGCTATTTATGTTTTTCATGACACGCATCCTGGCAAACAGCTCGGTAAAATCGATATTGGTAAGCCAGTGGGGTCTGGGACACCGGGATTCAAGCCTACAAGGTTAAATATTGGAAAGATTTAGCAGGAGTTGTGGAATGGACAATTTTCACACCTAGGAAGTTTCTATCTTACAAAAAATAGTGTATTATTATAATTCAAATATTCAGTGCCATATAATTTCTTACATATACCAAAAATACAGGAAATAAAAAAAGAAAGTAAGATTAGTCCGTTCTGAAATAGATTAAATAATTTGACAAATAATATTATTGAAATGTATGCTTTAGATTATTTTCTGTGCTACATCGACAAAAATGTCATAATATAAACATTTCAAATATAAAACATGTGATTAATATGCATAAATTTAGCTAGCACATACAAAATAGACAACTGTAAAACAGAAATAGAGACAATTTCTGTTAATCAAGAATAGCTATTCTCCCACACCTAGTATACAAACAGCTGAGACTGGCTTCTGTTTCCTTTATTCCGGTTGAACGCATATTTGATCTTTTACTGAACTAGAGCAGTAGAACTGACACCACATACGATCGTACAGTGACAGAACGTGCTGCCTGAATCTTACATACGGGAACACCTGACAATACCCAAGGGCAAGTGCTGCCTGACCAACCTAGTGGCCTTCTGTGATGGAATGACTATATCAGTTGACAAGGGAAGAGCTATGGATGTCATCTATCTGGACTTCTGTAAGGCCTTTGACATGGTCCCCCACAACATCCTTCTCTCTAAATTGCAGAGATATGGATTTGATGGGTAGACTGTTTGGTGGATGGATGGTCACGTCTGGAGGGTAATGGTCAATGGCTCAATGTCTGGATAGAGATCAGTGAAGAGTGGTGTCCCTCAGGGGTCCATATTGGGAACAGTACTGTTTAGTACCTTCATCAACAACAGAGATGATGGGATTGAGTGCACCCTCAGCAAGTTTGCAAACAACACCAAGCTGAGTGGTGCAGCTGACATGCCTGAGGGACATAATGCCATCCAGAGGGACCTGGACAAACTTGAGAAATGGGCCTGCGTGAACCTCATGAGGTTCAACAAGGCCAAGTGCAAGGTCCTGCACCTGCGTCAGTGCAACCCCTGGTATCAATACAGGCTGGGGGATGAAGAGATTGAGAGCAGCCCTGCCAAGAAGGACTTGAGGGTACTGGTGGAGGAAAAGCTGGACATGAGCTGGCAATGTGCACTCACAGCCCAGAGGGCAAACCATATCCTGGGCTGCACCAAAAGAAGTGTGGCCAGCAGGTCGAGGAAGGTGATTCTCCCCTTCTACTCTGCTCTGGTGAGACCCCACCTGCAGTGCTGCATTCAGCTCTGGAGTCCTCAGTAGAAGAATGACATGGGCCTGTTGGTTTTAAACTAAAGAAAGGTGGACTCAGAGTACATATAAGGAAGACATTTTTGTCAATGAGGGTGGTGAAACACTGGCACAGGTTGCCCAGACAGGTGGTAGAAGCCCCATCCCTGGAAACATTCAAGGTTGGACAGGGCTCTGAGCAACCTGATCTGACTAAAGATGTCCCTGCTCACTGCAGGGGGGTTGGGCTAGATGGCCTTTAAAGGTCCCTTCCAACCCAAACTATTCTGTGATTAGAAACTGGTTCTGTGGTAGCGGTTCTGATCCTGAAAATATTTTGAGATGTGAATAGTTACATTTCCATATTTGAGACTTTATGTAAAAGATGTGCCACATGCCAGGTAAATATGCAAATCAAAACTTTTTTTTTTTCCAAGTTTAATTGTAGTAAGTTTACTAGCAAGATACAACAAGGAACAATGGGCTCCAAACGCTGGCTCGGTTTATAAGATCCCATGTCCATGTACTATTTTCTCTTTTCCTAACTTTCATTATATCCTTCTTAGCAGCCATGCAGGCATGATGCATTCAGTTCACTACTTCATGTGATATATCTGGTTACAGTGTCAGAAACAAGGTTACTCAGTGATTCAGCCTAATGGAATTACTGGTAGCAACTGGTAATGGAATTACTTTTAGCAATTTCTCTGTAAATATACGATGAGAGAAATCTTCAAAAAGAGGTAGCATTGCTGAGCAGAACGGTTGTGTTCATTTGGATACTCGAGATAAAAAATAGGAACAAAATGTATTTTATTGAAGTATTCTGTATGAAAATTTGCATTTTCTCTAACATGAAACCAAAAAATCCCATTCAATAATTTGAAGCTTTGAACTTCATTTGAAATCTGAATTCAGATTTGGATCCAAAATTAGTAAATTATGTAATAAGCAATCAAAGCTGAAATTTCTGTCTTTAATGGTGGCTATTGCACAAGAAAAGAAGGTATAAAAGGTAATAACAATTCCATCCAACTAATGTATAACACTTGTTTGTCATCATTATTTCTCAAAGTGCTTTGCAAATTGACTTTCTCTCATTTTGTAAAGGAAGAAACTGAGATGCAGAGAGAGAAGGTGATTTACCAAAGGTTTTAGAGTGGGCCAGAGGCAGGGTCCCAAGCAGAAGGCCAGTCTCTGCAATCAGGTCCTGCCGTCTGTCCACCAGCGCTGTGGTGCTCATTAGTGATCACTGGAAAACAAAAACCTTCTTCAGAGAGTATTAACCACCTTCCACCACAATCCAGTGCATTTCTTATTCATATATATGCATTACTTTCTCTGACTGGAAGAACAAGGAAAAATCCCTTCAATTTTCAAGATGAGGAACTGGAACATTATGGTAAAATTAATGCTGGCAGAAACATTTATCCCTCTGTGACCTTTCACTGCTTTCTTAAATGAGCAGCTTCTCTCCCTCCAGCCGTAGTGATTCCCTCTTCGTTCCTATTCAAAGAACCAGTTCAGGCCGATTCAAGTACTTTTACAGGCAGCCGCCAAATGAATACGTTGCATTTCACTGAGTTGCAAATGCTGGTTAGGTCACAAGATGCTCAGGCATGAAAGGCTCTATCCTAAACACTGGGCATTTTCACTTCTCTCTTCTCCTCTTCCTTCTTGCACGCAAGAGGGGTGAGATTCATCGATTCACATTTGTTTGTGAAATAGAGTCTGGTCTCTTCATATATCGTATACCAATTTAACCATGTTATCTGAGCTGTGTGAATTTTTACGACCCATTTAATTGTACTATTTAAAATGATGCATGTTTATACTGGTACACAGGTGTTTTGCACTGCTGCAGGTTTTCCTTCTGCTAAGGAAAAATAAGCTATTCTGATACAGCTCCTCCTAAACTGGAGATGTACTGCTTTAACTGTGGTAATATAGTTAGGTCAGCACAACTTTCTATTGTAAACAAGGCCTACTTTGCATGGCTAAGGCTAGATTACTCAGTTTTTCATAAGGTCTGCCTACAGAATATGCACAACCAGTGTAACTAGTTGTGTTTTAATAAATAGTAATAATATGTGTCTAATTACGACAGTTCATCTCGGCATTTCCTGCGTGCCTCTCACGGAATGACTAAGCGCTTCTTGTCTCACCACCGAGCCAATTACTGACTACAGGCTGTTATTAGGGGCAGTCCTATATAATTTTGACAATTATGATATATGTCATTTCATAGTTGTGGACTGCCGACAAGTGAGCTCTGTCCGCCTAGAAGAAAAATATTGCCTGCAATTGCTTTCAAGGGCTGAGAGAGGCAAATGTTTACTCACAGACACAACTTTTCTGACTGTGAACAGTCTCCCTGATTTCAAAGGGATTAAGCCTGGTTATAAGTATTTGCAGAATCAATGCCTTAATCAGCATGCTTAAATGTTTAATTTTGCTCCCTCCAAACATATTTGCAGGATGCTAAAGTTGTCTCATTCTTCACATGCAGGTTAGCTCCTCTTTTGCAGTTGCATTTCAATTTTTAAAAAGCTCAGGCAAGCAAAACCCACTGTTACACTTACTCCAAGGTGTGTTTTATGATGGATATAATAGTCAGAATGTTACACACACAGATACTTCCTTAGAAATGTGCAAATAATCAGAGAAATGTGCAAATAATCAAATTACAAAGCTCTGAAATCTCATTAAATAGTGGGATCTAGAAACTGTGGGTTAGATTTGTTGCTAGAATGAACAGACACTGGTCACTGACGTCAAAGGCTAAGGTAAAATAGAAAAAATCAAGCCCTACAAAATAGGGCTTTTATGGAAAGAAAATTGACATTAACATCTTTTTTTTTTCCTTCTTTTCCCTCTCCTTCTGTTAACATACAGCCAGCCATTACTTTCTGGTTTTGCCCTGTAGACTTGCTGTCATCTTTACCTGTCTACACTCTTTTCATACTTCCGTGCAGCACTAGATCCAAGAAATCAGTTTTGCCTGCTACTACCAAATCTGTGGGGTTTTTTGAGTGCTCCTGTCTGCCAAAAATCAATTACAGAACTTTACCTCTTCTTGTTTCCCCCTAATGCTTAATGCTTTATAGATCACTAAGGAGTTTAGCCATGGAGGTGCTCACTCTCTCTCTTGTAAGAGGAAATGTCCTTGAAGGTTTCCTGAGCCCATTCCAGGGAGCTTGGGGAAGATAAATAGCATGTCTGTGCTGTCCGCATTGATCTGTTGCAAATTTTGCACCTACTTCTTATCGTCGCAAAGCCTGCCTGTCGCTGTGCACTTGCAAATTCAGTCTGGCACCTGGTAGCTGGCTCCGTAGATGAGAAATTCAGGTGTAGGTGATAGCTGTTTCCATACTTGAGCTCCATCTCTTTGCAAGAATGGGTGATGCCCCTGTATTCCAAAAAGGTCTTTAGACCTCCACGCTGAAGATGTACTTGGAGTACAGCACGTGAATTATGAACACAGTTTTATATTTTGGCAGTGTGATTAAAAACAGAGTCACTTCGCAGAGAACTGGTTTTCCAGAAAATGTTGCAAATAAGTAAAGTTATCCTACATAGTTATATATCGCATGAACTTAATTCTGTCTTTGTTCTATGAACTGTAATAATTAAAATCTAATCCACAGTACAATAGATACATATTGCTGTTGCTTTCACTAATGTATGCACACCGATAAGAGTATAGGGAGAAGGTGTAAGCATATGTGATGAGGTTGATGAAGACTTTAATAATATTTCACTTGGTATTTTCATAACTGAGGTACATTTAGGTAAGATAAACATGATTTAATGTTAATAAATTAAAATTTAAAAATGGGAACTCCTTACTAGCAGCAGTTCAGTAGAAAAATATTTGAGGATTATAGAGGAAAAAAAAGCACGTATGAGTCAAAAATGTGATACTGTTGCACAGAGTAAACATCCTATGAGTATGTCTTAGGAGGAGCATTGCTTGTAAATAAAACCAAGCAATCCTTCCACACTACTTAGCTTTTTGAAGACCTGAACTTAAAAATTAGTCGTATTCTTTTTTGCAGATCAATGAGAGCAAGAGTCCAAGAAAGAGCAATAAGATTGATTGCCTTCCCTGACAGTTCAGGACCAGAACCATTGAGGTGCTGAAGAGAAACTCACTGTGCATGTATTTGGATTTACATCATGTGCCTAAGTGTTGTATGTTCATAAACTAATCAGGGAGTAGGATATTACTGACCTGCATGCTGCTGAAAGCATTTACAATTGGTGAAAAATATAGTGATCTTCTGGTTAATGAAGCAGCGTATTACTTGCATAAACTGGGGCTGAAAATTTAAGGGTCTGCATAGCAAGAGCCACTCAAAGAGATTATTTGGGGCAATATTGAAATAGTAAGGCATATCTCTCCTGACCAAGATTGTCCGAAGCAGCAGTATACAATAGAAGATTAGACTAGGAGCCAACAAATACTTCTGTTCTTGGTCTGCTCAGCAGTTATGGGGAAGTCAGTGTATCTCTCTGTTTCCCTTTCCACTGTAGTTCTTGGTTTCTCCTTTATGTTTTCTGACCTTTTTGCCACCTTTGACTTTTATCTCTTTGGAGCTGGACCACCTTTCCTAGTGTTTCCATACAGTTTAGTACAAAGTGTCCCTGGCTATTTGCGCGAGACTTTAGATGCTACCGCAATACTAATTTAGCAGGGAGGAAATTAATTCCTTTCTTCTCCCTTCATAGAGAAATGATCCCAAATATACGTTAGCATCTGAGACTTGAATTTTAACAAATGGCTCTTTGGTTCTGTGGCATCTACTTCAGCATGCCATTGGCTTCACAGTAAGTATGCTGCAGACTGAAGCTATACATATGCTGCAGACAACTTTCCTTTGGCCGCAGACTACAGAAAGCTAGACTGGCATTAACAGCTGCCTGAAGCACAGGTTACAGTAAAGTATATCATGTTCATATCATCATTACATACTTTGGATTCCACTGTAAGCCTGAAGTCTGGGGGTGAGGAGAGCTCTTCGGACCATAAATACGTTAGCTTGGCTTGATGAACTATGCAGCTCAGTCCCTCAGCTAAGAGAAAAAAAAATACTTTCATTGCATAGACATATTCTTGAGACTGCTGAAGAGCAAAGCAAGATAGGATTTTCTCCCTTGTTACAGAAAACTTTGAGATATTTCTGTCTGTCACAGATATTACTGATATTCTTAATGCATGTATATATCTGAGGCAAGGTTATGTGTAAATCTTCATTCACAATAAAATTTAGATAATTCATGAGTGTGCTTACAGCTAAGTGTGCAATAAAATACTTCATTATTATTCATTATGCAGTTTGCAGAGTGTTAGCAATTTTCTTACAGGGAATAGGGACTGTAGAAACAAAGAGATAATTATCAGAAACCTAGGGAAAAGAGAATTGCAGCTTTTATGATGCTTGAAGACTGTGGGGAAGAAATGGACAAAAGGGACAGAGAATCAAGGGTGAGGAAAAAACCAGATGCATGCTGCTTTTACAAAGAGGTGTTCCCAGCAAAAGAAATGTTTTGCTTTCCTTTGTGCTGGATCCTTCATAAGGCCAAAATGGACATGGGGAAAAAAATAAATCCAGAGGTAGAAATCCATCTGGCTGAGAATGGATCCAAGAGATTTTTTTTTTTCATCGAAGTTCAATACATAGTTGGGAGATAAAGATTTTTAAAAAGAATACATATTTGAAACTAATTGTATCCACAACTACCAGGAGTAAGTTCAGCATAAACAGAAATGCTTCATTGCTTTCCCTAATAAGGGAAAAAGGGCATGACACGATGTCTCTGACTGAAACAAGTTCTCTTTTTTCTCATGTTTGCTGTCAAAGTTTAACTCATTTATTTGCATCCACTTGTCCCAAATTTTCTGATAATTTTGCCATTTGCAGCCAGACCTCTGTGCCATGAAATGCAGCGTTGTCAGTTCACCCGAACAAGCTCTGAGCTGCACTGTTTACTGTACAAAAATTGAGATTAAATAAACAAATTCTGAATATAGGGCATTAGGGTGTTTGTTTGTACTTGGAAATCATCATTGGTTTTGAATCTTACTGGAGAAATTGCCCCACAAAGCAATTTCCGACCCTTGATTCAGCATGCTGCTTCTGCATCATTCCCAATCCCTGTTAATCCTGGGCATAAAAACCACCCGAGGCTACTGCGTGCTGCTGCAGAGCACTACACTGCGGGTCAAATGGACAGCCCTTTTCACCTTTCTTTGTTGCCCTCTATCAAACAAATAACTTGTAGATGTTAAAAACATTTGTTGTTAATAGATGAGACCCTGCTACAACGTGCAAAGTGTTTCGCAGCAAATGACACAGGGCTGTGCAGGTTTAACCTCTGTATGAGCTCATCAGCGTGCGGTTCCACAAGGCTAAGGACATGAGGCCCCTCTAGCAGGGCTTGCAAAAGCTCATCCACAAGGTGTTCCTGCCAATTGCTTAATGTACTTGAACATGTGGAAATCAGAAAGTAGCTCAACTTTTTTATCTAATTGTGACGTTCATCTTTGTGTACTTCAACTGAAAGCAGCTGAAGGGACCATCCGCCTGAGCAACGTGGTTGTTGGACTGGTATATGGGCTGAATAGGCAATTAAAAAACGGGTGTTTATTTAGTGTATTTCTCTGATAGAGTATATATAGTGTATTTCTTTTCTTTAATTCTCATATTGTGTTTCTCTCATATATCTCTATATGTATTTGTGCATGTTTCAATAATGTTTTTTACGAGCATCTTGAGGGTATTTTAATACAAATACAGGAGCATTCATATTCACAGATTTGAATGTTTGAAAATAGTAAATACTAATGGAATTTATTTCTGTAAATACAAGTCATTTACAGAAAGAGCCTCTGTAAATGTTATCAGTTTGTGCTACTGTAGCTATTACTATCAAATTAAGTATGTACCTTGCAGTAGCTCCTGAAGGCACTAGTCATAAGTCAGGTCTGTCCTGCAAGAATATCAGTGGCTCTGGAAAAATGTGTTCAGCTGGGGGACGGGGGAGGACGCCAGAGATAGCTGCTTGCGCTTTCTGGTTGATTAGACACCCAGACCCCTACTAGTACAGCTGGCCCTGTCATATGCAACGTGCCAAAGCCAAACATGGCTGAGCATGGAGAGCTGTTCTTAACTCATGAAGTATGGTCCTAGTCCTGCAAGGGATCTGCGAGTACAAGCTCTCTGGTCTGTCCAAGAGTGTATGAGTAACGTCTAAGTCATGTAGTAGTAGACATGAAGCTGGATTAAACATTGAGGTGCCCAGGTGCAATTTTTTCATCTGTTGACACATCTCTAAAATTTGAGCAGGAATGAAGGCATTAAAAATGGAAACCCTTTTATAAGCAGGAAAGAAGGCATCGACACAGTATGAAATAGAGCTTTGAAAGTGAATGTGCCACATTGCTACCCAGAGCCCTGCTAAGGCAGCTGGTGGGGCTCAGGCTGAAAGCTCAGCCCAAGCACAGGTGAAACTACACAGTGAAGCCCACACACTTTCATAGTGAGGTATCACTATGCTGCAGCGTTACAGCTGCAGACAAAAATAGCCACCCTACAGTGAGTATAAGGTGAGTGAAGCAACGCAGTTATTGATGTAATCTTGGAAGCGCCAGCAGTGCCCGAGGTTTTCCTTTTGGTTTCTCTGTGCAGAATCTGGGTCTGAGAGATCCGGCCATTTAATTGTGAAACTCCCGCTGTGATATTCACTTACTTCCCTAAACTGGAGATTTGCACGAATTGAAATGAATGTCTCTGCTTCACTGGTCATTCTGAGGGAAAACATGTCTGATAAAAAAGTTCACTTCCTTTTTTTGCTCAATTCCCTTTGTTTTCACCAGATTTCACAAAAACAAAATCCCGAACACTGTATTCCCTTGTAAATACTCCCCCCCACACACACTCAGACCTTAAATTTCTACTCATGGTCACTGTTTCCTGTTTAAATATTCTATGAAAAACTAAATATCTTAAAACGTGAAGCTGAGAAAGTCGGACTCCGAAACACCAACAGTTTTCGCAGCTGTTTTCACAGCGTGAGCCTGTGTCCTTTCCGTGTTTACGAAAACACACTTTATCCTGTTCTATTATGACTAAACTCCTGCAGATTGTCCGCTTCAGAGAAATATTGCCCCGTGACCTGGCAGAAGTCCCCGCCGGCGATAACCCCATCCCTGCCGGGGGCCCCGGCTAATCGCACCTCCCCACCCTGCCTGCCTTCCCCCCGCCTTCCCAAAGCCTCCTACAAAACCCGCCCTGTGCAACCATGACATCTGTATTTGCTATTTAACGGAGTTATTCTTAACAGCAGCTCGCTTTCAATATCTCCTTACAGTTTTACTGGAGTATGAAGGTTGTTGCAGCTTTCTGTGGTTATTTTGCATTAACTCAGAACTGTTTCTGTAAACACGTGGACTGGAAATACACGGTTACAAACTCACGTCTGTGCAAAGCTGTGACCGGATTTGCAAAAATGTGTGGAAAAAAAGATGAAAATTTTAAAGATTCCTTTATTGCTGCTCAAAATTAATCATCTATACATGAAAATTATGAAAACTTTAAAAATGGCACATTAACATATATATAAAGAAGAAGTGCATAACAATGATATAAATACTAAGTCTCTACCAAGATCTAAAATATAATTGCAGGCTCATTTTTCTGAGAGATGAAAGCGGCAATTTTTCAGAAATTTAGTTCTGTCTGTGCCTCAAAGATACCAAGGTGGGTTTTTTTTTGTCCTGCTACATTGTTCTTACTAATTAGGAAAATTCCTTTTTTTTTCATAATGTCTTTAGTAATAATACAATTGCTTCTTGTAGAATTACGTCAATAACAAGATATTTCAACCTCGATGACTAGGTAGTACTAAAATACGGATATGGTACAGTAATTCAGGTTATTGCAGGTATAATGAGAAATTTTCTCCTGACTTTTTCAAATTTTAACTCTTTTTTGGCTAAGGTTGTGTTGTTATGGTAGAGGCCTACTGAATTTTTTGCAACCACTGCCCTGAGCCTTGTGACTGTGAGCCCAGTATGAGGCAATTTATTTTGAAAGTAAATCTGAAGACAGTCTGCTCATTTAAACTGGTTTTTTTGAAGACTTTGTGTACATCTTTTAAGTGTTAGTTTACTCCCTCAAGAGCAAATGAGGGAGACAGACAATAAATGTAAGCAGTTCTCAGGGCTTGTCACTGAACTTAGATTTTCTGGTGGGTTTTCAGTCTTCTAGGTGCCCATTTTAGCTATCCCCTCTTCATGTGAGCTAGCAGTATGGTGATCACTAGTATTTTAATTTGACTCTTGTATTTTATGCTGCTATTTGGTTTACTTTTGTTGTGATAGATATATCAAACAATGCATCAGTCCAGGTTTTGCATGAAGCAGCAATCAGCCAGTCTCAGGTTGGCATTAAATGGCTGTGTGGGCTGGATTCCTGAAACCACCTGAGAAGCGTGCTGGGGCCTAGATATTTAAAACATATTTATGTATAGCTTTGCTGAGTGTGACAAGACTTATATGAACTAAATGACTAAGCGGCGCTTCAGAAGTGGCATAGATGCTGCCAGGTCTCAAGATGTAGTGTGACAGCATGCAAAGATACCCAAATTAGAGGCAAACAAGGTCATAAGTAGAAAACAAGTGAGCTCTGGAACTGAATTAACCCACCAGCCTACCCTGGCTAATTGGCCCTGCTGAGAGCGAGTGTGCTCATTAGTCTGGGTGCAGCATCATCCTCATACCAGCTTCAAGACCGAAGCTACTATTTTTGACAGGCAGATCGCTGTGATATGTAGACGTAGTAATTTGCACAGAGGCTCCTGACGTGGCATGGCACGGTGGGAAGGAACGGCACCACAGGCCCCTGTTGGCTTTGGGTGACATTGAGGCTCCTCAATGCCCACATTGCCTCAGACAGCCGAGACATGCCTTGGTGGCAAGGTACGCCAGCCCCAGCGGGGCCAACACCTGTTGCTGGCAGATCCTGAGCTGATAAACTCCACCAAGGCTGCTTGGCTTGGCTCCAGCCCTGACTGCAGAATATCCAGGCAGCAGCAGGAGAGATGTGGGGCAAGGTAGTGGTGGCAGACATCAGGGAGAGGCTCATGGCGAAGAGGCAGCAGGAAAGTGTAGAGGAGGGAGTGAAGACAGACAGGTGATAGCAATGGAGCCTGGGTTTAAAAAGCCAAATTTTGGAGGCCTTTCAGAGAAATGAAGACCCGTTGGTTAACCTCCAGGAGTGTCTGGTGGATTCATTGCAGGGACTAGCAGGCTTCGTCTTCTCTGTTTATCAAAAGCCTAATCAAAACCAAGATTAGGTTCTTTTGAAAATCCATCCATGCTGCACTGGGATGGGGTATGCTGCTCAGCACAAAAATATGCTTTGATAATTCATCTAATCAGATGAAGGAAGGCAGAAGGCAGTGAAAGCTGGGAGATAAAAGGGAAAAGCAAGTCTGCCCAGGGGTAGGACTAATCTGACAGCCCATCAGTCCATCTTTAAGCTGGGAGGAAAGGCTGTACTCTTAAGGCTATCCTGGTAGGATAGCCAAAGACAGTGTCACACGATTGGGGGCTGATTGTCACCCTGCTTTGCAGCTCTGCCTCTCCATTGCATACTTTTTCAAGTAAGTTATTCCTTCTAAACGACATCCTAATACATCAGTAAACAATGTTGGAAACTTTTCAACATCATTTTATCCTGTTGTGGAAGCACATCGTAACCATCCCACTGCTATTAACACATACTAATTTCATAGAATGGTTTGGGTTGGAAGGGACCTCAAAGATCATCTAGTTCCAACCGCTCTGCCATGGCAGGGACACCTCCCACTAGACCGGGTTGCTCAAGGCTCCATCCAACCTGGTCTTGAACACTGCCAGGGATGGAGCAGCCACAGCTTCCTTAGGCAACCTGTTCCAGTGTCTCACCACCCTCAGGGTGAAGAACTTCTTCCTTATCTCTAGTCTAAACCTGCCCTCTCCCAGCTTCCAACCATTACCCCTCGTCCTGTCGCTGCAGGCGCTTGTAAAAAGTCCTTCACCAGCCTTCTTGTAGGCCCCCTTCAGGTACTGGAAGGCTGCTATAAGGTCTCCCCGGCGCCTTCTCTTTTCCAGGCTGAACAAGTCCAACTCTCTCAGCCTGTCCTTGTAGGAAAGGTGTTCCAACCCTCTGACCATCTTGGTAGCCCTCCTCTGGACTCACTGCAACAGCTCCATATCTTTCTTGTGTTGGGGGCTCCAGAGCTGGACACAGTATTCCAGGTGGGGTCTCATGAGGGCAGAGCAGAGGGGCAGAATCACCTCCCTCAACCTGCTGGCCACGCTTCCTTTTATGCAGCCCTGGATATGGTTGGCTTTTTGGGCTGCAAGCGCACACTGTTGGCTCATGTTCATCCTCTCATCCACCAGCACGCCCATGTCCCTCTCCCCAGGACTGCTCTCAATCCACTCATTGCCCAGCCTGTAGCTGTGCTTGAGATCACCTCGACCCAGGTGCAGGACCTTGTACTTGACCTTGTTAAACTTCATGAAGGTGGCCTGGGCCCACCTCAAGCCTGTCCAGGTCCCTCTGGGTGGCATCCCTTCCCTCCAGCGTGATGACCTCACCACAAAACTTGGTGTTATCAGCAGACTTACTGAGAGTGCACTTGATGCCACTGTCGATGTCACCGACAAAGGTGTTAAATAGCACCCATCCCAGTACCAGTCCCTGAGAAACACCACTTGTCACTGGTGTCCACTCAGACATCGAGCCATTGATCGCAACTCTTTGAGTATGATCTTCCAGCCAATTTCTAATCCACCAAGTGGTCCATCTGTCAAATCCATGTCTTTCCAATTTGGAGACCAGAATGTCACACAGGACAATGTCAAAGTCTTTGTGCAAGTCCAGATAGATGACATCAGTTGCTCTTCCCTTGTCAGTTGATGCTGTAACTCCATTATAAAAGGCCACCAGATTCATCAGGCAGGATTTTCCCTTGGTGAAGCCGTGTTGGTTGCCACCAAACACATCCACAATTTCCATGTGCCATAGCAGAGCCTTCAGGAGGATCTGCTCCATGATCTTGCCAGGCACAGAGGAGAGACTGACCGGCCTGTAGTTGCCCGGGTCTTCCTTTTTTCCTTTTTTGAAAAGGAGGGTGATGTTTCCCCTTTTCCAGTCAGTGGGCACTTCACCAGACTGCCATGACTTCTCAAATATGATGGAAAGTGGCCTAGCAACTTGGTCTGATAGACCTGTGGATGGATCTCATCAGGTCCCATGGACTTGTAATACACCTTCAGGTTCTTTCGATAGTCACAAACCTGCTCTTCACCTACAGTAGGTGGATCATCCTTCTCCCAGTCCCTGCCTTCGACTTCTGCAACTTAGACAGTGCGGCTAGAGCCCTTGCTGATGAAGACTGAGGCAAAGAAGTCATTGAGAACCTCAGCCTTCTCCATATCTCTCGTGACCAGTTCTCCTTTTTCCTTCTGGAGAGGGCCCACAGCTTCCCTAGTCTTCCTTTTATCACTGACATACCTATAAAAGTTTTTCTTGTTACCCTTTTATTTGGGGCTCCTTAGACTATGGCAACTTTGTACTTCTTCATAGAGAACTCTTGCACTTTTTAATATCCTCTTGTTCGTGGTATCAGGCGAAAATTTGTGTTATTTTTGCGTGTTAACTGTGTTCTTCACTCCTCTGAACTCCTCTTGAATTTCACTATGATGATGATTGTTTGGTCTCTTGTATGCTGATGTTTAAATTTGGGTTGCATCCATGACCACAATGATCCTCTGATGTACAATTCAGGTGACAACAGACTTGTTAGAAAGAATAAGTTGTTAGTATGGCTCCAGCATGGCCTCTTGCTCTCATGGAAAATTGGGTTGTTAACTGTAAATTAGATTATTCCAATTTCACCGTAATCCTACAGTACCTGGTTTTATGTCATTCGATTTTGCTTGCTACTGCATCAGTTTCTTGTTTTGGGGTGTTTCTTTTTTTTGGTTGCATGCGTGTGCACATTGCATGCAGAAGGTGCAATGGTAGTGACTATTCTGCAGAAAAGATGCTGGTGTGTGTTGGTGAGACAAATACTGAGATGATTTTTAGAAGGATTGAAGTTAGTATGTGTCCACAGCTAAATTCACTTGAGCTCAAGTGCAGTATACAGATAGGCAACACTTTCACTCTGGCCTTCGTGTTCAGAGAATTGTCTGGACAGCAGGTATGCAGCAGGAGGCAAACCACAGTGGAAACCGTGATGCTGGTCAGCTACCTGTTCTTTTTAGCTTCTTAGAGCACAGGTGGAGGTTTTTTTCATCTGAAAATTATGGGATTAATATAGATTCCTTGGCTTCATATTTCACCCAGCAAGAGAGTAATATATTTACCTTGAAAGAAGAAAAGATATTTGTTGTGAAAAAAAACTTACTGGAGAATCCTGGAATAAGAAAAATCTTACTTCTTGTTCTGTTATTAAAAATAATAAAGCATGGGCTCCTTTCCCTGCTCTGTCCCTAAAAAATGGGTTCAGTTCTGACTTGAAGAGACTAGATTTAAGCAGAGCTTTCTCAGCTAATTGGTTCAGGTACCAGCAAAGGAATTTCCTAAGTCTTGAATGATTTTAGAATTGAATGGGTAATTTATATTGCTTGTGCATGACTGATTTGCACTTTTGTTTAGCTCTGACATTTTAAATAAACTTTTTTGGACAGTATGATCAATTGAAGAGCCATCAGCCATCAGGCTTTTAAAAAGTCCTCCTCCAATGGAGCTACATCACAACTGTTTTCCCAAAATGGAAAACTCAAACTTTTCAACCAAAAGGGAGCAAGTGTTGGATGTCTCAAAGATTGTCTGCTTTCACAGCTTTGGAAAACTTAGGCGGGAGGACATATGAAAATGAGCACCCCTTGCAGAAAGCCAGATTACACTGTGAAAAAAAAGTGTGAGTGAGTACCAGGGAACTCACACGAGGGAGGAGAGAGCTGCAGGAAATGCTTCAGTCACTGCCTGCACCTTATCACACACATAATAATCCAACCCGGCACACAAAGCCCTCTAAAATCAGCCCTCGCATGTTCTGTCATCCAAAATTATTTTTTTGTAAGACATGCCTTGATTCTTGCTCACAGGCCAATGAAGCTGAAGTGTCCTTTGGAGCACAGATGTGTTACTCAGCCGTATTCTGCACGCACACGTTGAGTACCTGCTCTGCGAGGCAGGCAGGAGTGATTACAGGCTGCTCGGGGACCGGCAGCCTGCTGTGCAAACACAGCACGTCTCCTGCATTTTCAGCCCTGTCTCCCCCTCCCTCATCATATTTTTCCCTGGGGTTGCAGCACTACCAGTGTCAGTTAAACCCAAATATTTTCTAGCTACAGAAAAATTATTTTGGAGCTCCAGATGACACTGTAAGCAAACTGATTAATTTCTTTCCACAGTGGCTGGCCAGCAGTTCGCTGTTGAGAGAGAAAATTTCAGGCAGCAACTCCTCTTTTTAATCTGCAGTGCAGCTTCAAGAATTGAACTCTTCTCTTTCTGTCCTGCACTGAAGACATTCCCCCTCAGCTCCTGATCTCCCTCTTCCTGGCAGCAGCAGAAGCCATCGCTGTGCTTGTTGGGATCTCTGCCCCTACTCTGGCCCCCAGATAAGAGCATGCAGGGGATGCAACACATTTCCAGCACTTTTCAGACAATATTAAAAGGTGGTGATTTGGATTCTAGTGGATTAACCTCAGCCTGTAAGCAATATAGAGTTTGGGTGCAGTTACCTGGGCAAGGGCCACAGACACCTTGAGTTCTGGGTTATAGTATTGTGCAAGCTTGTCCCAGATATTACTTTGCCAATATGAAGGATAACCTGTGTTTCTTCATCAGGATACCCTTTGGCACACACACAGTGCTGCTAATTCAGAATATCTCAATGGCTGTGATTGGCCCTGGAGCTGCTTTAAGAAGCTTCTGAGCCCTTGTGCAAATTGTAGTCTTGTCCCTTTGATTTCTTTATTTCTACAGTCTGCTTCCGGGGAAATAAATACCAGTGAGGGCCACAGCGGGACATATACAGACCTCTTTCCCCTCCCTTGAAGAAAGAGCTTCTTGGTTAAGAAGAAAATACAGCAGAAATCCCACAGGACTGGGGACCTGGGAAGTCATCTCGTCCGTGGCCCCATTACCCATCAAATGCAATGGTCCTGCTAATCTGTGCACCTCCATTTCTCTATCCCTGCAAGACCAGTCTTGAAAAAAGCAAGCGTATGTGTGTGTTTCAGGGCAGAGGTAGGGCAATATGAAAAACCCCAGAAGCTTTAGATGGGAGAAGGGATGGTCAAATGAATTGCTAGACTGGAGGAGAGAGGGAAACCCAGAAAAGCAGCAGTTGATTCACACGTAAATCAGCAGAGACCGCTATCACCCGGCCAGATTACTGAATTATCTACCCTGAACCTGGACAGTTTCCAAATTCTACATTGCAGATTCAGCTTAACTAATTAAATGTGTTTCAAAGGCTTTGCTTCTCTGCATGCCTCCCTGCAGTTATTTTGCAAAAAATGTAGGAAAAAGAGGCAGATACCTTTCACACCATGAATCCCGATTCTGCTGTACTTGGGAGTGCTGTATAACCACCGGCCAATAGTTAGTTAATAAACACCCTTATTAAATAGAATAGTCAAGATTATATTCAAGGCAAGATATTTGTCATCTGTGTTTGAGACTTGGCTGCAGATGTCATGTAAGGCTGCAGTTATTTCTGGTTACTCCTTTCAGGGAACAGCTCCATGTCCTCTAAAGCCAGGCAGCAGCACCCAAAGGCGACATGTACCTAGAAATTGTCTTAGCTTCTTTCTCATACACCAACCCCTCAACAGAAGATATCATCTGAATAGCTTCAGTCAAAACAGCTTTAACAACAGGTCACAACAGCATGTATAGATTCTGTAGGGGTCTTACAGCTTGAGTAAATGCTCTCACCTGCCTTGGGCCATGCTCAGAAGCATGTTGGAGTGGGAGCCCATGCACTATGGGGAATGCAGGAAATTTTTGACTTATCCAAGTGACAGTCCTTTTCCCAGGGTAGGAAGGGCTTGGCAGACTTCTGTCCTGCATTAGCCAGCTGAGGCTGCAAGCTGTATAAGGGTTTGCTCCTTGATGTATCTTCAGCAAAGCCCATGGATGTCCCCTGAACATCTCCTGTGACTCCACCAGCAGCAACCTGTGCAAAGCTCCTCGTTTGCACTTCTACATTGCCCCTTCACAGGCCCTCCAGAAATTGGGCTGGTACAGTGTCTTCTGAGGAAAGAAATATTCCACAGTTATGTCCTGACAGGGCAAGAAGTACGGTCTTTAAATATGAAAGCAGATTTATTACATGAGAAAAATGCAGGGTGCATTTTGTCAGTATGTTTTTAATACTTTCTGATTCGTAGGGAAAATATTTCATTACAGCAGCAGTTGCCAAGTCAACTGCTGCGTCCCAGCCATCCTTGTGCAGGGCGCAGCATGTCACCTGGATGTGGGCACAGAGGCTGAGGGGAATGATAGCTTTTTTTAGTCACATATCACCAGTTTTAATATAGTCCAGGATTCCAGTGTTTATTTACAGGCTGTTTTATGACCCCCATGTCATTACTCTGGATTTACTCCAGTTTTTAGTAGACAAGAGCTCACATGTTTCGCTATTTTGTAATTCTCAACCAAAAGGTCTGAAAAGGCACTGAAGGTGGACTCCCAAATGACTGCGGCATAGCCTGTGCATACCAGTGTTGAGGAAAGTCTGGTTGCCCCATTGCCTCAGAAAGAAATCCTGGTCATTTGGTCACTGTGTCCACTCTCAGGTTTCAGGATGTATTCACCAGGATTTCTGGTACAACCTCAAGGTGAAGTGCTTAAGGACTTTTTAAAGCTCATGCCGTAACAGAAAAGCTTGGCTGGTATATCTATACCAGTTAATCTTTGAGTTGCAAGTTACAGCAGTAGGGACAGGTATTTGCTGTATTTTATTGTCTGCCTTCTTATATATGACCTTGTCCTCATACTCAGAGCAGAAATTCTACCTCTAACTCTTCTATATATCAGCCTGAAACAGTCTTTTAAAAATTTATGTTCTACTTTCTGTTACCACAACCCGGCTCTGCAAGAAGAAACCTCTTCCATTCCTTTGTTTCACGTCAAAGGGACGTGACTACAGGGTGTAAGTCCTGGGCCCTCCTGGGAACTCCCCAGGTAACCAGCTTTAGGAGATGTTTCAGGAGTTTACCTGATTAGGGTACTACTGTGATGCTACCAGTAAGCCATTCCCCCACCATCCTGAAGCGTCGGTCTGCAAAACCCAGCATCTATAAGCATGAGTATATAATTCTTCTCCCTCTTACATAGAGGGGGAGAATTAAATTACTTCTCCTTTTGCTTTGGAAAAAAAAAAAGTCAGACTGTTTTCTTAAACTCAATAATAAAAAAAGCACTAAGAATGAGGAACATCAAATCTGGTCTCCTCAATTTCTCTGAAAATTTCCTATGCATGAACCGGGAGAATAAACTGAGAATTTGTTTTTATCTAACTTCTTTTAGCATTTAAGTTTGCACAGTATGTATTGCTCTGTAGTGAATGTACTTGCTTATTACTGGGTATCTCCTTTCCCCCCACATAATATAGAAAGCAATACTATAAGCAGCGAAAGCATAGCACAACCCAGTTGTATCTGCTACTGGAGAAAAAGAGTTATCCTTGTCCCTAGAGCACAAGGTTTATCCTAGGGCTGGGATAAGTGGGCTTCAGAGAGCCCTGTGAGAGAAGAAACGTACAGAAAACATCTTTTGGGCTGTATCAGTATCAGAACTGCTAGTACCCAAGTTTGTTTAATATTCTGTTCTTTTGTTTTGTTTTTTTTTTAAATGAGCAAAGATTTTTATTTCCTTTTTTTGTAAATCAGACAAATAGGGAGATTGTAGATAATGGGCTCCATTTAGGAAAATAATCAGCTATTACTCAAAGCAGGCATGATTATGCACTCTTCCAGCAGCTATCTGTTTGGAAAAACAAAAAAGTGTGTGCAAGTGCATATGCCACAAAAGCATGAGTGGGGAGTCTGGGAATTAGGGCAAGAAGTGAAGAAGACCATGAATGCTTGGCCTTTCTAGCTGTAACAGTCACTTCAGGTCCTAGTTTCTCATTAATTGACAAAAGGGAAGGGAGCTTGAGGAAAAAGTTGAAGTATCCAATCAAGGTGTTGAGGGGCACAGCATCCAAAGAAGTCCTCTGTTCTATAGTGGTGGGGCACCTTCTAGTTTGGGCTGGGAAAGAAACAGTGGGTTGACCCCACATGGGATGGCTGAGCAGAGAGTACGGTTGCTGAACAGGGAAGAGATTCTTCCCCTTTCTGATTAATTTTAGCGTTTTGCTCCGAATATTAGAAAGTACATTTGCAACAGATGTTTCATGGGGAGAAACCTCTTTAATCCCTTCCTTCAGGCTAAATAGCTTTACAAAATCCTCCCCAGGGCTTTGACAACCCAGTAAAAATAACAGCTGAGCTACAGATGATCACTAATCTTGCTGTATGTGTTCGATCACAAAATGGACGGCCAGTAATTTCTCACATGTAAGGGTTTTTTTTGCTTAGATATGATGTAAGTTGCACTTTTAAAATCTCCTGATACAAATTAAGAAATTATGAGATTGACTATGTGCTTGGGTCATCAAACGTCAACCGCTTTGAATAACAGCAAGGTGAATATAGGATCTACTGTGATAAATTACTTCAGGGCTGGCAGAAGACTGAGTTAATGTGATTGAACAAGCAAAATATTACTCCATCAGAGTCGAAAAAAATTTACTTCTATGTCCCAAATTATATATTCATATTGGAATCTAATTTGAATGAATGCCTCAATCACTGGAAGCAACAAGGCCAGAGTTAGACCAACACTGAGCAGTTTGGAAAATCCCAGCTCTGAAAACTGGCAAAAGACATCTAAGCAACTAGAGACATATAATGAGAGATATTATTAACATTTTTCACTTATCTTGCCATACTGCCTGGAGGCCTAGGTCAGGAATTTGAACCTCCTTTGGGCTGGGCAGCATGCGTAAATTAGAGCAGACTTGTTTAAATTAATACAAAATACTGTGTTTAGAGACTGTTACATATTAAGAAATATGGTTTCTTTGTGCCTCCATCTATGCCTCTGCCATTCAGAATTAGTAACATGTTAAATAGCAATGTTTTAGATGCAAAATCACAGCAGCGCACTGTCTGCCAAGAGCCAGGTACAGATTAAACCACTGGCTTTAGGCTCTGCAGCTTCTGGAGTCATACGGCTACACCAGCATCTAAATTGTTTCTAAACTTAGACTATTTTTAAAAAGGAAGTTCAGCTTTGCCTTTTATTGCATTGAGCTTTGCTGCTCTATGTAGGTCAGTGACCAGCCTGTTGGAGCAAATAGTCGTTGACCTTGCAGAAGCCAGTCTGGAAAGAAACTGAAGGCTCAAGATTTTGTTGGAGGGGTCTTGCTAAGTGGAGCCAAAACCTTTTGGCACACTATTAATTATAATTTTAATTCCTGGGCTTTTAGAAGGCCAAAGCCAGAGATGTGTCTGCTAACATTGCCTGTCTTTTGCAGAATCTCACACTTATCTTGAGGCCCCCTCTTAGTCCATATGTCCTGAAGTGTTTCCTTTCAAGATTTTCCGGGGTGGACTGGGAAGACAGAATCCACTCCTGTCCAGTGCATCAAGCTAGAACTGATTGCAGGACAACTGACTGCAGGCCACTGCCTTCAGTCCTTCGGCTCCTGGTTGTGCATAGCACTTCTTCACCTATGGCCTATGGAAAGTAATACATTTGGTTTTGTTTGCACAACAATTAAGGGGTTTGGTCCTTCCTGCACAGAAAGTGTAACTGCTGTCTTGGTTTGACACCCTGAAATGTGATCCTCCCCATCCCCACCTCATCCCCACACTCTCTAGAAGAGTTTGTTTTGGTTTTTTTCACACCATCTTCTGCTGTCTTCCTGGGTGCTGCAGTGCTTCCTAGCCCAGCTGCAGACTGTTCCTGGGGCAAAGGCAGATAAGCCCTAGATAGCACATAGGAGAGCATAGAGGGGAGAAAAAGGGTACCAGGTGTCCTGGAGGAGAGGAGATGATGACAAGGGTGAGGCAGAATCTCTTTGGGGAAGGAGAGGGGCAAAGGGCATTGGCAATTCAGATGTTTGAGGGACAAAAGCAAAGCTAAAATGATTTTGCTAAGTACTGCAATGCTTCTCAGAAGGTCAGGCACATCAGTGCAAGGTAGACATACTCTATAGATATAGATACTTGCAGCATCCATCACAATGGAATATTGAGACTGAGGCACTATCGCCAGCAGAGGAGGACATGAGAAAGGATCTAAAAGAAAAGTAGACATGGTCTCTGTGTCTTACCTCAAGGTGGTGCAACACAAAAGCACTTCCTTATCATAGAATTACAAAGTGGTTTGGGTTGGTAGGGACCTTAAAGATCACCCAGTTCCAACCCCCTGCCATGGGCAGGGACACGTTCCGCTAGACCAGGTTGCTCAAAGCCCCATCCAACCTGGCCTTGAACACTGCCAGGGAGGGGGCAGCCACAGCTTCTCTGGGCAACCTGTGCCAGTGTCTCACCACCCCCACAGTGAAGAATTTCTTCCTAATATCTAATCCAAATCTCCTCTCTTTCAGTTTGAAACCGTTACCCCTTGTCCTATCACTACACTCACTGATAGAGCGTCCCTCATTCATCCAGTCATTCGCAATTTCAGCTCTAAATATGCACATAGAAATCAATTTGTATTCTTTTATGCTGCTTCTCCCCCTGTCTTATGTTTTCTTTTCCTCTGTAAGCCAAATCTATTGTTCTCACTTGGGATCTGGAGCTGATGGCTTGTTTGCTTTCATTGTCAAGTATTGCTTTCTGTTTCACTGCTGTTATCCTTCACTTGTACTTTGAAACAAAGGCACTGTGTAAATAGAGAACAAATGATATCCTATAACAAAGCATCTAAGGTTCTTTTGTGTGTTATCATGAATTGTCTTCTATTACCCCATATTCTTGACCAATTGTGAAACTTTGTACTCTTTGCTATCAACTGGAATTGGGGACCCAGAACTTTTTTCAAATCTCTTTGAGGGCTTTTCCAAGCAAGAATCTTAATCCCCATGTCTTTCTGCCAAGGTCCACATCTTGTTTGATGACTATATATCAGCATTCCTGTAGCTGGGCAGGAGGCAGGCCACTGCTTCTGGTCCCCAAGTGTAGCTGACATTTGATGCTGTTTGAAAAGACCGTGTGGTTGTAAAGCGTGACCATACCAGGTCCGTATGTTCTCCTTTTCTTCTTAGGTTCTTTCCTAGCTGTGCTTCAATACTACATATATTTTCTAAGATTAAAAAAAAAATAATTTCAAGGGGAGGTGTGTATTTATTGCAAAACAGCTAAACCTATTAGCTCTCCCCAGGCAGTGCAAAAACCAATTTTCTGCTTTACTTTTACAATGATATATGAAGCCTAAAGCTTTTAAAAAAATTGTAAAAGAAATACAGTAATAGGACAGTAAATATATTAATAATTGATTTATATGTGTTTGAAGACGATTCTTTCGAAGGACAGGTGGACGTAAAAAAAGGCAGAGATCATGCCACCAGTTGCAGAGCCCGGCAGCTAGTAGCCACTGCTAAAACCTTTGGCTTAAAGAAGACCTCCTCAAGTTGCAGAGAAGTCTGTGGATGGGACAGCATGAAGCACTGCAGCACTGCTGAGTCTCAGTTCAGGCATGGGGCCGGTTCATAGCAGGCTCCGGACATCATGTTGCAAGACAGCAGCCTTTTTTCAGCATGTCTTGTACTGCTCTGTATGAGATGGCTCTGCCTGCACTGATTCCTTCTACAGAAAGCATTTCCAAGCACATGTACTGCATGTTTTAATTTCTGAGAGGCAAAGTATTAAAGTGGCTAAAATGGTGCTTTCCAATAGTAGAAACCTATGTAAAGCTACCTCCTCTTCCTATCGTCTTGTCCAGACTCTCAAAGCCTTCTCTGTGAGGTGGGTGGTTGGGGTGATATTTGTCTTCCCTTCCCATTCAGGGGTTAGCAGCCTCGCTCAGTACTTTCTGAAGCACACAGTTATCACTACCTGCATGCTCTTGTCAGCAACCGCATTCCTGATACCCCAGACAACTGATGCAGAGATCCCTTGGATCACTCTAAAAAACCTTCCCCAGCTTTCCTGAGTACACGAAACTCTCCTGTGGAAGAGAACTTAATCCAAAAGCAGGATTGCAGGAGGAGGTCAAAGTGGACCCTGGACTTGCTTGGTGGAGTGAAGCACCACACATTATCCCAAAGGAATTATTAAACAGATATTTAAAGCTTGTGAACTGTCTCTTGAAGAGCCATCCTTTTCTAATTGAAAGTATCAGGAAAATAAAATTATTTGTCATTCTGCTTTCATTAGCACTGAGCTCTGCAGAGGACAGGCTACCCATAGAGAGATCTTTAGCTCACGCTTCTGTAGACAATATCCCACAGAAAGAAAGTTAACATTGCTTCGTTTTTATTGCTCTAAGCCTGGGGGGACTGCAAAACCAAACCTAAAGCACAGCTTTGTTTTATCTGAACCCTGCTGCAAACCAGTCCATTAATAAAGTAATTGGGCATAGCCTGAGCAAATTGGAAGCAAACATTGCTTATATTCAGCTCCTAATGTGCCCATTCTCTGAGGGCTGAAAGACCGAGCTGCCATGCAGCAGTGCGAGACTCGCTAGAAAGGACTACGTTGTGCTGGCTGAACTGTGAGCCAAAATAGCAGCCTCCTCTGTCAAGAGGACAGTTCTTTTGCTTGATTTTGGGGGACTTAGCAGGAGAGAAAAGCTTTGGCTTCTTATTTACAAAATAAACCACAGAGCAGCTTTCCACTGAAAGGCTCCTTCATATTCGGGCAGGAAGAAAACAGGAAGGAAAAGAAGGAGAAAAACATGGAAAGCGTGGATAAACAAGGATACAGCTCAATGTCAGCTGGGGGAAAGTGTCCCTTCCTGCAGGTCTGCCTCACACCGCTGTGCTGCCTTGGCCTTATCCCGCCCTTTGTCACCTTCCCTGCCTCTCCAGCTCTCAGAGCTGAGGCGATGCGCCTGCAGAGTCTGTTGGCACGGGCAGGCTGTCAGCGAGGGTCTGCTGCTGCCTCGTGACGTGGGAAAGCCAACAGAGTCTTCCTATCAGAAGATCGGTAGGGCAGTATCTGGGTTTGCAGAAACTGCACTTATTCCTGCCAAAACCAGACTAAAATCATCCTGCCTCTGAGATGATGGCTGGGAGCAGTGCCAGCCTAAGGAGCGTGTGGCTTTCAGCATCCTTGTGAATTTGGAGTGTGAGGTGGCACATGGCTGGGCACCCAGCTCCGTGTTCACACCACGTATTCAGCAGTAGCGAAGTCAAGCAGCAGCCCCAAGTTAGCTCTGGAAGATGCTTTCCAGCACCCTAAACCTGCAGCTCTGGGCTTTCTCTTTCTCCCAGCCCCAGGCAAGGCACACGTCTTTGCTTCTGACAACAGAGCCCTCAGAGACAAACCTAGCATCACCCCTGATTTACTTGGGATTTGTTATTTACTTCAGGTCCTTTCCAGCTCCCCTACAGCTGCAGCTCTGGGCTTTCTCTTTCTCTCACCTGTTTCATTTGGGAAGTCAGTTGTTTTGTCAGCCAGGGAGGAAGAAGATGTTTTGTCATGAGAGATTAAATATTCTTTTCAGACATCCCTCTTAGTACCTGCAGAAAGAGCAGCAGAGGGCACAGGGTCTTTGACCTTTTACCTATTCTGCAGGTTTTACTGCTCAGCTTTTTAAACCTATTAACATGACACTGACTGATAGGAAATCTCATGGAGAGTATGGGGAGACTGAACTAGCTGAGGTCAGCACAGGTGAGGAAGTTCATTCAAAAACACAAAATTGACTTTTGTGATGTATTGGTGGCTTCCAGAACACCTTCATCCAAAACTACTTGGTCAAAGTGTCACAGACTTAAATTACAGAGTAGGTTTGGAAATGAGGACAAAGAAGGGAGCTACAATCAGTGTAACAAGGATTTCATGGTGCTAAGGGAAAATAAATATTTGAACATTAAAATGCTTCCAAAGCAAACCCACAATCCTGGGATTTCAAGCTTTCATCAGATTTAAACCCTTTCAGGTAGCAAGGCTAAAACTGTGGCAGTGACCTGCAGGTTGCTCCAGTCTCTCTGCGCCTGTACTTACATCCTGGAGAGGAAGTTCCTGGCTCTCACAGCACATCTCTGCTCAGCTTTCTTATCCATTTCTTTTCAGGAACCTTTTGTTCTTTCTGAATGCAAGAGTCAATAGCTACCTAATACTTTAGAGACCTACTTCTGCCTGTCATAAAACAAAAGAAAATGTTATTGGCAGTTGCATCTAAATAGAAATCTGTAAGATCACGAGGAAAAAAAAATCAGTACATTAATTTAGATATAATGGAAAGGTTTACTAGGCAAAATCAAACCTATTTATAGAGTATTCTGGTGCCTAGTCCAGCAGCATAATGTGGTGTATGCACCTATTGATCACCTGCTGGAGAGCAGCAGAGCTGTGCCCTTAAAAAATGAAGTTTTCTCTCCCTTCAGACAATAAGCAGCTTCCAGAATGGAGCTGTGACCCAGAGCTTTTCAGATTGGCATAGGAGTAAAAAAAAAATTATTAACTAGAAATGAAAAAGAAAGGAATGAGTCTGGGAAAGAAAATGGCCTGAAAAAGCTGTACAAAAGGCATAGTCAATTAGCTGCTGGAATGACTAATTTCCAGGTGGGTGGATCTGAGCAGACTGCAGAAACCTGTGTTAAGCCCCAAGGCTCTGCTCCCGGCACATGGGAAAGGTATCTCAGAAAGGGACCCAAAACCATGAGTCCTTCTGTTGGGGAACTGCATGCACTCAGGCAGCAGGTGAAGTCCCGGAGGACACCAGGCAAGCTCTGAACGTCACCTGGGCTGCAGCCGTGAACCCCCTTTAGCAAAACAGAGATCTCCATCCTTCCTTCCACGTATCTGAGCAGGAATCAGCTCCCCCCCCCCCCCCCCCCCCCCCATTTAAGAGCTTTTCCTAAGCTCTGCTGAGTGGTTATGGTGGGGGGGACTTGACAGTAGGACTTGCACTCTGCTGCTAGTGGGCTGAGCATCACTTGCCATCTTACACCGTTTTACAGGGCAGGAGGAGGAGACACTTGCTCAGGGAAGAGGATGAGGGTAAGGAGGAGGAGACGCTCCCTTTCCTCCTCTGCTGAGACCTTTTCAGCCTCTTGCAGACAACATGGTCCAAGAGAGGACTGAAGCAGCAACCATAGCTCTACTGTTCAATGGCTTGAGAACTCACCTGGCAAAAAGTATCTTTTCATTTATGCTGGCTGTGTGTTTTGTATTAAATAGTTATTGACTAAAATACAAAATCTGCCCTTATAGTGTATCTGGGACACAGACACCTGCACTGCCAGCTGTACACTCCATTTACCAGACTACAGAGATGTGCTGCTTCTAATGTGCCGTTTTTCAGGCCTGCTCAGCCTCCCTTGTCTCTGACACAACGGAGGGAGCAGGTGGCAGGTACCCTGGGCCTCCTGCTACCCTGGCTCCTGCTATTTAATACACTCAGCTGGTGTTTGTGGGTTTCAGCTGAGGAAAGGTTTGAACACAATTTCCCAGCTCCTACAGGAGTGTTTCACACTGAGACTGTCACCTGAAAGGTAGGTAACGTCTCTGCCTCCTTGACCCACCTTTTATAAGTAAACCAGCAGCTAAAATGTGTTTTGTAAAGAGCTTGATCTTGGCACTGTAGATCAAGTGTTGAAGGTGCGCATTGCTAGTGTGGGATGCTCGGAGGGCTTGGGGAGAGAAATGTCCTGTTCCCAACTCCAAACCGGGTTTACTGAGGAGATAAACACTATGCTTGACTGGGTGAATTGTTTTTTCCATGAGCCCTAGTGAACTTGAAGGTAAAATAATGAGGAACCTTCCCAAGTAAAACCATAACATAAGTGACGGCAAGTGATTTCAGGGTTAGGTAACATTGTGCCTATTTTCTCATGTATATACACTCAGAAATAAGATTTCAATTTGTCACTTTAAAACCTGAGGAGCCTTGACAGTGCCCCACCAAATTTCAAAATGGCAACTATAGATACTGGAGTTTCTTAACCTATAGAAGGTATCTGCTGTTAATACAAATTTTTATTTTTTCTGCATAAGATAACAAAAATACCTATTGGCTGTTTTGCTGCTTAGCTGACTTTCTGACCTCTGCCTTTAAGCCTTGCCTAATTTGAAACTCATTACGGATTATCGTATCACATATCGCGATTTGCTGATAATATATTTTCCCATATCTTTTATTTTCTGTTTTCATAACTAAGTCGAACATGCACTGTCCACAACTGTTAGCTAGTATTTGATGAGCTGCTCTTTATGTCGTCTTTTTATTTCTCTTCCAGCTGCCTTTACCGTTTCTTAAACTATTTCATCCTATATAACACATTTAGGCCTAAGAGCTGAGGTTAAATGGTAGGTATAAAACCAGGTCTAGCATCTCTGCAGCTTGAACCTTGAATGACAGAAGTTTACCCAGGGAAGGAAATACACAGTATATTCTTGGTAAACTGGGTTCATAGTGAAGATTAATAATACTGGGGAAGAAAATTAATGGATTGAAAGATATTAAAGTGACTCTGCTGAAATGCTTTTAGGTTAAATAATATATTCGGAAAAGTCACTTTTGTTCTGTGGTAAGGTGGGAGCTATGTGTTAATTTCTTTTGTTCCTGGATCATTTTCTCTCGGAGGTGTCATCAGTTGAATTTTCAGTACTACATTGAAATGAATATTCATCACTGAGTTACAGCTTTTGAAAGATCTGTAGGGAAGAAGGAAAAAAAACCAAACCCAAACCCCTTTTCTTCTCCCTCTTTCTGCAGCTCTGAACATGCGCAGCTCCCTCTGGTTAGCAGAGCAGCCCGCAGCATCCGTGTGCTCCTGGGCATGGCCTTTCAGCTCTCCAGGTGTCCCCACAGGTACTGGTGGGACCACGGCTCCTAATGGGAGCTCAACACAAGCGTAAGAGTTTGCAGGGTTGGGGCCTAGAGGAACAGTGAGAAAAATAACATCCTGCTTGTCTCATAGCATGCTTGAGCTGGTGGCAAGAGGGGTAGCTCAGGTACTCCTTCATGGACATGGGGGGTGCTGGAGCTCATTACAGTTGAGCTGTACATTTTGGGAGGTGGTGCAGTTACAAAGCAGCTTCAGGCTGCTGTGAGAAGAACTGCAGATAAGCAGAGCAAACCAAGTCTTCAAGTGCCCTACAAGCACAGGAAAAACCTGCACAATATCGGGAAAATGGGCAAAATGGCATTAGAGAGCGAGCGAAATACGGTGGCTATAGGACGCCGGGGGCAACAAGTTTAGGAAATATGAGTGAACTGTGGGGTATGTTACAGCTCTCACTGCGGAATAGCGTGGGTTTAAAAGTCCAATAGATAAAATGGAGTAATAGGGTGAATCTCTTGGCTGACAAGACAGGAGCTTTCAACCAACATTCTCTTTAAGAGATGTGTTTTAAAACCAATCTCAAGGGGATGAAGAATGATAAATTGCATAAGAGGTTAAAAACAAGGGGAAACTCTTTCACAAGGGTGAGACTGGGATGGTGCAGCTAAACCCTATCGAGAGCCCAAGGGATGGAGCCTCTGCATGGCTCTCAGCTCCTGCTGCTTCCACTGCAACCAGTGAAATGCTTTCGATGGGACAAACATGTTTGTTTAGAAATAAAATTACCATGTTGTTAGGAACACTTCTGATTTTTTTTTAATCTTAACACAAATTCTTTACATTCTGTCTCAATGATACATGGAATTTTGGGCTCAGTGGGTAGTAAAAAGGCTGCATTTAGTGCCACACAGTGGTAAAAGAAATAATTTCAGTGAAGACGGATCACAGGAAACCTTTTAGATGCTAATACTAAACTTGGAAAAGGAAAAATACACTTAAAAAAATTAGGATACACCAATCATCTGGTGGCAGGTATCACCTGAATTCCCTTGCCTGAGGATGGTTTATAGCACTAGCTAGCTAGATACACAATATAAGAAATTTACCTCTGAAATTTATAATTGACTTCTTTTGCAATACGGAGAATGCTTTGCTCATTTGTAGCCTTGACAAAATAGCGAGGGATGTGATACTGGAATCTGCCAGCCCTTGCAGATGATGAGCTGCACAGCAGCCATTAGGCTGGGACATACTGGATGAGAGCTGTAAAGATACCTCAAACAATTGAAATTATATGGAGTAGTCTCTGAAAAAAAAGGCTAATTTGGGATCCTTGGGTTAGGAAGAATTTTGCACATTTTCATGATTAGTAGTTTTCTTGCTCAGGCAATGCAGAGAAGTGTTACTGTTGCCAATAAAGGAAGTGATGTTGGCTCTGCAAGTGTGATATATGTAATGCGATTCACCTCCAGCCACCCAGGAACTCAGCAACCCTCTGAGTGTTGTTCAGCCTGACTGTGTGCCGCAAGGATTTGGGGACAAGAAGGCAGGCCCCTGTTCAAAATGGTCAGCTGCAAGAGCTCCGTCTGTAGCAGTGCTGGAATGGGGAACAAACCCCTGCTGTCCCTTTCGGCGCACACACATATGCATGCTCCATCTTTTTCAAGCGATCTCTTGCACACAGAGATAATAATTTATGAAGGCTGTTAGAGAAAGAGGGATAACTGATCGTTAGTTTCATGTTGTATGTCCATGCTAAGCTGGGAATCTGTTCTCAGCAAGGTGCCAGGGAGAAGGCATGAACGTGGGCCACGCGCGCTACTTTTTCGGTCACATGTCAAGTATGGTCTCTGTCCGATTTAACCGTGACCCCAGGCTAACAGCACCCGTTGCAGTGCTGTTTGCAGCCGCACCAGTGGCTGCTTCCACTCGTAGCAGTCGCGGCTTTACCCCTTTTTGGGTGTGGGAACGCCTCTGCATGTGTCTGTGCCGGGTACGGTGCTGGTGTGTGTGGCAGCCACGCATAGTGTGAGGGGGACGGGAGACTCTGAGGTCTTACCGGGGTTGGAAGGCTCTGGTGGGGACAGCGCCATGCTCACCAAGGGCAGCACGGCCCCTGGATCGCAGTTGCTTGACCTGACCCAACAGTGCTGGGGCAGAGAAGAGCGTAGTCTTTCCCAAAGCAGCCAGCCGCCACCTCCATTAAAGTGTGTTGGGACACCGCGCCCTTTGTATTAGGAATAAAGTTTTAAGTGGTGTTTAGTCCGTACAGCCAAACTGAGGAACCGATGGTGACTAGATGAAAGGACACTGTGAGGGTTAAAACAGGCTGAAATAATCTAAGAAGCCCAAACTTTTCCCAGTGGGTTCCCCAAAAGATGAATACACGTAAACCTATGTATGCTTGTACACACTTTTGAATGGGTTGAACCTGCGGTTTAACTTCAGACTCAGGAAACAGTGCAATGAAGTTCTTGCTCTGGCTCCTGATATGTGACTGTGATGAGTTAGCTCAATTGTAGCAGGCTTCAGCAAGAAGAGGAAAATGTTTTTGCAGTTAAAGCAGTGCTCTGCACCTACAGAGCTCTTGTTCCTACGTTTGCTGCGCTGCATGATCTCCCGGGGCCTCCAGCTGGAGCTGGAGCCCGGTACTGACACGCTGTGCAGCTGCAAAGGGAGTTGCGGCACCTCTACCTGCACAGCACCTTTGCAGTAGGAGAGGGAATGACTTCGCTCTTGGCGTAAGATAGGAATGGCACCAAACAGGACCGTTCTGAAGAAAAAGGAACTAGAATTGATGGTTTGGCAGTTTGCACTGGGATGCTCACCTGCAAAGGGCTTCAAAATACAGATTAGTTCCATCTTGCTCCAGCTGAAGAGTCACAGCTGATGTCTGTTGCCTGCTCCACTGAAAGCGCACTCTTCCACCTCTCTGCACAAATATTTTTCAGGTAAAGAAGCAATAATTGCTGCCATTAGTCTTGCTTCAGGCAAAAATATTATGGCATGCTATTTGGGGGGTATTTAAATTTATTTAAAATAAAACTTTTATAGTATACAACCCTACCTGCATTGCCAATGGTAGAGTAATATAATTATATTGTTACAAAAACCTTATTGTGCTATAGAAATCCGTATGATCTGGGTGAGATGCTTCACCAGCACATAAAACTGCACAGAGTGCTCCATGCTGCAAAAAAAAAAAAGTGTTTGTGTTCGTCGTTTTTTTTTTAACCAAGATGGAGCCTTACATGGCAGCCCTGCAACAACCGCGCAGCTGTGGGTACCAAACAGGCTCAAAGGCGGCCCTGGTGAGATTGGTCCCAATACAGCCGTGGTGGCACATGCGTGGATTCAGGCTGCAGCCTCTGTCAGCTGAGGCTCAGTGGGCTGCATCCCAGAGATGCAGCTAATTCTTGGCTCCAGCAGCATTTACCCTTGTGCAGCCTCTGCACTGGGGTGAATATTGAGCCTTTTGGCTAAGAATGTAGTTTTAAAAAGCAGAGAAAGAGAGAAACTACTTGATATGAGTTAGTGGGAGCTGTTAAACCCAGGCTCTTCCACAAAGGAGCAGAAATTAACATTCACGACAGGGAATTAGGCACAGTAGGGTTTATTTTTACAGCCCAGCATGCTTGTAAACTGCATGGTGGTCCATGGAAGAAGTGAAGGGATCCATACCACTAGCATATGGAGCACAGGCAAAGACAGATTCTGTGAGCAGTTTGACAATTATTTGGCTGCTTTCTGCTCAAAGTACTGGTGACAGCAGCGAGTCAGGGCTGCCACGAAGATGACATATTCTTTAAAGTCCACGTGGGAATCGCCATTTTCATCCAGGTTCTTGAAGACTTTATCAATAGCATTCTTGTCCTTCCCTGACTGCAAAAGAGAAAGAGGTTGAGGTGAGAGGCGGCATGAACCCTAACGCAGCAGCATCGATACCTACACCCCGAACAAGGGCACTGGTGGGGCTCACCTCACCGATGTGTGTGTTGGGGGCTCCTGGGGAGCGTGAGGCTGATGCCAGCTTGGACACACTGTACCTTTCTGGGGGATACTGTGACCAAGTTGTCTGGGAGCTGGGGGTGTAATGGCTCCTGCACACAGCTCTGCCCAGAATGTTTTCTGCTAGGGAGACCTTTCTTTTTTTTTTTTTTTTTTTTTTCCCCCTCCTCTTATCTTGTTTTGTGCATTGTATCTCTGAGTACCAAGCCATGAGTTCCTTTGCATCGTGTTTGGCCAAAACAACGACTCAGCACCCAGCACGAGACGTGGGACTGCGGGGGGCAGCTGTACCTCTGCCTGCCCGTCTCACTGGGAGCCCCACATCTCCTCCTCCGGCTGCCCGAAAAGCACAACCTTCCTACGGGCACTCGTGCCACCGCTGGCCACAGGCCCAGGCTGGGGGCTCTCGGTGACAGCGGGACCAAGCGCGAGTCCCAGCATCCTCACGGCACGGGCGCAGACCCACATCTTCCCACCCTCTGCACGGAGGCAGCGAGCACATCAACCCCCCTGCCACGAAATCATGTGCCCCACACATCACTCCACCCGAGAGCTGCGGTCCTGCAGCGGCACGGAGAGGCATGTTTTCTGCATTTAAACCAACATGTACCGTGATTAAAGCTGTGTAAGGCAGAGCCCCCTGGGCATTGCCCAGCTGAACCAAACGCTGTGTGTTCCTCGTCCGCGCCCTTGGAAAGGCTCGCCTGGAGCTCGGGCAGTTGGCGGTTTTGCAAAATGATGCTTTCCTGGGGCAAATGTCAAATTTAAGCTTCATTAAACACCGCCGCCCCAGCAAAGAGGCAAAGAGCCTCAAAAGTGCTCCGAGTGCTCCCGCGGGCCTTGGTGCCCGGCACAGGCTGCTCGCAGGGGCTGGTGTCCAGGAAGGCACCTCCTGGCGCCAGTGCGCTGCTGAGCTTCAGTCACGGCAGCGGACAGTATCAGAAAAAATATATTTCTTTCAAAGTGGTTATGGATTGCCTGGACCAGCGCGTCTCAAGGCTGATTTTAAGCAAGACACCACCCAAGTAAAAAGAGATTTATTTTTTCTTAATTTTGTCAAAACAAGAAAAAAAGAAAGAAAGTGGGGTTTTGGGTTTTGTTGGGGTTTTTTTTGTTGCTGTTGTGGGTTTTTTTTGTTTGTTTTTTTTTTCCTAAAGTAGCTTACGGAGGGGCTTTTTGGCTTGAGTCCTGGCACCGATGATCTCGTGATTTTAGAAAATGCAGTTTTAAAAATAAACAGGGGATGGCAGTAGAGACCTATATAATACAGGAAACAACCGCGTGGATTTTCTTGAAGCTAAACAAAAAATGAATCTGACGTTATACTAGAAAGGAGTATCTCAACTTGTGGAAGATTTCCACAAATTTAAAATAATTACTACATTAATTGAAATCTGACGGCAATTCTTGATCATGATCTAATTAACTAAATTTCTCATTCTATAATTTCATGTTTCACTTTAAATATATGCACCTGTAAAATCAATAAAAATTGAACCAGATGAATGTGACTGGAAGGTTTTATTGCTTTTCACTTTGCAAATTACAATCAGTTTTAATTTTATAAGTGAAATTTTTAAATTATTTAGTGAAATGTATGAACTGGTTTTAGCCTGAATTACTTCTGAAATGCAGATATGGGAATTATTTTTCATAACTGAGTCCAATCCTTCAGTCCTGTGATACGGATTTATTTCTGCTTCTAATTGATTCAAGACCTTTCCAGGTAGTTGTGAGCTGTGTCAGCTATAACCAATCCTAAGACCAGAAATACACATGAGTATTTAAAAGACTCTTTCCCAAAACATTCCTGCAAATAAAAAATATGGATGTAAATGTCAGGAAAATGCAGGTAAAACTTTTTTTCTGAAGTCAGCCTTATGATCTCAGTTTCTTTCTTGCAGCTATTAGTCTGCAAGACAGGAAGGACATTGTTGGTTTAAATTTATTTCAAGTACTGGCATAAAATGTTATTTTATGCCTTTTTTTTTTTTTCTTCTAGAATAGGTAAAATGGGAAAGGGAGATGGAGACTAGAACATAAGAGGACGTTCAGCTAATCATCTTCCTGGAAAAATCCAGTTTTTACACCAGTTTCAGGAATTAAGTAGAGCCAGTAGGAGGAGCTGTGGGGAACTGGAAAAGGTCGTGCCTGGCCAGTAAACGTAGTCAGGAACGACCTTTGGGCATCATCCCATTTGGTAGCTATCTAGTGCAGCGGCTTCCCAACTTTATTTAGTCCAAATGTCAAGTTTCTGGGGATTTCCATGGCCCCGTATAATTGTGGTTCTGTTGTTGGTTTTGTTTTTCTTTACGTGGAAGCGCTAGTGGTACCACACAGCTCCGTGATCAGGAACAGGTCGCTTCCTATGGCGCTGCTGGGTCACAACCAGTGGTCTGTTTTACACATTTTTTTCAGAGACATTTTCATCTGCCCCCCCCCCCCCCCCCCCCCCCCCCCCCCCCGAGCCCTCCAGGTTATTATTCTGAATATTGCATCTGTGTTTCATTTGTGAGTCATAAATCCAGCAGGCATGGATTTCACATGGAGATTTCCTATAGCTTGCATGGAAAGACACTAAATTGTATCAAGTACCCTGGCTGCAGTGCCTGAAATAGCTAAAAAATTGAATTATGTTGGATACAAAAAGTGGTAGCCACACTAGAAACATTTGGTTCTAGGCTTTTGCAATTAATAATACAGTTAGATAACTATCACTCCTGTGTGGAAAGAACAAGACATTTTAAAGTGTTTTCTGGATTTTTAGTGAAGGGAAGCAAATAAAAAACAATTGAAAATGAAAAGTATTTTGTCTCCCAGCAGCTAAATCTTTTACTATAATACGTTAAGCATTTTGAGTACCTACTAGGAGAAATTATATATATATATAAAAGTGTAGTTAAATGCACCTGATGATTACATACAAATCTATATTGTAAACCACGTTTTCAGGTCTTTCTTTTACTATCAAATACAAATGCAAACCCGCTTGCTCTGAGTTCATCTGTAGTTCTTGTTTACGGCCCATTTTGATGAGCATACTGAGTACGTAGTATAAATACCTAGAGAAAGCAAGTGTACAAATATTTAGAGAGATTCCCCATCTGCAATCAAGATCTTCAACTGCCAACAACATAACTACCTTCACAGCCGTTGTGACACGACATGAGCTGATAAACCAGGGATAAACAGAAGTAGGTGAATTCTGAGGATGAAACCAAATCTATTTCAAAGACATTGTCCTGATAACTCCAGTGATGAATTTAGTAAACAGGGAATGGCCTTGAATACTAGAATCAGTTTTACACAGTATGTGCAAAGTCTTTTTTTATTTAAATTTTTCTACAAACCGTTGCATATTTCCAGATGTAATTTCCCCCATAATGTACTAAACCCCGTGTCTGTAGGCAGCCCTTGCACCCACTAAACAGAAAGGATGCCGCACTGTTCTCTTACCGAGAGGAAGTTGGGGAGCTCTTTTTCCAGGAGAGTCTTTAGCTCTGCTTTGGTGAGGGTTTGCCTGTTGCCGTCGGTCTTTGCATACTTGTCAAAGACAGCAATGGTCAGGCCCATCGCAGTTTCCAGCTGAGACATGTTGCTGCTGGAGTCTGGCTTTCTTCTGAACAGGAACAGCCTCAGGGCTCTCTTGGAGGACAGAGACCGGTCTTATTCCAGGGTTCTTTATGCAACTGTCCCATCCAATCAATGGTCACACACCAGAGGGACAGTTATCCCTTGGCAAACATCCGTATCTGAGCACTGCTTGGAGTACACGCCTCTGTGCTGACAGCTATTCAAAACTCAAGCTTTATCACCCTGGTGTGGCCAGTACAACCAGTTGCTCACCAGCAGAAACCAGCCTCTCCTTCAAGACACACAGTGTGACTAACGAATGAAAATCAGATTTTGATACTGTCTGTTTGCTCAAGAATCAGATTTGTTCCTTCAGATATGCCCAGCTGAGCAGAGGGGCGAGAGCCCAGATTCGGCAGAGGATGTGCTAGCCTGCTCAGGAGGAAGGGGAGCATCGCGCTCCTCCTCACTCCCGCAGTTAGGGGCCCTGCGAGGTGCTGCCTGTGCTGAGCCAAGAGCAGACACGGACTGCCCTCTCTGCCATGCAGAGGACCTTGTTGCAGACCAGATGGCTCACTAGCACACACTGGGGGTGGGATTCACTGGATCAAAAGTAGAGGTCTGCCATGCAGACAGCTAACTTAGTCGCCCTGGGCTTGCACTCAGGCCAGAGTGGATGTCTGAAACAGCTCTGATGAACCAGCACCTCTCCAGGGCCAGTGAAGGGAGCCTTGCAGAGCTACTCCATAAGTTCAGATTGGGATATCCAAAGGAATAAATCTGGGACTTGAGCAAACAGCCAATATCAAAATCCATCTTGATCTGCAGTGAAATAACTGTTATTGACCCTACGCAGCATCAAACCTTGAAATAAAATGGACTGTACTGAAAACAAAAGGTCACTTTGAAGTCCTGTGGTCCTCTGTGGCTTCTGAACTTCGTGATTTGCCTGAAAACTGTGGTCCCCATCGTTAAAGCGCCAAACACACCAGACCCACATCTACACACAACAGAGTTGCTTGAGGGTCTGCACTGGGAGCTGGTGGTGTATGGACAGTGTCAGCGGTACATGGACTCAGCTACAGCTACACTGAGTTTTGAAGCAGTTAAAGTTTCTGGTCAAGCAGCAGGGTAATTGGCCTTTGTCAAACTCCAGGTGGCTATGCTAGACCTGGAGGAGCTCATTTAGGGTGAGTTACATCTACACTAGAGTCTGCAGAGTGGACACAGTCTCAGCAAATTATTTGGGGAACCTATCAAAACTAGGGCATCATGCATGCACTGCTGATGGACCCCAGGGTGCAGTGTTCTCTGTAGAAGACTCTGGCTGTGGATTCCTAAAATTAAACCTGAGTTTGGATATCTTTGGATGTACCTCTGCGTGCTCGAGGTAACTTTCCACTCATGCTATGCTATAGACAAGTTAGCAAAAAATGTTTTTTAATTCTAAAAAAATTTAAAATCAAACTCTTTTCTCCCAGACACCTAGAGCCACCCATTCCCCAGGCAAAATCTGTCCTGTAACATCTACAACATCTCAGAGCAAGACTACACACCACAAATACATGGACAACTAGTACCTTTCTGAAACAAAACCCCCATGATTTTCCATCTTACTTTCTCCAAGAAGGGATTTTGCATTTCCCAGCAAATCAGGGCAACATCTCAGGCTGTATGCTTTATTCAAACAGTCAATGAGAACTATTTGTTCCTGATTTGCATTAAGTGGGTAAAGGTTTTAAGTAAAGTCTGAAGTTTTTGCATTAAAATGTATGTTAAAACCTGTGGGGTTCCTTCAGAAGAAGGAACAAGGAGAGAGCAAACAACTGGCTCCTGTTAGCTGTGAAAATCATCTGGTGTTTGCATGCACACACAAGGGCAGTTGCTGGTGCGAAGTGCCAGGAACTTTTCTTTGTCCTTTCCTGACATATATCTGTAACATGACTATTAAACATGGCCATTAAAGAAAAGTCAATTCCCTCCCTCTAAAGGAAAACCTAACAAAATAAAACGTCTACTTCACACATTCTTATGACTTTGAATCATGAACATTGGTGTTAGTCATAAAGAAGAAGGATAAAAAGTGCCCCAAAAAGGCAGAGGGGGAGATCATCAGCTTCAGTCAGTATGTCCACACCTTTGCCACATAACCTGGAAGAAAAGGTGTCCTCATTCTCGACCCATTTTCCTCTGCAAACACAGGTGACACACAAATTTTGAGAAGATAGCTCCAAAAGTGCTAAAACACAAAATCAACCACAGGACTTGAACTTCTGCAAGCTGAAAGGTCACTGTGGTTGCACTGCCTGGTTGGCTTTTTTTTTTTTTTTTAATGTGTTATATTTGTATTCATGCATGTGCACACACATCGGCACTGCTTAGAATTTTCAATTCACAGTTTTTGTACTGTTTAAATATTTTCTTACAATTTGTTCTTCATTAAAAATAGCAATTCTGTGCAAAAGGCACAGACTATTACAACTGTTTGCAAAACAAAGCAGAGTACAAATAGGAGGCACACACAGGAGAGCAAGCAGTGTTTTGATGCCAACCCATCTGTCAAGCTCCCCAGTGAGATAAGCCATTTTCTGTGGGCTTGTTTAAATATTATATTATTATTTTAATGTAAACAATACCCATTATTTGCTTCTTTCAGGTTTCTTTCTTTGAAGAATGGTATAGGCAGCAGCTTGAATGAATATTTACTGAGAGTTTATACAGAATCAGGTCTTGCTGTTCCTCAATTTGGCCAAAAGTTTCAATTATTTATGTGACAAAATGTGGACTGTCACACACATAATCTTCAAAAACTAGTCAGATATACTGAAATTTTATGGCATTTGGCCAGATGTTCAGGCTTACATCTGATTTGTGTGACCTTGTGCTGATTTTCTCTTAGAGAATAAATTTTATCCTATGCTCTTTACAGCAGCGTCTGTTTTGGAAAAGTCTGAATAAATACATTTAGCAGCTCTACTCTGAAGAGCCGTTTGTGTCACAGCCAGCTGAAGAGCTGAAATGGGATAGCTGAAATGTTAAACTTCTATTAGATCTTATAATCCTTTAAAGCTTATTCCAGAAGGTGCAGCAAGTTACATGAGAAGGACTTTTTCACAATTTCCACAAATCTGTTATGTACCTGAAAGGAAGAAGCAGGAGGAAGAAAATACAACCTGAAACGATGAATTTGTTGTTTCTCTTAAGTTGTACCTTGGCAGCAGTACAAAAAGCACTTTATTTTTCTCTTAGCAAGAGGATAACGTCTGAACCATAAACAAGCATTCCATGTTCCACACTGAAACAAAATTATCCAACCCCTCAAATTTTCCAGTGTCCTGGATTGTTTGTTGAACTTAATGAACACACTTCATTTACTAAAGAGCAAATTTTTCCTTTGCACTGCTTCTAAAAACTTGCTCTAAGTCTGGTTAACAGTTTTTAAAGGTCATTTCATTTCCACAATGCATGGTAAATTTACGTTGTTTTGCAAAACACAGAAAGATTAGACTTAACTTAGACAGGCACTGACAAGGCACAGACAGAAGAGTTTGTACAAGCACAGTGTGATGTTCGGTGACATTGTATAGGTTCTGTAAATCATATACATATAGGTTCTCATTATTTTATTATAATTTACTGTTCAAAATATCCTTAAAATGTATTTCAAAACCACAATTAATAAGCTCAGATACTGTTTAAATGAAGTTTAGGGGCAGGTAAAATGGGAAAGACCAAGGTCAACTAACAGGCTGTGTGACTTTCTGAGTTGGGGTAATAACACTGTCACCTGGCAAAGTTGTACCATGGGAAACATACTTCTATCATTGTATATTGACTCTAATCAAACATGTTTATTAGTGCACTAGACACATCCATATTAGACTGTAAGATCAATGAATATATTACAGCCAATAAATTAATATTTACAGTGTAAATACTTCTCTCTTGTTTTCAGTCCTTGATTGAATAATATCCTGGATGCTAATCTGTATAGATTTTTTTATACTTCACTTTTAAGGTTCATGATATTAAGGCTTCCAAGACTAGTTTTGTCTTTTATTGTAAGGACAGAAACAGAGGTCACACCCTAAGGTAACAATATTGTCCACTCAAGTGCATTAGTCATGATTTTGAAGTACCATGATTCCTCAGCCGGTCTCACACAGGCAGTCCAATTGTCATTTGCTCTACCTTAATGCCTATAAAATCCTACTCATGCCGAGAAAAATCCATCATGCTGAGCTGTGGTCACCATCACAAAAAGCTGTTCTATGGCATGGTGAGAACAAACAGGAAAAAAAAAAACAAAGAGAAAAAAGTCAAAGAAGAAAAATACAAAGACAAAAAGAAAGAAAAAAAAGAAAAAAGAAAAAAGAAGAAAAAAGAAAAGGAAATGAGCTGTGAGAGGGTACGGTTGTTTTGTAAACTTTGAAACAGACAGCATGAGCCTTTTAAAGGAAGTTCCTATTTGCCAGAGAGAGGTAAAGACACACACGAATGAGTCAGTTCCAAGAAAGCTTTCAAAAGACCTTTGACACAAAGGATATTCTGGCTGTGTTAAGCTCTCATGAACTAAGCAATACCATTTTTCCTTTATTGGACAAAAACATTTTCTCAGAGGGAAGGAATCCCAAAGAGCAAGTGGCCTTCTGTTGAGTGTCCGTGCAGGCAACACATCAAGAAAAAACTTTTGCATTCACCATTAAAATATTTTTTTTGGCATTTAAAAATATTAATTTATGCATACATTGAAGAAACAAGAAGGGCTGATCTGCTGTCACAGAACTGTGAGTGAAGTGAGATGATATCCATATACACTGTCAGTAAGATTTCCAAGGCAATTTGATCGAGTGGAATTTCCCTAGGCACACACATTTCACAGAGCTGGCTGCTTTTGGTTTCCAGAAAGTAATCATGGGTGTAGTGCAACTGATAAGAAGATGTAGGGCTTTTTTCAGTAAGCAAACACTGCCATGGTTTTGTCATTGTTAACAGGGCAGCAAATGAGCACACCAGGCTGAGAAATACCGAAAGGTGGGGTGGGAAATGGGAACCAGAGCGTGCTTTTGTAACAGACAGTTTAACTTCAGGTTTTGCATGTCAGAAAAAGAGAAGACCTTCAACAAACAGGGAAGTAAAAAATGGACTTGCGCAGAACTGGGACAGTTCTTGACTTGGAGGGGGGATCCCAACCACGAACGGACTCTTACTGGAAGTCAGAGGATGCTTGAGTGTGTTGAGGTAGTGTGGTCATGGATATAAATATAGGAGTTGCATTATTTTGGTCAAAATTTATCTTTTAAATGTGTTTAGATCTATCTAGGTGGACTACCTGCTGGGTGTGTTTAATGGAGTAGCCATTTGTGTGACAATTACTGGTTATGGTGTCTCGGAAATGGCTTGTGCCTGTCTGAGGTCCTCACAGTTGGCGCTCAGGCCCACCATTCACGTAACTTTGCTACCACACTGCAGATCTGAAGGCGAGATGAGAGGCCAGTTGTTATCCTATCTACCCGAGGAAATTAGCTCATTTCTTCCCCACAGAGCTTGAACGAAATGGTAGCTCCTGTTTCCATTTCCTTTCTTGCTTAATAACAGTCCCTGTTTAGATTAGATCTAGAGTCTTCAAGTTAAGCTTATTTTGTATTTAAAAAGAAACTTAAAAGGACAAATCGTATTTAATATTGTACAGCTGCTAAACTGAGAGAGTTATTCTATCTGAGCAAACCAAATCAGCTCACTGGTATTTTTGGAGTGTCTGTCACCTTAATATGTGACCTTTTTCTGCTGTCTTCATTAGAGACGCCTACCTTGTTTTTCCTCTTTCCAGAATGAAAAGCTATAAATAAAAAAGGGAGCAATACCTACTACTTGCTTTTGTGATTTATTTCCGCGGCAGTTTCGCAAGCCCCAGCTGTGGATTGCAGTGCTGTTACACCAGGCGATGTTCAGGTACAGCATTCCTGGCTCACGGAGCCGATCGTTCAGCTTTAGTGCAAGACAAGCACATCAGCAGGCAACAGCAAATACAGCATTTCAGAGCAGATGTACGTGACAGAACCCTTACGTTGTTTACTTGCATCACTAACCTCTGTCTGCCTTTAGGCCGCTAATAATGCTAAACACTTGCTCCCTCTCTGCCTTATCCTTTTTTATCCTCCTCTACCTCTGTGGAGCTGAATACTTCCCGAGACAAAGTTATGAAACAACTGATAAGAGCAGCTCTGGCTGTGTAAGATGTTGCTGAGTCCTGCCAACTGGCTCTGCTCTGGAAAGAGGATGAGGAATTAATTGTTGTCAAATCCTACTGGCCAACAAAATCCAGCAGTGCCCAGCACCAGACCACAGCAGCCTAGCCAAAGCCTTGTTACTAGAATGTAGTAGTTCAAAATCCTTCCGCCCATCTCAGTATTTCATGTTATGTAGAAAATGAGAAGCATTTATACATTATCACCTGTCCTTTCTCTTTGATAAGAGAAATTGGTTAATGCCCTTTTGATCTGCATATTTGTTTGTCAGTTGTATTTGCAGCTTCCTGTCTACCAGACACTGAGACAAGACCACTTATTAAAAGAATTAATAATTAAAAAAAACCTTTACAGCTGCCCTTGTTATAACTACCCAAGACAACAAGATGGCAAAAATAAATTCTGATCATCTTATGGATTCACACTCTGGTTTATTTCTGCTGTTATTTACAGAGGATGTGGCAATACATCTTGATTTAGAGTCTGATGGTGAAAGACATGCAGCATGCAAAATCGCATGTGAGTTTGAAAGCCCACTTCTTCAAGGCAGAAAAAAAAATCAACATAGCATCCTCTTTAGGTTAGCGGAACCATGGACCCTGTGGACCCCCTGACACACTTCGATTTTCCCTCAGGTGGTATGTTTCCTTAAATTTGGGATCTCTTTGAAGATCAGTCTTTAACAAAAAAGCAGGTAAAAACATTTTAGCTCAAAGTATTGATTCCAGCTTTTATTTCCCAAGTGATTGTAGGAACTAGGGCAAGAGTTACAATCCAAACAAAATCCTTCCAGTTTGCATAGATCGGACTTTCTCTACAGATTTAGCCTATCTCTAGGATTGCACCTCCCTAATGGAGGTTTTTAAACAGAGTGCCTTTACTAGTCGAACGAAGACATCCTTAAGTTGATTTAAGCCTGGGCTGGAGCTGTTGAGTTTTTGAGAATAGTGGCAGTTTTGCAGTGGTTTTTGATGTCAGCAGTACAGAGAAACCACTTCAGATAAAATCAAGTTTCAAACAGAGTTATCAACCAAGTAAATGTCATTGCTGTTCTGACACCACCGGTATCAGGCACAGGAACATTAGTCATAGTGTCACACACAAGCATGACTATTTTGCCAATATGTTAGTTGAGGTGTCTCATCATCCTGCCTGCTACTGAGGATCCTTGATGTAACGGAGTCAGGAATACTTGCTCTGTACTCTTCATCCATAGATACTATAAGGGGAAAGAACCCCAACCCAGGGATTGGAAAAAACGTGTGGTTCAAGTCAGACTGAAATAATCCGTACCCTGTTGCTAAGACTAGCTGCGTAAGTGCTAGGTAGATTAGTTAAGGTGCAACTCTTTGGATTATTGTGCAACGGAGCAGGGAGAGAGAGAGTTCAGGGCCATAGTCTCAAGTTGACTCTACTAGCTCTCCAAACCAGGGTCATGAGCGTGACAGAAACAGAGAGGGAGCCTCATTTGTAGGACTATGACTAAGCCAAGTACATCGATGAGACACTAAAAGCACAGCAGAACACATACAAGGCTTGAGAATACATCGTGTCAGTCTTGCTCTTAAATTAGTGCACTTCAGCCTGTGCTTAACACAGGACTTTGAACCTCAAATTAAACCAGAATGGAACCATCACTTTGCAGCAGCCTGTTCAAGAGGGAATAGACACCAAAACTGGCTAGAAGCAAAGGCCAAGATTCTCTTCAAGTTCTGTTACTAGGCAGACAGGTTTCATTATATACTGAACAGTTAAACAGACAGTTAAAACTGAGATCATACTGGACACTAGAATGGGTGCTGAGGTTAATTACAGAGCCCTTTTTGTTTTAAAGCTATCAAAATAACTGTGAAGAAGAAAAAGCAGAAGTCTGCCTGCCCTGGAAAATCCTCACCAAGGTTTGTTTCCCCAGTGGTACAGAAGCAGAGATGAAATACTTGATGCATAGGTGTCAAACTCCTGTTAAGTGAGTAGGACGGCGGGAGCTCTGAAAACACTCTGCTAGCTCATAGCCACTGTCAGCCATAGATAAAAATAAGTCATGATAAATTGAGTGTAGTTAGTCTTCAACTGCCAGATGTTGGAAATTACCATGTTAGCATACAAAGTATGAGCAGCTGTTAATATGGCAGCATTCTTTGCTGGTAGGAACCACATTTAATCAACAACTTATTACTAGTGTTGTAATGAAAATATGATCTGGAGACAATGAAATTGTTGCTTGGTGGCTCTTTATCTAGTGGTTCTTTGACAATTCCCTGAATACGCCGCTTCTCCTTGTTGTGCTTAAATAGAGAAGTAACCAGTAATATATGGAAAGACCAACATTTACCGCACTCAGTTACAGCACTGGTGCATAACTGAGAGCTTCCTTGATCAGTGACCTGGGCTGAAGGTCATCCACCCTTTTACTGATTATGACTTTCTTGTGCAGGGGACAAAGTTACAGGGTTTGTGGAAATCCAGAGTCTTGTTTGTGATCCTGAAAGGAATATGGCACATGACAGTGTTTCACCACGTAAAACAAAGATTTTTAAAGTGACTGAACTTCAAAAGGAAGAAAAGAAAATCCTCTTGCTTTATTCAATATACATAAATATCATGAGATGTACTATAATATATAGTTTCTCTTGTACAGGATATGTTCACAGTGCAGTGATTACAGCGCATTTTAGACAGCAGCATATTCACTGCAGAAGGTCATTCAGTGCAGGTTACAGAACAGCCCAGGGAAGAGCATCCATGCCAAACAGTGAGCCACAGATGAGCTAATTTCGGCGTATTCAGGGAATTGTCAAAGAACCACTAGATGAAGAGCCACCAAGCAACAATTTCATTGTCTCCAAATCATATTTTCATTACAACACTAGTAATAAGTTGTTGATTAAATGTGGTTCCTACCAGCAAAGAATGCTGCCATATTAACAGCTGCTCACATTTTGTATGCTAACATGGTAATTTCCAACATGAGTAATTTCAGAGGTAGCTTTGTGAACTGCAGTCACTAGAGCACAGACAGAGCCAGAGCACGAGCCACGCTGTATGGCCTTAACGATTTCATTACAGAATATTCAGTAGCAAGACAGTCACACATTTAGACTACTCAAACTGATTTTATGGGTTCTGGGAAAGCTAGTCTGTGTCTACTGCACTGCCCAGGTACAAGCTGTAACAAACCTCTTGAGCAGTGAAGTCGTTTCTCCCTGCTTTGCTGGCAAGATGATCTAACCTCCAGCGAAGCTCTGAAAAACTTTGACAGAAGACAAAACAACCCTGGTACATAAATACATTCACATTTCAGATACCTGCTCTGAGTATTCAGCAGTCCTCGGACAACTGCCATTAGCTTTGCCGACAATACTCTTCAGCTCTGTTCAGACCTTGGAAGCCAGGTTTTACTTACATTTGCAGTTTTTATTTTTCTTCAGTGATTTCTTAAAAAATTTTAGAGCTGGCAAAAGTAGAGTAAGTGTTAACACTCCCACCTCCTCCCAGCACCCCTCCTCCACAAGTTAGACAGTAATTCTACATAATAACAATACACATAGCTACATTTAAACCTAGTATTTCATTGTGTGTAGGAGACTACCTTCTCTGGAAGACTTTTCCTAGTGTGTGAATGAATTAACACTAGCAGTCCCTTTCCACAGGAATATAACCCTTTCCGGCATAGCACTCTGCCTATGATGTGGTCAGCACTGATCATACTTTCAGGGATCAGACTCCATCCTATGTACAGGATGGTCTATTTGGTCAAATGATTAACACCACGTGCATTTTTTATTTACCTTCTGCTATTTATACATGGGCTGCCTGAAGAAATGCTTTTGATGGAGAAATTTGTTCAGTCCGGCAGATTTTTCAAAGTATGATAACATATCCTTTATTATTTCTGGACATGGGGGGAAGAGTTGAAGATAGCCTTCTAAAAATGACATACCCTCCAAATTCAGAATCCTTACAGTGTTTTGTTAGTGACAAAACATTCAGAGACTGCTTGAACCAACCTTTCTTCTTGTATATAGTCCCACTGACATGATTCTGGCAGGAAACTTATCCATCCTTCAGCAGCAAATTATCATACTGTTTTCCATTTCATAGTTATTTAGCCATATTTTGTTCATGATGTCCTTTTAGTTCTGAATGTCAAAGTAGACAGCAGATCCTTGTCTCGTTCTAGACATTTTAGCTGCCCTACTTTGTGAGGTTTGCTCATCTGCTGCATTGGATACAATAGTCGCAGTGGATTTGTCATCTTTTCCTCTTGGTTCATTGCAAAAAAGAATCAAGTGATTCATAAAGTGTAGACACAGCCTTAAAAAGTGAAGAAAAGTCAAGTCAAAATAACTTTTATCCATAAAGACTATTTAAAATGAACCTTTACCCAAGACACAGCATCTAGCACAGCCCCAGGGAACAGAGACAAACATGGGCCACAGAGCTGCAATTTCAGAGGGAAAGAGTGTCTCAGTACTAACACTGAAAGGCAGTCTTCCTACGTTTGGATTCAATTATCTTAGTTAATTAGGTACTAGACATAAAGTGCTTATTTAGAATACCAAAGATGTCAAGTTCCACTGTAAACCAGGTTCTATGAAATCTAAAATGGCAAAGCTCTTTTATAGCCTTAATCATTTAACTCCAATACTTCCAAAAAGCTTTATCACACTGTTCCTTCCGGATGGATGCTCTTTTGATACAGTAAACTAGCAAAGTGCTGCAGTATTCAGATGTTATTCTGGACTGTGCAAAAATCATCCTGGTTTCATTTCCTAAGCAGATGTAGGACTTGGGATCTTCAGGTAAGTCCTTTAGCAAAACCTGAGAATTAAAGATCTCCCTGAAATGTGCACAAAGACCTGTGCTCACAGACATGTAAATCAAATTCTCAAGCTGATATGGCATAAAGCAATAAAAAGGTGGAAGTCATGAAGTGGTAGCTTTTTGTCTTCACACTTACACTTTACTATGGGAGTTTACTGTTTTGTTTTAATGAATGATGTTCAGACCAGGGAGAGCTATCTGCTAGGTGAATGTCAAAGACAAGGCATGGTAGGTATGGCCAACTAATCTGGATGATGCTTCTATGTATTTTTGTACAACCTGAGCCCCTCAGGAGTGTGCTTTTTGTGTGATTCCATGAGCTGGAAGTTTGCATTGATGCTACGGCAGCACTTAGATTTGGGCTGGAACCTGCAGAACTTAGCAATGAAAAAAAATCATCAACTGCTCCAAGAATTCCCTCAAGCGCCAAATTCCCCTGCAGCTGGCAGAACTGTCTGGGAAACACTCCCCGAGCATCTCAACTCAGGAAATACGGGATGAATCTCCAGAGAGATAGAGACAAGTGCTACATAGTAAAAGCACAATTGCAGTGGCCGGCTTTGCCATGGGGATGTTCAATCCCAGGTTAAGCTAACTCAGATACACCTGACCTAATTGCTCAGCATTGTTAAAACACGTGATAGAGATGAGAATAAAATCCGTGCCTTGATTCAAGTCCTGTGATACAAGATTTCCTTCACAACCCCAGGAACTGGAAAAAAACATGACATAAATTTGAGACTGTAAATAGCCTTGCAGAGGCGTATAGAACCTTCGTTCACTGCTCTAGAAATGGTGCCCAAACCTACCCAGAATGTACAGCAGATTTCCAAGCTTAAAAAAATAAATGTAAGCAACGTAAAAAACTAATGTGAACTTTTTAGAGACTTACTTTTGCACAAACTGAAAAAAAAAAAATTAAATTGATCATGTTCTGCAACACAATTGAAAGGCAATGAGTGCAGCTACAGAGACACCACAATATTTGCTTATCACTACTGGCTTAATTTGTTTGAAATACAGTGTCCATGCACATCATATATACTGGCTTTACTAATCTACTGGATACCTAGAATGATTCATAAGATCCAATTATGCTTTAACATTAAAAATGATACCACTATGAAATCACTGCTTTCATTAAAACAGCAAAAAGGTCTGTCATATGCAAGAAGACACTGAACTTATATCATGGCACGTCATTGTGGCTAACAGCTGCTAAATTATAAAGCAACAACAAAAGACCTTTTATAATTGTATTCACACATCCTCTGGATGAACCTTCTTGTCCATACAAACCCTAAGCCGTTAATGGCTGCTAATGAACTCCTCACTCTCCACCACCTCTAATGCTTGTTTTCTCATTCTCAACCTTGTTTCCTTACATCTCCATTAAATATTAACAAGTGAGAAAAGTTACCCAATTATAGCTAGTAAATAGAATATTGTATTACTATGACCAGACCATCCCATGCCTCGTATTTTTAAAATTTTCTACTGTGATATCCCCTGTAAAAGCAAGTCTCTTAGCTTCAGTGGGAATCTACATATTACGGGGAATGAATTTTCCTAGCTATACATTTTCTTTTTTTAGAATGATGACTGTTGCACAATAAAAGATAGATATTACTGTTTTACTACCTGCATCCTGATACTCTCCCTCGTCATGATTTCAGTACCAATCAAGACGGAAGCCAGGTTCTCTAACAGAAGAATTCAGGAATCTCTAAGCTCAATAACTGTGTATGTGACCAGGGGCTTTATATATCATCTCTGCATGGCTTGTGCAAGCCTGTCCAGCTGATTGCAGTGGAATTTGCGCCTGCCTACACAAGAGTTAAATTAGAGCTTCTTTCCCTTCCCCACTTTATATTTTAATATAATTAAAACATGAATAACTGCCTGTGAAAAGGAGCTTGCCTGAAATCTGCTACCTGCTCTCAGCAACTGTTTCCTGCTTTAATGGCCCTATGAGGTGAAGCTGGCCCAAGCCCCTTGAGCTTGCTATACTATTACATGTAAAGGGACTTTATTGCCATTTTTCACTACTTCTACACTTCTTTCACTTGGCCTCTATATTGATATTCTCCACTTTTTGCTGTCCTCTTCTCCAGGCAATTGTAGTGCATCGTTAAATATAACAACAGAATCCAACCCTTTCCTACTACATAAATATCTTTTTTCCTATTTCTGAGTGTTGTCTCTTGCAAGAAAACTTTTTTTTCCTTTGCTTTAAACCTTTTTCATGTGTAGTAATACGCCATCCTAGGAACACCAGCTTCTTGTGTGCTCTCTGTTCAGCGCACTCCCCAGTGCCTTATTTTTGAAAGTCTCTCTTATAGCGAAAGTCTTTTTATAAACCACTTACCCATTCAGCAGAATTAGCTAATGAGTTTTCCTCAGCTGCTGCGTTGGTGGATTCGTTTCTCCCATGAAGTTCTGCAACTTCGAGCATCTGCTCCTCCTGATGCCTTCCTGCCGGCACAGGAACTTGTGCAGAACCTTAGAAAAACCAAGTTACAGTCACTGCTTGTGTACTGTCCGTTTCCAGAGCTCTATAAAGCTTTGAAATGAAGAGAGCAGAGCTCTTGTATAGCCAGTCATGATGGATGGAGCAGTATTCAGCGTGCAGATAGAAACAGCTCCCTTCAGCTTTCTGAACACCCCTTAGGTGATGGAGATCTGGTCAACAGAATTTGTGCCACGGAAACTGATCAAGAGAACTGATCAGGTCACCCTTAAGCAGACATCTATAATGGGTCAGTTCATACAGAGGCCTCAAGATCCATGCCTGTGTCAGCTCCAGTGACTGAAATAGGAGCTTTCACTTGCCTAAAGCCCTTCTCCCCCAGCTTTTTCAACCTGCAAGTTGAATTGCATCTCAATTATATATTCCACATATATCCCTGACAGCTCACAAGCTGAGTAAGCCTCACATTGCAACCATAATACTCATGCTACAGTTACTTAAGAGGCTGCCTTAGATTATATGCCACTGATCTGTACCCGCCACCCGCAGATGCCCTACATTTATACTTGGCCTGTACTCTTGCCATTCACTGTTTTTTCTTGTGACTTTTTCTGTCCTTCATTTCAGGATTTTTCAACAAACAAAAATTAATAATTAGTTAAAAAAATTTGCAGCTTAAAAAATATAGCTCCGAACAAAGTCCCCACTTTCAGATGTCACTTCCAGGTGTCACCACCTAGAGTAAGGCCATTATGCAGAGCAAAGTTCTGGCTCCTCACTTTTCCAGTCTGCTATGAAATTATCAGAGCTGATATTCCTTCGATGTCCCAGACAGGTCGGTCTAAGTGACCACTCTTTCTGGAAAGAGAAATAACGGAGGCAAGTGGGTGCAAGAACTCTCACTTGAACTACAAGCTGTGCCTTCTGATCCCTACTCTCAGTTTGAGGCGCACCTAGCAGAGCAGGACCAGGTGAACAAAAGTTATACATGGAAATTCCTCCCAGTGATGCCTCTTAATTGCACCTGTCCAGCCATCTCAAAACAAACATCTAACTTAGAAAGTGTGTGTTAATGGAAATATTATCACTCACCAGAAAGTTTTGAGTGCTTTTTCTTTTTGTAGCAAAGATAGAAGCTTCCCACTGCCACTAAGAAAGGAATGATGGCCCATATTGCCAAATCTGTCTTTTTCAATGAGTGAGCTTCTGCAATTATATATTTCAAATAAAGTTATATACTATTCAAAGATACAACAGAAGAACAACAGCACAGCAAAAAAAAAAAAAAATTAAAAATTAAAAGTGACTTCAGGGGTGAATCAGTCCATCGACCCACCCAAGTGCAAGGTCATCTATACTTTACCATTCCCGAGGGATGCATGCCTGATGAACAGTAACATCAATCCCTCCTGTAGCTCCTGCAGTCTGATGGGCTTTTTCCCCCCCTGTGTCTAATCTGCATCTTTTCTGCTTGTACTTTAAGGCTATTACTACTTGATCAAGTAAGAGACGAGATCACGTAACTCATTTTAGAAGCTCAGATTATTTTAACTCTTTAACAGCCTTTTACATCAATTTCCCCCCATTTTGAACACTACTTCATTCATTCTCTGCCAATGATGTTTTCTAAATCTTTGATAATTTTTGTGCCTCCCTTTGGACTGCCTGTTGGCCAATAGTGTAAAAGAGTGTCCAAAACTGGACTGTGCTGGATGAATGGAAAGGTTACTTCCCATGACTTGACCAGTCAATATATGAGTGATGTCTGATAAAGTTAAGGTCTAGTCAGAGCTACTCCCATAGCCTTTCCAGTTGAGAGGTACAAAGAGAGAGGCAGAGATCAGCATCTTCAAGAAGCCATACATAGTATCTTGAGAGAGTTGTGTAACAGAAATAAGGTAAATTGTTTTCTAGGAATGTCATATTCTTTTCATAATTTAAAGTGAAACATACCTCACTCCTATAGCTGAAAAATTGTGTTTGAATACTCATTGTATTGATGCTTTTCAATGTGTAATTCAGAATTGGGGCCTTATACTGCTCCTCTGTAAAGGTTACCATATGACTATAACCAAATAAGGAGACACAGCCTACATAAAGCATTTTTTCATAACAACTTTATGGACACAAACCCTTATAAATATAGAGTGCATACTGCTCTATCTTTCAAATTGATTTATCTCCCATTTTTTATTAAGAACTTGTAATAAAAAGAAAAAATAATTAGTAAAGGGTACATATTACTGAACAACGTGATTGTTTCAGCCACTCCTTACCACAAGGAAAATTCATTGGCTGTCTCCCACCTAGCCTACCACAACTCTTCTCAGAAGGAACTCTGTTTGGGTCTTTCATGAGATACACAGCTGAGGCTCAGCTTTTTGTAAACCTTAACTAATAATTCCTAAAACCCTTACAGAGGAAAACAAACACTACACTGAGGGTATTAAGGCAGAGAGCTTAAGTCAATTATCATTAAGAGCTGTTCAGGTCCTCTCTGTCTTATTCATCCTGAGATCCACAGTGCTGAGGGAGGGATGTGGGAGAAATGTAAAAAAATAGTTCAAACTGAAGAATCTTTATGATGAAAAGTAAAATGACACACATACGTTCTTGCTAACTTACCTTTCTCTTCAACAACCACTGTTGTCCCATTTCCACATAATTTCTTATAGAAAGGTATTTCAATAATTATCTCACAGTAGTAAAATCCAGTGTAATTTACATTGGCAGACTTTATCACTAGCACATCCTTGCTTTCACGGGTGTCGCTGGATACATAGAGAAGTGCAGATGATAAAGTTTTGGTGATGTTCTCTTTATTAACAAGATACCAGCTTAATCTATACCTCTGAATACATTTTTCCCAAATACAGGCGATTTCAGTGTAGTCTCCAATTGATAGCTGTATTTTTGTTGGTGTTTGGATGACTGTTAAATTTTTGGGATCTGTAGCTAGTGGAGAAATACATAGATTTGAAAGTTAAAGCAGCAAAGAGATGACATTACAGCTGTAATATCTACAATCACAGTATTTAAAATAATGTTAATATTGTAAAATCATTATGAGATTGATTTTTAGGATTAGTTACTATGCACTTCTCCCTTGAACAATTTCTGTCTAAAGGAAACAATCTGGTGTGTTAAAGCCCTCCATCATTGTTTGTGTGCAATAAATGAAGATTTTCTATGTACTTCCTGGTATACTTATTTTTTATTTTCAACAAAAAGCTTTTATAATAGAGGTTGAGTCTGAAGTATATTAAACACTTTATCTGCCAGATAAAGAATGACCAAGAGGAGTAATTTAGAATGATTCATCACTGAAGAGTGAAAGACTCATCAAGAGGAAAAAAAATCCACTGCAGGTTTTGTCACCATGTAGGAGTTCTTGTCCTGCCCTGCTTCTAATTAGTGACAAATGGACAGCATTTTTGAGGTGGGTTCTTTATTGTGTTTAAACTTCCCTCATTAAGTTTCTGCTGATAAGTAGTTTAAAGCATCAAATGCACCTCCTTAGTTTAATAAGTATACAACATGCCATGCAGACCACAGCTGTCTCACCAGGTCTGTTGCCTGCCTTTTAGCTAAGGCTGATTAGGACAGTATCAGAGGAAATAAAACTTTTTACTCTTTCCTGCTTTGACTCTCTTTATCACTCACTGTCCACATGCAAAGTGATCTGCATGACATACTGTGCAATACAGTACAAAACATTTTCTTCTGAAGTGAAACCGCTGTGGGGACATCAGGTAACTGTTTTTTTATTCTACCTGTTTTTTTATTCTAATGACATTGATGCTCATCACAAAAGTGCTAATCCAACAAAATCTATCCCCATGACTGCTGAGACCATTAGTTTCATATGTTGTGTGGAAAATTATGACTTCATTTTTTTTTCTGGCATCTACACTACTAAAATGAAGAACTACTCATAATGAGAGTGAACTGCAGGATTTTCTTCCAAATTTTATACTGTTTATAATTCAGGCACATTTTACACCAACATTTAAGTAATGGGACGATTTTGCCCCTATCTGGTCCTAAAATAGCATCTGATAAATTTTATCAGAATTATGCAATTAAACTTTTTTCCTTTGCCCTTAGAAAAAGCCACATATTCATAACATCTAAAGGAGTTAGGCACCTCTATTTTTTCCACAATGCAGCGCTCAACAACTTGCAGAGAACAATATGGACAGTATAGAGGCAAAAAAAACAGCAAAAAAAATAAGGGAAAGAATTGATGTAGTGTGTAAACAATAACTTAGAAGCTGTTCACGTGTCAAAGAACTGATCTCTCATTTCAGTTTTTCTGTTCACTTGCTTTGTCATTTAAAATACAGTTGTACTATAGGCTGTGCTACATTTCCATCTTGTGACTTTGCTGTCTTTCTGAAAAATGTCACTGAAAAAATCCTTTTGCCCTTGCTTAATCCTTGTCTTACACACAAGTTATTTGAGGCAGATATACTGTGTGTTTTTTTAAATCCAGCTTAAGAATTACAGGTGACTAACTATAAACAAAACAAAGAAAATAAACAGCACTTACCTAAGCAGCCAAAACACATTGTTAAAAGAAGTTTAAGTGAAATTACGATCATCACGCAGGATTATTAGCACTTGCATCAGGATGTCTTTGTCAAAGATCAGCAAAACAACAAATGAAAGCATGTCAGATTCGTAGCTTAACTTCCTCTTCCCTTGTGGTAGCAACCCAAACACAACCCAAATTTTCCTCACGCTCTTTGAAATTGCCGTCACAGATGTGCCTGTTTTAGAGCCCAGCCATCCTGTCTGAAATCAGAACACTTCTTTAAATTTTAAATTGTGTCCTAACTGGTTACCTTTCAACACTAAAAACTAGGCTCTCTTCTGATATGACATAAAGAACTGCTTTTCCGTACTTACAGTGGTCTCATGTGAATGTTTGCCATTGCACTTCTGCAATCCTTCATTTTAAGGCATTTTATGAAGATGAGACTTCTTTAGCTACTGTATACACGCTTGTCAGCAGCCTCTTCCAGCCAACCTGATGAATCTTCTCCAAAGCCAAAGAGACAACGGTTGCACATCGGTTACGCTGATGCCAAGCATTACTCCTATGTTTCCTGATCACACACCTCATTGTCATCTTGCTGAAATCTAGCCTAAATTCTTCCCTCCTTTGAAAAGTACTTTCCTACTTTTGCCTTAACAGTAGGATAGCTCCATTGGCAGGAGCAATGGAGGCAGGCTGAGTTCGAAGATGGCACTCACAGCGCCCCAGCATCCCAGAACATCAGAGGGAAACAATCCAGGACACTGTGCTGGGTACACAATGCATCTCACTATTACCTCTACAGGTGCAGTTGCATTAATGCAATACCAATGCCATGTATATTAACTAAGGCTTGTTTCAGGAAGATTATAAGCATGGGTTAAATAAAATGATCTACAGTTACATCCTCAAGTTAAGGACCATGTTGAAACTCATTTGCCTTCAATTACTAAAAAAATTCCTACAAATACAGGTAACAGTATGCTGTTTAATGTTCTCCAGTACTGATTTTTGGCTCCAACCCAGAATCACTTACATTGCTTGGCCAGAGAAGTGGAAGACAAAACACTGCTTCCATTTTCTCAGGTTATTCAGTCTTATTCTCTGGACAGAAGTTTCAAATGCAAAGGCACCAGGCCAGACAAAATAGTTGTGTGAACACCATCATCAAAATTGCAATGACAGAACTTTAAAAAAAAAAAAAAAAAAATCAAATAGAACATGTTGAGAAAATGAATCAGTTAAATTGGGAACTGGATAAGAACCTGCCAACACAAAATTTCCTAGAACTAATGTCAGGTTGTAGCAGCACTGGGCAGGTGTTCAGAACAGCTGAGCTGCAATTTGTAACACAGCCACAGCCACATTTAAAGCCTAAAGCACTGTTCCTTTCCATTTGTCAGCATCAGGGATGCATCAGCTTACCTGCTTCTCAGTATCTACCTTACAGAAGCAGTTTCCAGCGTTGTTTAGATTGCCAAGTAAAATTAAAAACAAGACAATAGCAAAGATAAACGTCACAAAGTGCTGTAGGCTATCTCCATTTCTGATGGTACACAACTGACTTAGTTATCACCTTTTAGAGCTAGTGAGGACATAACAAATACCTTTAAATTCAATGAATGAAAGGATATACTAAAGCAAATAATTTATAGTTACGGGTATTAATTATTTAATTAAATAATTCTGCTAGCATTGACACTCATGTTATCTCTGGTACTACTGCTCAAAGATGTAGACTAAATGGAGTACGCATGTGTAAATTCAAGGGGAAAAAATAGTTTCTCTTGTATTTATCTACATTTGTTCATTTAATATTGAGTTATGCAGTTGGCAGCTCCAACATGCAGTACATTTTATCTAGAAATTAGGTGAAGCTTTTTCAATAGTGCTGATAGCAGCTTATATTTACTCTGAAAGACGCTTTGGTTCTAATCCAAAGCATCTACTGTCAGAGATGAAATGAACCAGCACACAGAGAAAGGGGTTGCGAAAAGGTTTATTTTTAGCTCTAGTTACTTCATTGCACCGTTTTACAACACAACCCGACAAGCACTCATCACAGCAGTACTGAGTGGGAGGAAAAATACGGTGTCAAAATTTCTTAAGGCAGCTTTGCTGTCAGGATAAGTGCATCATGCAAAACGACTATGTGGGTCAGGAAAGCATCTACAACAGAAAGGTCCTTTTAAAGTTTTCTTTTCTTTCTGCAACTTAATCTTAATTAACCGTGGAAACTGCATCGATGAATTTGGACTCTGTAAATGTGTAACTTTACTCACCTGTGTGCTGGAGACGATTGCAGAGCAGCTGCTCAGTGCGGAGTTACTCTGTTCCTGGAGAGGCAGTGATAGTTACAGATAGTCTCTTCCGGATGCTTTGCACAAATCCATCTTCCCAAAACTTTCCTCCACAGTGATCCAAGAACACCAGTGGAGGGCTACTGAAAAGTACATTTGAAGCTACTAGACAAAGAGAACCCAAAAGCCCTTCCTCCTCCTTACCCATAAGTCAGACTTGCTTGAGAGCTTGTAATACAAGTATTAACAAGACAGCAGCATTTTTGAGGTGTTACTGTCAGCTGGGAATGTTTATTAATCTACATCAGCATTGAGGAGACTATGTGTAAAACAAGGTAGTCAGAAGAGCCTGCTGCATTGGAATGAGAAGATGGAGCAAATACTGTTTACATTTATTTGTTATGAAAATTTAATCTGAAATTTTCACACAAATCAAAATTATGAAGGACTAAATCAAAGACACGTTATCAGATTCTTTTAAAAAAAAGTTTTAATTCACATTTGCCTTTTCAAGATCTTCTTCAAATCATAACAAATGCTTTAGAAAGTTGCAGGTGTGCCAAAGGAAAGATCTGGTGAAAATGAAAATTTGACTTTTGTTGTGCCTAACTCATGAATCTTCCCCTGTTCCGACTCAAACACAAGGTGGAAAGCTTGCTCTCACTTGGGGTTTTTACCCAGCACCTAACTTCAATGCAACAGACCTCCTAACTTCTCATGACAGTCAGTGGCATTCTGTGTTCTGTATGACACATATACACTATTAATTTTGTCCAGCTACGACCCAAACAAAACCACCAAAACCTTAATTTGGTATTGACTCTATGACTCTTCTTGGCACACTTATTTATTAGCACATAAAAACACACCTAATTTATTTTCCACCTGTGAATAATAAATTATGTCTGAGCACAAAAACCAGCTCCACAGCACAAATGGACTGACAAAACAAATACGCTAATTGTGGGTACCACAATTAATTTTCAAATTATTTTTAAGAGTGCAAATGATTCTTTTACCTGATCTAGTGATTAAAGAAGTGATCTGCAAAAATTTCCTTTCAAAAAAGCAGCTATGTAATTCTCAAAACAATAGAAAAAACCATGGTCAGGGCACTGGCATCAACACATTCATCAGCAGGACTTTCTCAAACGAGATAAATGCTAGCAGGAAAGAGGAACTGTTTTCTTTAGCTTTGATTTAGGTTTGGCCTGGCTTAATGTAAAATAAAGGTTATGAATTAACTTTTCCTAAAAAGCAAAAAAAAATGAACAAAACCATTATTTCTCTTGTGAGCACAGCTAACTAATATGTACATTTCAGCAGTGTGGATGTAATTAGAAGTATTTGAGATAGAACAGGGCAATAGGAAGGAAAGCGGAATATAACAAACCTGACCATGTGTTTGCCAAGTAGGGGCAAAACTTGGCATCTCCAGTGGCTGGAAGCAGTCTCCTTCCTACTTTGTAACTTTTCTTACTTTGTAACTGAGGCTTGCGTTTTTGCTACCATACCAGATGCTGAGCAATGCTAGAGCCAGCAGAGCCTGGAGCCAGCAGAGAACGTGAAAAAGGAGCCTTGGGCACTGGAAAAGGAAATGGCAAAACAGAGTTGACTGAGAGCCACTCTTTGTCCCTGCACACAAACAGGACTCCACCAGCTCTTGAGGACATTCACACTTCTACTCCTCAAAATTACACAGAATGATGGAATGAACATAATTCCGCTTTCCAGGCAAAATGAACTCATCTTCCACAAGACCCAGAACAGCAGCATCTTGGAAGGTCTGCAGCCAGGATCTGTGGACAAAATAAGCTGTTATCATCAGAAGATTCTGGATTTCAGACTTCTTATATGAGTTTCCCTCTGACTGCTTGTCACATCCTCTCCCTCAAGTGCTCTGCTACCTCCTCCTAGCTCTTGCACTCTGTAACTGCTACTTCCTTAACTGCAACCAAAATTAAAAACAAAGCTTATTTACCATAGCACAAATATGCTGCATGCATGCGTGACTTTTTCCTCTTCTTATAACATTACACCCAAATTCTTCTTTTGTGTGTCCCACCTGATATATGAAGTACTGTTTAAGTACAGAGTAGCTTGATTTCTATCAAGTCTTGATGCAGCACCACAATATAGCTCCTCATTATCTTGACACATGTGAGGGAAGAAAAAAAGGCTGATTACCAAACAGGTCCCTCTACAGAGATTTGAGTGCCTGCAGGCTTCCATTTGCTTGGGCTGAGATTTCTCAGGAAAAAGAACACATAAAATATGCAACATCATCTTCTAGCAGTAATGCCATGCTTTTTACAGACCACAGTCTTGGATGCCTCCAGTGCAATACAAGATTTAACTCTAGCAAATTATTCCCTGATGGCCAATTGCACTGAAATAACTCCAGATAAAATATTCTGTGTGGTTTTTTTTTTTTTTCTTTTTCTTTTAAACCAGGAAGTTTCCACAAATTGAAGTAGAAACCCCCCCAACAGATAAATCAGCTGGTAATGAGGTATTCCTGTTTATAGTATCCTGCATACAGAAGGTTTTTGTAGGATTTGTTCTAGCACAGCCTACTAGAAACACACCAACTCGATCTGGTAAAGCAGCGCCCAGAGTCAGCAGCTGTAGGATCCTTTACGGCTCAGCTGGGATTGACCATGCAAGTGTCCAGTGAAGATACAGTTCAATTTTAACAGCCTACCAGCACGACTTCTTGTCACCAGCACGTGTATTACCACTTCAGTCACAAAAATATGAATTGTAATCATACCACTGTGTAACCTCCACAGTATACCCATTATACTACATGGCATAACCAAGCAGGGAATGAGAAAATATGTACAAGCAAGGAAAATGACTTAGCTGAACACATCTCATTTCCCAAATACACACAAAACAAAACAAAAAATAGCTGCCATCATGCTTTACTGCATCTTAGTTACACTGCTATACACTTCCCCTTTGGGCTTACTGTTGCAGAAAAATGCCTTTCACTGCAGCAGGGCAGGTTAGATTGGCATATCACTAAATATTTATAGCCAAATATGAAAAATAACCAATAGAAAAATATAAAACAACCTTTCCTCATCCAATAACTGAATGTGGCAGTTTCTGCAATGATTTTAATGAGATGCAACCAGTTAGTATACACAGGCTGCCTATACAGAAAAACTGACCACGAGCGCAGCTTTTCCAGCATAACTATCTCACAATAGCTATTCTGGAAAAGCCCTTTTCACTGTTTCCTTTGTTTTGGAACAGTGTCTCCACATGGAGGAAATTATTGCTGAACAGCCGAAGTAAATCAGAACAATTACCACAGTAAAATGTCATTTTTACATGATTCTAGATCTGGAATTATTAACTGACTGAAAAGGCACCTATTTTCCTCTTTTAAACCTATATATTACATTTCACTGATCAGAAATACAGTTTTGTACAGTGTTGCACCAAACATAGTATGTCATTACCACTGCAGTGAAGTGACTGACTTGATTCTCAGCTCAGCGATGTGCATTTTCATGGTGAATAAGTAAAATAACCAGAGATAACCAACGGCACATGAACAGAAACAGATTCTAGAGCTCCACATTGTTTAGAGCTAAGAAGAAAAGAAGAAAAATGCAACTTTTCTTTTGGGCATAAATACATACCAGCTATTAGAAAAGCTAGCCACTGTCCAAGTTACCTTCTGCTGCTGCTCAATCAGATCGGCTTAGAATTTGTACTTACTGCCAGTTTAACCCCTCAACGCAGTCCTCCATAATTAACTTCAACTTGATGCTAATGACACATTTCCTGCTACTACTGTACACATTCTTTGAGCCTGAGAGGTATGAAAGCTCACAGCATCATAAGAACAGTGTTCCTGCTTCAGGTTACATGATGAGTTACTTACTGGCCATGTGGCAATACACCTTCTGTCAACAGACTATCTCCAGTTTACCCAGAACACAAGACTGAACATCCAGGACTGGGATACTGTGAAGCAAAGACACTCAGTTCTGAACCTTAAGAGACGCAAGTTAAATGAACTTAGTGCAAAAGAATACACACAGTCCATGCAATTTCAGTTTACAGCAAAGCAGAAACTTTGCAGTCGTTGCCCCAAAGACAAAGTAGCTGAAACACATGACAGGCATTTCTCCTCGCATGTCATTTGGCAAACCACTGTCCTGAGATTTGGAAGTCATCTCCTCTAACAATAAACACCTTAAGAGAAGACTCTTGAGGTCAACACTAATTAGGAAGACAATTCTAGACTGTAGGACTAATACGACTGTGTCAGGGCTCCACAGTGAAGCATCACGGAAGCAATCACTTCAAAATCACCCACAGCAAGCATGAAAATATTCAATATGCTTGCACTGCAACACCAAGGTCATTTTTAAATTGAACACATTTCAGGAAAAAAATGAGTTGTAAATGATTACCCAACAAAAATACCCACAACTCAGGCCAACAGTTTAATTAAATTTAGAGTTTATTCCAAAATGACTATTTCTTTCATTAACAGCAGCAGAATGTTTTTCAATATCATCACTCATATCTTGAAATAAAAATTGGAAGGTATTACATATTCACTCCTGAAATACAATGTCCAACTTTATTGACCTTGAAAGTATACAAAGAAGGTCCTTATTTCCTTTGGCTGAATAGTTACTATGCAGTTTTCTGAGGTTTCTGTGCTGTTGGAGAACCCTGTAAAACACAAAAATGTAGGTAATTTATTAAAGAAGCAGCCTTACTCAAATGTACATATTATTCTATCTCAACAGTTTTAATTCATCCCTTCCTTAAAAGCCGGGATTTGAGCAGATTCTCCTCCTTAAAGCTCTAAGTAGTATGGAGCCCAAGATGCATCCATTCATAGTATTAAAATATACAATAATTCATCTACTTTTCTTGCACTGACTCACACGGAACAGATGAGATGACTCCCCAGTCATACCTTTTCTTCATCACGAGTAAACAGCAAGCAAGTTCCTAGCTGCAGGTCAAGTAGAGCTCTAAACTCTCACCTAGTCCAGCCCAAAACCTCTGCAAGCTTTTTACAATGCACATACATGGATGTAAGTGACAGTAAGGACAATGTCCAAGCAACTAACTGGAATGAGAAATGAAATGAGGTCACCCACAGCATTTAACTAGAGTGTCAGCCCTAACTTTAATCATATCCACACAGTCCTTCAAGCTGATTACAGTGGGGATTTTTAACTGCAGCTGTCTGTTTTTCTGCAGCACAGGCTTAAGCTTAGATTAACACGACTCATCAGCATCTAATAAAAATCAATCTGTGTCACAAGTGTGAATTCATAAAGTAGCCACTTCTATCTGGACAAAGATAACTCCAGGAATATTTCAAGCTTTTTAACACTTCTAAGCAAAACAAGCCATCAGAGAAATACAGCAGTCTAGCCCTTGCAGGGAATCTTTGCTAAATGCTACTACTTGCAGGTTGTGCCAGATAAGGTCTGTCATACAGAGCAACAATACATTTGTAATCTTGCAAATATTTTGAAATTTTTAATTAGACTATTCGTCAAGCTTCAACAGTCAACAGCAATACAAACACCAACCACCTTATTCCACCTACCTTTGCTTGGATACTGTGCAGTCTTCCATTTCCATCGCTTCAAAGTGTTTACATCCCAGGTGCCTGTGAGTGATCGCTCTTCTACTACCAGCACTGATCCTAATCCCTTTAGCAAAGACTGTGAGTAAAGAAAACACAAGGAATCAAATCAAATCAAAATCAAAATCACAGTTTACGGAGAACAGAATCACACTCACCGGTCTAGTACACAGTTAGACCAGAGCAGAAATTCCATCTCTAGCATTGATCTGTTAAGCAGAGAAGTAGAGACTTTAAAAATCTGCTAGGTCATGTAACACAAGGGCAACTAAGGAGCTGAGGCACTGAGAGCTTCCTTGGTGGTGTAGCAAAGTCCACAGCCTACTAACCTCTCCATTCAAGAGCTGAAACTCACACTGCACTTTTTTAAACAAAACAGAGAATCCTACACCTTGTTCCCCACGTTTCTGTCAACATAATCAAAATTTCGTATTTTAAAATAATAAACCCCTGCCAGGTATTACAAAATAATCTACTTCTATACGAAAGATCTAATAAACAAGAATCTGAAAATACACAGCACATAATGGAAGCAACCAGTTTCAACAACTCACAGAAATAAACTATAGAGGAAAAAAAATGTTCGTTTCCTTTAATCCTGTCCACATTTCATTGACTATAGGTACAACTTGCAATAACTAAAGAAACAGCAAAATAGAATCCCACTCTCCGCAGTGGTTAAGGTACTGCAGGAAGTGTTATACAACCAAGAGCTCAAGTGAACCAGTCCTACTAATATTTATGCAGATCTTCACGCTGTGCCTGTGGCAACTTCAACTGAAGTAATAGCTTCTGTGTTGCAAAGCTGAGTAAAAATAAGACCTGCTTCCTCCTGAGGTTAAAGTTATACTGGTATTTTTGTATCCATCTTTTGTGGAGTCTCCAGCACACAGGACGTTTCGTTCCAAAACCAGTTCTCTCCGGAACAAAATCACCTCAAGTGGTATTCTGTCTCAAAGGATTAGAATTACCTTCAGATTTACCATCACAGGTTGAGACAGCACAGGATCTTCTCCAGCTTCATATAAATGCCTAATTCTTAGTAGGACACGAGTGAAGTCTGGATCACCTTGCTTGTGTTTACCTTTAAGAGAAAACAAAATGCAAACATTTTCTTACTTTAAAAATAAAACCAACTTTTAAACTATTTTTTTAAGCTTTACACTCTCATAATTTGAACTTAATTACCGTTTTTTAAAATCAGCAAGAGGACCAACCTCAAGAAATACCCAGTTCGCACTATTGACAGGAACGACACTAACAGCCATGACGAACTCATGCAGGAGAAATATTTTACTATTTGAGCAGATAAATGATACAGTACAATTAACTTTCTCGATAAAGGAATTTAACATTTTGAATAAATAAAAGTACTAGCCACGGAAGATGGAAAGAAAAGAAAGCCAGCTTCTTTAAGTGTAACGTCCAGCCACCCTTTCGAAGGCACCTACCCATGCGGATGCTGTGGACCTGCTCTGCATGATTAGAGCTGTACCTCCACCCTGGAATGCTCAGAGTCTGGAGATGAAGATTAGGTGGGACAGTTACAGGTGAACTGCGGACTGAATTCTGCAGAAGTTGTCTGGGTAGCTTTGGTTTATCTCCTCGCAAAGAGAAACAAAGCAAATATCAAAGATCCATCACACACACAAGCCTGGCTAGGGTACTGTGGAAGGGTAAGAAGATTTTTGCTTTTTCTGCCAAGGCAGACGCAAAGCAGTTGCTATGCTTTCTCCTCCAAGGCCTTCTGAGATACAAAGCAGAAAGCAGCATGATTTGAACTGCTGGAGGAAGTGTATTAGAACTTTCCATAAAGCAAATTTCACTGCAGCTTGAAGTTGCTATTCCACTACCAGGCTTCAGTTTTAGTTAATAAGTCAAGTAAATATTTTTAAAAGAATGACTCAAAAAAGGCCATTAAGGACTTGGCATCCAGGAAGCCGATATATGGTGCACTAGCTACTTTGCACTAATCCCCTGTGTGGACATTTTGTTCTCATATGATGCTTTAAAATTTATTCTCCTCTGAAAGTAGAGGTAATTACATAACAAGTGAAACATTTCATATGCTTGGACAACACCCACATTTGAAATTAATGCAAAGTAATTAGCAGGCTCTACATCTGCCTCCTAACTCACTGTACACTAACTTTGCCACACAGGAGGCTTGAAGTCTGCATTTAGAAACTTAACATCATAAATCAGAGCAAAATAAATAAGCCATTCAGATGCTAAAGATAGCACAGGAGAAGGAATGAGTTACCTGATAATGCTCCAAACATTACTACTGGCCTGTGCTCCAACGCCAATCCACTTGTCCGATACAAAATATTGGTGACAGCCTTGGTTCCTAAAATGAGCCAAATCACAGGGCGAACCACTGAAGAGTCGTTCAAAGTGAGATTGTAATTCAGGTCCCACTGAAGGTTGTTCCATAGTCTCCTGTGAAGCATCACCTGTATTGGGAAGGTAAATGTCACTACAGTAATCAGCCATCAAGCTTTACTTCTATTATCAGCAGCCATGAAATTATGCTCTCCTAGGAAAAAAAATATTTTTATGTTACCTCCACTTGTCCATTTCCTTGACTTGAGACACCATGAGCTCTTTCTGCAAGCAGCACCAGCCTTGTGGTATCATCTTCAATGTAGGCAGTCTGGACCACAGGATAATAGTTCTGAAAGCGCACAGTAAGTCATGCAGTGGTAACGTTAACTTCGGTAACAGCAATGGAGAATGAAGATAAGACACAACTGACTTTGGATTACACCTTTGTGCCTACCCGAGCCGCTGTGTTATTCACATACGCCTTGAATGGTCTTCTCTGAATCTGATATCCATTGCTGTCAGTGTAGAGTACCTGCCTGGTGTTCAAATTTGTGCTTGTTCTTAGAACGGCTTCACGATTTAATTCCAAAGGCCCCACGCTGTATTCTTGCTCTATCCTATGGCAAAGTAATTTCCCATCGTAACCTTCTGGTACTGTGTACATCCTGGTATATACTGCGTATATGTAATCCTGAGTGGTAATATTACTACAAAAATGAGAGAAAAGATATGCAGGATTTATCAAGTGGAGCGCTTGATCGGTTGTGTCAAGACTTGCAAATCATTCATGATGTCATCCTACAAATAGACAACTTTCTTGCCTGTTTTCTATATATTTCATGTACATGTAAAATTATTTGTAATTTCAATCAAATTTTCAAACGTACAGATATTCAGCTGGAGTAAACGATAGCCTACAATTTTCTTTAGTGTTGCAAGTGTAAAGAGGACTCTTAATTTGATTAGAGGTTCTATTTATCTCAAAATTAACAAAAAAAATTAAAATAATGATGACTATCAAAGCAACACATTTACGTTCTACAGAATACAGTATTTTTTCAGTGTGGGCAGCATTAATTTTGATGCAGGAATTCCACTGTTTTCCAAAGGTCCTTCTCAACTGCAATCCTTGTACAATGCCATGTAAAGCAAAAGGCATAAATAAAAAAATTAAATAACCAGATTTAAAAGAGGGTGAAGGGGTTATGGACTAACATAATTTTAACACAGAAAAGTAGCTAGTTCATCGGGGGAAGAGTGTCCTGGCGTAGGATTCACCTCCTCTTTCTCTAACTTGCTTGTAAGGAAGATATTCATAGTTATAAAAATAAAGCATTGTGTCCAAATTCCACCCACGTAAGAAGATGTTAGCTGCAATTTTCTCCGAACTATGTGGAATCAGGATCCCAACAGAAGCTGCACTATAAAGTGAACCACAAAAGATAACTCTGAACAATCTTCACCTCCCTCCCTGCAGCAATAGATGCAATTCAAAGGAGGTGCTTCCTCAGCACTACATTTAGCAGATACATGCTAGTTCTTTTGTCTAAGTCCTAAACAGTACACAGAGCTCACTGTTTAGGAGTAACTATACAGAATTAATCTCATACATATCCACAGAGTATTAAACATTCTAGTGAAGTGAAGTTGCAATGGTGTTGTACCTGTAGAAAAACTGCCGTATCTCTGTCATCAAGTTTCCAGAAACCACTTCCAATCCCACTGCTTTTGATACTGGAACAGCTGAAGCATTCGGGGCAAATAAGTAGTTATCTGAAATGGGTCCTCTCATCACATCTCCATTCACATGGTACTCAAGGAACTCCTGGGTCAACTGGACAGTCTGGTTAGTCTCCCTGTGAATCCACAGAAGAGGAAAAATTGTACTACTTACAAACACATTTTGTACATAAAGCTGAACTGCAACAGGAATGAGGTTGGGAATGTAAGAAAAAAAAAAAACACCTTCCTCAAAGTGAATAACTGATTTTACAAGATTTAGGAAATGAGGACAGCAGAGAATTAAAGTGCTTCCCATCAAGACATCTGTCAGTGTGTAAATAAATGGAGTTTCTATGACATTTTACAATTTCGCAAAACAAACATCTTAAGACAGGAGCAACATTAGTTCATTGTTCTGACATAAGAGTCGCTACAGGATCCACCCATTGCACAAAAATGAGGTACATTGCACCTTATTTATGAATAATCACCTTCAATTCACTGACTTTGTAGACAGGTAAATCAGCATGATGCAAGTTTCTGTATTTAGCACTGGCAACAAATATAATGGCAACAGGATAGTAAAATTTACACTAGCTCAGTACCTACTTTGTATTCCTTTCTTTCCTGAAGCTTACAGTTTAGCTATTTGTGACTCCGTATCACGGTCTTTGGAAAGTCATATGAAGGCAATTTAAGATGTTATTGCCCTCAGCTACCTGCTCTGCTCCTCTTTTGGAGCCTTGCTGGCAAAACAGGAAAAATCACTTAGTCTAGAACATAAATTTAAACTGCCAGCCATTTTAGCTAGTGTTAACACAGTGACCTACAAACTGTAATGACTGAGGAGCAAAACATACCCAAGTCTTATCTACTACTCCTGTAGGGCATTTCCAGTGCAGGGGCAGGACCTACACGTTCTAACTGTTGCAGCTAAACTCTACAAGGCTTCACAGTTGAAGATCCCAATTTTCAAATGGGATTTGAATTCAGATTTTTGTCCTCATTATATTTCTTATTATATTCCTCATAGAATCTGGAAAGAGTTAAGATTTGGAGGCACTTTGAAAGTACTCCAGGGCTCTTAATTAAGGCACACCTATACTTTTAAAGCTGATTTTAACTATACTGGACAAGTTCTTGCTCTAGGAGGCAGAATTACGAACAAAAGCACAAAGGTAAAAGAGGTCTAGTAGTCACTAGGCCAATGCCAAAGGGGTTAAATCTTCCATCAGTACATAGCTGACAATCTGAATCCTGAGCAGGCAAAAAGCAGCACAGCTCCACTGGAGCTCAAGGAATTGAAGATAACCTGCAAACCCCAAATCTCACCTCAGTCTTGACTGTTCTTCCATTTTATTTGCCTGAATTTCCTTAGTTAAATCTTTCCTTTCAAAAAGTTTTGTAGTTTCCTACCATAGGAACAACGATGCAGGACTTGCATCTGATTATTAAGAGAAAGCTCTTGCTGTGTCACTTAAGGTTCATTGTATAGTCACAGTGTATGTGCTTATTTTTTAATTTTTAATACAACACACATTCATAACCCTCTTTAGAACTAAAGTACAACGAGATTCTGCTGGTCTACTAGTTATACTGTGATATGTCATCTTAGATCAACTGCATGGTTAAACAGGGCAACAACATTACAGAAATAGTATAGCATCACGCTTATGATGTTTCTTGTAGAAAGGAGGATGTGAACTGGAGATAAAAAAGAATAATTGTAAAGAACATTTTGTTAATTAAGTCTCAGAATTAAGGCACACAATACAGTCTGTGGACTTATCTTACAAAGGGTTTTACAGAATCTGAAACATCATTAAAGACAAGCAGGCAATCTCACCTCTCTGTAATGCTGTGCATTAGATTTGTGTTTTGGTCAAACAAGACCTGGTAGCAGTTGTTAACCACAGGAAGCAACTGTTGACTTTGTTTATCTGCACAAGTTATGTCTTTTCGCTTGTACTTGATCGATCTCCCAATAAATGCAGACTGCTTACCATTCAAGGGTTTAACATGGTATTTTCTGTAGCTCAGACCACTTATTGCAACTAGAATATACAGATCATAGGTAGATCGGGACTCCGCCGAGCTTTGAACCTGTATGTTAACATACACAACAATGCTCCATTACAGAAAGTTAATTAGCAAGGCAACTATCTTCATGTGTTGTAAGCCCTAAATTGCAAAAATTAACTACTACTTTAAAAATAAGTTTCTAAACATGCTGTTCTTATAATTCTCAGTTATAATGCAGATCCGTGTTGCTTTTAATTGGGAGTTTGGTGAACTTGGATTAAGCTTAGCCTTTCTGTGAAGGGAAGAGGGTCACTAAGCAAATTACAAAGTTACATTTTATTATAATGTGAATATGGAATCATAGATCTTGATTTAGATCGCATTGTGAAATGTCTATATGAGCAGAGTTAATCACAAACTAATCAGTCAAGTAACAGAAAAGAGACTGAAACATAAGGAAGGTGACTAGTGCAAGTATGAGAAATCTTGTGGCAACAGGAGGAAGCACCCGGATGTGCCCCCACCCAAAGCAAGGCACACAGAGAGGGAGGCAGAAGCATGTGGCATACTTCTGAACAATTAACAGAACACGAGAGTTACTTAATATCAAAATACCTTAAACAACAGTTTTTAATCATCCTTCAATTACATGTATCCTGCCCATTAATGTTGTATAATTTTATACTACTTTTGGTTTGGGGCAAGAAAACGGGACTAGAGAAATACTGTATGGATTACATGGACAAAGAGAGCGGTTATGACTAACCAGAAATTAAAGCAAGTCATCTGCACCTTCACACTGTGGATTGGCATATGTCCAGTTACCCACACCGCAGACCTCCTAAACTTAGTGGTACCAACAGGGCCTACTCCAGTTCTCTCCCTTCACTGTACAACTCACACATGTGGTGCAGAAGGCAGAGCACTTGCCAAGCCTCAATTCCTCTCACCCACGTCAGGGTTCTGAGCTAAAGATTTCTTTCTCTCAAGAGGAAAATGTGTGAAATCAACATACTTCTGAACAGTACACACTGCAAGAAAAAGACTCCAAACCACCTTCTTATTACTGGTAAAGAGAGTTCATTTAGCCCTAAGTGACTATCCCCATGCATATATGGGTAAGTTCCAGGAAAAGAGAGTATAGACCAACTCTGGAACAGAGAACTTTATCTTTTTAAAATAAAGAATGACAGCTTGATTTCAGGGCATCTTAAATCCTGAAATAAATGTTATAAATACATCTAAATCTCCTCCTAGTCTCTTACAAGGCTAAAGTAATTCAGACAGCAGGACTTCTGGGACGGAAGTGGCTGACAGACAAGTATGACCACATGCTAACTCAAGAGACTGATGGCTTCCAGATAAAGATAGTATGGTCTTATGCTGTTGTCATGTTGTCCTGCTTTGGCTGGGATAGAATCCCAGCCCAGCCATGCTAGGCAGGCCGTTGGCAGTTTCAAGTCAGCCAGGGCAGCTGACCTGGGTTAGCTACAGGGGTAGCCCATCCCATAATGTCATGGTCATTATAAAGCGGGAAGGTTTGCTGAGGAAAGTGAGCTCCTGTGAGGTTCCTCTTGCTCCCCTCCTGGCTTCTCCCTGCTCCTGAGGACTGCTTATTCCTGACAGCTGCATATTCATTTGGCTGAGTATAACTGTATACCTTTGTTGGTATTGGTGCCATGTCATTGAATCTGTTTTCAGTTCAACCCATGGGTCTCCTCTCCTTTTCCCAATTTCCCTTTCTGGCTGGTGAGGGGTCATCAGGTGACAGAGCAACTGCTACAGTTTAGCCCCAGATATGGGCTAAATGTAGGCACATGTATATATGCAGGAACAGCAGATCGCTGTTGTGTATCACTACCTGACTACAATGTGCCCTGATGCACAGTGATAGCCTGTCCTGATTTCGGCTGGGATAGAGTTAATTTTCTTCCTAGTAGCTGGTACAGTGCTGTGTTTTGGATTTAGCATGAGAATAAAGTTGATAATGCACTCATGTTTTAGTTGTTGCTAAGTAGTGCTTATCGTAAGTCAAGGACTTTTCAGTTTTCCATGCTCTGCTGCCAAGGGGGTACACAAGAAGCTGGGAGGGAGCATGGCTAGGACAGCTGACATGAACTAGCCAAAGGGCTATCCACATCATAGAATGTCATGCTCAGTATATAAACTGAGGGGATTTGGCCAGGAGGGGTAATGCTGGGGCATCGGTCAACAGGTGGTAAGCAATTGCATTGTGCATCGCTTGTCTGTCTTGGGTTTTATTTCTCTCTTTTTGTTATCTCCCTTTTCATTATTAAATTTTATTTTATTTATTAAACTGTTCTTGCCTCAACCCATGAGTTTTACTTTTTTCCCCCCGATTCACCTCCCCATTCCACTGGGGCAGGGGAGGAGTGAATGAGCAGCTGCATGGTGCTTAGTTGCTGGCTGTGGTTAAGCCACCACATAGTCATAAGCCACAGATAATGGAAACTCTGCCCAGAACTTGCTGAGCTATCTGGCATCTCAGGGATTGAGAGCATCTAAAATTGTCACAGCTCTTCAGGCCTTACACACAGGAGGCATTCCCACAGGTTTATCAAGTCAGTGATGATCACACACTCTCTACAGCAGATGCTCCTGAGAAAGGTTAATGTTAGCTTTCACTTGAGGCCACTTTCTTCTCTCCCACGGAACAGCTGGCCTTGTCTTGGAGCTTGGCCATGACAGAATGATATGTCATATGGCAGCTGACTGCCCCCAGTACCTTTTGGGCTTGTAAATAAGACCTACATTTCTTAAATCTCCCCTCCTCTCCAGGCAATCTATCAGTTGTACAAATAGGACTGTCAATTGTAGGGCAGGGCCTCAACCAAAAAGGCTTTATTGTAAACTGGTTTTTATAGAAAGAAAAGCAAGATAAGAAGTGCCAGGTCATACAGCAGGCATGCAAAAGACAAACCAAACACACTAGAAGAGCAGGAAGTCCTTTCAGACATTAAGACAAAAAAACTCTAGTTGAGAGAACAGACAAAAAAAAAAAATCACTGTAAGGAGTACTAGGAAAATCCCAGTTTGAACTAATACTTGTTTTCACTGTAACACTATATATTACCACACTTTGACAGGAGGTAGGATCAAGACAGTGAAAGCTGACAAGTGAAAGAAAAGCAACTGAAAGAAACAAAGCTGAAGTACCTGTGCTGGTACAGAATGTCCCAGTTCATCATATACACTCATTGCCAAGTGGCTGACGGAAACTGTGACAAAAGTAGTGATGTTCCATGCCAGTGGATTATAGACAACAACATACTGGTCAACATCTGTAGCACCTTTGTGCACACAAACAAAGCTATCAGTCACTAAAACTATGTATTTTTAAAATCTGATACTAAAAAGTATTTGAGAGATCTGTTTAGGTACAACCATCTTACAAAATTTTAACAAAATCCTGCAGTAAAATTTCATGATTGAAAAAAGGAAAACATTTTATAGGACTTCATAAAAGCCTCTTCTGCTTTATTCCTCTATTCTTTACCCAATAAAAAGACACTGTGTCTTCAGAAAACGACACCTGAATTGAATGTAAATGCATTTAGTGAAAATAAGCAGCTTACCACAACTCATTGTCACGCAGTATTAACTTTATCAGAGTTACACAGAAGATCAAATGAGAAGCCTAATCTAAAAACAACCCTGTAAAAAACCAAATCAGTCTGTTGCACAGCCCACGGCACTACTTACATTTGACAGTTTAAAAAGTTTCCAAAGGAAAGATAAAAGGGAATGTACAGTCTTTGGAATAGATTCCTTAAAATTCCTTTACATTTTTTACACAAGCTTGCAGTACACTATGGCAAGAACATTTCTTAATGTGACTGTGCTTCTTACTGCATAATCTTATGCTGCATAGTAAGGTTAGTTTAGTAATTATCCCCCATCAGCACCTCTTCCTCCCCCGTTATACAGTTGAGGTCTGAGGCTGGGAGCCAGGTCTACTCTATGCCCTGGGGCAGGGCTCTGCCGAACATCAGTTTAAAGGTCCCGGTTTCAGATGCTTGAGATCCAAGAGCTCATAAATTCATCTGAGTTTGCCTCAGGTCTAGCAGGTCTCATAAGGCAAACAGGATTTTCCAGCCGTGGTTCACAGAACTTGGGTCAAACATAGCATGTTTACTGTTTTGGAGGAAAACATGATACCTTTCTTAAGTTAGCCTGAAAATTGGAAAAGCTGTTAAAGAGTACCTGGTATTCCTGAGTCTTTATTGTAAACAGAAGAATAGACCTCTCTGTTCTTCTTCGCGTTGTTCATGTCAAAGATTATGGAAGCCATTAGCTTCTTTACGTTGAACATCCCATACATCAAGTTATTCACGTACATGTCCTTTACCTTGGGAGACTCTGTGCCTGTTATACCATCGTGGTGCTGGACCTTACATTTAAGAGTAGTTTGAAAGGTCAAAATGCAACAGGATGACAACTTCAGGTTTGCATTTGTATTAACATGGTCCACTAACCTTCAGATATGCAACTTAAAATAGTAACGTATTACAGCTATATTCACAGATTCAAATTTTGCCTATTCCAAGTTGCTATATATAGAATGAAACGGTCAAAGACAACATGCACGCAGATTTCCCTCTAAACATATTCCTATAATATTTACAAATTACTACAGTTACATACTTAGAGGAAAAAAAATACAAGTTACCAAAAACAACAACGCAGCAAAAATACTGTAACAAGACAGGCTTTTAATTTCCTACTAAGATCTGGTCAATAACTTTGGTGACAAAATATTTATTACCAGCAAAAGCAGTGAGGCCTCTAAATGATTAATGGTATGAGGCTGATCACACAGCTGCTGTACTTTGAAGAAACAAATCTGTCCTTCCTCTTCTAACTTGCAGAAGTAGAGATTATCAGTAGTTTCCAGCTAGTTAATTTTTGTTTGTTTATTTTTAAAAACCACTTTGTAATAAAACTAACATTAAGAAAAGGAATTTCTTTTCTTACTTCTTTTCTTCAAACATGCAATGTTTGCAACCACATACTCTTTCACCAGCTGAAAAAAACATTTGCCAGTAAACACGTCTTGAATGCATGGCTAAGGGGCTGAAGTCATGTTTCAAGACAGTTTTTTGAAAAATTGCTTTATTTTTATTTACGACTTGGCTAAAGGGGAAAGTTCTTTCTAAACACATAAAAAAAGCAACCTCAAGACACTCCAGCTAAAATGCTTAAGCAAAGCTTTGACTTTAGGCAATAACATTTTAATTCAAATTTTAAAAATAAAACAATCTTTACCTCTGAAACTGCCCATCTAAGGCTCTGAAGTTGCTTTAAGGCTTCACATTTGCAAATAGAACTCGCTGGGTGTTTCCGGACATACTGTGTGAAAAAGGACTCTCCAGCATAAAGCAGTGAACTTGCTCTCCTTGCGATTCCTTTTAATGTGCTCCGAGAAGTATAAAACCCAGTCCACGCTTGAAATGGCTCTGTTAAGAGTTGAGCAGCTCCGATGAGTGTCAAAATACCATTTCAGTTATCACTTGTTTGCTATTTATTAGGCTACTACTCTACAGCTTCTTACAAGAAACCTGCTGTTGGTTTACACAGCCATCAAACGGAATAGTCATAAGCCCTACACAGAAACACAGCCACAAATGTGCACTTTGGAAAATGACAATCTTTTGTACAGGCCTAGTAACGTGAGCGTTGATACAAACCTGTTATCAACCAAGTTAACCTGTGTTTGCAGAAATTTCTTTGTGGATCTGCACAAAACAACTTTAGAATTTTCACCAAAGCATATTTTATTATTCATTAATAAAGAAAGTGGATTATAACCTTTGGTTACTGCTTGATTCAAGCTCTCTACAAATCCCTTTGACTAAAAGGGGGGTGGGTGGGAATATCTTAAGTTTCATTTCCTCTGTAAAAACAATGATCTGATAACATGACTCCAAACCACTGCAGTGCCTCAAACTACATCAAAAGATGCCCTCAAGTGGTCAGTGGAAAGTATTTCAACAGTTAATTTGTGCTATGTTCCAGGATCCCATAGAGTAAACTAGGAAAACAAGTCTTTGTTTTTAAAACCTCCAAATCTCTACTTACGGGGGGTTTTATTGTTGTTTAGGTGGGATTTTTTTTAAATATAACACTGATAAATAGTTTTTCCAGAGAGAAGTTGCAGAAAGTGCTTTATAAAGTGCATATATGTAACTGTAACAATCTGCTATCAGCCTAGGATCAAAGGCGACAATTAAAAACCAGGATCTTTCACTCAAAAACTCCAGGACAAATTCTTTTTGGCCTGAAAAATGTTACAAGTTCAAACAGATTTAATCCCATTTCTGTTTTCAAGGTTACAAGCAGAAGAGTTAGATATGCATACTAACACAGTACAATGAATGCAGAGTAGAGAAAGGAAATACTTATCTGGGACTTAAAACTTGAGTTTCCAAGGCATATGTCAGAAGTGACACTGAGCCCAATAAGTGACTCATAATAAAACGGCACAGAAACAATGAGAGAGGATTAATCATCAAGAAGCAAAATAGTATGTGGGAGAAAGTGCACTCAAATCTATACTGCAATCGCAAGGCACAAGTAAGCCGTTTGGGAAAGAAATTGCATCTATGTGTGGGCACCCACCTAGAACACTGAAGGTGCTGCTATTACGCAAGCTAATGGCAATCAACTACTGCTTGTAAATTATGCCAAAAGATACAGGTAAGAACCCAGATGTAAAAGGATATTAGCACATAAAACTGGCAGCGCATTTATCATCAAGTTGTTAGATATGACATGATCCCTAGAGGGAGGTGAGGGATCAGTCTGTGCAATGATTCATAGGAAGCGACGGTTATTTTTATTAATGTAAAAGTTAACGGAAATGTTACAGATTATTGGATGTATATGCTAAATTTGGGTTGTAATAGTCTGAGATACACATCCACAGTGCCAAAAAAATGTGATAGTGGTAGCTACAATTATATAGAAAGGTATTTTAATGATACCAATGATATTTCAAAGATAATCCAAGCAATGAAACAAATTAATGAGTTCAGAAACTGAGAAGTTATCTGTGTCTTCTCTCTGCATACTTCGATATAAGGCCTAAAAGGGTAAACTTACTGGTGAAAAGGATTAAAGGGATATTTGGTATAGTGTGCCTTCTTTCATGTTCCCAGTACTTTTCAGCTCTGCTTGAAAAGCTAAAGGTAGTGCAGCAAGTAAGAAGCAAGCAAGCAACAAGCAGCTGCAATGAATTTGCATCACATCATACTACGAAATTTCAGAAATACAGGCAGTATTTTTAATTTTTGAGACTGCAGTTATAACAGTTTTTTCCCCCACAACATAAAACTGTTTTCTTTATTGAAAGAGACAAGACTTTCTTCTAGAGCTACAAGAGACTTCCGGGGTTCATCTACATTAGTATTTTGTTTGGATGAGGAACATGCTTTTGAAGTGAACCTACCAGTCAGCCTTACAGAGTATGCTTCGCTTTATATAAAAGATTGGTTTTGGAGCTCACAAACTGTATTCCTCATGGTATGTAACAAGCATTAATGGGCATTCAGTTCATATGACCAGATTATATACAATTTTCTTGGAATTACACAGAGTGTGGACATCAACTCCTCAGCACCGCCTGTTTCACTTTGACCACTCCTATTCTACTGTACTAATAAAGAAGTGCCCTAAGAGCTTTCAGATTGCCTTGGTCCCTTGGTTACCTGCCTCACTTCTTCAGACATTTGTAGATTACTCTATGTTGCATCTCCGATCTCTACTCTAATCTATGCATAATCCAGCTCTAAAGCCAGTACAATGGCTTTATTTGGCCATGCATCCACCTGTTTCTAGGTATCTTTCAGTTCATCTGTTTCCTTTCAGTTCCCTGGATCCTGGAGCGCTGTGTCCTTACTACAGCTCATTTTTGGTGAAGAGGAGGAGAGGTGCAACATGCACATCTAATATTGTAGAATACCTAGGAGACTACAGGTTATTTGTGCATGCTAATGTGTGGGAGGCAGAAAAAAAGAATGAATTCCAAGTTAAATGTCAAACATGAAACAAATAGTCAAATCTGTATTTGAAGCAGAACAAGTCCTAGGATCTCAGCTTTAGAGAGTTCAGACAGGACCTCTCCAATGTCATGAGAAATTTCTTGTATTAGCTGTGCTGGTACACCTCTGCAAAGCACCTTTGCTATCACTGCTGTCTGCTAACCAGTTTGCAGTGTGTTACATACTTCGCAGTCTTTTTTTCCTTCATCCATCCACTGAAATATCTTACTGAGTTTCAGCCAGGTGGCCTAGGCCACCAGGTTTAATTCATTGCTCACTGTCTTCACTGTAACAGAATCTGATTAGTGCAATATCTATACATTGCTTCAGGTCATTAAAAAAACTTGCATGATACTACACACATGAATGCACGTTGTGCTTAGCTTTCCTTTGCAGTCAAGATCTTGTTAATTGAAAGACAGCAAAACAAAAGCCTCAAGTTAGACTTCTTGCCCCGTTTGCCTATTTCTATTTTCTTTCGGCGTCTCTTCTTCCACCCGTTGCTTCCAACGGTTCCAAAGAAATGTTCCAGTAACTGCCCTATCACCTTATACCACTAAGTTGGGATCAGCTTGTCTATTTGATGACGCCTGGTAGTGTAAATAAATGTTATAAGGAGATCGTGTTTTTCCTCTTACTTTATTTCTCATTTTCTCAATTTCCCTTTATTAAAATTTTAAATATGCACATTTGAGGCAGACATTAGGCAGTTGTGAATTTAATTACCTGTTGAATATGGTAGAAAGTCTTGGGAGTCCCGAATTTCCCATGTAAGGTTTCTGCTATAAACTGCTCGGAAGTAATCACCAACAGTGGCATACTGGACGGTCACTCCAAACTTGTCAGAATGCTTGTTAATATAATCCAGCAACAGATCCATGTTGAAGTACTGAACAGATGCATTAAAGAACTGTTTGTCACAGCCCTGAAATTCCAAAAACAGAACAGCCAGATTACTTTGGGTCATGTAATTTAGAAGGATCTTTTATAACACTAGTCTATGTCAAAGCAATATTTCTTTTGACTTTGACCGCCCGTATAAAAGTTATTTGTTACAAAATGTCAAGAATGGGTAGGGATACTCGCACAGATCAGCTGATAACCAACCAGCATTAAAGACAGGGATAAGTGTGTTGACACACCATATTGTGCAAGAGCATGGAATTCCGCAGTAGCAATTGGAAAACACATGCATACATGCCTGGAAAGATGACCTTTGTTTCTTGTCACACTGCATTTCTCCCACTTTAGCAGCAAATAAGGAAGTTCTTAGTTTCTGCTCTTAAGAATGCTTACAGCTTTAGAAGTGCTGAGGACATGATATGAAACAAAGCAATCTGGACAGAGATTCCTATAATATGAACATCACACAACGCGTTGCTGATGCCCCATCACGACAGCAGACTATAGTACATCTGATAGTCATCCAAACAGTTGAGAGGTGACGTATTAAAGCTTTTTTTTTTTTTGAGCATGTTTGCACAATTGCAGTCTGTTACAGACTATCTGCACATATAAACATTTAAAAAAAAAGACATAACTAATCATCCCTTTGTTCAAGTACAATGCTGTACAGGAAAATGAGTCAGCCATGGCACCACACGTATTCTCACAGTATCACTATTACAGTATAGGCATCAATCTGAAGCACAGTAACATGCTAAGAAACCTTCTTCACATAAAAAGGCCTAACTGAAACCTTCCAACACTGACACCAGCTTAATGCGTCCTCATCTTCATGTCTCTGTGCTTGAGATGCACAATTCAATCCTGGTCTCATTTTCAAAATAAGGATGCTCTCATCAATTTGCCTTCAAAGTTTAGCAGATGCTTGAAGAAATGGCCAAGGAGACTCTGTTTTCTTTGCAATCCCATCTTCCACCCCAACCTTCACCCGATGAGTTCAAGGAGTTAAACACGATGAGCTGAACCCATTCAACTCATGAATGAGTTGAACCTGATGAGTTCAGTTGAACTCAGAGCTGATTACTCTCCCCTCTCTTTCCCAGACATGAGTGCCACCCCCATCCCTTCCCCATTTCCTAGGTGTTTCAAGTAAGGTCACTGCCTGTCCCTCAGACCTAACAGAGTAAGTCACTGACCAGAAAACTAGAAGTTCTACTTCCAAAACAGAAAAGTTCTGAGATACCCCAATCTTCTGCATGCTTACAGCAGAAACTGGAAAACAATTTCAAACTGGAATGAGCTACTAAAATATATCAAACCAAATACTTAAAAGTACAGCAGTCAGTGCAAACCAGACTTCCTAATATTGAGGCCAGATAAATTTGTGGGGAAGAAGTAATATGTTTACCAGTCAAAACTACTACTTATTTATGGAGCACTACTTTCAACTCATGAGGCAAGAAGACTTCCTCATAAAAAGTAGACACTTTGCTGGTAGACTCCACTTACACCAACACAGAACATAGTAGCTGAGGAGCACTGTAGCTCTGTAGAACAAGGACACCCAGGAGAATCTGCTGTAGGTAGTCATCACATCCACATCCTGAACAAAACTTAGCACAGAAACGCTATACACTACTGTACAGTTCAGTCTTACAGGCCAAGAAAACACCTCAAGGACCGGTTCCAGCCCTTAAGACAATTCTATACCCCCTTCTACATCTGCTGCTATGGCCTCTAGGGAAGCAGGTTTCAACTTTTAAACTGCCCCACAGCCCAATGCCTCCTCCTGCACAACTAGGTGCTTCAGATCATAAACAAACACTTGTTTGTCCATATAACTTATCACAAAAGTGCCAACACTCTAGATGTGAGGTCTGACCTTAAATGGGAAGGTGTGTATTCCTGATTTTTTAACTGAAGGGAAAAAAAATAATATGCAAGTAATACCGAAAAAATAGCTAAGCTTAGCTATAGAGGTATCCACACATCTATTTCTCTCTACTTCTTTACATAATATTATGAATGAGTTACAACTTTTATTACTTAGTTTAAAGCTTGTTATCACAAGCTCACAAATCAGGAAGTCAGAGACTAAATTTTCTTACATTTCTGCAAAACTACAGGTTTGGAATTTATTTGTACTATCCAAAACTCCCTCCTTTCCATTTCAGCATAACTTTCACTACAGCACTACTACAAAGTATTACATTCCACTTCTCCCCTCAACCTCTAAAAAAATAAAAAAAAATCAATATAAGCAACAGTGTGACAAACACAGGAGAAAAACAAATCAGTGACTCAAAGCTGCAGTCAGAAAACGTTTGCTCTCTTTGTAACAGATACTGTGGTGAAATAGCCACCTTAAGAACACACATCATCTTTTAATATGGTAATTATGAGACTTACGGCATTCATCAAAATTCAAAAACAGACTGTACATTAAGTTTAGGCAAAGTTATTCTTTTCTAAGGACTCAAAAACAGTGAGATCATATCAGTGCTATGTGTACATGTAGGATGTAATTAACACAACATATTACTGAAAAAAGTGTTTGGATCAAGCTGGAATATGCTTATGTTTCTAACTAAAATACAAAGATTGTATAAGAATATTATTACACATCAGTTAGAAAAGATCTTATCTACCTAACGTGTAGGTAAATTTTCTTGTACTGCTATCATTTTTGTCAACAGAGAGTTATGTTGGGCTAAGCAGTTGTGTAAAAAGATCATTTCAATAGGCAAAACATGGAAAGAAAAAAAGGAAGCAATATTGCAATTGTATCCTTACAATTTTGTGGTATTTCTTTCTATATTAAGTAGGGTGGAAGACTTGGTGGACACTCGCAGACTGCACAAGGAAGTTCTAGTTTTAAAAAATTGTTACTAATCAGTCATTTGGACCCCGCTTATTAGAAAAAACACTTTACTAGCACGTGTTTTGTACCTGCATTTTTGCAGAACATACTGTAGCAAAGTACCATCTATCTACCATCCATCCTGTAGGTGTACTTGCCACTTCTAAAGCAAATGCTGATCATGCACTTACCCATGGCCACAAAACATCACTCGTTCGGAACCAGGCCGCTCTCTCCTTAATGTTTGCCACCATGGTTTGTGCATACAGATGGATGTTAGTATCTGTAACAGGGAGACTCATGTTTGGATAAATACCATCTTTTGGTGGATCTGGGAAAGCTGCAATTCCATTCCAGTAAAATCCTGATCTAATTAGAAGAAGAAAACAATACAAAACACGATTTACTCAATTGGGAAAAGCACATCAAAAGACGCTGGGATAAAATGCAGACAGACAGGGAACAAGAAGGAAAAAAATTCAGTTTATATTCATTGCTAATATTTGGATTTTAGTGTTTATTTGGAGGTGGAAGTAGACGGAAGGTTGTCCAGTTTTCTTTTCACACTGTGCAACTTTCCAAGTCCCTGCTGCTTGCTGGCACAGAATAAAGGAATCATAGCAAGCTTTGTAACAATGAGGATGTTCCCCTAAGTAGACTTCATTTACAAAGAGTATTTTACTGGATAAGCCAGTGAGCAAAATAAAGTTTGCAAAAGCTCTTGGGGTTTTTTGTGTGTGTCCCGTGTGTCCGTCCGTGTCCCGTCCCCCCCCCCCCCCAAAGTAAATGGAAAATTTTAGTTGCTTCATTTTATATACATATAACAAATGATTTTGGCCTAATATAACACTGAAAATCTCCCAAAGAAAATCAATTAGCAATAGCCAAGTCCATACTGAGCTTCCTGGAGTTTTTAAATCTTAACTTTCCAGGCAGAGAAACAAAAACCTGTCCTGCTTTGGACATTTTCTGTTTACAGCAACTGATGTGTTTCACATTTTTACTCTATATTTTTTTATAAGGATTGACATGATATATATATATGTAGACGAAAGCAGTACCTGTGTTCCAAGCCTCCTGATACTAGAAAACATTATTTTAAAAGTCTGTCAGTATTTTGAAGTATGTTTAATGCCTGTCATTTGAATGCCTGTTTCTGAAACATTCAATTGTTCGGTACTGAGCAAACTTCATGTATTATGGTGGGTAGCTGGGGGTGCTTAATAATCCTTACTCAGACCTACAGATTCTAGACATCTCCTTGACCTACCACAGCCTAGGGAAAAGCAGTAGAACACTGTCGAAAGAAAACAGTCAAAGAAAATGCTTAAACTCCAACAATATAAACTCTCAGAAGTGATCAATATTTCTGCTTATTCGGGACATCTTCAGACCTGTTTGAAAAAGGTATTTGCGATGGGGTACAGTAGCTGTACTGATCCATAACATGGGTGAAGATCTCCTGTCTTTCAGATAAGGAAGGAGAGCCCTGCCATACAAACTGAAGCCTCTGGAAAACAAAAGAGGTAAGAAATCATTACCCTTGATGACAAGCACAGAAATGCTATCATTAACAACGTAAGACTTCAGAGAGCCCATCTTCCTTTCCATTACTTGCACGACTTTAAGTCCTTTTACTTAAGACCAGCCAATGGCACCCCAAGCAAGGTCACATAGTATATATAGGAGGCTATAGTGTTGCCTCTTTCTATTGAATTCACGGAGAAGGGGAGGAGGCAGCACACTGCCAGCATACCGCTAAAATCCAGATGTAAGCCTAGCTTATCACAGGCTTTACAGCTCACTTGTTTCAATAGAAGTTGAACACCACCTCCAAGATAGGAAAGACCGAGATGTAGTCTGGATTGCACTGCAGTCAGTGGGAATCAATGTTTAATCAACTGAAACAGAATTTTTAGAGTTTTGGAAGCCTCCAGACTGTCAAGTACCAGAAGCAAAAATTAGATGGTAAAAGATTGTCAGAAGCTCATAAAAGATTTTAGCAGAAAGGAAGTATCAAAATTCACTGTGGACATAAGGTGGTAGGTCCTGGCTTCACCGAATTCAACAGGAATACTGTTGTCTTCTTCAGAGATGCTTGAGCTTCATCCAAGATTCATAAAACCTGCCTAACACCCAGCTCATACTAGTGAAAGCCCCTTATTCTCCATAATTTAGTGTGTAAAACTGATGGCAGACCAGGATTCAACATTGTGATATGAAAAGAAAAACATTTACTGTGTATGGGACACTGTGTGAGAGAAGGCAGAACATGAAACAAAAACTGAATTTGGCAAAAAAAATTATTAGTTGCCACTCTAAATGACCTAGTATTATCACTTTTACATGCACAAACAAATGTTCCAAGCCTGACAACCACCGTGCCCAAACATACACATGATACTCTATATAAAAACCAAAATATCTAAGATTTTCTCAGGTGAAGGTGAAACCCATTCTAGATGCCTCCGGTTCCAACACTCTTAATTCAACGTCAACTTACGCCTTGCCCAACTGCCCACGCTCGGTGTCTTCTTCAGGCTAGACTATACTTCATCCTTGACCAGAAGTCATGAACACATTACTTGACCATATTACACAGATCCAATGTATTTCACCATTACCACATGCAATCAGCATGTCACTTTTAGGGAAAAATTACCTACATTTTCTTGCACAGACTAGACAGATGCTTATCTTAACATGATGGTTTAGATTACTGTAAGTAAAGGCTGGCAATGGGTTCCATTCCTAAGGGTATTTTACCTTGTTTTTCTGCATGGCAGCCTTCAGATCATAGTCAATCCGAGAAGTAAGATGAGCATTAAAACCAGCCAGAGCAAAAAGAGTTGGTGTTGTAGCTGAAGCTCCAAAAGGATCAACATGCCAAGAAAACTGAGGCCTGATCCCAAAAGTTTCATACAAAAATCCATGGCCCTCTGCAAAGCAAAATTTGTTTACGTTAGGAACACTTTTACAAGTTCATTTTAGAAATTTAATAAGCATAGATAAGCACTTAAAGGATAGCTCTGTTGCTGTTTTCCAAAGCATTTAAAGTTTCAGGAATTTAATGATTCACAGCAGAAAGTTTTGCACTGACAATATTTATTTTGCTATGCCAAGTATAACTTATTAACATCATAAAAGATGAATAACAAAAAGGAATTATGATCAGAGACAGGCCTGGGAAAAAGTACTTAGATACAGATTAGGTTAAGGCTAACAGCCAGGTTGGACTCTGCACGAAAACAACAAGCTGGGGTTCAGTTTGTGTTTGCTCGAATCATACCACCCATTCTCAGAAAATTTCAGTCTCCTATTTAAGACAAAGGGACATGGAACTCATCCCGTAAACAAAAGAAATATGAATAAGACCCTCAATCATAAAAATAATAAAAAAAAAGCCAAAGGTTAATAGCAATCTTGATACAAGATGTTATTTACAACTGATGTTATTAATTTTGTATTGAACTGAGTTTCAAGAAGAAACCCCCAAACCAGGAAGACCAGACAATAGAATAAACTCAGACAAATCATTTAAACAAAAGTAAAACAACCAGCTAAACAGCAGATTTTATTCAGAACTCCAGTATATCACACTAGGATTCCCATTATCTTAAAAAAAAAAAAAAAAAAAAGAAAAGAAAAAGAAAAAAAGATTTGCAGATCTCAATTTCATAGTTATGGAATTAAACTCAGAATTATTTGAAAATAGAACTGCATCTTCCCCATTTTGGACTAACTCCATTCCAAATTTTAATGTCACATTTGAATAACTCAGGTTGCAAGGCATTCTCTTTTCACCTCATCTTTCCCATGGTTAATGTCTTCTCTGGCAAAAATATTCACAAACAACGTGTTTATTTTAATTATTCTGACTGAAGCACATTTTAGGTAGAGTTTGCTAGGCTCTTCCAAAACACAGCTGACTGGACAGACAGGAGAAGACATGAAATGTAGACCCCAAATGTCTGCACTGGCTTCATCTTCTCAAGATGAACTCCACACACAATACAATAATACTTTTTGTTTGTTTGTTTGTATTTACTCATATTTAAACTGAGCTTTCAGGGAAAATGGGGAATTTAAAATACATGAATGTTTTTGTTCCTGCTGACAAAATTACCCAATTTGAATTTTCTTTTTAAAACAAAATTATGTTTATACACAGAATGAAATATTAAATTAGAAATAATGGTTTTTGCAGCTAACTCCAATGAAAGAAAAAGCCGTATTTGCATTTAACAAAAGGCCTCTTCAGTCAATATTAGTATTTTCTTTGGAGAAGTCACAGAATCACCGAATGTTAGGGGTTGGAAGGGACCTCGAAAGATCATCTAGTCCAACCCTCCTGCCAGAGCAGGACCACTTAAAGGAGGTCACACAGGAACGCGTCCAGGCAGGTTTTGAGTGTCTCCAGAGAAGGAGACTCCACAGCCTCTCTGGGCAGCCTGTTCCGGTGCTCTACAACCCTCACAGTGAAAAAGTTTCTCCTTAAGTTAATGTGGAACCTCCTGTGCTCCAGCTTGTACTTGTTGCCCCTTGTCCTGTCATTGGCCATCACTGAGAAGAGCCCGGCTCCATCCTCCTGACACTCGCCCTTTACGTATTTATAAACATCAATGAGGTCACCCCTCAGTCTCCTCCAAGCTCAAGAGACCCAGCTCCCTCAGCCTTTCATCAGAAGGGAGATGTTCCACCCCCTTCATCATCTCTGTGGCTCTGTGCTGGACTCTTTCAAGCAGCTCCCTGTCCTTCTTGGACTGAGGGGCCCAGAACTGGACACACTATTCCAGATGTGGTCTCACCAGGGCAGAGGAGAGGGGGAGGAGAACCTCTCTCGACCTACTGACCACACCCCTTCTAATACACCCCAGGATGCCATTGGCCTTCTTGGCCACGAGGGCACATTGCTGGCTTCTGGTCATCCTGCTGCCCACCAGTCCTGGGTTTGGTGTATTAAGCCCACGTAACAACCTTTAAACTCAAGAGCCAGATTAAAAAAAAAAACCAAAAAAACCCCCAAAAAAACAAAAAACAAACCAAACCAAACCAACAAAAAATTCATCCCATCTCCTCTTGGTCAAAAAGGTGACTCCCTAAGATGTAAAAGCAGTTGCTATCCCTGCGGTCCTGAGAAACACTGACAAACGAGGAACGAGGCCAGCAGTGCTGCGCAGTCAGATTCGGCAAATGACAAAAGTGTTTTCTGACCCTTTGCTCTCCCATGTAAAAAGCTGCAGCCCTGAAATGGGCAGGGTTTATATCAGCCATGACAGACAACTGGTGCTAATACATACCCTCCCGCCCCCAAAAACCGTGCTACTCCCTCATGGCATATTATAGGAATCTATAGCACAGTGGTGGATGATTTATCCTGTTTCTTCTTTCATTAACCAGACAGTGATAAACCTAAATACTAGAAGACTCTTTAAACCATCAGATGGAGAGGTGTAACATACAAACGGATGGAAGCAGAAGCCAGAAGATTAAAATGGAAACAGTGCATCTCTTGGAAATATGCACGTATTGCTAATGGAGGCTGCTGATCATGATTACAAACAGGGGTTTCTTCATCAAGCAAGTCTTTCAACTAAGTTCAGATGACCTCAGTGACATTCTATGGCCCATGTTCTGCAGAAGACTTTGCCTAAACAATACAACCTCCCCACACTCTGAACTGCTACCAGGTATTTTCTTCCAGTGTGTTTCATACCCTCAATTTCACCACCATTATCTTGCCAGGAGCTTAAGCTCTCAGACAGACACAAATAAAAAAGGCCCCTGCTCCGAACAAGTTTATAACTAACATCTATTGAACTGCAAGTCAGCTTTCAGTAACCCTTCTGCTTACTGCAGACCTGTGGTGGGTTTTTTTTTAAAAAAAACACAAATATTTTTATACAGAAAACCCACCAGCAAGCAAAAAAATAACAGGTGCTTCAATCAGTTCTTAAAGAGTAAGAAAATAACAGCAATCTTGGGTTGGAGAAAGGAAAAACAAACAAAACCTCCAAGGTCATAACAATGAAAAATAGAAGTTAAACGCAAATATGCATACCCGTCAACTGTAAAATTTGATCATCAATTAGTGTCACAGCTTCATCATGCATCACTTGACCTCCAATGACAAATTCCAATCGTCCCTCCTCAAGCAACTGATGGACCTATGATACCGAAATTAAGACACAGAACATAAACATCACTTCAGTCTTATCCAAAAAGGCTGCAAATTCATTTCAGATCACAGCACATTACCTAGACACAACACCTGTCAAGAAGGCATCCAGGACAAAAGGGGGATAAAAGGCTGTCTGTACTGAGTGCCATCAAAAGGAGAAGAAGAGAAAAAGAAGCATACTAATGTGCTGCACAGTGCATTGATTTGCCCAGCTTACACTGAAAGCAGGTAGCAGGTACAAAGCACGCATTGCCAGGCAGACCCTGACCTTCCAATGTTTCTCAGTAGGGCTGTGACCGTGCCTTTACACTATCTAACCACACTTGTGCCCATACACCACACTAGCGGCGGCCTAGGATCCTGCCTCAAGGCAACCAGAGCTGGAGGATTAAAACAGAAGACACTAGTGCTTCTCCCAAAGTCTTCCTCCTGCTGCATCTGTCTTCGCTTAAGGAAGCTACTGGGTGTCTGGATGAAAGAGCAATATGCAACCCCATGCAAGCAGCAATGGCCAGGTTTCCTTTAGTCTACCACCTCTGTAACAGTTTGGAGACTGAGAGCTGTGGGATCCATGAAGGAGGCAGTGTGCCCTCACACCGTGCCCACAAACACATCCCTTCTACTCTGCATGCATCTGCCTTGCCTTCAGAGCACGGACAGGTTGCTCAACTTGTGAGAGACAAAATGCTTTATTAAGAAATAGTTATTCCACATGTAGCAGGTTTGCCTGGCTGATAAACCCACAGCTAACCTTAATTTCTGGTCTCTTTTTCTTAGTTTAAAAACTGTCGGGATATTACAACCTGTTCAACTGTTCAAGGTTTTTCTCGGTTTTGTTTTTGTTTTGGTTTGGTTTTTTTTCTTTGTTTGTTTTTTTGTGTGCTTGTGTTTTTTGGTTTTGGTTGGGGTTTTTTTTTGTTTGTTTGTTTTTAATTTCAGGCACTAGAAACAAGAAGCATGCTCACAAGCACAACTTCCAGAAAATGTGCTGGATGAAGGGGAGGATGGTTTTTGGAGGGAGGGAGTAATAGTAATAATAATTTTAATATTAATAATATTATTACAGGAGTAATAATAATCCTGTGTCCTTTTCTAGGAGTGTTAGGGAGTCTTCTGTTTTTATTATAGTTACTTCACTACCTAGAACTTCAAAGATAACTCAAACTTCTGACAAAGTAAGTTTATATAAATATGTATTTTAATCTTCACCCTTTTTTTTTTTTTTTTTTAAATCTGTCATGTAGGATGCCAGTTCCAGAGCTATTATGTTTATTTCCCCAGGAACCTTCAGTGAATGCTCCTGTGTCTGCTCAGATACGATGCCAGATTGTCAATTTTGATTATAATCATTTCTCTTGTTCACAATGTTGTGAAACTGCTTCAGGGCTCAGCATTCATAAATTAGTTCCAGCCGACTGTGGTGACTGATTAGCATGCTGGGAGACCAGATAACTGATATCTGGTGTCAGCACAGAACTGGTCCTGACCTACATGAAAAGCATCTGTGGCTATTATTCCCTATTTGGATGGATGTCCAAGAAATATACTTCTTTGGGCCATGGAAACATTTTTTAATATAAAGTTTCATGGAACCACTGAGAGGCTGAAAACACAGGAAAAAATAATTCAAGTAATTTAAATAATATCCAATCCTAGGAAAAAAACCAACAAAACCCACTATCTCTAATGACAAGTACTTGGGTTGACCAGAACTGGGGGAAAGTAAGGAGGAACCGAGGAAACAGACACAGCAGTACTACAAGCAGCAAGCTGCTATGGTATTAGAACATACTTGTGGTCCTCAGGACAACTACTACTATCCTTACATCGACTCACCCCTACAAACCAGATAGAAGTGGCTACATGTCTTTTTTTCCCCTAGTTAAAACACCCAGACATCAAGCCAGGATAAGGAATGGTTCACAAAAGAAAATACTGTGGAAATAACACGCACTGAGGACTAAGAGGTTCATTTCGGGATGAATACTGTTGCAATACATTTCACTTCTATATATTCTCTTGGGTGAATTGTAAAATCAGCTTCAGTATCCAGGCTGTACCTTTTACTATTTTTTAAGGCTACTGCTCTAATCCAAAGCGGACATTCCAAAAGAAAATAGAATTAAATCCTGTATTCCAAGTAAAATACTAAATAAAGGAGAAAAAAAAAAGGCAAAATTAAAACCAGAGAGCCTGTACTACAGAAAATCATTAATGCTAGAGTTCAAGTGGAAAAATCAGGACAGCAACCAGACTGACCTAATTTCAAGGTCCAGTATTTGCAACTTGCTAACGTTAAAAACACGCCACTTATCAGCAGGCATCATAGCTCTTAAATATTATTAGAGATTATATGTTTGACACACAGGTTTAAGAGGAATTTGGTTTTAATCACTTCAATTTTCAGAGAAGCAATTATAAAGGAACTAGAGAACTGACTAAAAATGTATAAAAGCAACAATTATCAGTAATTAGGCTAGGAAATTAAAGGCTGAATCATATGTACTAGTTTTGCACTACTGAGGTCAAATGTGATACACATTTACTCTTCCAGATTCCACAAAATAGCTAGAATAGATATTAGAAACATGGGCATTTGTATTTGGGTTACTGTAGCACAACATACTTGAAATACGATCAACTTACCTTCGAATGTTTGAGTATTCCTTCGTACCCACACAAAGTAGCTCCTATGCTATTTTTTTTAATTCCCTCACCCCAGGCTTACAGTACAGGTTTCTAATTAAAAACAGACAATAAAATTGTCCCGCAAAAGGCAAGTATGGGCCCACAAAAACACTGAACTGCCTATACACAGCAAAACCTCTCATACAAAGGTCAGCTGCACAAGTTGTAAGCTATTATTTAAGTACTGAACATTACAGAAAACTCAGAATCTAGTGAAGGACTAGGTTAAAGAAAAAAATCAGACAAGAGGCGTCTTTTTTACATGATGCTTTAAACATCTAGAACTTTAAACAAACTGAAATGTGAAGTACTCCAAGTAATGTGCTGCTGTTGGCTGGACCCTGGTAACAAAATAGACCATGGAGTTCTGGGTGAGTACCTGTGAGAGGCTGCACCTGTATATCCTCTGGTTTTAGGGTCCAAAACTTACACATCTTGCACTGCAATGTCACACATGACCAGCTGCTAGGCTATCAGCCCAGTCTTTGATTTCAGTATGTTTGTTTCATGCCAGAGGAAAGAAGAAACAACAAATAAAACTTCACAGTGTGTTTACTAGGAAATAAAACAATCCCCAAATTAAAGCTCTAAAGACTGAAAGGGGTCACAGCTTACAAATAAAGTAACCCAAGAAACAGTTATCACTGTTTGAACCTACAGTCACCTCACTGTTGCATTATCCTTGTTTACACATAGCAGGTTTTTGAGCAGTACTTAACTGGAAAGAAAAAGGTTCCTTTCTGTGAGTGCTGTTAGGCAGCAGTTTGTGAGCTTCAGATGTTTAGCAGATATTGGTGCAACCTCTTTCAGAATCACCCACATCTTATACTAGCATGCCCCCAAACAAGAAAGTCACCGATGAAACAAGAACTGTACAGTGTAAAGAGCCTTCAGTGCAAAGGTTACTACCGCCTACCGCTCTAATCTATAGCTGGGGTTTTAACCTCTTGCAACTAGCTTTAGAGTTCAGGTCCTTTCATGAGACATACTAGATTCAGAGACAGCTTACACAAGACCTGGGTAAAAAGCAAATGGTGAAGTACTTTTCCCCTCCTTGCCTCCTGAGAACAGCGTGGATTCTTCACTAGCAGGAAGTATGGCTCTCGTGCGACTTACCTGCTGCTTGTGCCTATCTGTGGCTACTGCATCCCACCAGAGTCGAAAGAACTCCTGCTCCACAGCAATAAATTTGCGCTGCTTTCCTTTCATTAGCTCTTCTACAACAGTTGTGTAGACATTTGCTGCATAAGCATGCATACTTTCCTGCAAAAAAAATACGTAGAAAATAAACTGTTTTGCCTATATTAAACGGGCTGTTTTGAACACTCATTGGGCTTGAGAAGAGAGATCAAAAACCTCACATTTTTTGCACACTTTTGCACACTCAGAAAACTCTCTGAATACATACAGCCTGTGCACCCTTCTGGTCCAGAATAGACCCTCTGACTGGGGACCTGAATAGATCACGGTGTAGTTTTCCCCAGTGGTGTCTGCAGACACCAACACAATCATTCTTTTTGACATACTAGGAACAGCTCACCCTGTCCCTCATTGCTTATCTTAAATAAACAATGCCATAAATGATGACTTTGCAACAACATAGTTTAAAAACTGACATGCACACTTTATTCTTCCATTTCTGCTCTTCTTCTGACAGCCCGAGTTATCAGAATTGTTTCTTCTGAGTATGACTCTGTACTGCAGGTGTGTGTTGCTGGTATAGTACAGTGACACATATACTGTAAATTAAACTCCTATGGCCCTAGAAGTTTCAGTCATGACAAATAACTTCATTCTGCTTGAGGATAAAGTAAAACCAAACTGGCAAAGGACTCTTAGAATAAGTTTGACTGTTGACATTGAATCATCCAGAATCTCTGCATCTACCCTACATCATTCCTAAAGCAACTTGTATTCCAGAACAAGGCCTATGGATTTTATTGAAACGCAAATGTGACAGCTGTACCCATCAAATAACCTGTTGCCTGGTTATATCCTACCAAATGAACAGCATCACGTTAATTTTAAAGTTGTGCACATGAAGATACTTCATGTACACTTATCCTTGCCAGAACGACTTCTGCTGACCTGATCCAATCTTTCACCCTTTACTTAATTCCAAAGCGATGTACAGCATCTAACAGCAACAGCTCAGATCCCAGAATTTCCTGCAAAGTCTGTGTTTTCTTGTAACAAAGTTATCTGCATGTTATAGCACAGTTACTTTAACCATAACACTTTTCTACTGGTACTTGCTTAAGAACACACACCACAATACATACACACACATCTTAAAATGATTGACATATAGATCTCTCACCCAACCAAAAACTAATTGGCAGGATATGTAAAATATTAATCCATAGTTTTAATTTAGGCAAGTTTCCTATACAAAAAAAATCACATTTTGAAATAAGAAGGGGATGATGTGATCCAAATAAAAAATTAACTTTTCCTAACTCCTTGCTTTCCACAACTGAAATCCAGCTATCTTTGTACAAATGCTAAAGTGTCATTAGGCAACGGTAAACATTTTGAGTGTAGGAGAAATGGCTTAAAGTACTGTAGTGCTTATCTAAATAATTACTCATGCAATCCTTTCTCCATCAGTTCTTAAGGGTTATTTAAAAATCAAGATTATGACTAGATGCTTAATACAATGTGCAATTTTAACTAAGGGAATAGTCTTTTTTTACTATGTTTTACTAATACTCAACAGTGGCACAAATGATTGCTAAGGAATTCTCATTTTTCACTGTCAGTTGGCTATGAACAACACATCCTAAAATCCAAGTATACGTACAATGATTACAACATCAGGCTCAATTTTAGTTCTTAGTAGTTAAGTGGAGTATGCTAGATTTTAAAAGCTGAATGAAGACTTTTCAAATCTAATACAATACTGAAATATTCTGTGTGGTATCCTACTGAAAATATTTTCCTGAGGTACTTTGGAGATTATGGCAAAGCAGTCTACATTCTGACTCAAACTATACTGGAACTAAGCAATAAGATATTACCCAATCCTACGAAGTTTATAAACCCCAGTTGTCCAGGTGAGAATTGAAAAGAATTGTTGTCACAAATCAGGATACCAAGAAGAATTTTCTTTCCAATTTGTATCTTCTATCAGCTAACAAGATACTCTGAAACACTACGCAGTGACCTAGTATATATAATCAGGTAAGATTTTACTTATTTAGATGTAGATTTTAAACTTCTACCACGATGCAAAGATTGTTTTGTACTGCATTCGAGACAATGGCGAGGTGTCTTTCACACCTATGGTAAGATATGTCAGTGAGATGCCACATCTCACCTAAGTTATGGTACTACTGTTATTATTGGATTGCAATAGATAGCTTGCTTTAAGAGGAAAAAAGTTTTATTAGACATCCAGTGCTGGAGTTCTCCATCAATACTATAATTTCCAGCACACAATGAAGATTGCTGTTCTGATATCATAAATAAAATGCTTATTTTTCACACTATAAATGGAGAAATGAAACACTAGAAAAATAGTATGTTGTCAGTCACAAGCGAAACCCGGTAACTAAGCAAACTAAAACCATAAAACAGGTTGGATCACATTACTATTCCAGTTACCTTCAGGTTTCACTTTACTACAGAAGCATTTGAAATGATCCACAGGTAACCTATGGGGTTTCTGACTACAGGAACTGCTGATAAGCTTGCGATTTAATAGGAGACGATCTGAGGCTTCAAGCAACTGCATGTTCTCAAAAAAAAAAAAAAAAAAAAAAAATTTCTGTGCTTCATTTCTGAGATCTTCAACCACTAAGTGACCCAAAATAACAATTCGTTTTGTGTTCTCTTACGTGATGTCTGTGTAGGAGTTTGAAGTATTAGAGGAGAAATTTGCTAATCTTTCCTTAAAAGGGAAGACAATATATATATGCACAGCAGAGATTCCTTGGTGAGCCATTAGCTCTTTTTTATTACAGTTCCTCTTAAACATCTGATGCCACTTCACTCCAGTGAGTGAAGTATCCACAGCATCTTTTGCATAAATGAAATTCATACCCACGAAGAAGGATTCAGGATTTTAACTAAGAAATTTTAAAGGTATTAATGCCCCACCTGATTTATTTTTCTCTGTATCTCAGGTATTCAGCCAAATAACTTTGCTGCTACACTTGCATGGCACTAGGCTCCAACCCCAACCCAGCCATCGAGGGCCTGGGATCCTGCCCTCCTCTCTAAGACAAGACAGCAAGTTTTCCTGGAGTTTTGGCTTAAAACAAAAACACCAAGAAAACCTGCCACATAATCAAAACACACCATCAAACAGATTGAAGGTTCTTCCTTAAAAAAAAAATTAAAAATCCACCAGGAGCATCCTGTAGAACACAGGCAGACCCAAAATTCGCGGGCACAGCTCCCAGACTAACCACGCCTCCTCCAAACGAGCGTCGGGGCCCCGAAGCGCCAGGCGACGGAGCGCACCCCGGGGCAGCCCTCGGGCCGGGGCGGGCCCCGCTCCGGGCCGCACGCGTGTCCCCGCAGGGGCAGGTGTCCGGCAGCGGCAGACCCGCCGCCGCCAGCGACACACGACGCCGGGGAGTTTTGCCAGCCTGAAGGCGCACGGGGAGCCGAGCTGAGACAGGGCAGCGGAGCGGCTCAGCCCCGCCAGCCAGCCGGCCCGCCCCTACCCCGGCAGCCGCCGGGCCGTCCTCCGCCCCGGCCCGCCGGGCTCCGCAGCGGGCCCCACCTGCACCGTGTACACCCAGCCGACGTCCATGTGGCTGTGGGCCACCACGAAGGCCCGCAGCTCCCCGCGGCCGCCGGCCCGCGGCAGGAGGCAGCAGAGCAGGAGCGGGAGGAGCGGGGAGCGCATGGCGGCTCCGCGGGCTCGCCGCCGCGCTTCCGCGTCCCGCCGCTGCGGTACCGCCTCCCGGTAGGGCGGGCCCGGGGCGGGGGAGGCCGGCGGGCGCGGAGGCGTCAGGCCGGCCCGGCCGGAGGAGACGCTGTGTTGAACATCACCAACGGGCTGCATGGGCTTCCCTTTAAATGAGAGGGAGGATGGGGGGCGGGAGGGGGTGTCTGTGTCAGCCGCGAGCTGCTCTGCAGGTAGCTGGGATCCCCGCGGCCGGGTACCAGAGCCAGCTACAGCCACAGCTGCGGCCCCCGGGGGGGTGCCCGGTGGCTCTTGTTGGTAACTCCGGGGCTGGTGTTCTTATAAAACCGTCAGTCAGAGGGACGTTGAGTTCTGAGCATCTATAAATCCTTATGGGTTCTTTTGAGGAAATTCTTTTGAACGTGAGTTCTTTATTTCATTATGGATTATCATCTGCATCTTTGATGTTCTGAAGTTGTAGCAAAATTGAACTTTATGTGGTTGATCTTCTGATCACATTTAAATTGATTTTATCACTTGTTTTATCACTGCTAGCAAGAGGTGGACCCTGTGCTGAGGGCCGGAAAGGTAGACTCTTGTTTCTGCATAAAGTCCTAGTGAAAAGGAAAAAAAGCCAACCCATAATTGAAAATGTTGCAGGGTTATGTAGCCCAGTCTCCTAAGAAATTTAGTCTGCAGTTGCACCAGTTTCTGCCCAATACATTGTTGTGATATTAAGAGCCAAAACAGATTAAACTGTTGTTTTAAACTTTGACTCTTTAAAATACACAGTAGCATAGCTTGACTACCTTGCTTAAGTTCTCGTTTGAGTAAATTATGTTGCTTTTAACAACCTCACAATCCTGAAATGACAAAAGATACCAAACTCCTAGCTCATTTCCAAGAGTGCAAAAGTGAAGGACATCAGATGGAGGTGGTACCTCCTCCCACCTTCACGTTTGTCTGTTGATTTAGCATTACTAGTTTCCAAAACTAGTTAAACCAGTCATCTCTCTGAAGGAAACAATCACAAATAGCTTAAGAGTGTCCATCTACAGACTTACACTGATAAAAGATTAATTCATACTGTACTAGCTGGCACTTGGGTACAAATTAACATATCTCGATATTCAAGGTACCTGTCGAAACAGACCACACACTGAAATGTGATTTGCATCTACCCCTTCATTTTAGAAAGAAAAAAAAATGCGTGCTGCATTACATGCCAAACTCAGTGATTTTTTTTTAAGATACAAATTTTGTAAATGTTTGAAGTCCAGAATGAAAAATGCTATTTAAGTCAGTAATATTGATTTGAACAGCATAAAATTGCTACATTTTATGAAAATAAAATCTAATTTGAATGGATTCTTCCAGAACAGGGCCCTTGTTTATTAATAATACATTAGACTAGAGTTTTCTCCAAAAAGAAGAGGCTAACACTGGAATGCTAAGGTTAATTTTATTTGATAACAGCCTGTCACCAAGAGCAATCAAGGTCTGTTGGTAATTTGTAGAGGGAGTTAGTAGCACTGTAAGCGGCTGGATGAAGCTTTACTTTAATACAGCTCTATGATATTCTTTTTTTCCTCAAATCACCAGCTTAAACCTTTTCAGTTCCAAGAAAGCTAGTGCACATCCAGCAAACATATGGCTTGGGGCTATATATACACACACTGTATAAATGAACTGGTGTTCTTTTACCTCAGAAGGCATTATGGTCTTTGTAATTTAGGTGAAGTTCCCAGGAAAGCTTAAGTGTTGGCGTTTGCTTTGTTTCTAAAAGTAGCTGAGAATGTTTGCAGAATGTTACTTCCATTTTTAATCTCTTTCCTTCAGAAAGTGTAATTGTCCTCCTTATTTTTTCACAAAGGCCACACAGTGTGACCCTGTCTTTGATGCAGTGCAGAAGAATATAAATATTTGAACAGAATACTTTCATTAGGAGAAACTGAATCAAACTGCCCACAGTTGACACACCTAAAGGCATCAGGAGGGTCTTTACTTGCTGCAAAAAGGGATGAATGTAGGTATATCAAGTAGCATTTATGCCAAAAACAATGCTTCCCCACCATTTACATGCTGTTTCACAAACAGCAAAAAGCTAGACGGAGGAGCCAGTGTAATTGTGCCATGACAGCTGCCTACACTGATATTTTATCCTCTTGTTGGCTCCTAATCTCTTAGTATGTCTTGATTATAGTCTTCCTGTATTATTTCTTAAGCTTTTCTCATTTGCCCATACAAAGCATGTTTGCTCTCTTTGACATGAGCTGTGCTATATGTGGGCCTCTGACACTGTCACCTCAAGAAGACAGAAGACGTAGGCTGGACGCTGCCAGCTATAAGCTAAGCAGTCACAATCATTTTAAATTAAATATCAAGAAAGCCACCTGGTGAGCAGAACAATTAATGCACCTCTGCGTTTCCCTCCTGTTGTGTTTTTGGGGTGGATGTCTGAAAGAATAGAGGTATTTATTTAAGTTCGCTCTAGCTGACTGTTTCAGTGTTTCAAATTTTGCCATTCCCCTAAACATTTGCCGTCGGAGGCAAAGGTCACTACACTTAAGCTTACTTGGTAACAGGTTTGCTTTCTTACTTGCCTCTCCTAGATGCTGTAAAGATGGTTTGCAGGTCCACAGGGGTGGAAACCACTCTCCAGCCTTGCAGTGATTTCAGGGTATATAAGACCTGGCAATTTACACAGAATTTGCAGCCTTTACCTGTAAGCTAGCCTACACGGCCTAGGGACGATTGTAAGAGAACTGAGGTGAATGTTGTGAGGAAAACGCTGCTGCTGGTGCTTGCTGTGGCAAGCCCGGAGAGGCCATACGGCTGCCAGCATGGGTGACACTGGTGAGGCCCTGGAGCGTGCTGCTCTCCAGGGGCTGGGTGTGCAGCCCTGGGGCGCGCTGCTCTCCAGGGGCTGGGTGTGCAGCCCTGGGGCGCGCTGCTCTCCAGGGGCTGGGTGTGCAGCCCTGGGGTGCCCTGCTCTCCCGGGCTGGGTGTGCAGCCCTGGGGCGCGCTGCTCTCCAGGAGCTGGGTGTGCAGGCCCTGGGGTGCCCTGCTCTCCAGGGGCTGGGTGTGCAGCCCTGGGGTGCCCTGCTCTCCCGGGCTGGGTGTGCAGCCCTGGGGTGCCCTGCTCTCCAGGGGCTGGGTGTGCAGCCCTGGGGTGCCCTGCTCTCCAGGAGCTGGGTGTGCAGGCCCTGGGGTGCCCTGCTCTCCAGGGGCTGGGTGTGCAAGCTCCTGGTGCATCCGGGGGTACGCGCCCGCACCCGCCAGGCCGGCCGCAGCGTCGCACGCTGACGGAGGCACCGTGGAGGGACACGACACGGCCGCGGGCACCTGACGGCGCGTCCACGGCTGAAGTTGAACCAACAGCAGGGAGGATCCTCCGCTCCGGGCCGCGGAGGGAGGCCGGGCTGTGGCGTCGCATCCCGCCGCCGTGGCTGGGGCTCGCCTCAGGCAGAGCGGCCGCCCGGCCCCACCCGCCCCGCCGGCGGCCCGCAGCGCCCCGCTGAGGGCGACTCCGCCGCCAGCCCCTGGACCCCCGCCGCTGTTTCGGGGCCGCCCCGCGGCCGCTCACACCTGTTGGGGCCGCGGCAGGGCCGGCGGCGCCGGGCGCGGCGGGTCCTGGCGAGGCTGCGCCGCCTCCGCCGGGAGCTCCGGGCGGAGCCTTCCCTCCTTCCCGTCCTCCCTCCCCCGGCTCCCTGAGCGCCCCGAGGCAGCGCCGGCTGCCTGCGCCGCCCGCTCCGCTGGGAGAAGGAGGAGGCGCCCCGAGACACCGGCGCTGAGAGCAAAGCAAATAACAGTTCAGAGCACTGGGCGCCTTTCGGAGGGCAACACCCATGTCCCACAAGCAGGGTATCTGGAAACGCTCTCCCTTCCCCGGTCACCTCTTATCTCTCCGTTCCCTCCTCTGCTCCCTCCATCTCTCCTCCCCACTCCTCCGGCTCTGCCTCTCCCCTCTGCCGCCCTCTTTCCCGTCTCCCTTCCTCAGCCCTCTCCCCGCCGGCCCTGGGTGCCCCCGACTGACTGTGCCTTTCCTCCCTGCCTAGTTGGCGGCCCTCCAGGCGAGAGCGCGGTTGACTGGTGCCTCTACCAGCTCAATGGAGCAGCCGAGTTTGAGGTCTCGGAAGGTGAGTACAGGGGTGTTGAGGTGGGGCGCGTCCCCTCGACCGCCACCCTGGCCGGCAGCATGTGGAGAAACGTGGCTCACTAGTGGGAGAGTGGCTGTGGCAGGACGTGGCAGCCACCTGGTGCGTGGGGCTGTGGGGTGGCAAAGATGGCGCGTGGGCCCAGGGCAGGAGGGAAGGCAGGCTGGCAGCGGGTGGGCACCAAAGGTTTGCATGTGCCGGACCTCGCATAAGTGTTTTGGCTGGTTTTGTTTGGGTGGTTTTTTTTGGGAAAAGTAGGATTTTGCAGCTAGCGGCCTAGGTGGCATCCATCCCCTTGGCCTTGGAGTCGGTGGCTACTGGTGCGAGGGAGCTGTAGTACCTGCTGGAAAGTTTTCTGGCTTTTTCTTTTTTCTTTTTTTTCCTCTCCTTAACTTTGAGGAGCGAGGTAAAGTGGACAGTTTTATTTTTGAATATTCTGTGATCAGAAAAGGAACAGTCTTTGGGTACTGGAGCAAGAAAGTCCCCCCTCTGTCTGAACCATGCAGGTTTGTGAATATACAAAGTATTTAAACTTAGGTGCCAGCCTATATTTTCTAGTATGCCAGCTGTCTAGTGTGCAGTGTCTGTGAGCATATTCCTGTGTCTGTTTTCAGTGAGTTAAGTGGAGCTAGGACCTCATCTCGATGTTTTGGTCTGTTGGTGTTATGCATTTCCGAGAGGAGTGTGTTTACTGTTTGTAAGGGCTTTAAATACATCACAAGTTTGGCTGGAATGAAAAACTTTCTAATACTGAGGAAAGTGGCACACTGTAATAGATTGGCTTCAGGTTAGACATTAGGGAAAGCTTTTCAACAGTGAAGCACTAGAATGTGGGGCGTAGGTAGACAATGAAATCTCACTCACTTACTTAAGGTTTGTTTTTTTTTCACAAACATAGGTTGCAGTGATAAAGCTACAGATCTTGCCTTGGGGCAGGTAGATAAACTACCTGTTTGAGGTCTCTTTTAGCTTTATTCTGGGGGTTGTGAAGTTTTGTGCTATGTCTTGCGTTTTGCTGTTTGGAGAAGTGATTGAAACTCTGGTGTACTAATCATAAGCTACAGCTTGATCAAGGTTTTGGACTGTTTATCTACACCCACATCCCCCCACACCCCCCCCCCCCGTTATTCCATGGTGGTTTATATTTCAAGGTATAATTAATAGTTTGTGTAATTGCACACACTTGCATACTAAAGCATTTCTCAAAAGATGATGTGATTTTTGTGCCTACATGATTTTTTTTTTTTTGAAGGTGCATACCAAACCAGATGTGATGACGATAGGTGGGGGTGGAAATTACATCCGTGTGAGGGAGTGTAATGAGTGAGTGACAGCATTTTTTAGGCATCATAAAATGTTGAAAACAAGCTTTAGATTGGCATTTACTTTCATTTAGAGATTTGAATGAGTAGAATATGCTTCTTAACCTTGTCTGGGTAAATACCAGTGTTTCAGCACTACTTTTAGACTAGGTTTTCTTCTCAACAGATATTTTATTCCTTTGATTTGTTGGGTCATCTTTTGTCACATGACATAATTTTTAAAGTTAGTTTGCTAACCCTGACCAGTTTTCTTTAACACTGGCAATTTATGGATGCCCCACTGTACTGTATGACTTAAATGGAAATCTTACGTGTTTTCTCTTCTTTACTCAGCATGGGAATATGTGAAATTCAGAGAACAGGAAACAGGCTGAAGCAGTGTAATTTGGTCACACAAGCTATAGAATCAAAGTCATCTGCAGGTAGTAAACCCTGTTTATGTTAATAGGATTATGTATAAATATGACATGCATTTTCCAGAATATGTGTTGTCTATTAAATGCCACTGATATCACATACAGCAAGAAAATTGGTACACTTTGCAGAGGTGAAAAACAATATTTAAGAGAAAGGACCACTGTGGCATGTGGCTCGACCTCTTCTACATGCCAGTGTTTTGGATAAAGTCCAAACCTTTTCCTTTGCTGAAGTTTGCCTCTAAAATAGCTTAAATTACACGGAGCCAAACAGAATGCTGAGCTTAGAATGGATTTTTCCTATGACTTCCAATGCAGATTTTTTTTTCCTACCCTTACCCCAGTTCTTTTTACCTTTCAGAATGGCCACAACTGTTGTGATTGCAGCTGCGTTGGTTAGGACCACCTAACCAATGGACAGAAGGACTAATTAATCTATATTAAATACTATTGTGTGTTCCTCTGTTTACATATATGTGCATAGATAAACATTTACGTATTAATATTCTAAGCTCAATGAGTCCTCTGAGCACCTTTTGCTGCTTTTGCTATTGAATGCATGCAATGGCCTTGCAGTACGCTGTCAGTTAGACTTCAGAATTGTGTTCTGCCACGTTTCTGTCTTAAACTAGGAAAGAAAGTTATTCTTCTTCCAAAAATAGATGTTAGATGAAAAACATTCATTTACATAACGGAAAAGCAAAATTGCATATCTGAAATGCAAGGAAAAATAGAGCATAGTAAGTAAAACACTACAATCAAAGCCAAGACAATCATGTTTGATTTAGTCTTGCTGCCTTGGAACAAAACCCTGTTTCAAATATTGCTACTTCTATAATCAACGTCTAAGTGCAAAATATATTTTATTCATGCTGAAGATCTCAAAGCACTTTGCTCACGTTAAATGCAGCCTCACAAAAGCTGTATCAAGAATAGTATTAGAGTATCCATTTACAGGCTAGCAAAATAAAATATAAAAGTTAAGGATGCGATTTTTATAGAAGCTGAATGTCAGCTATTAAGCAATTAGTACCTGGGACTTCTGAAGAGTCAAATCTTGTGCTGGTTGCCCAAACTGTCTAGTAGGCTGTTAACAGGACTACTTATTCCAGACCTTTTGCTTTAAGTTCCAAATCACATTAACTTCTTGCAATCTTTGTATAAGTTAAAGCACGTTTGAAATAATTTATGCTGTGAATTGTAAGCTGGCATTATGTTATTCCAGATAGCGTTACATTGAGTAATGATTATGTGGTTAGTGAGAAGATTGAGTCAAAAAATCATATTTTTAGTTTTCACTCTTAAAGTTAGCTCATCAGAGACTTGAACTTCGTTTACAGTGTGAATTTTCTTTTTATCCATTTTGTAACTTTATGCTCTTGCATGGCTGAAAGCCCTGTTAACATTAGTTCTTGGTGAATCGTGAACTTTCCTGTTATTTACCTTATACTGCTCTAACATTCTCTTTTATTTCTGAGTAATTTGAAGAGAGATTTACTGAGAAGATAAAATGTATAATACACTGTAATGTTCTAAAGAGATATTTGAATTATGTCCCACTTGAAGGAACTAGAAAACTTGAGAACTGATGAATATGAATTTAATCGGTCAGGTTTACCTCCAATAGCTTTTTGTTTACTGTAGTTTTCAGTCAAAACCAGTAAGTCTGGATTTGGTTCAATACTGTCTTTTCCATTATTACATGAATTCCATGGAAAGCAATACGATTGCGCAAGCTCACAACTGAAGTAATGTCCTTGTGAGTCATGCCTTCATTAGTAAGGTCTAATTAAATAGGAAGTCTCCATCTGTAGATGCTTTTGCATCTCAGTCCTTTTTTGGCTGAACCAAACAATTGGTTTTTCCTTGGTCTTTTATAAAAAGGTGTGGTAGCAGCTCTTTTCTTAACACTTCACAGTTTGCCAACATTTCTTTTGAAGTATGATCACCCTGAACGGATGTGGTATTTCCATGAGGCCTTAGTTGGATGCGTATGCTTTACAGTTCTGAGCTCCCAGTTGTCCAACCTGGAGATTTAGCGAAGTGAACCGTGCCTCTTCTGCACCCCACAATTCTGGATTTCTTCAAAGGAAACCAAGGTGCTTGGAAGGGACTGGTATGCCCACTGTCTCACCCCGGTGTACCTTTAGGACACTACCAGCTTGCATACAGCACTGGAAGGTGCGTCACAGGGCTTGTGTGCACCCTGTTACACCCTCTGATGCCATGTATGTGGGCGATAGGATTATTCCAGTCCTGCTTCATATATCCCTGTTTATGCATTCAGCAACTCCCTGTATTTCATCTCTCCTTATTTTGCAGTCACTTGTGTTGGTGTTTGGTTGGTTAACTATCACTGATGTTGGGGAGCTGCTGCAGTGTGGGGAAAGCTGTCTTAAAAGTGTAATTGTCATACTTTGCTCCCGTTATGATACTATATGTGGCTGCGTAAGACCAGAGCCAGTAAACGACTCTTTACAAGAAAATGGGAGTGTTTGATTACACGTCTGTTTGTTGCTGCACGATTTGATGTCAGGTTCCAATACGAAAAGTTTGGCATGATAGAGAAAGAGGAAGGATTAAGGTATATTGAAATTGTATTTATTCATATGATAGCTTTACTTCTAGTGACACTTATCTACTATAATAGTCCGTTTTGTGATATTTTTATCTATTTTTTATGGAGTCTTTGTTTATACATGGCATGTGTTTTGCAAGAATCTTTCCTTCAAATATTTCTCTAGATTACTATAAAAAAAGACTTCTTGAATGACAGTAAAATACTGGAAAATATGTGTACTTGTTATTAAAAGGGAAAGGTGAGTGGCTTATTTACATTTTTCATTTGTTGTTTCCTAATTTTGTGTTTTGATTATGAGTTGGTTTGATTTTTATGGAATAAATCAGTTTAATTAAGTACACTAAGGTGATTTAATTGCAATGATATATAAAATTCTTGCTTTCATAGTGTTTCTATTGGAACTTAAGATGGATTCTGGAGTGTGTTTTCTCCTAAGAGTCATTGTCATCTGACCATAAAACAAATACTTTAACACTGTTAATTATTTTCTTTTGTAAATATCTGACTGAAGACGTTGGCTCCTTTTCAGTAACCTGAAAAGTGGTGTTGCTGCTTGAACAACAGACTAAGCTTTTTTTTTTTTTTTTTTATAACCCAGTTTTCATATTTTCCTGCCCTTTTCAAGGCCTTACTCACCCCCTCTAACATGCTGTACTTGTTTAGCTGATTGTCAGGCTCTTTGATGCCAGAAATTGCACCCTTCTTCATCTCAGTTTCCAGGATGTGGTCTTCAGCCCACTGCCTTTTTACTCTCTAATCTCCCACTGATCCTTTTTCTTTCCTTCCAGTCTGCCCCTTTTTAATATCTATACTTATATACTCAGTTGGGTTTTCTAGTTTCTGTTGGTTTCCTCAGCTTTGGTTTTGCTTTCCCATTGTCCTCTATAACTCTTCTCTCTGCTAAGGCGATTGTGGAGGGTCTCAGTCCATTGACTGTTGCAGAGTCTGGCACAGGGGTCTCCCCTCTGTGTCATTGGAAGGCTGCCATTTGCAGCAGGTGCCTGCACAGTGAATCTTAGCTCTTTTCCTTCTGTCTCTCACTATTTCCAGGTCTACAAGGCTTACCATTTTATATGATCCTTTCAGTTCCACCCAAATAACTCCTGGCAATTTTGGGTTTATCCATGCTTGAATGATCAGAATTTCCTTGGGTGTTTCAGTTGGCCGCATCCTTTAAGATGCACTCGGTAAACATATCATGAAAGATGAAATCACACTGTTGTGCGCCTGATTATGCAAGTATTAGCAAGTCAAAAATCATGCTTTCCAGTTATCTAGTCCAGAATTTAACAGGGACATCTTTTATGTTCCCTCTTTCTCATTAAATATGCAATAATTTAATTTATCTTGTGATTTTGATATAGATAGTGCCCCTCATGAAGTAAACAGTGATTTAATTGAGGCCACAAATTTGCTGTTTAGACTAATTTTTGTATTTGAGTCAAACATTATCATTCAGCTTGAATAGTGATGGATGATCTAAAGAGTATAGAATTGCCTATGGTTCCAACTGAGATGCAGAAAAATCACCAGGTCTTTACAAAGTTTGCTTTTCCTTTATAGGTCAAGTCAGAAAGCCAGGGTTCCTTTATGGGGCTGAGTTTTATATAGGGGTGGAGAGTACCCATTTTCTGATCTTTCCAATTCCAGTTTGTGAATGTGTGCAGAATTGTACAAACTGTCTTGGAGAATGTCTGAATAGCTGATGTGCAGAGAATTTTTTCCCACTGTGCAGTTTTTTTCTGTATGAACCTGTCAAAGCTGAAAGAAGCTCTGAGAAGATTCTTCTGTTTCAAGAATTAAAACCCAAAAGTTTAACTTCTGCAAATATGAATTTAGAAGTCATGTTGCAGGCCATACAGGGAAAATGACCTGTTTTTAATATTCTTATTTATCAGTTCTTTTCTGTAAAATGCAGTAAAACGCATTTTTCGTTAAAATGGAGACAGATTTAAAGCAAAGTCAGTATTTTTTCTTTTGCATGTTTGTGCTCTCTGATGAAAAAATTGCATAATGATATCAAACTATTCAGGGGTTTCAACTATGTTTCTCTCCTAGTACACTGCTCAGATATAAACTCCATATTCAAAAGGATGGTCAGCAGCTCGCATCTTTATAAGTCTGTGTGGTCACTTGATGGTATATGACCCCAAAATAGCGAAATGTGTTATTTACTAGCCAAATTCTGCATCTTTAAGTTAATTGTCATTGTTTGGTGCTCCAGAAGAGGGCGCTACCTCATAAATTTCTAGCAGTAACACCGTTTCCTTTAAAACCCCTCATGGATTTTCTGTTTGTTTGGTTGGTTTTTGTTTGGAAAACTGAATACAGAAATTTCATATGATGCCTTTTTGGTCACTTAGTTCATAATTTGCTGATTTCTGATGACATCCTTAGAGACTTAGTTCTTTGTTTTCCTTCAGTTTTCAGTATCAGTTCAATGTCTTAAACATTGCATTTGTGTAATGCCCTAAAACCTTTAGTTGATACAATGATTTCAGTCCCTTCTGTTTAATCTGCGAGTCTTTTTCAACATAGACGTTTCTGCCAAGCATGCCATGGATGTTTATAGATGTTTTACGTAGCATGCAGGAAGACCTTTGTGGTGGCTGACCTTCCTCAGTGCAACTCCATCTGAGACAGAGGTGGCTTCTGGGCCATTGTGCTATATTTTTTCTGTGTAAGGGGTGTTTCTTCTGTTTGTCCCAGTAAGTGGATGCAGATAGTATTGGAAAATAGCAATATATGAATAGAATAGCAAAACTTACTTTTTTCTTTGTTTTTTTTTTTTTTTTTTTAGAACTGCAGTGCAATTTCTAGTGAGTTAATATGCCTTTATGGGTTATAAAAGTAAAGGACCATGAGTACTGGGAGAAGGCATTGTAACATGTACTTGTTAAAACTTGCACTGATGGTCGGGAAGGAGACCAGACTTTTCTGGGCGTATTTTAAATTGCATGATTTAGCTGCGTTCTGGTGTTTGTTGGCTGGTGGAACTCTAGATTGCTGACTGCTATAATGATAAATCTTGTCAAAGCTGTCAAGCCTCCAGGCTCATTGTTGGTCATTTTGTGTTAAGAACTCATGTGGTGATGGGATTTTGTTTCCTAAAGTAACTAGAGTACTGAGAAACAGGTGAATCTTTTTCCAACTGAATAATATGTTCCCTGTTTTTTGTCATTAAGAGATAAGGAGGGTGCTCTTAGTATTACAAAGCTTGTCTTTTTCATCAAGAAGAGTGAACGCAGCACTGTGCTGCTTATTTCTTCGTGGATGATCACCCTTATACATTTAATGCAAATTTTGATGTGTCAATGGAGCCTTCTTTTTCTGGAGTTAAATACAGGATAGTGAAAGTCCTTGCAGTGCTACTGAAGGGTGAGAATGAAGCATTTCATTTGTTATCGACATTCAATACTGCTGCATGTGGTAGTATCTGTTGTTGACTTACTTCAGATTTCCAATTAGTAAATCTCAAAATACGACTGCTTTCATGGAAGGTACCACCAGGTGCCAGTCATACCTATGTGTGGTATTGTCATGTGGCCTTCAGGTGACATGTGCAGACTGCTCTGTTAGAGCATTTAGACATTATTTTAAGAATTAATGTACAACAATCCAAAACTTAAATGTACCAACGTGAAGAACTCTGTGGCTTACTTTGGGTTATTTTGTAAAATACTTTTGCAAATTCTTTATGTATTTTTTACATGCACAGAAATGTATGGACACACACACACGCACACTGTTTTCTTATGTTCATGCAAGGTTTGTATAAAAATAAAAGGAAGTTAAATTAGGTCAATGTACATGTGTTTGACTTTTTCTTCCTCCAGATTTCAGATTAAGTCCGTAAATAAATACTATTTGTTTCATATACATAATACTTTGCACACGTGACACATGGCTGTTATAGTGCAAATGTATAATATTTTAAAATTGTATCTTCTTGAAACTGATGACCTATTTGTATGTTTTTAAGTCTTCCATCAAATGCAATTTTGTTTCAGAACACGTACATTCCCTAGATGTTTTGGCTATGTTTATTTACAGGTGCATTTTGTAGAGGCTCATGTCACAGCGAATAGAGTTGACAGTTGGGCTGATTGCAGGAATATGCAAAATGTTAACCTCATAAATCTTTCTTCACCTATTGTATTATGTAATTTTTATGAAATATCCAGAAGTATGATGCAAGAGACAGTTCCATTATTTTAGCTGTAGCCATTTTGGTATTGCAGTTAAAGATGATGTAGTCCATTCAGAGACAATTATGTCCAGACAGTAACAGAAGCATTGATTTGACGTTCTATTTATAGAGAGGGCGTGTGTCATTCAAAACGGAGTTGTAAAACTGTTTAGCACGGTTGTATTGTTAGTGATGCGCCTTTTCATTTTGAACAACTGCCACAACTAATGGCACTATTCAGTGCAGTCTTCTTGGAATCCTGAAACGGAAATAACCCACAATTTCTTTGAGAGGTACAAATGATAGTAGTATTCCTTCTCTTTGTACCCAGAATAAACTCCCGTGTAATTACTAGACTCAAAAATGAAAAAAAAAAGTGTTCTTGCAAAACTTAATGGTTTCTTGTTAGATCTGTCATTGAGTAATCTTTATGATCTCTGAAATTTTTAGTACACACTGGTTTTTGTCAATGTCTGTTTTTGTCACTCAGATAACTCTTATTTTTGAAGGTTCTCTGGTATGCTCTTGTGTGAGCATTGTAAACTGTGCTTTGAAATTTTATGTTTATTCTGGAAATACATCAGGCTTCCAATTTTGTTTATTTGCAAGAAGACCTGACTTGGAGTCCTTCATAATGGTATGCAACATAGATATAATCAGTTTGAAATAAGAATGAGCTCACATTTTAAGAAAGATTCTTTTCAAAATGTGTTGTTTTTTTTTTTTCCCCTTCAGTTTTTTCATGTGAACAGACTTTTTTTTGTTTCTTAAGCTTGGCAAGCTGTTACTTTCGGTGCATGCTGTCTCCTCTATTCTGAACCAGGAAAGCCCAGCCATATTTCACTTTGGCTGCTTTTCCTGGGTTTCTCAGAGACTTTGCTCCCTAGGAACACTTGCCCTAGTGGGATGTCCACCTTTTCGAAGTGAAAGCTAAGGAGACCTTGCAGGTCTGCCAAGTGCAGTGAGTGTGGCTGTGCATTGGTGTTTCTTCAGAAAGGTGCCACCGTGCCTCGGGAACTTTGTGACTTTATGTTGCTTTTTGATTTCCCCTCTTTGCTCATGCCCCTCCACAGTAATTAAAAATCTTGCTTAAAATGTAATACCTGTCATAGAATCATAAGGTTGGAAGAGACCTCTAAGATCATCAAGTCCAACCATTGACCTAATACCACTGTGCCCACTAAGCCATGTCCCAAAGTCCCGTATCTACGTGTTTTTTGAACTCCTCCTATGTTGACTTTTCTGGAAGTAGCAACTGTCCAATGCAATTTATTTCAATTTTAAAATGCTGCAATATTAACTTGGTATTTCCCATTTCTAATCTGACAATTTTAGAGGCATAATTGTTCAGTGACCATTCAAAAAATACACAGATGTGTGTTAAAGGACTTGAATTCCTTTTTCCTGATGATGTCAAAACATGAAATGTACTAGTGGGGAAATAGAAAAAAGAATATTTTGGGTCCAGGAAACTGACCTCAAAGTTTGAGCTTGATTCTACAGTGAGACAAATCACCTCTGCTAAAGAACATCTCCAGTAGCAGTAAGAGGCTCTCTCTTTCTCTCCTATGCTGAGGTGAGTCTCTGTAGCAAGTTGTGACCTATATGACATGTCAAACGTCAGCCCTCCATACTCTTATGGCAGAAATCGCTTTCTTCTGCTGCGTGTTCATGCAGCACCCGGAGCGAAGCCTCTGCTGACTGGGGCTGGGCGATACGGACTTGACAGCCCTGTCAGGCTTGCAAAGCACACGCACTTACAAAGAAGCTGCAGAGCATCTGACAAATGTTTATATATATCCTCCCATCACATGCCTGAACGAAAGCATGTACTGAACCCTATGGTTAAAACGTTGAACAAATAAAGGAAGATTGCAAAATCCAAACTTTTAATGACATCATCGCATACTACTATTTCTATAGGTACCCTGCAGCAGTTGACTCACAGATTTTATGTGGCTCTATTTTACTTCTTGTGTATGCAGTGTGAGAATAATTAGAGCTCGATACTTTTCCAGACATGGAGCTATGATGTTTCTTTGGTAAGAATAGTTAAATATGTAACCATCCGTTTAGGTTCCTTTTTCATTTTTGTGGAAAAAAGCAGCAAATGCTTACCCATGTTAATGTAGCATTTGAGTTAGATGATAGCTCAAGTCAAGAAATTCAAAGATATAGTTCCCACAGCAACCATAATTCAACCTCATTGCTGTGAAAGCACAAAAGCCCACACCAGATACCATGCAGAATACTGCATGTATGTGAGAGTGTGAGATACAGTCGCTAGGAGAGCAATATATTTTATTTTCCAGACATATTTAGATTCACATTTTATCTATTATTAGTGGTAGTATTTTATTGAAACAGTGCAGTAACGAAAAACTGAGGAAAAGAAGCCAGTTGGATTAGCGTATCTTTTTGCTTTCATGTAATGTACAAACAATAGATTATATTGCTATCTCTGCCTTTTTGCTGAGTTTTCCTTTCTTTCTAAGTGAGTAATATGGAACGTGGAATATAATCTGGCCTGCTTCCTTATCTAATTCTGGTTTTCCTCTTTGTTTAGCCCTGTTCCTGAACTGCAGCTAATGAGGTCTATTCGCCTGCCTCCCAAGGATAAATAAACCAGATATTTATTCGCATGTAGTCATACATCTTGTTATTCAACTGCATCCGTAGCTTAAGGTTCCATTATGAAATATCCCAAGCATATGGAATATATTTATTTTCAATATCTATTAGGATTCTTTTGGTTTCTTTGTTTGCCAGCTAAGTCTGCCAGTTCCTTGATTTGGTCATGTTAGACATGTTTAATTGTTATCACAGTTAGTGAAGAGGTGGAAGTGTCCTTGTTTCGAAATTAGAAATATGTAAATATTTCAACTATGGTACTTACTTGGCACAGAGAAAGTTTTGTAAATAATGTTTACAGGATTTCCAGAGGTTGGTTGGCTGAAATATCTACATGATATGTTTCTTAACCTTCCAGATCTGGCCAGTGGAGAGAGACTATGATGTTTGAACATTGGTATATTAAGTCCCATTCCCACAGGTGATTATTATATCTGTAGGCTGGATTGAGCATTCATGATTATTTAAAAAAAATTCTCTTTGACTGATGCTTATGTTAATACCTCATAATTTATTTAAAAAAACATAACTAGTCATTAAAAAAAAAAAAAAGGAAAAAAGGAAGTGACACAGGATAAGGAAGGTTAATGATAAGAGTTTCTCTTCAGTAAAGTACAAAAAATTTAATTTGGACTTCATCTAGTTTCTACTAGACTGGTTTTTCTCAGGCCTCCGTCACATCTCAGCCTGCAATATGAACCCTTTTATGGACAGTCTGGGCAGAGCTGAAAGACTGATTGGATGTGAAAATGTTCTCCTTGGGAAATCTTTGGATCCTGCCTTTCACAGATAGTTAGGCAATCTGCTCGAGGAAACCTGTTTTGACAGTGCCTGTTATCTCTGCTAGGCAGAGTCCTATAGGGACCGTCACAGCCTACCTCAAAGCCAGGGTTAGGGGAATTCACTTTGCAGCCCACTGCCTTCCCAAAGCTTTTATTGTTCTGTTTCATTTTGTTCAAAAGCTAGTTATGAACTGCACATGTATTGTTGTACATGTGTTTGAAATAAAGTTGTGAGTTTATATGAAATGCAGATTTCCTTGTGTAAGAATTTGTAAACTGAAGTTTAAACTCCATCTGAAAATTAAAACACAACGTTCCCAGTGGCTCAACAATTTGTTAATAGATAAACACAGAAAGATTGTTAAATTCTGGCTCCATCTGATCAAGAGTTGGTCTAGTCTTTCCACAGGGACTTTACTGTTTCCGAATTCTATGAAATGAGGAAGGGAACTGGGAATTGTGAATCAGGGGAGTTCTTCCAGGGGCTAGCAGAGTGCTGGAATCTGAGTGGAATCTCGGTAAAAAATTGATTCGTAAGGCTGTACGTACTGCTGAAACAAGGCCCCCTTCAATAAAGTGAATACCTGGGATACAGGTTTTGCGTAAGAACTGTGTTGTGGTCATAAGCTTGCATCGACATCCTGACAATATTTCTTGTTCCAATGTATCTGGCTAATATTTTGGGGCTTTCCTAAAGTGTGAATAATTACAAGGGCATTTTTATTTTCTTCTTTATCTTACACCTAGTAGTTGTGGTGTTAATGTTTGAATTGAAATAAATAAAGACAAACTTCAGTGGAAACTAAGAACTGCATTGGGATGATCAGAGGTCACTGGCAAACAGCAAAACATTCCACTTGAAATGGAGCTATTGCTAGTAAATAGTAGTACATAAATAGACACAGGGTCTAGAAAACACTAAGTTTACATTCATGTTTCATTACAAGTTGATTAATAACAGTGTTGCTGGATGACTTGGTGCAGTGATACACTGTTGTTTTATACAATTAATAGCTCTGCTTTTAGGCCAGAGGAAGTGAAATGCACAGGGATGTTGCCAGGCATTGCTGGTGATCGTGGCAACCTTATTTTGTTTTGAGGCAGTGAGGATCCTGTGAGAGAATGGCTGAGCGGGGACCTGCTTTCTGTGCAGTGGCAAAAGTTCCTGGTATCGTGAACAGGGTCATAATTTCAACAGTTACTGTCATCAGAGGGGGAAGTTGGTGTAAGTCTACTAATGTATGTATTTTTCCTCAAGCACTATCTTCCTCTGTGTGCATATGGCCCCAGAGACCTGGATTTCCTAATGGAATGTAGGACTTTGATGAAAGTGGATAGCCATGTCACCTGGCAGTTCTCAGTGGGGAAGAAAATCTTCCTCAGTGGGATTAAAACCATCTGCTTGTGTCATGGGCTGTTAGGTGTGAGATACGATTTGACTTTAATTTGTTAGTTGCCATTAGTAGATGGAGGGTTGGTATGTGGAATACAATGTCCCATCTGTTAGGGATTTGTGTCATTTCGTTTGAAAAAATATGTATTTTTTGTCAATTACAATTAGCTGGAAAGAATTAATGAAAAGTTTTTGCAATTTTTCAGTGTAATTTTTCAGAATTTAGAGTGTTTTACATCTATTTGCAATAATTTATTCTGTCATCCAGTCAAAATTACCACAAAGATGTTTGAATTATATTTGTTAACTCTGATAGAAGTTTTGTAGAGGGGTTAGTAGTGTGCTGTTATTAAAGCTGGCAGTACACTTCCTTTTGCAGGATTGTATTTCCAGTTCCCAGCTTTGACCAGCTCCTAACCATTGAGGCTAACAGTAATAATTTTTTTTCTGGGTTTGCCTCAGGCTGGTTTTTCATGGAAAATTCTAATTGAAACTGTCTACTTGGCTTTTAGCATAAGCCTCACAAGGAAATGGCTGGTGTCCTTTTGCTCATTAAAAAAAGAAAGAATTCCATCAACCTTTCCTTCGAAAAGCTGTAGTACTTGCGTGCTTTGAAGCAGGGACTTCAATTTGACCATATTCAGGAGTGTCTTTCACTATATCTGTGAGTAGCCACTCTGCTTTGACCAATTTATAAACCTCTGAAAAATGACAGTTCAAATAATCTCATTTAAGTGTTGGTAGGGGTGGGTGGGTAGACTTTTTTTTCTCCTTTTTTCTGTTTTTTTTTTTTTATTCTTTCCTGGCAGTTCTGTATACAGTGAATGTTCCCCAGTGCAGAACTGAATTGGCCTTTCTCTAATTGCAATTCTGGTCTGACTTGGATCAGAGATGTTTTTTGCTATGAAAGTCCTACAACTTTCTTTTTTGGCTTTTGAATGGCCTTGGAGTTTTCTGTCTGCTGAGGGGAGGCAGAGTAAAGGAAGAACCTCTGTTTTGACAAAGAGCAAGAACTGGCTGTCAGGAGTACCGTGGAAACGGATACTGGGAGAGAAGGAATGGACTGGCACTGCAGAGCTCAGGTGGAAAAGAAATCAAAACTCTGGGTGTGTGGAGGAGACTCGTAGTACCAGGTAGTCATGGTTATGTGCTAGAGCTGCCTGAACAGAGACTGGGAATGAGGTGAAAGCACAGGAAGGGGCATTACTAGAAGAGGAGGAGAGACTCAGAGATCAGTCTCCTGCAGAGCCTGGAGTGCAAGACAGCTTGCTTGAGTACTGCTTCACTTCTGAGGCAAAAAGTCTGCAGGGCATCATTGCTAGCATCAGAAGTGATGCAGTATTTAAGTAAGTATGTAGTTTAGTGAGGTGCTTGTGGACCACCTCTTCATTAGAAGCACAGGCTAATAAGTTTGTATAGCTAATAGTGACCTCCTTGGTTCAAGAGACAGGGAATTTTCCAGTAGACCTTATGATTTCCAAGTTGCAGGTGATTTGTGAAGGTATTAAGTTTTCCATTCCATGGAATGTGTTTCCTTTTTTAAGAACTTGGAAATGTTACACCTTTGAGTACCTTTTAAAGAACACTTCAGAATTGCCGTATCGAGAATGCAATTGCCTGTGCAGCCTAATTTAAATGTCCTATGTGTACGCATTGTGGTATAATAATTTTATGATGAGTGCTGTTTTAATTTTCACCCTGTTGAACAGATGAATCAGAGTAGTGAAATGAAGAAGGCTGTTCTGTAGAAGCCCTATCTGATCTATTGCAAAATTTGGAAGACATGTTGTCAGCATTTTGGAGAGCTGGAATCTATTGCTGTCCCTGTAGTGAGGTTTCCATGTAAGGTGAGAAGCAGCACACTTTTAAATGTGCTGTCCCTGATCGTGTGGTTTTACTTTTTAGATATCTAGGTTGGGATGTTGAATTGCTGAGTAGACACTCTTACAACAGAAGTCAGTGGAAATCTGTCTGTACAGAAGGGTAGAAACAATATAAAATATATATGGGATTGGGCCACATACTGACTAGTATGGAGAAAACAAGACAACTGCAGGTATGATGTTAAGTGAGCTATATCCATTGTGTGTGTTGAATAAAGGTAAAAAGTTTCATATGGTCCCAGCATGTACAAGTCATGGAGTTACGTGCGTTCTGGTATTTCTTCATTTCTGGTTATTTGCATTTGCACTGCTGGCAAATGACTTCTTAAGAATTGTGTATGAAGGAGGGGAGACAATTCACATAATTAATAAGTAAAAAAATTTGTTTTTGATGAAGTGATGGTTTGCTTTACAGAAACGTTTAGCATGAAAAAGAGTATATTAGAAGAAAGAAGTTGAAAGTTAAAATGTCTTGCTGTGTAGTATCTTGCTAGTTAAAAAATTGTTTGTCATCTTAAATTTTTTTCCAATTGCCTTTAGCCACTTGGAAGGCCCATTCAAATACAGAAAAACAACTGTGTGAACACAGAAAATAAAAATGAAAGGTACTGGATGTTTTGAATAAATACACATTGCTATAAAAGACAAAAGTAAATGAAAGGGGTATGATTTTCACAGATCTATTTCAGGTATAATAATGTTATGTTGTAATTTTATGTGTCATTAAATTTAGTCATGCTTCACAGTAGACTAATAATATTTAGAGTTTAGAAAAGCTGAATTTGGTCTCTCTTTATGAAAGTTTATCTTCTGTTCCAGTCTTGAGGCTTTGGACTCATTTCTAATTGAATGCAAAATGGAACTGAAGAGATGAATCTTTAGATTTAGATGAGGAAAAAAACTTTATGACTGGAGGTTGACATACCTTCCTTTGTAGAGTCTCTCCATTCTGCGGTGCTGAATGCTTAATACATATAGGAATGTGAGTGAAGGATCTGAGAACTAAGATACAACATAGCACGTTGACTAATACATTATGAATGGTATGAACAAATTTAAACTAAACTTATTAAATTACTGTTGCTCTCCTATTGTGTTTTTTCACTTGATTGCTGATTTGCAAGATTCAGTAAATCTCCTGGAGTATCTCTGTCATTATTGTGAAGTCACAAGGTTCTGTTGTAATTGCTGATCATAATTAGTATTTTAAAAATGCATAGTTACTTTTTAGAAAAGGAGTAAATCTTTCAAAAATGAATTCTATCCTAATGGGAGTAAATTTAGAACTTACTGCACACTACAGTAGAACTTTCATGGACTTCAGTAGGAGCAGAAATCTGGCTTTTCATATAAATTCTTGCTGATGAGGTAATAGCTGTTTTTCTATAGGGAACAGTTATAAAGTATTGCTCGAAACCATGAAGTAATAGATGCTGTCTTTGTTCCCCTCCTTGGGGTGGGATTTGGAGATATAGAACATAGATACCTCTCCTTTCTGAAAATACTGAAATGTCTGGTAAGTCACAGCTTTTCAAATCCTTCCAGAGGAGATTTGCTTAGGATTTTTTTTTTTAATATGTGTAGTAGATGACAAGTAATAAAATCAGAAGGGTTATTTGTTTGTTTTATGGTTGAGTCTGTCATATCATATTTTCAGACTTGTCAGTGGACAGTCAGCACTGCCTGAAGTCTCAGAGGTCAACATCTGAGCACTGTGGAATGGCTGTTTGTGCTACTGATTGTAGAGAAGGGACTTAGGTTGCATTATGATGATTTACGTTATTCAAACGGGAGTTCTGATTGCTACAGCTCGGATGACTTATAACGTGACAGGCATGTCATGTATTTAATTATTAGATGTGCTGATAGAAAAAGAGCTGGGGTAACACAAGTGTAATATAGCACAGCCGGTTCTGCAGTGCGGGACGTGCTTGCTTTTACCAAACTGTGGTGTTGTGCTGGCCCACTGGGTCCTGTTGCCAGCCCATTCTGATGCAGCTGATCAGCTAATGGGAGATTTTTGCTGTTTGATTTTCCCAGATCAGGTGCGGTGATTTGACTTTTAGCAAAGTAACAATATGTCATGTATAGAAGGAAAATCTAACTAGTAGGGAGTAAGTATGTGTTCAGGTTTAAGACCTGTATCCTCCAAATACTGGGAAAATACAGCAACAGATGCACAGGTTTTAAACTGGTTATTTTTTTAGTGCAGTAGATATACACAGATAATTAAAATGTCATTTTTACAGTGTCTTCAGTAGCAAAGAGTTTGATCTTCTATGAATACCTTTGATATTGCATTTGGTTTTTATTCATATATGTTGGTAGATATTTGTATTCCTCGAGACATGTTTTTTCTGAATTATATAAATATTTGTTCAGAATCTTATGCTTTATTTTTTTCTTGTTCTTCAGTCTTTTTAATTCTTTATTTACTGTGGTTAGAACTGTGCCTGTAGCCACTTCTTTTTTGCATGTTGGCACATAGAGGATGTTATCTGTTCTTGAGTCCATCATTGTAACACTTCTACATGATAGTCAACATGTTTTTTCTTTATTTTAAGTCCTGTGGAAGTACAGGTTCAATGGTATGGGCTATCACAGATCTTGGGGTATGTACAGAAAATAGAAACTGCTGACCTAAGGCTGCAATTATTATACGTTTTAACTGGCTATAAAATATATATATAAACTTTTCTTGAAGACATGGTTTCTTTGCAGACAGATAGGATGATTAAAGCCATATATAATGAATGCAGGTAGCACTCGTACAGAATTTTGTCCGGTCTTTGGTTCCAGTTGGAGATACAGTTTTATCTTGTCAGACAATGATAGCTGTGCCCAGTTGAGATGGGCTTTGTGCACATAGACCTCCAGAGGTAAAAAGCAGCTGTGCCAACCCACCACCCTGATTACCTCCAGCTACTCAGTATGATTCAAATTCCTGATGGCATCACGTGCAGAGAAATCTAGCCTAATTGTAACTTTAATGAGCACTACTCTGACATTATTTAAAACTTCCCTCTCAGCATGATACTGTGTAAATATACATACTAGATTTTACGCAAAGACTCAGGGCTTAAGTCTCCAAACATTTCTAAGTACACTGGATTTCAAGGGCAGTTGTCTGCTTTTGCTATCAGCGTGTTTTAAATATCAGGGACAACCTTTAATAGGTTTTTAAAATCAGTTATTTTTTTTAAAGGAGTAACACAACCCTTATTTTACAACTTTTTTCTATATATATTGTGTAGCTCTGCACCTGTACTTTTTTTTTTCTTTGTTTAAAGAAGTGGCGTGTGCCTTCAGCTTTTCTTGGTCTTGCACAGAATAAAAGAAAGTGTTTGCCATTTGTGCTGGTAGGAGGAAGAATGTGAACTCTGTTCTTTAAGGAAAACTCTAGCCATGTCTAGCTTGAAGAATCCTTTAGGCCTGCTTACATGGTGCACTCACTATGCTTTGCTTTGGTACGGAAATGTCTGACAGAATCATCAGATATCAGGCAGGTGAAGATATCAACAAAAAAACCCCTTTGTGGTTCTGTACATTTGTTTTCATATAAAACCCAAAATGGTTCCACTCAGGGCTAACAGTCTTTACAGCAATACTTATAATTCTATCTGTAGGCATTATAAAAGTCTTATATTAATTTGTAAAATGCTTTTTTGTTGCTTTTCTGAGTCCTTTTATATAGTACAGTAATCTTCTGTGGGTAAACATGCCACACAATATATATTTGATTGTACCCTGTTTTATTTTTTTTTCTTGTTCTATCATTTGTTTCCTGACTAGATATGCAGTATTTTACAGTGTTGATTGTGGTTTTTTCTGTAGGGATATTTATGGTAAAATTTAGAAAATATGGATCAAATGTAGAGTATAAGCAGAATACATAGAGATTTTGCAGATTTGTTTTTGTGTAATTTAATTTCATATATATCAGTTAGGAAAACGTTGTGCTATCTAGGGGAGATGTGTATAAAATTAAAGTGTTGAAAATATTGTGCTCAGTGTAACTGCAAATTATCACCACTTGAATGTTTTCATTAGCAAATTTGAAAAACAGCATGAAACTGATAGTGGCTCACTATTGAAGGGGGGTGTTCAGTAACTTTCAGGAAAATTAAAAAAAACCTCCCACACACTTTGTTGTTGCAATTCTGTGCTAGAGAAAGTACATAGTTTGAAAATACCAGTTACTCTGGTTCTTCTGCGTAAAGTGTTTCTGACATTGTTAGGGTACATGGAGAGGGTGACCTTTGGTAAGTTAGAGGGCTATTTTGATGACGGTATATATTTGACCTATCTGATCTCTAATAGTAAGATACTACTAAGATAAATTAAAAATAGTTAATATTTGAAGTATTTATTCTGCTTTGTTTCATGGTTTCATTTGTGAAAGCTTCTGTTCGCAAAAGGTGTCACTTGTGGCTTTGATGTTGCAGCACCAAGCTTTCAGAGAGACACTGACGATCAGAAAAGGGAGGTGATTTTAACAGTTCAGCCTGGCCCGTTTCATAACACAAACTATGGATTTCTACCCGGTGACTGTAGCATTAAGTGAATAATTTTTGATGGAGCTGGGGAATAATCTTTCTATGAAAACAAACTGTATTATTTATCCTACTTTCAGTAAGAAATAGAGATCTTAATTTTATGAGGAGGCCTGCGTGGGGAACAGCAGTCCTCCTGTAAGTTGTAAGTTTCATAACTAAGGACCTTAATGAGCAAATTGTTGGTAGTTTTATTGGGAATCTGCTTGAGTGAAAATGGAAAGGATTTGGCTCATTTACTTTCAAATACATAGATTATAGACATCACTTTTAGTGTATTGAGATGCTTTATGATATTTCTCTTTGCTTTTATCCTTTTTTGTTCCATGTACATCTGTTCAGTGTAACTGTACATCCTGGGTGCTTAACTGAGCCTGATTCAACAGCTATTGCTCACATTGAGTGGTCTTTTAACTGAAAGAAAGAGGATTTCTCCATTAAAGGAGAAATCCAGTTCTGTGCTTCCTCATCAGTTAAGGACACTACAGCATTTTAAAATCCATTCTTAAAATTTCGTCTGCTGTAATGCCAATTGATAGAGTGTGTAACTATTGATGGGCAGTCCCTCTATACAACACTGTTTCTACAAATTGTACACCACAGCGTTGTGGATGCAGCCTAACCTGCATTCCTGTTACTTACTCTTCTTTGTCCCATTGCTCTTTTTTCCTTATGTGCTTAAAAAGTTAGATATAAAATTCAAACTGTGTTGTGACCTTGAAGTTTATTTGAAATGTTGTTCTAGTAAAACCTAATAAAAAATGATGTTTACTTCCATAGGGATTATTTTGAAATTTGGAACATGTGTACTACATAGCTTCATGTTGAAGACTGTGGGAAAATTTAATGTGATTTTTTAGAATATGAGGCCAATTTGTAAAATAATCTGGGTTGTAGATAGTATGTGTTTATTTGGAAATTCTGTGTGATCTCAAGCGATAGATCATGGAACTGCAATCATCTTTTTCCAAGAAAAGCCAAAAAAAATCTTGGTGCCTCTGCCAGATATCTCTGATTATCAGCTGAAATCATCGTGTCTTTGCCAGGAAGGTCATAAAACTCCTTTTTGTCAGGCTTTTGCCCACAGCCTGACAACACAGTTCTTCCACAAATGAGTATTGATTTTTTTTAAATTTTCTTTTCCTTCCCAAATGAACTTCAGAAATTAAAGGAAAGAGAGATTTAATTGCTGTGCACTGAAGCCCTTTGCACTTGCCTTAGAGCAACTTCCTGAGGTATGGAGGGGTTCTTATTTCATGGAAAATGCCTTTTCCAGTCTCATCTCTGCTACAGAAGCCTATCACCTCTGGTTCCAATTCTATGCATTAGTATAAAAATTTGAGAAATGCCACATGAATGCAACATCTGTCAGCATTTATCAAAGTCTTGCTAGTCTAGCTGATATTAAAGCCACATGACGATTTCAGACTTGCCCATTTTGGGCTGATAGGGTGTTAAGGGAGAACTGTGCTATTTTCCTCATAGTAACCACTTCAGTACTTTACATATTGATCATCAGACTCCTAAATAATTTAATTTATTTTTTAATTAACAGCTTGAAGGATGTGTGCTTAGAGAAGCCCAGAGCTTCCTGTCCTGTTTGTATAACTGTTTGTTGGTTTGTTTTTAGACCTTACAGTTCTGTATTTGAGTTTTAGAAGCTGAGAATCGAGATGTTCTTAAAGTGGTGTTGACTGTATTTTCCTGCCCTAATCTATCAGTGCTGTGATAACTGAATCATGTGCATAAATTAGCTGTTCTAAAACGAGAAGAAAAAAGCCTTGCTCAAGCTGAGAGGGTTCATATTGCTATTTCTCAAGTATGTTAAAAGGAGAAATTACACTAACCTGTTTTTTATAGTTCAGTCTAGCTACTTTATGTTTCTACTCAGAAAGCAATGAATAAATCATAAGTGTTACATATGTGTTAATCTAACCAGATCCTCAAGGAAGAATAAGTAGAGCAGCTGTTATTTTTACAGCTGTAGCTCATAATTTGAGTGCTTTCCATTTAGCTAAGTATTCAAATGCTGTCTATTTAAATACAGTGCGGGATTTAGACTTGTGGTAAATGTATTGATATAGTACATCAAGCCTCTCTGCTTTTTTCTGAAGCTCTAATTTTATATCTGAAACTAGCTTTTAAACTAGTTTAAAATTAACTTGTACCATGATCCCTTTGGAGAGGGTTTATGTCTTCAAATGTCTCTGCAATGCCTAGTTCAGTTGTCAAGTTGAAGCCATGAGTTACTCTCTCAGAATAAGTACTAAAAAAAAAAAAAGTTAAACTCTGGCATAAATACAGATCTCCAGTCCAAGGGCATGGCTTCATTGGATTCTCAGAACCTTTGTTCACTGAGTTGAATCTGGTAAAGAATTGACCTCATAGATATTAAGGGAACTTTAAATTATTCTCCACTAAGCCATGGATAAGTTTAGATAGGTAGAGTGCTTGCTGTTTTGCATTAGGAAACGGTGGTGTTTGTCATTTATTTTCACATAAAGAGCAAAGATTTTTGTGTTTTGGCTAGGCTTTTTTGTTTCAGGACCTAGATGGTGACCCTGCAAATTGATTTCCCTAAAATCTATTTATGAAGGAAAATGACATAATCTAATGAGATAATTCCCTTTCTAAAAAGGGAATAAAGGAAGACCCAGAGAGCTGCAGGCCAGTCAGTCTCACCTCTGTGCCTGGCAAGGTCATGGGGTGGATCCTCCTGGAAACTATGCTAGGGCACATGGAAAATAAGGAGGTGATTGGTGACAGCCAACATGGCTTTGCTAAGGGCAAATAGTGTCTGACAAATTTGGTGTCCTGCTATGATGGGGTTACAGCACTGGTCGATAAGGGAAGAACAACTGATGTCATCTACCTCGACTTGTGCAAAGCATTTGACCCTGTCCGACACGACATCCTTGTCTCTAAACTGGAGAGACATGGATTTGATGGATGAACCACTCGGTGGATCAGGAATTGGCTGGATGGTGGCACTCAAAGAGTCACAGGCAATGGCTTGATGTCCGAGTGGAGACCAGTGATGAGTGACGTTCCTCAAGGGTCAGTATTGGGACCGGTGCTGTTTAATGTCTGTGCCACCAACATGGACAGTGGGTTTGAGTGCACCCTCAGCTAATTTGCTGACAACACTGAGCTGTGCATTGCGGTTGACATGCTGCAGGGAAGGGAGGCCATCCAGAAGGGTCTTGACAGGCTGGAGAGGTGGGCCTGTGCAAACCTCATGAAGTTCAACAAGGCGAAGTGTAAGGTCCTGCACCTGGGTTGGGGCAGTCCTAAGCACAAATACAGGCTGGGTGATGAGTGGATCGAGAGCAGCCCTGCAGAAAAGGACTTGGGGGTGCTGGTGGGTGACAAACTGACTATGAGCCAGGAATATGCGCTCAGAGCCCAGAAACCCAATGGCATCCTGGGCTGCATCAAGAGAAATGTGGCCAGCACGTCAAGGGAGGTGGTTCTTCCCCTCTACTCTACTCTGCTGAGACCCCACCTGCAGTGCTGCATCCAGCTCTGGGGTCCCCAGCACAAGAAAGACATGGACCTGTTGGTGTGAGTCCAGAGGAGGGGCCACGAAGATGATCATGGGGCTGGAGCACCTCTCCTGTGAGGACAGGCTGAGAGAGTTGGGGTTGTTCAGCCTGGAGAAGAGAAGGCTCCAGGGAGACCTTCTAGCGGCCTTTCAGTACTTAAAGGGGGCCTACAGGAAGGGGAGGGACTCTTGATCAGGGAGGGTAGTAATAGGACAAGGGGTAATGGTTTCAAACTGGAAGAGGGTAGATTGAGATTAGATATTAGGAAGAAATTCTCTCCTGTGAGGGTGGTGAGACACTGGCACAGGTTGCCCACAGAAGCTGTGGCTGCCCCCTCCCTGGCAGTGTTCCAGGCCAGGTTAGATGGGGCTTGGAGCAACCTGGTCTGGTGGGAGGTGTCCCTGCCCATGTCAGGGGGGGTGGAACTAGATGATCTTTAAGGTCCCTTCCAACCCAAACCATTCTATGATTCTATATGCGCCACATATGATAAGGAATTACTGTTTGATTCAGATTATTTATGTATAAAATATTGTTATTAATTTTCTGTTTAATATTTTTCTCAAGTGAAATTTGTCGTAAATGACGTATGAAAACTTTCTAGCTGTGTTCTCCTCTCTCATAGATACTGCATTTTTTGGTAGTACATTCAGGCTTTTAAATGAACTGTCAGTAACTTCATGGTAGAGATAAAATGTTTTTGTGTGTTTGAACAAAAACGAACAGGCTTAGAAAAAATTATGGCAAGCTAAAGTTTTTTTAGTAAAGTCAAAGGAAAGAAACAATTCATTATCTCAAAGATGCAGTGGTGGCCTGGAATATTGGGACACTAGAGAGATTTCTGTTTTAGTTTGGTGGCTAGTGGCATTAGGGTTATAATTCTGTTAATAGTCAGAGAAAGGCTGTGAGCTATAAATAAAATCCAATTTGCTAGCAAACATGCTACTGAAGTGCAAATATTATTTTTAATTTGGTTATTTGGTACTCCTCTGTTCAACTCTATACATCATTTAAATATCATCAGTAATTCTTCAGTCTGTAGGAACTCTTAATGTAATCAAAATGAAATATTGTCATGATTGCTTTTGAAAGATGAGAATTTAGAGCTAGGAAGGAGGGAGAAGGACCTAACATTTCCCATGGCTTCTAGTAATCAAACAGGTAGCATAAGTGATTTGTTGATGAGAGATGGCCTATATAAGTACACTTTATGCCCAATTAGGTAATGATTGTGTATCACTTTATCAGTGAAGGGAGGAACTGTAATTGATTTCCGAGGGTTGTACTACACTCTGAATACCTTTAGTAGATATTTTTAAGCTGGATCCATGACTTGGTAGCCCCAGGAAATATTTCACTGCTGATAAAATTCTGTCTGGAACTCTTTTGAGTATAACATCATAAAATCAGCTTTGCTGTCTGCAAATGCTGTGTTTCTCCTGTTTCACTGGGCTAGGCGAAGCTGGCATCATCAGCTGCCCTGTCAATGAGAGGAATGTTCTGACTGTGATCTTCCATGTGCTATTCTGTCCCAGTCTGTGCACACAGCAAAGTCCCTTCGTATCCTGGCCCTTGGTGAGTATTTATTACGGACACACATGCACATTGCTGGACTTGCTAGATGTTTTCTAATTACCTGTGGAAAAAATGCTATTATTCTGCATAGCTTTGTCTAGCTGTACTTCAGTTCTTTGGAGTGATGACTGTTTCTGTGCCCTTCAGTGACCGTGGAGCCCTTGGCTGCTTCTTGGCTCGCTACTTTATTTGATTGACCCTTCTGTTCAAGTGCACTGAACGTTTTACAGCTTTTAAGCAGCAATACATGTGAAGGATAATTCAATGGATGAGAAAAATGAAGCTTGTTGAAAATATGCCACAGTCGTTTCTCCCTGGATCTGAGTTGTGTCCCTGATCAGATCTTTGGGGTTATGAAGCCTTCTTCCACCTAGAGACTCTAAACTGAGGTACTGCATTAGAAGGTTTCTGCATCAGCTTTTGCTGCTTTCATATGAATCAGAGCTTGTAGCTGTTACTCAAGTACTCTAAAGCTGTGTCGCCACAGTAGCGAGCTGGATTAGGATGGAGTCGAGAGGAGGAGACTCCTGTGTTCTTCTTTTGGCCCTGAGTTACATTTGTGCTTTGATCAGAACTGTATTTTGCTGCAGCCATAGTTGCATTCTTAAAAGCTACATTTTTGGTGATTTTTGAACTTTTATGGTTTCTTTGGGAATTAAAAGTGTAATGAGATTTTAAAATTCTTTTTTTTTAAAGCACCCAAAAGACCTATCTCAGTCTTTTTGGTACCAAAGTTAGAAAAAGTAAAAAAGACATTAAAAAAGGTATCCCTTAGTGCTAAAACATTAAAAAAGGTAAACATCAGAAGTTCTTGTTGTTTTGGTGTGATTGTAGGGTGTGGTTTTCACTATTCCACAGTATGCCTTGGAGTTTGCAGTGTTGTAAAGTCCAGAGGAACCTGAGACCTTTAAAGGTCTGTCTGCCTGATGAATGCTGAGGTTCACGAACTTTTGCAATGCAGACTTGGTTTGTGGATCACAGACGGTAGAGGGTCAATTCCTTTTTGTTTTGCTCTGAGGAGGAAAAGATCCATTTTTAACCAGATTTGGATGTAGGTTTCTGAGGGAGTGTTATTGACAGCTACCTCAGAGTGTTATTGACAGCTACCTCAGAGTTTATATAATCTAGATAGGAGCAGAAATCTCATCTTTATTCTGAGTGTTGAGTTAGTTTGACTATTTGGAAGCAGATGTTTTCACTATTGTCCATGTTTGTTTGATTTCCTCACAGAAATGATGATGTTTGTTTGCTTTTATTAATTTAATCCAATGTTACATTTTAAATATGAATGTTTCTTTAAGAAACTGAAAATGTAGCAATAACTGTTACAGTGTCAAAAACTTTATCAAGCTTACTAACTTAGAAAAATACAAAGTAGTTGCTAAGTGGGAAATACCAAATCAAACTCTACATTCAAGTGGAGTATCTTTCCTCTCCAGAGTATTTCCTTTTTTATAGAATTTTATTCGGAGCTATAGCAGATACATATCTTGCCTTGAAGGTAAAAAAAGAATATTATAGAATCATAGAATCATTTAGGTTGAAAAAGACCCTTAGGATCATTGAGTAAACTTGACACTGCCAAGTCCACCACTAAACCATGTCCCTAAGCGCCACGTCTCCACTCTTTTAAATACCTCCAGGGATGGTGACTCAACCACTTCCCTGGGCAGCTTGTTCCAGTGGCTGACAACCCTATCAGTGAAGAAATTTTTCCTATTGTAACCCAGTATTACTTACTTTCATGCTCCTATGTTCTTCAATTTATAAAAGAGGTATAGGATTTTTTGCAGGATTTTGTCTGTTTAACTGAGAATTTGAATTTTCTTTATATAGATTTAAATGATAATCAGGAGCATACCATGTCAATACCATGTTCAATAGACAAAGCTTATGATTTCATTAATATTTATAACTTAATACTGTGCTCAATAAGAAATGCCTTCATAATTGGACTGTAGGAAGATTAAGTAACTAAATATGAAAGGTTAATTTTAGAAAGTAACTGTCAAGCTAGAGGAACAGTGTTGTCAGCTGTGGTGCTTGCCATTCTGTTCAAGATGGTGTGAAACAACTGTTGCAGGACTATTTTGGGGGAAGGGTTGAGGCCTCTTCCAGGGTTCAAGTTAGGTGAGAACAGAGACAAGTATATTGCAGATAAGTTCTTAGAGATGTGATATTTTTGAATTACATTGTCTTAAAAGCGGAAGTTCAATAATATAGTTAGATGTTGGCAACTGTGGGAAGTTAAAAGGATCATTTTAGGTAATCTCATGTTCTGTGTTTTCTGCAGTGTGAGAATGTTTTATGATTTCTCAGTGAAAAAAAATAGAAGCAAAATTATTCCCTCTAAACACAATAAAAGCACCTTTTCTTCTTAAAATGTTTTTGCTTGTCTTTCTTTCCATAAAGAATGCTTATGTTTTCTGGTCACAGATAACTGCGTAAGTGTTAAAAACGCTTTCTCCGGAAACATTGCAGGGAGAGAGTAAGAGAGCAAACATCACCTGACATGACAGAGGATCTAGAAACACACTCTAGGGATGCTTTGGTGGTAAGGATAGATTAAAGGACCAGTGCTTTCCCCCTCGTTTCCCCAGTTCTTTCTGGCTGTGGCTCTAGCTTGCTTGATTGTCCTTTACAGCAGTGCTACAGAGCACTAAGCAATTCAACAGGATAAATTTCTCAGTGCTTATACGCAGTTAAACTCCACTTGGCAACATACTTCTTCAGTCTTGCCTTGGCTGATGAGACAGTCTGTCTATCTCTTGTTATAATTTGCAGAGAATAACAAACTCAAAACTGTGTGTCGAAATGGCTTGCTCATACTGATACACAACTATAATTGGAGCAAGCAAATGACATGTTTCAAATCCACCAAGAATATTTCGTTAAAGGGTGTATATAGATTCAAGTATGGAGAGTCATTATAAGAAAGGCTATGGAGTGCACTGTGATTATAAGATAAATTCTTTGTTGTACTTCAGTTCTGCAGTATCTTTGGTTATTTGACTTTCTGGCTTAGTCACAGTAATGGTAGTTTGAAGGGATAGTCACATTATGTAGTCCAGCCTCCCACACAAAGCATGCTGGTATGTGCAGAAGCTTTTCCTGTAAAGATCAGGACAAAAAAGACATTGAGTCTTTCTCTTGTCTGTCACTGGTTTCTCTCCCCCGCCTGTCACCCACATATTTTCTGAACTTCCTTTTACAGCTGTCATGCCCATGGCTTTCCTACTTGTTACCCAAAATGTCACTCCCTAAGTCTGTCTTCAGGTGAGCTCTGTCCTCCCTGGTTTTGTTGCCAAGTTTCTGAACAGTGCTTTTATATGCCGCCTTTTTTGCCTGTCCTTGCCTTCATCTCCCTTTTTTTTTAAAAAAAAAAAAAAAATTAGCTCATCAAAAAGCTTCTTCCTAAGCCAACTGGGCCTACTGCCAGAACTCCCATGCAAAGACCTCCTCCTTTCCTAAATTCTTAATAAAAATCAGGGAGCTCTCCTGGGAACTCTTCCCCTTTGTGCCTGTTCCCCTGGGATTTTACCCTGCTGTTCCCTTGAATAAGCCTAAATCTGCAGTTCTAAAATCCCTTCCCACTCTGCTGCTTACCCTTCCAGCCTTTCACTGTGTCCTCAACTCGGTCTTCTTGAGGTCACTGCAACCCAGGCTACTGGACAAGGTTCACCTACCAATTCGTCCCTATTTGTGAGCAGTGGCTTAAGCAGCGTAACTGCTAGTGAGCCCCTTTAGCGTTTGTGTTAGGAAATTGTCACCAATGCGCTGTAAGAGCTTGGATTGCCAGAGTAGTTGTGTTGTCCTCTCAGCAGATGTTCAGGTGGTTAAAACCTCCCCACTTGGTTGGGAAGTCTGTAACACACCACTACCCACAGCAGTAAAAGCTTTTTCTTTCTTGCCTCAGGGCCTTGGTCTTCATTCCCTAAAAAAAAAAAACCCAAACCAGTTAAAAGCCACCTTGCTGGGTTTAGCAAGCCCATTAGCAAACATGTTGTTCCCGGCCCAGATTAGGTGGGTTCTGTCTCTCCCCAGCAGTGGTTCCTCACCTCAGACAAGATGCTGTGGTTGAGGAAACCAACTCCTTGCTGATGACACCAGCTCTGCACTCTGGTGATGGTCTGTGAATGTATTTGCTGCTACCTGGGCCTCTTCTCTGGTAGGGATTCATAATGTGTAAGGCAGTGTGGGGACATCAAGGATTTGGCTACATGGTCCAGAACTGTGGCCTGCAGGGAGATCTGAGTCCTGTAAAAGAAGAGAGCCATTTTAGCCTGCTTTGGGTTTGTTTTCCTTTTCCTCAGTTGTGCTGTTTTGGGCAGGCTGAGCACTGCTCTGTGCTGCTGTAGTATCTAAACGAGTTTGCAGAGAATTGTGTTGTGAGTAGAATATGCCTCTAATGGGATCTGCATAATGGAGTCCAATGTATTATCTGTATACGTCTTCTGATTTCCTTTTCTGAGTTTGGCCTGTGGAATTGATCTCAAGCTCTTACTGTCTCTTTTACAGTTACAATTATCATCTGGCAGTGTTTTCTGTGAAATTACTAGTTTTCTTTTAGGGCTGCTGACAGGTTGGAGCTGCCAGGCTGTAGTGTGCAGAGACTGCAGGTTTCTCTGTCAGAAGTGGAAAGCCCTACTTACATTTTTGGAAAGCACTACTTATATTTTAAGCTTTGCTCAGCAGTAGTGGCTGGACTGGAATATCACTCTAGTGAGTTTAGAGGATAAATTTCTGGAGGATTTTCTGTGTTGTGCCTAGCATATAAGGCTCTGGTCTATCACTGGAATTTCTAGGCACTAGTGAAGTACAAATGCTAAAAGTCACTGTTACACAGGATAGGTTGCAGGTGGTTCAGCTTTTACGTTACTCAGTGGAGTGCGTGGCAGTGTCCTAGAGGCCTCTTGTAGCCCTTTAGAACCACCTTTGTGTAAGACAGTGCTGATTTTAGAATTCAAGATGGCATTTGGGCTGAGATCTAAAGGTATTTTACTGTTTGTGAATTGGAAGTTCAGCCTGGGTTGTTCTTTAAATATTTTATTATAACACACAATCCAGTAAACTTATTTGATTGCTTGGCAACATGTAGATTCAGCCTGCACTCTTATGAAGACTAGAAAACCTGTACCAATAAGAAGACATTCAAATTACCCTTATCTGCTTGAAGCCTTTTCCCTCACAGATGGGAAAATCTCTTAAATTCTTCACTTCTGTTGAAGATTGCTTGCATAATCTATTATTGTCTGTATAAAAAGCTTTTTGAAACTACTTGCAAGGCAATAAATTAATTCATAATACTTACAGAACTTCCAACTAATAGCTTCACGACCTTGAGAATGAAGATAGCAAAATAACCGATTTATTTATTTATATAAAAATAAAACAAAGCACTTTGTACAATTTCTGGGCAGTAGAAGTGGACATACAAACTTAAATAATTAAAAATGTGAGGAGGTATTTTAGCAGACATAATTTGGCTTCAAGCAATACCATAACTAAATACGACAGAATCAGCTACAGTTCCTTAAAAAGACAAAAAAAGAAGAAAAAAAATCTTTACATCAATGTTGACAAGGAAAAGTTTTAGTTTTGGAAAATGGAGCTAAATGTGATCATAGCGCATAAAATAAGTAAAATGAGGGAATCTCTGTCAAGTAGCTCCAGTAGAACTGGGTGACTAAGCTCACACAGAGATGATAGAAATGGGTCAAAACATACCTAATCTATGAAAGTTTTAATGGCAAAAAACCACCACCACCAAAAGGTATTTTGTAATTGGGAAGTGGATGGTTTGTCTCTTCAGGTAACTAACCGATGGAAAATCAACTTGTTAGCAAGAATAAATGCAAGAAGTATATCTACCCAGAGCAGTGTAGAGACACTGGAAGCTGAAGGGACACATTAGCTTGCTGCCCTGCCCAGACTAGTTTACTCAGCTAGAAATTGCATGGTGTATTCAGGAGGTCAGGCCAAGTCACCCGGGGGCTTGCTTATGAATCTCGGAATTGCTGAAACTCATCAATCTGTATCTTTCTTCCATTGATCTTTATAGAATCAAAAGAATAACTGTGCTAAGTAGAAACAGCACTAACTGAATTTGAAATAGCCACAACTTCCAGTGTCTCGCAGCCTTTTTAGAAGCTTCTGAAATGAACGCCTTCCACGTGTGTATGCCAGTTGCAGATATTAGATATGTCTAGTCCAGCTAGCTTCCAAAATCCTTTTGTCCAAGATTTTTAAAGCTGTAATTAGACCTTTTTTTTCAGTCTGAGAGGTTAGTTTTGAATCTCTGGAAAAAAATAAGACATGAGCATTGCTGTGAATGAGCTGCAACGGCTGGCTGGAAACACTGAATTCGGAGCTCAGAGGAGTGCTGACTTGTTACTGTATTGCATATGAGAAAGCTTGGTGTTTTCAGAAGCTTCAAACACAAAAGTAAGATGAGCAGAGCAGTATTGCATAGAGAGCTTCAATTAAAATGAAATCACCAGGAGCTGTTCATAGATCCCTTCTTTTGTGCTTGAAAAGAGGTCATGCAAGGTGTGTTTTCTGGGGGCATAATAGACCACACTGTCTTTCAGCAGTAAAGTTTTTGCCAATTACCCTGTCTTTAACCTTCCTTTTATTATGGAAAATTAATTAGAAGGTTTTGGAGAGGAAAAGGGGACTAACTGGAGTCTTTATTTTTTATGGCCTATTTAGTGCAAATTAAAGTATTTTCCTAATATTTTAATGAAATTTGTCCTCTCATTCTCCTGTCTTGGTGATTACAAACAAAAGCCCAGACTGCAAGGCTTCAGCCTGTATAATAGAACAAACAGCAGCTATGTCTTTACTGTGCCAGCTGAAACAGAAGCATAAAGAATTTGACCAAGGCAACCTGAGATGTGCTGAGTCACAAAAGTCTTTTTAAAAACAAAAATGTTGGTTTTCATTATATTTGGAAGCTGGGAGCAGTGTAGAACAGAGAACTAATATGGGATCTGTTTTCAACCATGGTATTGAGTGGAGGTTTGATCAGAAAAATGAAATAGTCTAATGTAATTTAGGTTAAGCTTACAAAGAATGCAGCTCCTACTTATATATTTTGAAGTTATTTTAGGTAACTGAAATTGCATATTACTTTTCATCGTCATACTTAAAATGTATTTGTTTGAAGTTTACAAAACCATTAGTAACGCTGTTCCAGTCATTATCCTGCACAGATAGGAAGTCTTCCTTTCTGTTTTCATAGGACATGGCACCTCCCTCACAGCTTGAGTCCTTGCTACGAGGTAGTGTATCACAGATTGATAACCACAGAGCAGATGGAGAACAGGATGCCTGGACAGTTATTTTATGAGAAGATCAGGAATTATGACTTTATAATCTTCCATCTTGCTATTTTGGAGAGAAGCCATGTTTACTGCTTTTACAGTAATCATTAGCATAGCAAATTATGCTATCAGCCATAACGGGTAGTGCTAGTGAGAGAGGAGGTAAATAGTGAGATTGTGAAAGACAAGCCTGAAGAGCTGAGAATCCTGATTGGAAATAAATGTTGATTATGCAGCCTGTGCACTGAAACATCAGTGTCTAATGGTGAGTCAAGGCTGAAGAGAACTCAAACAACTTCTTACTCTGTATTTCTTTTACCAGCACCTGTAGACAAACTGAAACAGGAGGCATGTGTGTTTGACATGTTCTTGTTCTTGTTCTTTGCAGAGGACATGGAGAGGAAGCATTAAAGGAAATGGAGAGTATTCTGCAGAAAGATTTTTTAATATGAAATCCATTTATTATTATTACTGTTGTTGTTGTTATTAACTTTAAAGTAAACTTACTCGACTTCAGCTTCGGCCTCCCAGAGTCAAATTGAGAAGTGTTTTATTTCATTCCAATTGTGACATTTTTATATTTGTAGAACCGAGCTGCAGAGTTTGCTTTGGCTCAAATGTGTATTAGTTTTTCTTTATCTGCATGAGCTTTTATGATTTTTTTCTTAATAGTATGTAATTCAGGTCCTCTACATCTCCATCACCTTTTTTCTCTGTGAGTCTATTTTTATCTTGCCTGTCTTCTCCTTTATCTCCTCTTGCTGGGTGGACCCTCCTCTGCTGGGCAGACCCTCCTCTTAGGGAAGTCTGCTGCCTCCCTGGGTCCCTGCTTACTGCAGGGAGGTTGGACTAGATGACCTCTAAAGGTCCCTTCCAGCCCTAAGTATTCTATGATTCTGTGATCTTGCAACTCCCCAGAGTTCTTCCTGTTCAAGGGATCAGTACCATGATGGTTTAAAAAATTACAGAGTGGGTAGTAACTGTCTCCACAATAACTGATAAGGAAAAAAAGAAAAAATTCAGGGAAGTATTCATTAATAAACTCTACTTTTGGAAACGGTTTGATTTTAACCATTTATCAAATGTTATATCTGTATATAAAACAATTGCAGTGAAATGCTGTAAGTTTTGCAGATATCAAAAAAAGAATTTAAGCAAAGGTAGTAGTCTGTCTTCTCACATATGCTGCAAAAGAAAACAGCTCTGTGAATTTCTTGTATAGCTATTGATTTTGTTCCTCTTCTGTACTAGCAAAGGAGATTTTTATCTTCTTAAATAACAGTGGCACATATCTTCCTGCATTCACTGCCATTATGACCAAGATTTTTCTTGGAGTTCACCTCATAACATACTTTATTTAAGGCTTCCTGCAGGAGATCACAATCATCTGTTGCCACTCTACCCACCTCAACCTATGGGCTATGGTGGGGGAAATAATTCTGGAAAATGACTTTTCCCCAGTGTAGCCTGAGAACAGGTTACATTTAACAGGTTGCCCAGAGGAGTTGTGGATGTTGCATCCCTGGCAGTGTTCAAGGCCAGGCTGGGTGGGACTTTGAGCAACCTGGTCTAGTGGAAGATGTCCCTGTCCATGGCAAGGGGGGGTGGAACTAGGTAATCTTTAAAGGTCTCTTCCAACCCAAACCATTCTATGAATCAGAAAATGTAATAATGGCAATACAGAGCTTTTGTAGACTCCTTGACCCCCACCCCCGATGGTTTTATAAAATATAGCAAATTTCTGGAAAGAGCTCTGTGAAACTACAGAGCTAGCTCCAAAGTGGTTCTGAAGATTTGTTTGTCATTCCATTTGCATTAATAGCTATAATGATCATGATTTTCAACAGTGGGTCTCCTAGTCTCATAGTAATTAAAAAATTTCATTGTTAGGATTAATGACAAGCTTTAACAAGCACATTGTTTGATTGTCAGTTCCACAGTCCCCACCTGATGGTGCAAGAGAAGAAAACAAGCATAAAAGTGAGTACTAGAACACTGCGCTGGAAGACAAATGATTGTAACGTGAAGAAATACATAATAGTGTGGATGTGAGAAACGAACAAAAATATCTGAACTGGGAGAACAGAGCTGGGTAAATGCATCTTCAGCATGATCACATTAAAAAAGAAAATGGTGCAAATGAAGAGTGAGTTCTGAATGTGCATCTTGTTGACATTGTCCTTTACAGAGCTGGAAACTTTGTCACACCACAGCAGTATTATGTAAGAGAAGGGTGGTGCATAGATGTTGCTGCAAAGCATGCAAATACTGTATCCTTGTCCCTTAGGGCTGATCTTCTGAAAGACACAAACAGAAGATGACTGTGGAATGAGAGTGTAACACAGGAAAAGAAGCGTATTAAAGAATTGGCACAGTTTGGTTATATGCAAGTGGTGGTATAGGTCTTTTCTTCTTGCATGTGTTTCAAATGAAACTCAAGTTAAGGAATTTTTATAATGTTAGTTTATACATTTGATGTATTGGCAATTAAAACAGAGGGTGTGTGTCCAGACCTGAGTAAGCTAGGAAGAAAGTGGGAGGGCGAAGAAGCTAGCACAAGAAGACAGAGGGATCCTTTGTTTCTGTTGATAACAGAAAGAACATCCCATGGCTAGATTTCTGCATGATATCCACATGCTACCTTTCTACATGATACCAAAAATAGGGACATAATTTTGGCTTGTAATTGCAAATGGTGATCAATTTCATAATGGTTTTGGATTTTATTTGACCATCAGTTGTGGTTACAGGAAAATTGAGAACTGTGGCTAAACTTTGTTCTTTAACTTGTGCTGCATCATATATATGATGAAAACCACTTCTTTGTGCCTTACTGAGCATGTTGTAACTCTAGAAGGAAATGGCATTTGAGTTGTGTTTGTGGGCTTAAGTAAACTATTTTAGCTTATGGATTTAAATTGATTTTGGCAGCTCCTTACCTCTCTGTTACTGAAGTTTTATAAATATAAGTTATTGCTTTTCTGCTTAAATTATTTTTCACTTAAAAGTCAGAGGCTTGCTGATACGTATCACCATATGCTTTAGTAATACTACGATGGTAGTATTATATACAAAAATACTGATTTTATGTTTTTGAACACATTTGCTGACCACCTTTTCCATTCCTTGTATGGTGGTTCTTTGCTTAATGCACAGTTGTTTTTGCAGTTGCTAAACTCATCCTTTCATAGTGCCTGTTGATTTTGAAATGATGCTTCTACTTTTTTTTTCCAGTTTTTGTGACCTGATTGTCTCTCTTGAGTATTGCTATGGTAATAACTTCTATTTTCTTTATCTGCTGTGTGTATTAATTTTAGTCTGTACTGATTTTAACTATAACAAAAAGAACTAGAACAGCATCACTGACCTATTTGTATTGTGTTAGATAATACACATCTTCAGTATAAAGTAAGGTGCATCTTCAAAATGGGTCATGTCCTGAAATCCTGACTGAAGTTTACTTGAAGTTCAGTATAATTTTAAAAATGAGACATGAAAGCCTTACTAATACAATATGAAAGTGAGAAATTCACCTATAACTGCAATGTCAGTTCACAAATTGCACAAAAATATTTTTAAAGTCATGACAGTTAATTGAGGGTCTGTTCTTCCTGATTTGTCCATAACACTTTTGCATTTCCAAGTCATTCTACTAGCTGTTATTTAGTTGATGAGACATAAAAGCCAACTCCCAGATCTGTGCACATAGTAAAGATCTCAGATTTTTCTACGACATTAGGTAATGTCCAATTACATAATATGTGCAACTTTATACACTTAGCTTAAACATGACTACGATAACATTCCATATAGTGTTCAATATTGGTGGTGCTGTTCAAATGATTTCTCCTTAACCTTACAAAAGCGTAGCTGATTTTGAACAAGAGTTTGTACCTTTAGAGATATAATTTAGTGTTTTAAATGAGTTTATTAAAGATGCTCTATAAACAGTATTAGTAAGGTGTCCTGTCTATCCTCACAATATTAAATTATGTTTTATCTTTATTTATTACTATATTTTGCATCTTTTGTCCTTTAAAATTTCTTCATGCAAAGGGCATTCCTGGTATTAATAACTGCAGAGCCTGGCCCCTAGGCTGTAAGTTCTTAGATTCACTTTGAAACCTGGAGGCAGCCACTTTCTTAAACTGTGGCGCCTGCATTACAGAGGGAAAGAAACTTTTTAGTTCTTCTGTTTAGCTGTTAATATTTTATAGCTGTGCAGGCATGTCATGAAAAAGCCGTGTCATGGTTTGCTCTGGCTTCTTTTTCATTCTTTAAGTTCCCAGTGGGAACTGTAAATCCAAGTTCAAATGTGTTATTGAGTTGGTTATAAAAATCTAAATTTATTTTGTGGTCTTCACCTTTGCAATGAACACTGGAATACCTAAGTACTCTTACTAAGAGTCAGGTTTCCCTTACTCATTTATTCTAAATCTTCTTTGGAAAATATTAGATACATTCAACTGTTCCTTCTGCAACTTAGAAGCTTTAAAATTTCTTTTATTTTGTTTTTTTTTTCTTTATTATATATATTTTATGTTATTATATACTTATATTAATTATATTATTATCTATTTTCTTCAATATAAATCTTTCTCTAATCAGTAATATGTGGAGACAGATTTGAAAGTTGGTAAAGGCTAGACTTCAGAGAATCTGTTTATGTAGTAAAGATCAGTTGCTTTTTTAGATGGCCTAATGTCTTCATGGCAAATATATCAAGATACTTATGAGACCTTTTGTTGCATGTTTGTGTTGTCTCTTTTTAGCATCATTTTTCATACTTGTCATTAGTTTCTGTAGAAATACAGTGCAACTCTACAAGAATTTATTTTCTGTCTTTCATCATAAAGATCTTGGTAAAAGTTCTTTCACTTATGTACAGGATATGCTCCTTTAACATGTGTACTGTAGTTGAATTGCGCATAGTTTGTGTTTTAAGTTTGTTGTAGTTTTCTTGTTTTTAGGGGGAGTAAAATTACAAATTTTACATCTTATAATGTATAAGAAATTTCAAAATGATATTGTCAAAATGAGAAACTATACCCTTCTTGTAGTTTTATTCCATCTTTGATTCTCTTCAAGGGCTGGGGATGTGCCCAGAAAAACACTTGAATTTTAGAAATGTGGGGTTAGTGCCAAGTGTGCCAAAGCAGATGGTTGTTTGTACAAGAACAAAGCAAGAAGGTCCCCAATCTTGCAGAATCAGATCCATGCAAAAGTTCCTATAAAATCAGCCTGCTTTAGGAGGGAGTCCTTTGTGAATTGGTGAAGGTCCTTGTGAAATTAGGAATGGGATCAGTCCATGGTGTGGAGCCTTGATTTGTTTGTATAGTGTTGCTTTGTATTGATAGAAAATGGATAAAAACCTGGGTGCAGAATGCTTCAAAAATCTGGTGTAAACAGTAGGACAAAGCACTTCTCAAATTTGTATAGTTGTGATTGCGGTACAGTTTTAAAATACATTTGTATTTAGAATATTTTATTCTTACTGCAAATTGAAATTGAGTAAAGTGATTCATCTCTTTTTTTTTTTTTTTTTTTTTTTTTGACAAACCAAATAATTAGGGCTATTTCCCATACGTCAGAGTGTTTGGAACAAGGTCAGTTTTCATTGAAATTAATTTTGTGTATGACTACAGTTCACAACACTTGACTGTAGAAATTTTTCTGACAGTCTTGTTAGATAGGAAATACTCCTCTTGGAACATTACTTCAAAGTTTGACCTTGCAACTTTTAAACTGTTTGATTTGGAGACCTTTAATAGCTTCATGAAGAGGCTGCAGAACTTGACAGAAGCCTGTTGGGCAACACAGAGATCAGTGACAGCACTTGGGGTGAAGAAATGATGAAATCAATCAAGTTATCCTGGGTACCTGCAGCTTTTGATGAAGTTGTCTTACAACTGTTTTTCCAATGTGCTTCACACCAGGGAAGGGCTTTGTGCTGCTTTTCCTTATCAGCTGTGATGTGGTTAAATTGTGTGCCCTGCATGAAAACCTAATTTGCACATATTTTGGCTTGAGCAGTGTTTCCCCTTTCTGCCCTGTGGATGGGCTCTTGGAAGCCGTTTCCTTTGATAAGGCTCCTACCTCAAAAATAGACAGTCCTACTCAGAAGAAATTAATTGGCCTGGTCTTGATGCTTGCTGGATATGGAGAGTAGTAGAGGAAAGACAAGATCTTGTGAGAAATAAGATAATGGGATAATATGACGGTAAGATCAATAGCTTATGAAAATAAGCTAGTAGAAATTTCAGAACGTCTTTGATAAGCAGTATTACAAAACTTTGGACACCTACATGTTGTGCAACATAGAAGTATGCCAAAAGATACTGGATATACTATGTAACAGTCATCACCTTCAGAATCTCCTGCATGAAGGTAACAGGCTGAGTGTGCAGCTTTGGATCCCCACGCATAGCTTTCAGTGATGTAAAACAACCTGGAAATAATTGCAAATGCAATTTGCTATTCACTGGCAGATCAATTGTGTTCATTTTCTATGTGATAAGACAGGGTACCAGTAGCAATTGGCTGCTAATTATGACTAAAGATACAGCATTTTTTAACCTTGCAATCTTCAATTTTGAGTGCCTATTTTAGAGATTAAGCCAGAAAAGGTTTGGAAGCAAGCCAAGTGTCAGTGGTGTTACTGTTTTAGACTTGATCACAGCACCCAGTCCAAAGGATGGATCTGAGTCTTCCTGAACTTCTAAACCAAATCCAAGTGGTTTCTTAGGTTTTGCTGATCTACCTATTCCCTTGTATTTTTTTTTTTTATTATACAGCAAATTTTTAATAGAAAACTCCCCACCCCGTGTTGACTGTACTATCAGAAGGAAGAGATGTCAGAATCCTGTTAGCTTTAGTTTTGGGATTTATAACAATAGCAGCATGTGGTTTACTTGTCTTGTAAACTGTATTTGTGAAAAGACATTATCCACTGATCCTGTATAGCTGAGAATAGTGATCTGAAGTGTGAGGCCTGTGAAAGATACAATTCACTGTGAAGAGTGAATAAAAGTCTTATGATGCTTATAATGATGTGCAGTAATCCTTAATATCTAGGTATTGTTGGAAAAAAAAAAAAGTAAAGTAGCAAAGCCAGAACGAAGTTCAATAACTATGTTTTTAAGTTCTGAGAAATATTAATATTTTAAAATAGCCATATATCTATGGGGGTTGGACTAGATCATCTTTAAAGGTCCCTTCCAGCCCCAAAAGTTCTATAATTCTATGATTAGTGTTTTAAATAATGCTTATTGAGTTTTGTTGGGTTTTTTTTTAATATAATTTTTAATTAGCAGCTACACATGCCATTTGATGCTGTAAAACTGGTCTCTTATTTTGGTACAGAGTAAGTAATTAACGAATCATCTGTTCTTATAGCTAGCCAATTTATATTTTATGTTGCCAGCTGGTTTATGGTATGTCAAAGACACAGAGAAAGGTATCATGGGTGTAGTACATTAAAAATGCAGGCTTTATCTATTGGTACATAGACACAAACTAATCAGAAAGTGGAATTATGACCTTGCATTACTGAAGATACTACAAAACCGGCATGTTTTTAAAATTATGACAAAGAGATAGCATGTAAGCAAGAAAAGGAAAAAGCACTTAGTGATTGCATTTCCACAAATGAGTGCAGCTTTCTGTAACTGGAAATGGAGCATTAAGTTACTTGCCAATGAGATTTTTACTAGCCCCCTTAACTGAATCGTCAATGTCATACATTGGACGTACTTATATTACTGGGTGTTCTATTTAATTTTATCATTTTTACTGTGTCAGCTTTTATTATCATTAACAACTAGGCTCACAGGCTCAATTGTGTCCCAGCAGGATTTCAGATTATTCCTCAAATTACAGCAATTTGTCATGATGTCAATGTTTTTTAACCTATAACCCTAGGTTACCTACAGAGTCTTCAGAGGATGGATTTTGCACGCCACAGATTCAATTTATATTGTATGTAAATAATTACAGTGCTTCACAAACAAACAAAAGGCAGCTGAAGTCAAAACTGAGGGTCGAAGTCTAGCTTGTCGTGAATCCATTCTAATTGGATTTTTTCTTTCTAAATGGGGTACAGGCAGTGCAGTAGTATTGGCTCTTTACTATAAAATGAAGTAGGAATGTCTTAGACTCTTGTTAATGGCAGAAACTCTACCATTGGTGACAGCAACAGAACTTAGAAGAATCACTGCTATGACTAGTATTTCTCGTGATATGTGACTGCAAAAGTTTTCAAGAGTTTGGATGGTATTGTAAGAGAGAAACGAGCAGAATGATCTTGAAGCTAAAAGAACGTTCTAGTTCAGGGCCACCCAAAGTTGGGGAAGAGAAGGGAGGAGAGCAACTGTTCATCCTCTGGTAGCTCATGTGACATCCCCAGGTGCCCTTAATGCTGGGGTAGGGATGGGTGGTCTGCAAGTCCTGAATCAGCACTGCCACCTATGGTGGTGAGAGCTGTCTTACAGGACACAGTTATGCTGATGCTTACCCGCACACCCAAGGGATAGGACAACTCAGTGGCAGAGTGGAGGTTGGGACAATTTTACCATCTTCACAAATAGTGTGGGGTGTTGAAGTGACTGAGGGGGAATCTAATTGTTAAATGTAATGTAGAATTGCATTTCTTTTGTTCTCTTTTTATTCCTTTGTTACTATTTCAAGTACTACAACCATATGCTGACCTACTCTTTTATTCTTGAACTTTCCCTGTTACAATGTGATCTTACAGAATCACAGAATGGTTGAGGTTGGAAGGGAACTCTGGAGGTCATCTGGTCACCCTTGCTCAAGCAGGGCTACTTAGAGCTGGTTATCCAGGATCGTATCCAGACGGTTTTTGAGGATCCCGCCAAGGATGGAGGCTCCACAACCTCCCTGGGCAACATGTGGCAGTGCTCAGTCACTCACAGTAAAAAAGTGTTTCCTGATGTTTAGAGGGAACCTCCTGTGTTCCAGTTTGTCCCCACTGCCACTGGTCCTGTCACGGGGCACCACAGAAAAAAGCCTGGCTCCATCCCCTTTGCACCCTCCCTTCAGGTATTTATAGACATTGAGCCTTCTGTACCCTAGGTTGAGCAGTCTCAGCTCTCAGTCTTTCCTCGTATGTGAGACGCTCCAGTCCCTTCATCATTCTTGTGGCCCTTTGCTGGACTCTCTCCAGTCTGCCTGTGCCTCTTGTACTGGGGAGCCTGGAACTGGACACAGCACTCCAGGTGTGGCCTCACCAGTGCTGAGTAGGGGGGAAGGATCACCTCCTTCCGCCTGCTGGTAACACTCCTAATGCAGCCCAGGGTACCACTACCCTTCTTTGCAACAAGGGCACATTGCTGGCTCATGTTCAACTTGGTGCCCACCAGGACCCCCGGGTCCTTTTCTGCCAAGCTGCTTTCCATCTGGGTGGACCCCATGGTGCCTGGGGTTGTTCTTCCCCAGGTGCAGGACTTCGAACTTCATGCGGTTAAACTTCATCATCTTAGAGTTATTGGGCAAATTCCAGCTCTTCCAGTGAATAACTGGGAGCTTTTCAGTTCAGCCACTTTTGTTTGGCAGAAATCCAGTTTTTGTTAAAAAGCTGGGTCATACCCTCCCCCACCACTGCAAAGTACTGGCTTTGAGGACTGGTGATGTGGAAATGTAAGGCAAGTTTCTAAGAGCAGAAGGAATAAAAGATCATCCCATAACTTGAAAATATAAAATTTTCACAGGTGTGCTCTCCCTTGTGTTTCAAGGACAAATACTGCCTCTCAAAACTTTTTTCTGTTGGGTGTTATATAGTCTTTCCTTCATTTGGTTTTGGTTACAACTGAATGCCATCATTATTTCATGTGTTCGTGTCGTGATATTTGAATGATATCATCATAAGGTCTTAATGACCTCATAGACTTACAGTAATTCAAGCCGTAGCAATTGCTGTTATGGTCTGAGACTGTCAGTGTAAATATGAAGTCTTAATGAGCTATCCATAAAATGTAAGATATGATATATACTAGTTCTGATTGCATTTTGCCTCACAATTGGCTAGAAGTCTGTCAGTGCTACAGAAATGTCATGCTGTTAAATAACGCTGTTGAAGTTTTTCCTAGCTTCAAATAACAAATGTTCCATTCACCACATTGTTTCTACAGCCCTATGTCTGAACTGTTTCTTTTTGATACATTTACAATGGTGTTAACAGCAGTTATTTCCAAGGGCTGGCGGGATTTTGCCTCTTGAATCAGCTGCATTGCTCCCAAACTGTGTTTTCTGGTTGTACCCTCTTCCTTATTCCTGCTGATGGAAGCTGTGAATGGGTTTATCTGTAGTTTTGTTTGCCAGCAGCAGGTATGGGACTCTTTGCTGATTTCTTCCTCATTCTGATTACTGTAACCTTAAAAAGGTGGAAGGACTGGTACTTAGTGGCCAACTTGTATGGAAATTCATACGTTCTGAAGCACCATTGACATTTTCACTCCCATTAAACATGTTTTTGGATTTGATTCTGGATTACGTCCATTTTGGAAAATTTATATAATGTGGCAAAATATGGAAATCCAAGATTACTACTTGTGTGCTTCAGTCTGAAAATAGATCTGCATTTCAGCAAAACGCTGAATTTCAAAATGGTGCAATGCAAATATTTTTTTCCTCGGAGTACAGAATCTTTGTAATGAACATTGTTTCATGCAAAAATGCTGTTCCTGGCAAAAAAATTGTAGTCTTTCAGAATTTTGAAGTTTAGGAGACCTGGCTACAGGAAATCACTTGCAGTAAAGTGAAATCTTAGTAAATCTCTGTGGTCAAGGGTCATGCTGCCAAAGTAATGGTGAAGGAGTCAAGCTCAGAGGACACCCAGTATATACAAATGATAGATGTAGGATTCTAGGAGCATTAGACATTTTATCAAATTATTTTGGTGTAGTGTTGCAAGAAGACAAAAAATAGCTTTCTGCGAAAGCCTTGACTAGAGCAGAATAAGCTGAAAACAGTTTTATTGTCAAAAATTGCTACAGTTAAAAATAGTTGTTCAGTGAAATATAGCAGCTCAATGTGGCTGCTGTGCAAAATGGGGGGGATGGATTGGCAAAAATCTGGTGTGTCGGCTTCCAGACCCCCAGTTCTGAGGGCTGTAGCTGTTGCTAAGTGAGAGGCTCTGCCTCCTTGGGATTGCAAGAGCCTTTCTTCCCGTAGCTTTTAAGCTCAAATCCCACTTCAGCCTAGCTAAAAGAGACGAACAGGACTGCAGTTCTTATTTTATAAATATGAACTAGAGATCAAACCCCTGCGCTCTCAGCCTCTCCATTACAGTAAGCAAGTAGCTAGTGAGTGGCATGCCTTTAGAAAGGGATTTGGTTAGCCAAAGTGTTCTTAAAGAACTTAAATTAAGCTGTCAGGTTAAATGGTTTTAGTGTTTTCTATTTTACTTACCAGTACATATAGTTAGCTAGATTTACTGTGCTTTCTCTGAAATGATATTGTATTAAATTACTGGTTTATTCGTGTCTTTTCTGGTGAACTTGAAATGCTCACATTGGCACAAATGAAAGATGAATCTTCTCTGTTTGTTATAGATAAATTGAATAATTAAGAAGCTGCTCTTAATTACTGTCCTAGGAGTCATGGAAGTTACAGTTCTAAGTGTGCTACCAAGTAAGTCTTTAGATTAAATTTCTTTAAATAGAACTATGCAAAATGCATACTGCTAGAGGTTTCTGCCACATCTTATTTGGAAGAATCTTTTATAATCTAATTGCAACTGGTTAAATTTTTAAAAAGTGCTTAACTGATGTAAGGATGAGATTTAGAGTTAGATCCTAAACAGGGCTTAGGTATATGCTTAAATACAAATGTGATAAATATATGTATATGTAATCAAGCTCATCGCCTGCCTGTTTGTGGGAATAGCTAAACTTACTAGGTTGTTCACATTGCACCGCTGAGTTTCTGAAACTGAGTAGGGAATCATCCTGGAAGCTCAAGCCAGGCTTAGAGTATTTGTTGCATGCATACATTTAGCCCAAAAGAAAATGCAACTGTATTTCCTTTTGTTATGTTTTTGACACTGTGTTTAATATGGGTTAGCTGCTATGGAGGGGGTGTGCATAAGTATTGTCTGGCAAGGAAGAAGACTAGTTATGCAAAGAGGTAGACAGGATTTTTAACAGCTGATACAGGTTGGCAGTATTTACAGAGCAATGGCAGCTACTTAGGTAGGTAGTTAAGGGACAGGTACCTTAAGACAGGTACTTAGCTATGGGATAATCAGAACGAGTAAGGATCACAGACAGTCTCAGCAATCAGACTGTGAGGTAGGTAATGATGAGATAAGAATGGCAGTGGGCATGCTGATGGAGGAATTCTATAACTAAAGAGATTACGTAAGTGACAGTGGGTATGAGGAACAGCCTACAGTCATAAGCATATCTAATTTTGTGGTTATGGTAGACACTTTTATTCCTAGATGCTTAAGCTCTCTCAACCCTTAAGGTACACAAGACCCCTCTCTTGGCTCTTACAGCCCACACTTACGGCATGGAGGGTCAGAGGACATCCCTCCTGGTACATCAAGGTTGTTCAGAGAAGTACTCACCTCTACATCAGTCAGTTTGCTGCTGCTGGGGTCTGCAGTGTTCATCCTCTTCTGTAGTGCCCACCTTACTGACTTCTGAATTTTCCTTTATCCCCTCAAAACTGCCATGACCCGCAGCTTACTCCCCTGATTTCCCAGGCTGATCACTTCTTGTTTTACTGCTTCTGTTCCAGTCCTCAGATCACTGGTCATTATGGCCTTAGGCACGGTGTCTCATAGATGCTCTTCCTCCCTCCCTGGGGGGTTGTTCCTTGAAGATTAGAGACATCGTTCTCCTTGATTTATAATTGTTTTAAGCATACCATTATTGCATTACTTTTCCCATGCTCTAGTCTTTTCGTTGTGCTGGCTCAGCAGTTCATTAGTTGAAATTAGTTCATTCTGTTACAGAGTACAGATATTTTAAGGCCTAGCATTTATGCTTGCTCAGCAACTGCATCAGTCCCTGTCTAGCTGTTAGTAAGGTTAAATATAGTTTTGCAGAGTTGAGCAAAAATTGTACGATTAAGTGGCCACTCCTCCCCTTCTTTTTTGTTGAAGTGGTGAGTGACATGCTAGGGCTTGGTTTTGCTTAGCAGACCTTTCTTTTCCAACGGCAAGTTATGCTGGGGCCTTTTGGCCTGTGTTGGATAAGGGTTCCTGTTCCCTCCTTTGCCAAGTTGAATTTCCTCTTACACAGAGCTGCATGTAGCTGTGGTTCCAGATCCTGTTTGGATGACTGTTTCGCTTATGTGCATAAGTAACTGCAAGTGGAAAAACATAGAACTGACCTCAAGTTCGGCTCAAAAAGCCCAAATTTTCCTTGCTATGGTGAGCATATCAATCGCTAAGACACAGATCTGTGTTCTTTTTAGTTGGGATCATTTCTGGTTCCACAAATACTGCAGTTTTTGTTGACACCTGGTGCAACTTCAGCAGGAATATTTTTCTCTTGAACTAAAGTGAAGTGATACTGGATTTGCCATATGAGTTACCAGCATGCTATTATGTAATAAGGTAAGACTGTCTCCCAGTTTTTTCAGGGAATATTTAGTGTCACCAGCTATTAGGACTATAGTCATATTCAGGCTCTAGATCTTACATCAGCAAGCATGTCTCCTTTGTGATCTTATTTGAGACATTTGAATCTAGAAGTGAACGTATGTGCCTTCATGTTTAGTGTTTCAGGGTGCTGATTCTACAGAGCTCTCCCCTGAGTTGGCAGTTTCCACGCTGGATAGGCTGAGCAGTTCACCTTGCGTTTCCAGATTTCTCCTTGGGGCCAGGCACCTCTGCTGTTTTCATTGCAACACTTAATTTGTAGGTGCTTAGTCCTTTATTAGGTTGTAAAATCAATTAACAACTTTCCACTTATACTATCCATTGTATGTGTAGTTCAAAATAAGGAAAGTGTTTTCCATTTATTTAATTTGCACTTACTGTGTCTTGAGCCAAAAAATAAAAATAATTCCTTTTAATGTTTGTGATTCCATTCCTTTCAACTTAGTCTTATCGGAGTCTTCTCAGTCATTGTTTGTCTTGTAATTCTGTTTCCAATGCCAAATCACCTCTGTGATTGCTTCTTTTTTCTGATTTTTGATTCCTGCTGTTGGTATGAGGGTGGCCAGAAGTGGAACACATTTAGGTGCATTTGCTGTTTACTGCAATGTAGTATGGGATTTCATACTCCTCAAAATTAGGGGTTTAGCATGTCCTGCAGACTTTTATTTTCATTCAGTGCTAGCTTGCTTTCTACATTTCTGCTTACAAATTACTCTTTTTCTCACAGAATTCAATACTTATGTGTTTGTTAGGTGTTTTTTCCCTTTTTTAATAGCTTGAATTTAATTTTAGCTTTTGTTTTACCAAGTAAGTATTATTTCAGAGATTGCAGCTCTTACAGCAGGTGCATCATTTTTTACTGTACTTCAGATGCTACAGTAATTTAAATATTTGGATGATCTAGAGGAAAGGCTAACAGCAAAATCATTGTTTATATTGTCGCAGTTTGTTTTTTGAGAGATTTCCTCTCTCTTGAGGCTGTACCAACAATATTGCAGTAAATTTTATGTACAAGAAAAAATTTAGCACTATCATTTTCTAGAACATCTTTTTTGTTCTGCCGCAGTTCCTTCTCGCTGGCCCAGGATGGCTGGGGTCTGCAGGCAGTCCCAAATGGCTGGATTTTCATGTCTCCTTAGTTACTGTAGAATAGAAAAATACGTAACTACTCGTTGTGGTGTAAGGTAATGCTGGAGAAAAAGCTGTTTGCACTATGCCTGTCTGAATTAATTAAACACATTGGTGGAAGGAAGGAGTCAGGATGAATGTCCTGTCATATGTCATATCATTTCTCTGCAGTCTTGTGAAAAACATAGTCTTTTGGGCTAAGTTCCCTTCAAAGCTGTCATCTTTGTACGATTGTGTGTAGAATGCAAAGACAGTAATAAATGATACTGTATGTTGATTTTGTTTAATAGACTTGCCATGTGCAGGAATTGTTCTTGAATTATTACTTCCTGAAATATTTTCAGTTCTGAATTAGCAAAATGTTAGGAAGAGTGGCTGTGCTTTGCTTTTTAATGTGAAAGTGACTATAGTCTGCTAATTTGATTTGATTTTTAATTATTTGCTGAAGTCTCAAAAATGTTTTAGAGGTGTTACAAATTCTCAGACAGCAGCTGATATTTTGTGACAGGTCATAATGTTTAAAAGAATTTCCTCTGTTTCCTCTCTTGATATTGTGCAGAAAGTTTGTTCCTTTGTACCTGCTTTGACGTCTTTTCTCTTGGATTTTTTTTTCTGTTGAAATTGTTCAAGCTCTATCTGTTCAGGATTTCTGTATCTTATCAGCTTAATCCTTTCAGAATGCTGATTTTTGGAAACTGTTTTAGAAACTGCATTCGTTTCCCAGTGTTTTGACTGTGTAGCAGGCTCACCGCACAGGTGCTGCATCAGGATACTGCTAAAATGTGTGTTTCGGTTCATTGCTATTCAGGAAGAATGTGTGTGCCCCTTAGCATGAGTTTGAATACTGTTCTCATTTGATTCCCTCCTTCTCTTCCCAGTTCTCTTTTTGCACAAATATGCACACAAGCATGTCTTCAAAGTCTAGGGGAGTTCTGTCAGTGCCTGTATCCCTGCTCTAAATTCCTTTTTCAGGCTGCTTTCTGATCTGTGTTTTATACATCATTTCTTTGAATTGCCCACTGCCTCCAAGTGACAATTTTATAACTTCACACCATGTGCATATTTCCAGGTTCTGTGTTAGTCTCTTTTCAGCCTTTCCTGCCTCAGCAAGCTTCAAGTCCCACTCCAGAGCCTGGCATCAACAAAGTTATTTGGGATGTGGGTCATCCTGTCTCAGGGTATGAGGTTAGTTTTGTAATTGCTGCCTTGCCTGGATATGGAGTGATAGGTCTTGTCTGGAAACTGTTTCTGACGGTGTGCTGGGTGAAGTGCCAGGGAGGCAGCACGCAGTTCAGCTTCTGAGGCTCCACTGTTGTGACAGCGCACATCAGCAACCTCTAGCACTGCGTGCTCTGGTGCCTGTGATCCATTCATCATGAACACCCACTGAAACATCTTCCCTTCATGATTTCCAGCCCTTTCCAGCAGGATTTTAGCTATCCTCCTTAGGACCTATTGCTGCTTTGCACGTTCATAGTTTTTTCAGTAGCTTGGATAGATTTCCTGCTTTTTGCATCCTTAAAAGAATGTAATAACAATGTTAGCTTTAATAAACTGTATGCATCATGATTTTATAGGCTTGCGTGTAGAGGCATACGCTGAAAAAGTTTTTCCTCCTCTGCACAACAGTAAAACATGGTAGTGAGTTGCTGATGTAGGATAATTCAGAGAGAGGATGCTATCATGGGTATGACTTTAGAGAGAAAGTGTTCCATACGCACCAGACAGTGGTACCAAGGTACATGCTGCCTTATATACTTACTATGAGGTAGCATGCAAGTGATGCTGTAAGTATTTGAGTTAATTAACATGTGTACAGTGTATTTATAAAATGAAACTACATTTGCAAAATGAGTAGTATGCTTTCTCCAGCGTGTAATGCAATGATACCAAACCCAATATAGTATTTCTTGTTTGGAATATATTTATATTTGTATTGGTATTTATATTTCAATTTGAGAAACTTGGGAGCAGAGTAACCTCTGTTGAAAGTAAAGGCTAAGTTGGAAGGATTTGTTTCAACACTTGTCCCCAACCCTGCCTTCCTCCTCCGGCTCCAGGTTTTTTTGTCCATCAGTGTGCCTGGCTTGCTTGGCACAGTGACAGGCCATGTCAGTGACAGTTTTGGAATCATAGAATCGTTAGGTTGGAAGAGACCTTGAAGATCATCAAGTCCAACTGCCAGCCTAATACCACCATACCACTAAACCATGTCCCAAAGCACAACATCATGTTTTTTGAACGCCTCCAGGGCTGGTGACTCCGCCACTTCCCTGGGCAGCCTGTTCCAATGCTTGACCACTCTTTTGGTAAAGAAATTTTTCCTACTGTCCAATGTAAACCTCTCCGGCACATTTTGAGGTAATTTTCTCTTGTCCTATCACTTGTTATGTGGGAGAAGAGACTGACACCCACCTCCTTTCAGGTAGTTGTATAAAGCGATAAGGTCTCCCCTCAGCCTTCTCTTCTCCAGACTAAACCCCAATTCCCTCAGCCGCTCCTCATAAGACCTTTTCTCCAGAGCCTTCACCAGCTTCATTGCCCTTCTCTGGACACGCTCCAGCACCTCAATGTCTTTCTTGTAGTGAGGTGCCTGAAACTGCACACGATATTCAAGGTGCAGCCTCACCAGTGCCCAGTACAGGGGCACGATCACCTCCCTGCTCCTGCTGGCCGCACTATTTGTGATACAGGCCAGGATGCTGTTGGCCTTCTTGGCCGCCTGGGCACACTGCTGGCTCATGTTCAGCCGACTGTCGACCAACACCCCCAGGTCCTTTCCTGCCGGGCAGCTTTCCAGCCACTCATCCCCAAGCCTGTAGTGCTGCCTGGGGTTGTTGTGACCCAGGTGTGGGACCCGGCACTTGGCCTTGTTGAACCTCATACAGTTGGCCTCGGCCCATTGATCCAGCCTGTCCAGATCCCTCTGTTTGCTGTGTTTCTAGGAGGCTGCAGTTTCTACGTTGTGTTTTTCTGTGGTGCTTTTTGCCGTGGAGTAAATAATCTGCCTCATGTTTTAGAGGACAGTTTTAGGAACAGATGAGCTTTATTAGCTAAGGAACAGTGTCTCATAAGTATCAGCATTTCTCAGGGGTCCTGCATTGGTCTCCATTTGATGACTGTAGTTTTGGTTTGAATAGGAGATACAGTGGAATAGTGAAAAAGATGCACATGGAAGATAAATGATCTGGCTAAAGCCTCACAGAAGGAATTCGTGCTTGGTCTTTGATTTCCCCATCCTGTGTTCTTTCCCTTAGACTGCTCTTCCCATTCCTGCTGCAGTCACCGAATAGGCTTAATCTCCAAATTAGTAAGTCATGGGAGAAGTTCCAGGTTCTCCTTTTGGCATATTGCCTGTTCTTTCTGCTTTTCCTTCCCATATTATTTTGCAACCTTGCTTTCCATCTCTCTAGCTAAATCTAGATCCTGCTGGAATCTGTTACAGTATTCTGAAATTTGCCAAATGAAAACTTGCCCCTAGAGTGTGCAGAACTCACTCTGTTCGTGTTGACTGGAATTTCTTCACACTCTTGCTAACTGATTTCTTGCGTTCATCAGCTGATAGATTACAGGATTTGGTTTAGATGTGGTTTTAAACCACTAAAGGATGGGGCAAAGATGCAGTCGCTGTCTCTAATACAATGTTTCAGTGCTGTCCAAGATTATGAGCTCACGGACTCGGGCCCTTCTGCACTTTTCCCCATTGTCAAAAGCTACTATGACTTCTGCCTGGTAGCTCTAGCTCTTCGGCTGCAGGCTTGCTCTGATCAGACCCAAGCCAGTAGATATGAAACTGTTTATCTTTCCAATTTCTTCCTTTCTCTGAAGGGAATACCTGAAAGCAGTGCCCAGTGTAGGGTTGCCAGACTGCAGATTAACGTGCCTTTATGGAGTTAGGAGAGGGTCACGGCGTATGCAGCTGCTGTGATAGGATGGGGAAACCTACTGCTTCCTAGCCAAAGTGATACCGTGGCCTTAGAGAGGAGCTTGTGTCACAGGGGGGCACCCTGGGAGCACAGGGCTGTCATAGCTCAGGGCATCTGTTCTGCCTCAGGGGGACTTCTCGCAGGAACCATTATGGCCAAATGTCCTGACTACATTCTCTCAGCTTTGGAAAAGATCATTAAATTGGGCACAGAACTTTCTGTGTTGGTTAGCTCCACCGGTATCACCAGCATGCCAGAAAAAAGAAGAGCAAAACTGCTGGTTCCTGGGTGAAAAACCATGAGCATGGTGTGGATTCAGTTCATGCTGTGCTCTGGCTTTTTGCAGACCTTGAAGTTGTGCTGACTCTGCTAAGGATCCTTATGCAACGTTCACCGGAACAGATAGGGTGAAAAATGTTGAAGGAAGTTGGCTTCTGTAATTTAAATTACTTGATGATAGTTTTTAATTGCTTGCTTTCTAAAATCGTCAGGTACTGGGAGGCATTAGTTTTATTCTGTGTCTAGAGTATGTAGGCTAAAAATAAGTTATTTCTTCTCAAGAGGTATTATTTTTAGGTTTAACACTGCAAAAGATAGTGTGTTGAAGAAAATTCCCCTTTGTGAATAATAGAATATTTTCCAATGTCATAGCAGCCATTAGTTTTTTCAAAATTGCTGGGCTACATAATAATTTTTCATATTAAATTTTCAATTTAATATACAGTAACTGAAGAGTGTGTATTGAAATATAAATTAAATACAATAAATGTAAAGATTCCAAACAATTACTGTTGAGATATTAGAATAAGACAAAATTATTTACTTTTTGTTTGAGAGCTATGATTGATATAATTTTTCTTTCATTACTTTTTATGTTAACTTTTGGCAACTATCTATTTGTTTTTGTTCAGCTGTCAAAGAATCAAAAATGGAATTGCATTGTAGTGCTGTACATTATTATATTTGGCTATTAGACAAATATAAAGAGGACTATTCAGAAATGTGTGGGAATAAAGATTTTTATTTTTAAGACAAACTTAGAGTCATTTATGATACAGCCATTACTAACACAAACGTATTAGATTAATTCCTTTGCAAGCAGGCATCCTGTAATAAGATGTACTTGAATGTCTTCAAGCTCCTTCCTTTTTTTTTTTCTTTTTCTGCCTTCCCTTTACTCCTGTCTTTCAACCCAAAACTCTGACAAAGTGAAATACAGATTTTTTTCCTCTCCTCAGTTTTCTCTCACCATCCTATTGGATTTTTCTCTTCCTGGCACAGATCCAGTTTTTGTTTGCTGTTCTCCTTTTAACTCTTCTACTTTCTTACTGACACACGCAGTCTGTATTGGCATCTGTGTCATGCCTGCCCTTGTCTCTTACTTTCCTCCTTACCTCTCACTCTCCACTGACATTTTCACTGAGCATTTTACTCTTTAAAATGCACCTTAATATGCTAAGTCTCTTCCATCTTTGGGGAGGAGAAAAGAAAGGAAAAGCTCTTCACTTGCAAGCCAGTCTTCCTCCTTTTACCTCTAACCTTGCTCTATTCTTCTTATGCAGTTACTTTTCAGCCTCTTGAATCCAGTTTTTGTTTATTGCTGCTCTCCATGCTCCCAGTCTCTAATGACTTCTTTTGAAGAAAGCTAAAAACCGGGACTCCATCCTCATTACTGTCTCACTGTTTAAATGACTTTGCTGATCTGTATGTAGCTCTTCCATTTTATAGTTTCCTTGTAAATTCTTTAGGATAGGGTACTCTTTTATTTCTGTGTTTGTGCAGTATTCAGCTCAATTAGTGGGTTGTTTTTAAGAGTAGAACTGTGAACTACCATGAAAGTACAAATAACTAATATGTTTTTGATCAAAGGTTCCTTTCCCCCCACCCTCTCCCTGGATATTTGACCAGCTAAAATTATGTAGGTTATCAGTGGGATTGATAGTAAGTAGCATTTTAAAATGGCACAGCTAGTTACCTGCAAACGTTGTCCGAAAAATTTGCATTGTGCTACAAATTTAGAGCAGAATTTTGCTAATCTTTCTCGTGTGAACTGACCCACTTAAGTCAGTGGTCTACTAATATTTGCACACAGTGAGGATTTGGCTCATAATCTTGGGGAAAGCATTTGCATGCACACAGGGAATATTGTCTAGTGTTTTTGTTAAAGGCTTCCTCCTCATTCCGTTCCTCCTTATGAGAATTTTTTTAATTTAAAAGTAGGAAGAACAACTTAAGCATGATCTGACCCAGATGTGATGCCTAAGGAAGGCATCTATGGACCTCTGTAATTCAAATAGTGAGAGGAGAAAATTATCTCTGGATGGGAGTTACTATTTTGACTTCACCATAAAATTCCACTTGGCTCCTAGAAAAAATGAAAACACTTTTAACTGCTTAAGTTACACCTGACAAATAAGGGCAGGCGGCTCAAAATGATAGACCATAGAAATCATAGTTTCCACTGATTGAGGACAAATAAGGGGCAGTGACTGGTGAGCTTATGTGGAAGGGCAGGAACATTCTCAGGCACTGTAGAAATTGCAGACACCCTGGTCGCAGAAATAGAGAGATATGTACAAAGAAAATGATTATCAGTGTTTTTTCACAGGATGTTAGTGTGACTTTTTTGAGACTTTACACATCATTCACATAACATTATCCATTTATTTACAATAATGAATTTTCTATATAATTACTTTTCTTGGGAAGGAGAGAACACGTGTTCATTTTCCATACATTTGTAGATATAAATTATTCCTATGCGTTTTTACTCAACTGTGTTACTTGAGTTTTGGTATCAGATGCCCTGTGAGGTGACATTTCTTCCAGTTTCAGCAGCCATCATAGCAACGTGTGCATAGGTCAGTGTTATCTCCTGAGAGGAATCTACACTCTCCAATAGTGCATATCTAACTTGGGTGCCTCTCTAAGAAACTTAAGCATCCAATATACAAAATGGAGAAAGACAGGTTTCTGATTCAGATGCTCTTAATTGCCCTCCAAAAGCTATCCTGAGTATATATGGAGCTTAGGTTGCTAACAGAAGCATCTAGGTTACTTTTCATAGACCAGACAGTTTGACTGTCCTGCACAGATGCTGAAGGGAAGTGCCTTCTTGACGCACCTTGGTCTAACCATGGCATTAAATAATTGAGTGTAAACTTGCTGTTTGTTGTCCTTTCTGCCACTGACTTCGGTGGAGTTGGGATTTCATGTGCAGTGTGTATCGCTCATAGACCCTTTTATCTTTGAAGAACAAATCCAAGATGATAAAATAATGTGCCAGGAAAGAGCAGAATAAACCAGCTCCATCACATAGATTAGTGTCATTTTATACAAAATCAGTATCAGTATTCGCAAGGCCTACTTTCTCATTTCAATCAAATTCTAGGTATATTTTCTCATTCATTATAGTGATAGGTTCTCACGGTTACTTTCTGAACTGTAGCTAATATTGTCATCAAGTATTTGTGCTGTACTTATTCCAATGAACAGGTAGAAAATTCAGAATAATAGACTTCAGGATAGTCCACCCAAAGCTGGTGACAGGACTGGACCCTTGTGTTGGGATACCGCTTTGTACCTAAGGCTTCAGCTATGTACTAGGCCATGCATATCCATAAGGAAAATGTTGCTGATCGTGAGGCAGCAGGTCCTAGTTTGTTTGGTGTTGCTGCTGGCATATTTACCCTCTAAACTGAGAAAGAGAATTGGTTTTGTGCACAGCCTTGAAAAGTGGATGGTACCAGTGTGTAAGCAGACAGGATACTCTGAAGTTGAAAGGATTTGATACATGAACAAGCATGGGTGAAAGCAGCAAATGGCTGAAGAGGATAGGACAGGTGCTGAAGAGCTGCCAGTAACCCCACAGTATTGACTGATGCTCTCAATGCAGAAATCGCAGTTCCAGTATTGTCACCTGCAACAGCTGCATATAAATAAAATTTGTTCTATACAGGTGCAAGTATTGATTAACTTCTTTTACTTTCTCACCTTCTCAAATGTGAAGATTTTATATTTACTTGTCAGGTTGAAGATGGTTCTGTTTCATTTTGCTTTATCATTGAGAAAGGGAAGAAGATAATTCCATTCTTCTTTCTCTCCCAAGCTTACTTCAGCCTGAAATTAGATGTTTATCCCTGGGCAGGTTTTTATATAGTTCTCTACCTTTTCCAGAGACACATGACTATTTTATAGTAATAGCAGGATAATTGAATTTATCTTCAAGAACTGTATGTCCTAGCTTCATTAAGAAGAAACAAAAAGATGTACTAGGTGATCTTTAAGGTCACTTCTAACCCAACCCATTCCACGAGTCTATGATTCTATGAAAAACAAAAGCAAAAAACTGTGCAGGATTCATGTAGGATTACACAAAATGCTGTAGTAATGCTGACAACGGAATTGTATTTTTTGTATTCAATTCCAGGGCCTAAACCACAGGACTATCCTTCTCTCTTCTAAATTGGTTTTGTAATTGCGTAGTCCCTTTTCATGCTGTAGTGGTGGTTTTGATGCACAGCCATTTGTTTTCTATTCAAATTTCTAAACTTCAGTGGTGCTTCTACCTTTTCAGAATATGTTCCTTCTGCAGAAACAGTTCATGGTTTCAGGAACAGATGCTGAAAGTTTAAGGAAACTGCTTGTCTGTTCAGTTGAAAGAATTTGGTTTAATATAAGCCATTATAACAGCACTTACTTTAAACACTTGGGCTAAAGAACAAGCTTTATTTTATAATGCAAGTGAGTCATTTCCCTCTTCTGCTTGTTTTCCTATTTTTGCATATACAGATTTCAAAATTGCATTTTAAAAGTGAAAGAAAGTAGCAAGTCTAAGAAAACCCTATGACCTGCAAACATTCCCTTTGTCCAGCTTTCCTTTCCTGTACAGGGAATCCATAGAGATTTGGGTTTTTCCATACTTTGTAATTTGTCTTTTATCTACAAAACTGGAAAAAAAAAAAAAAAAAAAAGATAAATAACAGTTATTTTATCTTACTTTTTCCAAATGGTTGCCTTGCCTTTTGAATAGGCAGATCTTTGGCAATTTCAGTAATATTTATACAGGCTGACATTGAACGACTGTTGCTTTTGCTGCATATGACAGTATCGACTAGCACAAATTGTGGCCGCACGTGAGTGTGCAGTTTGTGTCAATGCAAACCCGTTTAAGCAGCTTGAAGTTTCTTCTTGCTCATCCCCTCCCTTAATTTTTTCGCTGCCCATCTTACCAGCAGAAGAGCTAAAATAATTACCTGCAGTCTCATTTTTCACTTTACTACATGCAGATCTTGTGCGGTTGGGCAGCGAGCGGCTGACTGGGAGGGGCCTGCTCTGATGCAGCACAGGCATATGACAGCAGTAGCAGCAACAGCAATCAGAGCCCTTCTCCGGGCGGGTTTTGCTGCAGTACGCTGATTGCCACTTTACAGCATCCAGCAAGATCCCCAGCAGCAGGCACTTGGAGGAGACTCTGCGTGGGCACTTGTTTAAGGAGTACCTGACTAAACAATTGGGTTATTCTTTAACTGCGGGAGAAGTGCCTGTATTCCCTTCACGCAAGCTCCCTACTGGCTTTCTGCATTCGTAATTTATCGGAGCCGTTTCTCCCTCCGTCTTTCTCCCATTACTTCTTCTTTCTTTTTTCTTTTCTTTTTTTTCCCCGATCGTTATTCGACCTCCTCCCCCGCGCCCCAAATCTGTGCTGCATCACTAGCTCTCATTATGCTGTGCTCAGTAGCCCAGTGTGTTCTCCGCCTCTGCTAGGCAGTGGCAGCATGGATGGTGCTCTTGTGACGACCTCTGCTGATGCTATCAGTCCACTGCGGATAGGCATGCTGAGTAATCCTGCTGTAAATGGGCGAGGACACGGACACACGAAAAATTAACCACAGCTTTCTTCGAGACCACAACTATGTGACTGAAGGTAACATAAATACTGTCATTATTCTCTTCTTGCATTGCATATTCTGTGCCAGGAATGCACTGTCATGTTTGGAGATGTAGGCTGCTCCTTTTCTTCTTTTTTTTTTTTTTTTTTTTTAGAACAGGGAGACTTTCAAGGCGTCTTTCGGTGTGATGTAGCAACAGAATCTGTTTGAATTTGCTAAATCCCAAAGGCATTCTGTCGTGCTATGGCAGTATATGAAACTGTATATGGGCTGAAGAAGGTCTTGCATTGTGCTGAGTTTCTGCTAGTGAGGTGTGCAGCACCTGGCATTGAATACACAGGAGCTGCAATGTGGAAGATTGGAAGCAGTTGATTACTTAAAAATAGATGAAAGATTTAAGAGCACTAAAGTAAGAGAAATAATCTGTAAAGTTAACTGTTTGCAGGTGTAATAAAGGTTTGGCATCTCATTTTGGTAATTATAGCCTGAGCATCACAGACGGTGCTGAGTTGATTGTTCCCTAGAGAACCATATACATTTAGGAGGGGTATGTAAGCATAATCTTTTGAAATACTGCTGGCTTCTTTCCATCCTCTGTGTATGTGCAAGGTACACAAGAAAATAAAAGGTACCTTCATTTCCAGTCGTTCAATGGCTGGTGGCTTATTACATAAAAAGAATTTTCCTGCAGGTGACACACATTAAATGCTGAATTTACCTTGAGACCAGTGAAATGGTTGGGTCAGGTACTGATCCATATTTCCTTGCCAGAAAGTTGGTTTAAGAGCAGGCCATTTTACGATTGATTGATTGATTGAACAGGAGAAATGTTATTTGTAGGTGCTTGACTTTGCAAATGTATTTGTGTGTGCAGAGTTTTAATGCCACTTTCCAGCAGCAGAAACAGTACTTCAGTGTAGGCTTATATAATATGAACATACTTAACATCAGGGTCAACCAATACTACTTGAGACTCAGTCTCCAGATTCATCGTCATTTGATCAGTGCTCAGTCACTTAATACTCCCATGCTGCATTCTGAAATGTGATCAGCTGATATTCTCTTGATTATTGATGATTTGCATTTTTTAGAATGTAGAAAACGGCAGGATGATTTTGCCATACTGGGAACACAAAGCAGATTTTTCAGAAGAAAAATTAAAAATGCTGTGTACTGTAATTGTTACCACTGGCTGGTGTAATTGTTGGATAATCTTGCCTCTAGGACATTCTTTGCATTCTGGTTCATGTTTCGGTGCGTTTTTTAATTTGTTTTGAATTTTTGATTAATGCTTTTGGTTTATGTTTTGAGATGTGGTCACTTGTAATAACATTTGAAGAAACTTCATCTTAGATTTATAAATTTATGCCTTAGATTCTGCAAAATGCACAGTATAATTACTGCAGTGTACTTGCTACATGTTGGGATTCAGATGTATATTTAATGGGCATGTGCAGCTGTGTTAAAATTTGGACTTTCAAGCCTGTCAGTTTTGTAATCTGAGGAAAATAATCCCTTGTGGATTTTGCAAATCAATATTTGCCTCTTTTATATGTTATGAGTGTTTTAAAAATTAGATGGAGATTTTTTTGTGGTTTTTGGTGACACTGCTGATGCAAGTGTTAGATTTTTCTTACATTTTGTCTTCACTTGATATTTGGACTAGAAGGTCTGGATGTTCTTCCATGATTGCACATGGAGTGGCTTGTCTGAAATGGGTCAAAATATACCTTGAATATCAATGTCGGCCTGTATTATATTATCCGTGTCATCAGAAGTCACCATGAAATATGTTGGTGTCTGATTTTGAGGTAGATGAAGTATGGGAAACCTTGAGTAGCAAAGTGTTAGTTCTTCAGCTCTGACTAGTGTAACATTTCTTGGGAATGCTCAGTCGGTAAACTAATAAAATTCTTCACGTCTGTTATACTTGACAATGCCACACCTTTTAAAAGGTCATGAAAATCATGACGGAAAGGATTTCTCTGTGAAATTTTTCTAGGGACCTTCAGCTCAGAGGACCATCACAAATTGCTTAAAATGTGCTTTGTTTGTTCTTTTTTGGGTTTTTTTTTTTTTAAATTTTGTTTAAAGATTTGGCTCTGTGAAACAACTTTTAACACTTCTCATCTGTAAAGGCCCGAAGGCCTTTCACAGTCCTTGCATTTGGTCCAATGATATGTTAGTGCTGCCGGTATGATAGTAACATATATAGAGAAATGCAGTTGCAGGCAGTAATGTGTTACTTTGATATATTGGAAAATAGCTTAATTGGGGCCAAACCCAAGTCTTTCTTTTGAGGTCTTTGGCTTTTATAATCCACTATTTAAAATAAATAAATACTTTTTATTGTATGCAGTGTGTTAGAGAAATTAATGATTTGTTGTTGTCTGTGAATACCTACAATTTTAACTTCTGTTTTATTGGTAAGGGGTGTCCTCTGTCCTTGCTGCTCCATGCAGCAGACTAAATTAATTTACAAGAGGAGTTATTTCTGACCTTTAGATATACTTTCTTCCTTTCTATTCCCTGAGGAAAGTAAAGCCAACAATTATCAAGATGTGTGTTGACTGTAGTATTGCTTTAGTTCCCTTCCTCTTTTACTTCTTCAGTGATTAAAAAAAAAAATAAATCAGGGGACATATGAATTCACAGGGTATAGGAAAACTGTGAGCCAAATCTGATTTGCTCTGCTTTCGCTAGTGGACCCAAGTGTGTTCCTAACGAAACTGCCTACTTGAGCAAAGTGAAATTTCATCTCTTTGATAGGTCAGTATTTTGTAACATTGAGGTTATCTATATAGAACATGATTTTTTACCTTGACTATGGAAAATCAAATTGGTTTTTAAACCTCAACTATTCCTTGATCTGGTGGTTGATGTTTTACTGTTGATGTTATACACTTTCTGGTAACAGGCGTTATAAACACACATATGACAACAGTGACTACCTGGACTTGTTTCTCCTGTTACATATGCATATCTGAAATAAAACCAGTTGGGTTAAAACAAGCAGGACTTAAATAATTTTGTCATTGTAAGTCTTAAAAGTATGTTATATTTGCACAATGGAAAAAGGCAATTTAATTGCAGCAGCAATATAAAGTAAGTTTTTCAATGGTCATTTTCAAAAGTGGCTGTTGAAGGAAACTACTTTAATTGGAGTTGTTTCTGTGGGGAAAATAGAAAAGATCCGATGAGACTTGTGAAGAAAAAGAGGAGAAAGACTTGAGGCCTAGAAAATGTGACCTGTGAGGAAGGATTGAACTTCTTTATGCAAAAGTGGTAAGACACTGGGATATATTGCCTAGGGAGCTTGTGTCGTTTCTGTCACTGAAGTTTTTAAAAGCAGCTGACATAGATGTCTGTAAGAAATGACATGAGGATAGCTGAGCCTCCCGTGGGGCAGAGGAATGGACTAGGTGACCTCTGAGATCTGTTTAGGCTTGTGATTCATTGCCGAGCTGTGTTTTATGTTTATTGCCTTTTGCACCCCAGCTGTGGGAACCAGCTGCCCAGGAGGTGTTGGGTCAGTTACATGTATTATTTCCACAACACCTTTCGAAGAACAGGAGAGAGGAGAGGCACGTTGTAACATGGGAAAGAAAATGGGCAGGATGGGAGAAACATGAGTCTTCATTACTTACAGGCAAAGTCTGTTAAGGGAGATGACAAGAAAATTGTGGACAGTGAGTTGGGGGAAGGGATAAAGGAGGGAAAAGGCTTGTGTGCTTTTGGGGGCAGAGAATGCCCTTCAGTCCAAAAGTTTCCTTGCCATTACCTGTGCTTAAGATAAATGGTAAAACTGACAGGACTGCTAATGTGTGGGAAACAACAGTGCTGCTCCTTTGATCAGCTTCACTGTTAATTCAGTTACTCTGTGTTTTACAGATTTAATGTTTGCCAGAGAAATAATGAACAAAATTCACTATTCTTACCAAACTTAGTTAAAGGATGTGATTCCTGTCCATCATCCCAAATTTATCTGGAGAAATGCTTCTCTGGTGGCAAAGGCATTGTGCAGATTTTATGCAGATAAGCCTAGTGTATTGATTCATCCCTACCTTTTTATGGATTATCCCTGTCCTAGGAAGAAATAAAAAGTTGCTTATACTCTCAGTTTCTAGAGAGAAAAAAGGTTCTTCCCTTGGTGTCGAGGCCTGCAAATTGAAGTGAAGCCTGTGAAGTTGCACAGGTGCAGTGGGGCAGGAGCTGACCTTCACTATCTAGTCATTTATATGGCCGAATGGTGCAGATTGGTTCCATATGGCTTAACTTCTATTAAAAAGTTAATCATGTTAATGGTATATTAACCTCCTCAAATGCGATATTTGAAGAATAATGAGAATTACCAGTGTAGTGTAAAACATATTGAATCATAACCATGTGAAACATTTATTATAGAGGATGAAAGAATACATTTTTTCTTTCCTAATGATTTTAAAGGAAAATCCTCTGCAGGTAATTAAAACAGATTTTGGGGGCTTTTTTTCCCCTTTAACTAAAGAAATTAGTATCTCTGTTCTTCATTAATCAAAGTTAAGGGAAATTATCCATTTTCATTTGCCAAGAAGAAATTTATTTATGAACTTGTCTTTGATAAACAACTCAAATACAATTTGAATAAGAGCCTACTACCTGTGAGTATTGGATGAATATAGTGACCAGGTACTGCTCTACTGGTTCAGGCTCACCACCAGTTTAATCTGTTCACTAATTTCTGAGGAAGCCTGGTAACTAGCTTTCTAAGAAAAGTGCAAGAGGTAACTCTTCCTCTCTCAACTTCCAGCAATTCAGGATTTATGTTGTGAATATTGCTGATTTTTATCTTTTTACAAAACTCATTTAGAAAGTTTTAGAATGAACCTAGAAATTATTGCTCATTCTTACTCTAGTCACTTGTGTTATTTTTTTCTCTCAAGCTAAGTATAAACAGAGGTAAACCTTGTTAAAGCATAACTTTGCCCCCTGTTAAACAGGATATAGTTAGGTCTTTTTGTGCATGGATTTGGTTCTTCTTTCATTCACAATGCTATTCAGATGAATGTTGTGGGTAGCCTTGAAGATTTGGATTAATAAGGTTTATTCCGTCCAAGTGATGTTGCTGACTTTGTAATCTTTATTCATGCAGCTTAGTTGGGAGAAGCCATGGAGGCAGGGCTAGAGCACAGCTGTCGCTCTGGCTTGCACTGAAGCCTGAACCGTTTGCTCACCTGCTCAAACCTGCAGCTGGATGTGTGGTTCAGCATGCAGGAAAATCAAACAGTGGTACTACCCGAAGCTGGGATCTGCACAGCACAGACATTTAAGGTAACATCCAGTATGAGCAACATGGGGCAGCAATTCGTTCAGGCAAGCCCGTGAAAAGCAATATAGATTTAGCCAAAGTGAATTACACTGTCAGCAACACTTGTCACTGTACAGTGCCAGCTACGCATTCAAATATAATTTTCATACTGCATCTGCTAGGCACTCGTAATGTCGTCATTTTCGTTTTACTTGCCAAATCTGCTTTCTGAAGAAATCATAATCAAGAATAGGATTAGGACAGCTGAACCTAGACTGGGACTTTGGAGTTTCTTAATTTGCTGTTCCCAGCATTCCCAGAGAGGAGGGATGTGTTAGTGTTAACTTGTTACTGCCTCCTCAAAGGACCTGCCCCTTCAAGGAAGGGGTTAGTTTAATGACTGGCTGTTAGATCCTCCTAAGAGACCACTTCAAGCCACTCGGAGCTGCAGGACATGCTTAAAAGGCATGGAGTTAACTCAGTTTGGATCTCGGGTTAATGACATGCCTTCGCATGACAATTATTCACCAGTGTTGCATGTACCCTGAAAAAGGTCACCAAGTGTGACTAAACTGGGTTGCCATCTTCCCCATTTGCAAAGGTGTAGATCTCTAATGCTGGAGCGCTGGTTTTGGTGGGTTGCCCTCAGGGACTAATGGCAACCTTGGCTCTCTTTGCATGCCTATGTAATCAACAGATGATGTCCCACTCAGTAACTAAATAATAACTATATATAGTTTTGTATAGTGTTAGAGGTCCTAGAGAAGTAAATAAGATGTATTAACAAAGAAAAGAACCATCTAGAATATTAGCTGCATGATAAACAAGCCAAGCTGCTTCCATGAGAGTGAGTATGCAGAGCTGCAAAAGAACCTGTCTGTACTAATCTGGGGCTTTTCTCAGGTGCCAGCAGTGTCTGAGTGGCACAAAAAGATCAATTGGCCTCAGCAGTTTAGCCTATGTGCAGTTTATTTATACGTGTACTATGATATATAGACAAATATGGACTAGAAACATTATAAAAAGAAATGTTTAGTAGTTATATAATTAAATATACTATATATGTAATAGATTTAGCTACATATAAACCTTGAAAATGAAGGTTCAGAAGGTCAACAGCACAGTGTATGTGTAAGATAAAATGCAGGCGTAAAATATGATCTATGCAAGATCTTCCTCTGTGCCAGATTTCTTTCTAATTGAAACTGACAATTCAAAAGCATTGAATAATGTAAAACTAAACAACACCATGCAGGTAGAGGTAGTGTCATTGTTCACCGCAGGAGCAGTTTATTTAGCATACTCATCATTATGGAAAGAAAACTGTACTCTGCAATATGTTTTGATTTCTACGTAGACCTCAGACAGTTGAGCAATATATCATGTATTTAAACGGTGAGTTTAGAGAATAATAGATGTGATTCGTACATCAGTTTAAAATGTGAAACACGATACAATAACACTGAATATTTTATAATAGAAAAAGAACTGAGTATCTTTTATTACAGCCATAAAAAGGTAATCAGTCATTACTGCTTACGTTGTGTTACTACATCATTACTAGTTTCTGGATCTTTGAGACTTTCCTTCCACAGTTTATTTCATCCACTGCATTAAGGCTTTGGATAGAGGAGTATATGCTAAGAGAAGGCAAGGTATTTGCTGGCTAATCTCAGTGTAGTTGTTTTGGCCAGTGAAATGGTGGTAGCATAGGTAATTCTCTTAGAAAATTCAAGGAAGTTATAATAGGGGTTTTTGTTTTTAAACAAGAAAGGGTTTTAAATGCATTTCTAGCCATATTGAGGCACTTTCTTGACCAATTATTTCTGTAGTTCTTAGGGTAACGCTAAGCTTGCCTTTAGGAAAGAATGTGGTCTGTATTACTGGTTCCTGGTGAAAGTTCCCCAGTTCTTTACCAAGAACAAAACTCTCACCTAGCAAAGCAGCCTTATATATGGTAAGAGAGTTCTTTTTCTCAGGAAAGCTTCCTTGCTGAAAAATTATTGTACCTGTTATTTTTATATGCAAATGATGTTAAAATATGTTATTTTAAAATGCAAATGAGAGCAGACTGTATTTTGCTGGTGCAAATACAAGTAATAAAAATGTGCATTAAGAGACTCCATTCCTAATAAAATCTTTCAGCGTGACACATCATGTAGTTCAGTGACTTTTGTGAATTACTAATTTGACAGAGGTTTGGGAACTGTATTGTAAGCATAACAGTGCTTTTTCTTTCATATTTACTGACTCATCTGCTTAAAAAAGAAAAGATAGAAACATCTGTGTGTAATATGATGACATTTGTGTGTGTTTTACTTATGAAGAAAGTAAAGGACTGAGAGTTGGTTTATTATCCTCTAGTTCCAGTTCAACTCAAATCTGAATAGAACTTAATTAATTGTCACCTTAATCCTTCCCATTTGTAGCGCTTTTGTTGTTCATGTGACCCAGGTGTTGCAAGTAGTTGATGACTGTGCAAAATGACACCATTTGCATGAATTCCAAGGTTAATGGTGCCCTGTGATAGTACTGATTGCGTTAAAGACAGCCATAGCATGCTCTGCCTGTTGGGCCAGTTTCTAGTAAAAAATAAAGATCATCAGTGTTCAATTAAAAAGAAGTGATTGCTTATTTCCTTCCCTCTGTTTTTAATGGATCCATATTATTTCTTCCTAACCTAAGATGTTTAATGAGTATTTAAAATAGAATAAAAATAGCTTTCAGTGAGCTGGTCACCAATTTTCAATAATTTATTTCTAAACTTTTATCTAGTCAGTGCAGCCTCATGTTCTATTAACTTTGAGAGGTTTCGATTTGTGATAGAACTTGGCACAAGGTCTTTAATAAATCTTTCCAGGGTTTTCAAATGTATAGCTGTAAACCAGGCTCTGTCTGATATTATTTCATAAATAATTTCTGATGGAATATCTTTATTTCTACATTGTGATACCATAAAAAGAAAAATTTGACTAATAAATTCAGCAATAATAATTAATTAGTAAAATTCAACAAATAGGTCAGTCACTGGTAAGCGCAGGGCAAAATTGGCTGCCAAGGTAGCACACAGGACTCTTGTCATGCTACATGTTAATTTTGACGCCCTGCTTGATTTGATGTCTTTTATTTCTGCATGCAGATGTGTGATATGGGAATATCCAGCACAAGATTAAGTCAGACGTGTGTTCTGTAGTCTTCTTTTGAATGGAAGATTTAGGTCAAGTATATTCTCTTTAATCAGCAGTGAAGCTCAAAGCAGAATTCACAGATGCGGTCTCTTTGAAATAGGTAGCTGTGAATTATTACATGTCTTAGAGAAATTCCTGGGACACATGATGCTAAAAGTCAAGTAATGGTCACATGGGTGATGCTGCTTCTTGTTGCTCGGGTGCAATGTGAATATGATTTTGTGTATGTTGCGTGCACTCGTGCTTTTGTATGTGTTACACTCACAGATGTCTTGTGGATGGCTGCTAGTACATGTTTTCTGGTGTGTTTGTATTCCTTCCCATTGCTATGCTTGAAATGTCAATCTAGAAGTATTAGAATAGCTATGTAGAAGTTTCAGCGCTGGGAGATGGGACAGTAAGAGCTTGTACGTAGGACACTGTATGTCTTTCAAGTCCCATATGATTCAGACTATTTTGGTCTATGTATGTCAGTGTTTGCCATCAGGGAAGTGAGACTTGGTCTGTGACTGGAGCGAAAATTTACTTATACCATGGTGTGAGAAGCAGTGTCCTTGCATTTCTGAGCTGCAGTTTTCTGAAAAATGAGTTACTTGGACATGGATTTTATTTTACAGGGTTAGGTATGTACTTAATTACTAGATTCAACATTTCTGTGCTTCCACTTGCATTTCAGGAAGATGAGTGATATAGAATAAAGGCCTTCTGTGACATTTTGTAAATGTTAGAAAGGTGCTAGATTAAAAACAAATATGTTGTATCTGTAAGGAGTAATGATACTGCAAATCAACCAATTATATTAAAACTCTTAAGATTTTTTAGCTGCAAGAATTTACACTATGTCCAAGTGAAGGTTTTTAGTTGCTTAAGCTTTGAACTGTCCTGCAGAAATTACTGCTGAATGTGATTTGTACAGAATACAAACAAACAGTTGTTCATTGTGTTGATCTTTCCCGGTTTTTTGGTTAGGCTGAAACACTGAGAATGTTTCTCTTACTTTTTCATACCTTCAAATTAATTTTAAGGTATTTTAAATTTAGCATTCGGTTTGAAACTGCTTGTGGGTACAGTTATTGGCAACAAACAGTCCATTCTCCAGAGGAAGCTGTAGCCTGGGCTGCCTGCTCTTCCTTCTCTGCCGCTGTCGGAGCCTGTCCCATCGCAGGGGAGTATCAGTGGAGAGAACAGAGTGAAAGAGGCACTGATTAGCCCACCAACCTAGGAGTCCAGCTTCAGAAAATGTCAGCAGATGTGGCCTGTTTTTAAGTTTGTCCCTTGCTAGCAGAGAGGGAAACACCACACCTGCATGCTCCTGAGAGCACAGGTTGAGGTGAGCAGTGCCGACTTCTGCAGGTGCAGAGTTGCCGCCTGTTGTCTGGGTCCTGTCGCTGCTCCATGCAAACTTAAATGTGCACCAGTTCGCTCGGTGTTGTAAAGACTTAGATAGTAGCGATGCTTACTGTAATGCTTCTTCAAAACCACCTTTTTATAAGGCTTTTGTGGTATATAGCACAGTTGAAAGGGGAAATACAAGCTGTAAGTATATTAGAAAAATGTTTGACAGTTATCCTGGATGTACGTGGGAAATGGTACTAATGGTAGTAACATTAAATCCAAAAGCTTTGATGCTTCTGCACTATAAATAATTTCTAACAAAGATGATTGCCAATGTGGAGAATTGTTTGCAGAGGGATTAATTTCTGATTGTTAAGTGTAAGTATATTTAGACAGAAAACGATTTTTGTTCCTGAAAGCCAAGAAGTTGGTCTAAATTGGAGGAATTAGCAATTTGGACTCCAAAGAGCAAACATCAGCCTGGTTATTACAGATGAGACTTGATAGATGTAGTTATGTTGAGGTTAGCACCAGAAGCTATTCCTTTATTTTACATTTTAATGACTGAATCCAGTTGTTACGGCTGGCATATTATTGATAGCAATTGAATTTACACAGTTTTCTTTAGAACATACCCAGTTTGGCAAAATTCCTTTCCTGAAATGTTGCAAGTATTTCTGAGCTCTTAATGTCCCTCTTGCTAAGTCACCTCTGATCCAGAAATCTCCATTCATAAGTATGTTTGTGTATATGAGCATAGACGTTCATGGATCTTCATTCTCTAAGACAGTAACGCATCCGGTAACTCCAAACACTTTTGAAATGTTAAGACTAAGTAGAAAACCTTATCTGAATTTTGCCAAGATTTAAAATATAAATTTCTATTTTAAAAATGCTTTTAACTTTAGAGCTACTGCTGTTTTGACTACCTTTAAATCTGATTTCTCTAATGTATTCATCTGTCGGCTACCATTTCTAAAACGTTGCTTCATTCTGTAACTTGACAGAGTAACTTATGAGATCATACTAGTTCTGTAGTTTTACATGCTTTGAAAGATCTGTATCATAGGTTAATGGGGTCAGTACTTGAATTACAAATTAACTGAAGATGCCTAAAATATGTAGAATCATAGAATAGTTTGGGTTGGAAGGGACCTTTAAAGGTCATCTAGTCCAGCCCTCCCTGCAATGAGCAGGGACATGTTTGTTAACATGAGGTAGCTGAGAGCCCTGTCCAGCTTGACCTTGAGTGTTTCCAGGGATGGGGAGTCAGCTTGGTGGTTGGCGGTATTATTGTGATAGATATGCTCTGTCACAATAATAGAATCCAAATAACTGAGCTTGAGGAGAGGAGTAAAGGAACTTACCAGAGTCTGCGTTCAAAACTGAACAACGGAAGACTCCTCATCTTTGCCTTTTGCAGTTTTGCAATGCATTCCAGAAATTGTGATTCCAAAATTTGAGGGTTTATTATGTAAGTGAAACTCCACAGGCATTTGCAAGGTAAGATATATTAGTTAAATAGTGCTAATAGCTGCATCCAAGGTAAATAAAAGGTAGCTAGATGGGATTTGACTACTTGTGGTAACAAGAGATACCTAAACGTTTTAACTATGACCTGCTGTCATGGGTGGGACCTGCTGCTAGAAGAGGTGCAACACAGTTCTAGCAAACGAGCACAGTTGTTTGAAATAAAAGTAGTTAACCTCACCAGTTTGCTCATCCTGGTCAAGGAATTTGGAGAAGTCTTGTGCCTTAGTTTGCAAGTGGTGTTTATGTAAAGAGTCTTTTTTTTTTTTTTTTTTTTTTCCTGTTCCTTGTTCTGTGGCTCACTGAGAAACCTTCTGCTGGAGGAAGGTTTTCCTGTAAGTGTTTTCATTTTATTTTTCAAAAACTGCTTTTATCGATGGAAGCGTAAACAGAGTTTATTGACAGAGTGCAATAGTAGCACATAGGGCAGAAACAGAGATCAGGCAGAGCACCTGTTCATCCTAATAGCTCTTAAAAGCAATAACCCAACAGTTCCCCGAAGCTTTTATCCAATTTAGAATCCCCAGAGCTCCTCTTTTCAACTCTGGGGCTACCAAGACCATATCCATGGATGGTCCATTTCTTCTTTTGAAGGTAGTCGCTTTAAAAACTGTCTACTTTTGATGTTTTTCTGTAACTGGTTGTTCTGGGCCCAGCTTGTTGCTGCAGTTCTGTGAGTGAGTCTCAGTGAAGACATGTTCTAGCCACCCCCTCTTTCTCTGTATAAAAAGAGAGAAGAAAATTATTTCAAAGTATTATTAGCTTATGTTTCATAGGGGAGAGACTTTGTGCATTGCAGACAAACTAAATGCAGAAGTTAAAATTAAAACGGAAATGCTTTGGAAGCCCAGTAAATGCATGGATAAGCATGTGGATTCTGTCTGTGCTCCATTTGCTGCTCATTTTCCTGCTTGCAATGTGTCACAGTGGTGCTGTGTACGCCAGCCTTTTAACGCACCCCTGAATTGCTGCTGCTACCAGCCCTTTGTGTGACAACATTGGAAATGTAACAATCACACTTCTTACCCTTAATACTACTTCTAAAGATTAAGTCTTTAATGAAGTTACAAAAAAGTGGGTTAAATAACAAGCTCTGTGCTGCCATAGTAGGTCTATTAGCAGCAACCAAGCCTACTAGGGTCTTCAGCTAATTTAAAGCTATCTAGGTCTGCCTGTACCCTATATAATCTTCCCAAATGTCTGTCTTCTGTCACTGTTTCTAGTTGAGGTGAATTTCATCATACCAGTGTTTTTGGAAAGTCTTGGTTTACCATCATAAATACTCATTCCTACATCATGTATTTACCACAATAAATGTGTTATAAGACGTGAGCTATAGTTTCTCTGTGTTTAATATGTTTTAACTCACAGATAGCTGGTGTTTTCCAAAATCTGAATCTCATATCCAGTAACATACCACACGTGAAGAAGAGGAAGAAGGATATGATGATCAGTTCTTATAGTTCAAAATTTGGGCTGAATCTAAAATACATCTGTTCTTCTACATGTCTGACATATGGTCAAGACTGGAAATTATACAAGAGAGTATGGATATTTTAGGACTAAATATTTCACAAGAATAATTTACGTGTTTCCCCTGGTTCACACAGCCTTCTACCCAGGCAACAGATACTTTCTTAAACCTGCCTGCCTTGAAGTCCCTTTTCATGTACTTCTGGTATGTATCTTCATGCTGCTAAAGTTCCTTTGATCTTTTTTGGCCACTTTCCAGACCAACTTTTAATTCCTTTTGTGAAATTTCCATACCAGCTTTAATTCCTGACAGAAGGCAACTGTTCCATCTCTGTTCAAGCAGGGCCCCAAAGCTTTAAATTCTCAACATGTCTCTCTCTGGAAGTAATACTCCGTGCTCAGACTTTGGAGAAATCAGGAATATGTGGATCCAAGCAGTGCTGGGAAGAGAAATAAGGAGATAGAAATATAGTCATTCCTTCCTTCACTACAGTTGTTCTCTTTCCATTTGCTGCTTGACTTGATTATAGTGATACTTGGCTTTTATCTGCAGTACTTGCTAGTCTTCAAGCTCCAGAAATCTTTATCGACAAAAATGGAAATCCAGCCAAAACCATAACTCATGTGGCACTGTGCCAAGTTCTTCCTGCTCCCTGTGCTTATATCTGTTGAATCTTGTGAGTGCAAGACCTGGGCTTGCCACTCGGTACCGTTTTTTTACTATCATTAAAGGACACAGATGTGACTCAAAATCATCTTGGACTTGGAGTGATCGGTTAATGTGTAGGTGACCCTCAGGTGCAAGGGGACGGTCTTTGTGAAATTTCAAGAGTTCCTACTTCTACACCATTCTACTGAAAGGGATTTTCTGACTTTGGAAGGAGGCCTGGCAGGCTTCCTGGGTAAGGCCCTACTTAAATAGGTTAGTATTGACAGACTTGTCTGGAGAAGGGGGTCAGGATTTTATCATATTATCGTAAGGGAAAAGCTAGTGGTGTTTCCTTTTCTAAGTTTACCACTCTACTTGTCCTGGGTTACAGTGTAAAATGTGCCAAAAGAAAAAAAAATATTCTATTACCATCTTCAGGAGCTGCTGAGACCAGGTGGGGCGGTGCTCCCTGCCTCCCCCCCTCTGGACTATCTCCTGTTACTGGGCACAACAATGCCTTATCGCCTGACCCATCGATAACTCGCTCCTGGGCTATCTCCTGTTAATGGCCCATCAAGGAACTGCCTCACGACTCCCCATCCCATTGTGAGATGCTCCGCCCGGGGAGAGGGGGGAAGGAGCCAAGCAGTCCATGCCAAATAAAAACGGAGATTTTGAACACCCTAGCAGCCTTCCTTCCACTGGATTCCCAGAGGAGCTTTTCCCCCCACTGGAGTTCCAGAGGACAAGAGCTACCTACCTACCACTGGACCTTCGGAGGAAGACCAGACTCTTTTACCTGATTGCTGCTTCCACAGAACTACACCCATCACTTCAGGAGGACTGCAGCCAGCATCTTATCGGACTGCTACTGCCACCCTAACAGGGTGTCAGGTTGTATTCCTGACTCTGTCAGTGTAAACCAGTGGGTTGTTTGTTTTTTCCTGCCTTGTGTTACATATATATATATATTAGTAAAGAACTGTTATTCCTATTCCCCATATCTTTGCCTGAAGGCTCATTAATTTCAAAATTATAATAATTTGGAGGGAAGGGGGTTGCACTCTCCATTTCAAGGGAGGCTCCTGCCTTCCTCCACAGACACCTGTCTTTTCAAACCAAGACACTACTGTAGAACTGGAAGTGACTGGAAATAGTGGAAGTTGTATGAAGATTTTTTTTTTTTTAATTCAGTTTTATTTTTACTGCTCTGGTAGGTTTTTAAAAAAACTGAAACGCACTACTTATTTTTGTTAGGACACTAAGATCCGCATTTCCATCAAACAGCAAGAATTTCTTCTTTAAAATCCTGACAGGTTGTTACAGCGTTTATGTAATTGTGATTTAGTATCCAATGAAGTTTATTAAGAACCTGCCACTGACTCCTGTGGGATTGGATCAGGCTGCATGGCTTTGCATAGCTGTACTCTATGTACAAATTGTAAATCCATAAAAATGTATGTCTGTATATACAACCCACATATTTTGTTTATGCTTTGAGAGTCCCAATTTTAATCACTGCATCTATTGTTTTTCATTACTCTGTACAGTAACCTTAGTTACTTTTGTCTTCAGTACTACATTATATGCATTGTGGAGATTTAGTATATAACTCTGTTAATGGAAGAGGGTTTTTTTGAAGAGTTTATCTGACTCAGTGCAAGAATGGATAAAGTAATTGCTTACCAAAAACCTTTCTGAGAATCTCAGTGTGTTGAATCTTCAGAGATTTGATACCATTAGTGGTTTTGTTCTTTAGGACAAAAATAGGTAAAGGTGGAAATTTGGCCCAACTTCACTGTGTTCAGAAATCTTGGATTCTACAAAGCTTAGATTTTTCTACATACTATCAGGAAACGTAAGTACATTCTGCATTTTCACAAGAAAAACATCCTGGGACCTGAAATAATGTGGATTTGTTAGTTAGTTAATTTTCTTAGGGTTTACTGCTTTCCTTTCCACCAGCAAACTGTATGTTTGGCCTATCAAAAATTTGTTCTTTAACCAAAAGAACAGACTTTCCATAGTTACTATAGCTATTTAGAATTATCATTTTGTTCCTTTGCATAATGGGTTAGGAGATCTACTTGGAAATTCTCAAGCATAATATATTTTTTTAAATTTAGGGTACTATTTAAATTATCTTGTTGAATATTGTGACCTTAATACTGTCTTCAGAAGTTTCCTTAGGAGCTTAATGCATTCAAATTTATAATAACCTGGGTACAAACCCATTTCTTTTTCTTTGACTTTTTTGCCTGCTCCTTCTAAATGATTTACCCTTGCTGCCTATTGTTTTCTTTCAGCTAGTCTTATGTCTTTGCTTGAAGCAAATCTACTGTCCAGATTTTCTCTTTGAGGTAATGTTGCTTCAGGCTACTTTTTAACTTTCTGAAATGCAAATTGTAGTTCAGGTTTTAATTGTGTGCCTTTTCTTTTCAAGAATATGCTGCCTGGACACATTATCGGTTTGTTATTTAAAGGGTTGATAAATGTGTCTAAGTTTTAGTAATTTATGTTGCGATAGAATTCAAATTAATGCTAACCAGAAGATCTTTCAATGGATGAGTAGCATGAAAGGTATAATTAAATTTCACTGAAAAAAATTACAGGATTGTTCATGAATGTCAGTAACATAGTTTCAGCCCTTAAATAAATTCCTTTGTTACAGATATTTTTTGGGGTTATCTCTGCGAGAACTTTAAAAAAATGTACGTCTTAACAAAACAGTATTTCTTCCCCTTGATCTGCCCATTCAGTTACTTTTGAGTTTGTGCTTTTTAGGTTCATATTGCCCTCCTAAATTATGCTTTTGCAGCTTCCAGAAAGTTCATATTGTGGCAGTATCGTAATGACACAGTGGGTTTTTTGAGCTATGTGCAGAGCGTTTAGGTAAATGCTTGATCTTAAGCTGATGGAGTCTTCATGTAATCAGTGATTACTGCTAAGTGTATTCCAAAGAATTCTTTGGCTGAGGCATTACCTCAAAGATTAACCCACTATCAAGGAATGGACTATGCCTGAAGAATTATCACAGTTGTGTTGTTGGGAAGAAAAATTGAGTGCCAAATGCAGAATTAGTCACTTCAATTCATCAGTCTTAAAAATTGTGGTTAACTATATTGTAACCTGGTTCAGTCACTTGTGGGAGTGTATCAGCCTCTTGTGGTCAAATGTAATTATCTGTTGCAAAGAGATGAGTTGACTTTTCAGGCTCTGGGTCTCTGAAGTACACTTGGTGCAAATGTTGCACCTTTGTGCTTTGTTTGAGTTGTTAGTGTCAAAGAATGGGGCACAGTGATCCAGCCCTTTAGAACAGGTGTTTGTTTGCTTAATCATGTTTCTGTAGAATCTCACATTGCATTGAACACTCAAAGCTTGTTAGTTCATCTCTCTGAAAAGATCATGACAGACAGACAAGGAGTGGAGGCTTAGCAAAGGGACTTGTTCAACAGAACACCAGCGTTTCATGTCTTACAAACCAACATTTTGTAGAAGTATAGAAATGGTGTAGGCAGGACAGGGCCTCTGCAAGTCTGTAGTCCAGTGTCCCACTGGAAGCACAGTCTTGCCAAAACTATAGATCGGGTCAGATGTAGATTTGAGTAGCTGAGTCTTGAAAACCTCCAAGGATGGAGATGCCACAACCTCTTTGGATAACCTTTCCAGTTCTGCACTGTCCTCCTAGAGAAAAAGCCTTTCTAAGTAGCCAGTCTTAACCTCCCACGCTGCCACTCAGTTGCTTTTGACCTTACAGCATCATGCACCACTACCAAGAAGTGTTTAGCTCCACTGTCTCTGTAATCCCTGTCAACTAGTTGTAAGCTGCTATTAAATTGCCCTTACCCTTCTCTACACCGGGTTAAACAAGCCCAGCTCCCTCAGTCTCTGCAAATGTCCTAAGCACCTGACCAACTTCATAGGTCCTTAGGACTTTGCTGGATGTAGTCCAATTTCTGCACTTCAGCTGGGGTGGGAATTAGAAGCTGGACACAGTATTCGAAGTGTAGCCTCATCAGTGATGAGCGGAGACTGATTTCTCTCTTCTGCTGGCCACATTCTTCCTTTTGTTAGCCCAGCATGTGGTTTGCTGATGTGAGCCTACTGTTGGCTCATATTCAGCCTAGCACCCAGGTCATTTCCAGCTGGGCTGCTACATTGCCAGTTGCTTTTCAGCCAGATATGTGGAGCTCTTCTGCCCCAAGTGCAGAATTTTGCACTTCTTGTTGAACCTCCTGAAGTTTCTCAGGGTCCATCTAGATTGACACAGATGACATTTTTTTGTTGCTTTACTGCCATTTCTTGTCTTAATTTAGTTTGTAACTGAGAGGTGAAGCACTGAATTTGTATCCTTAGTTTTATCACTATGGATGTTTTTAGATTGGCAATGTCTTGCAGTCCACAATACACAGTGAATATACAGTAAGCTTAGATGGCACCAAAGTGAGTTTTCTGTATGTTTTTTTGTGGATCAGTATGTTTTTTGCTACCTTTACCTGACAAGATGGTTTGAAATATACTGAAGAGCCTTAGACATTTCTGCTTCATGAAAGAATCGTTGATTCTTTTCTTAGTGAGAAAGATGGCATTTTTATCTAATACCTCAAATAGCAACAGTGGGGGATGTATTTAGTGTGCAGTGGACTTGAAAGGAATCAATATTCTTTTTAGCTTGTATAAAAAAAATCATAGGTTCTTAGCAAAGCCATAGCATATTGAAACTGTCATTCCTTTTTCTGTGGAGAATATCCATTAAACTTCAGGTACAAGCAACATTTCTGGATGCTGGAATGTAAGTATAAGCTCCCTAGCTGGGATGTCTTAACATGATTCAGCTGTAGGTACAGATTGTCAGGCTCGTTTTTCTTCACCAGCTGTATGTTGGTAGGGGAGACCCAGCTGGGACTACAATCCACAGTGGTACTGTCCTCTCACACGTGCAGGAAATGGAAAAAGTTATGTTGAAGCACCGCTTGAATGTTATCACTGGGTGAAGAACGGAGATGAGGAATCCACTGCTGCAGCCATAGATGCGTGGATTCATTCATCTAAAGGTCCACACAATGGACTTCTCACTGTTTCTTTTTCCAGTCATGGAGACTGAAAGGTAGGTTTTCTTCATTTCTTAAAGGGAAAATGAACTGTAGAAAACCCACTGATTTCCATAGGACTCACAGGAAAATTTCTGGTATATTTGAGAACTAAGTTCAGGAGCCATATTACAGCCCTTATGTACACAATAGGTTCTACCCAATATTTAAACAAGGAAGAACAGGGGATATTCTAGCTTGGATGTGGTGGTAGGATGCGAGTTCATCATAAAAATAGCATGTGTTTTCTATCATGGAAGAGCTTTCTGTTTGAATTGGACTAATCTCTGGAACATACATCTTTCTCCTGTGGCAAAATTGTTTTCTTTTTTTATTCCATGAACTGCTCTCCCAGACAGTGAAAGTGATCCTGGCTTTTAGAGATATCGGTGTGGTTAAAGTGCCTCTTGAAGTGCTTGGGATAGATAGGTCAACATAGACTGTAGTAGGAGGTTTAAGAACAATAGTTAGCTTGTGGGGAGAAGATCAGGAGGATGTAAGCAAAGGAAAGGCTCTTTGAAGCATTTAATGCAAAAGGTTCTTTGTTTTGAATGCTTAAGAGTTGTTTTTGAAACAAATGTATGTTACCCTCAAAGTGTGAAATGCTTGGCATTTGATGTTTTTGTAGATTACAAAGGCAAACAAACAGAAATCCACCCTGTGACTGTTTCAGCTCTTGCTTTCAGTTCTAACTTTCATGCCCTGCCGCGCCGCCCCCCCCCACCCCCCCAGTTCTAGCTTTTACCAGTTTGCATTTGAGGGAGGGTAAATACATTAACAGTTGTGGTTTTGGCTGAAACCTGTTTCCACTAATGCCAGCCCTTCCAAGGATTATTAAAAACTATCCCCAAACATTTCAAAGTGTTTTGAGTTCTTTTCTCTGTCTGGAGAGAAAAGTATCAGTAATACTGTGCGTTGTTACCATGATATCTAGATTATCTATGTATCATAGTCTTTTTGGGGCAGCTTTTTGTTGACTCTGAGCAGAGTTTAGGCAGTATGTAAAACCTAAGATCATCCGGGTTCCATGATGATTTTGGATTTTTCTGATACTTATAGTATTTGTACATAAAGAAAAGGAGCAGATTTATGAAAATTCCTGTTAGTGCTTAGAATAATCACTGTCTCAGAAAATGAACTGAACATCTATCTGTAGTGTTCAGGACAGCATTAATCATTGTCCTATTTCTTTGAGCCAACCTGCTGTGCCTTATTTTATATTTAAATACTTGGTTTATTAAATATGGTAGTATGTATGTGACCAATTGTTAGTATTTCTCTTGGAGATACCTCATCCAAATACCTTGGCGAAGTCTGTTTGTAATCATAGCCCATGGAGAGGCATAATCACGTTCAAGGTAGTAGATATTCAGAGAGACAAGCTGTTTTGTTGCTTTGAAGTGGTTAGTATGTTGGAAACTGGGCACTTTGTGAAGAGAAAAAGAGTGACAAATAAAAACTTAAAAATAAAAATTAAGAAAATTACCTCCCTGGCATCTTTGTTCAGGAAGTGAGTGATGCATAAGTTTGTTTTGCCCAGATAAGAAGTGAACAATTCTATTTATCCCTACATTTACTCTTTAGCATACACCTAGCTGAAAGGTTGAGCTTAAGTAATTGATACCATAAAAACTGGGTTTGTTTCAGGTTGTTTTTCCCTAATAGAGTTCCTCTGCCATATTTTTATAATTATAATTTTCTTGGCTCGCTTTCCATGCTTTTCAGCAGTTCTGAATTATATATAAACCTCACATGTATAGGCTTTGTTTTGTCTCTCAATTCACTTGCAAGATTAACGTTGCTGTTGACCAAAGTTAAGCAAATGCAATGAAGGCTGATATGTTTCCAATTAATTATTGGAAATTGTTCCTGCCTGTGAACATCAGTATTCAGTGCACACTCCTACCAGAATAAAATGGTTGGTCATTAGCTTCCAATCCTCTGTGTCGAAACTTGACATTTGCTTCAACAAAAAACATCATGGTACACCAGAAAGATACACAGAGATCACTTTTGGAAGCAAGCACACTTCTTTTAGTGAGGCTTTAGAGAATTGGTTTTGAAATTGTAAAATGCTGCATTCATCATCACACTCAAAAGAATGATTTATTCACGTATTTCAAATAGAGGGGGGTTTGTGTTTTTCCCTCTAATGGACTGCACTTTGGTATATACAAATAATTTGTATGTGTCACACTAAAACCTAGTGGCTGAAAACCATCATCTAGCTGGAAACCATAAGGATAGTGGAAAGTTTCGTTTTTTCTTTTAAAAGTTGTCTTTGTTAGGATCAGTTATTGTGGTAACCCTATTTAGATTAATGTGAAAGTGAAATAAAATGGCTCTATGCAATGGGTGGGACAGGAGAAGCAAAAGAACTGCTTCTCTGTTAGGTAATACGTATGGTAATGGTTTCTGTAAAGTAAATGTGTAAAGAGCAGAATAATAAACTTGCCATTTTGAAAGGGAAGTAGAAGGGAGAGCGTTACCCAATGGCAAATACTTATTCACGTCAAAGTTGAGAGATTAATTTAAACATTATTTCCTTATTTATTTTATTTAGGCTGTCTTGTTAAGTTGATTCTCAGTGGCCATATCCCAGCTTGCTATGTAGGTAACTGGCAAGATCATCATCAACTCATGAACCAAAGAATCCAGCTTGCTGGCTGGGCAGACAAGTGGAGCTTCACAGAAGATGTGAGAGTAACCCAGATACTTCAGTAGAAAATGAGGGTTCTTCACCACAACCCAAAGTGTACTCGCTCAAAGCAGGCATTGTCAAATTCATTTCTTTTTCCTTCACTTGTAATGCAGAAGGTGCTGACTGACAGCCCTGGAAATTAAGTCCTCTATTTCTCCACAGGACAGGTATAGCAAGGGCAGCAGCAATGCAAGCTTCCCCACATTGTCCTGCCAATGTTCCTCAACCCAGTTCTGAAGAGGTCACTTCTGGAGGTGAGTGGGTGGAAGAGTCTCTGTCCATGCAGTTATTGCTGCCAGGCAGTGGTTCTTGCGGGACAGGCTGTTGGATGGAGACTGACCCCTTGTCTTGAATGAACCACCAGTCTTTTAACAGATAATCACTTCATGTATTGTAAAGTGGCGTGGGCTGGATTCATTGAGGTTGCATTATTCTGCTTGAGTGCTGTCACGTTTTGATATTTCTTTGTGGTTGGATGGCACCTTTGCATTTTTTTCTTTTTGCACTGTTTTGTTTTCAGAGACTTTGTCGATGCTTTATGTACACGTCTACGAAGTAGCATGTGAATAACTATGCGGTCTCGTTGTAAATGTGGTATGGAATAGCAGTTACTGGCAGCAGGCATGTGTGCAAGAGGAGCTTTAGAGCACTAGACCAGGAGGCATGCTTTGAAACACACGAAAAATTGATAAGGAAGTCAATGTTGGTTTCCAGTATCTAAATGAACTATTAGGCTTCTGTTGTAAAGCCATATCTTAACATTTTCTCTTTTCGTAATTACTATGTAATTTAGATATTAACACCAATTAAGCTGGTAAACTAATCTTTTTTAGATTATTTTACAATTAGTGAAATCTGCCTATCTAAAGTTAGACATGCAACATTCTACCCTGTATGAAAGTAATGGCTATCTGTTGTGGTTACAATAGATAGTTGTCATCTAAACCAGAAGATATGTGATAAATTATGTGAGAGGAATTAATATGGCTGATGTGGGTTTTCAGAACAAAAATAATGAGTGCTCACAAGTTTGACAAATGAATTCTCATATACATTCCTGGGTTTATTTAAGTGCTATGTACTTCAAATACAGTGAGGAGTATTCTGTTTTCAATTCTGTTTACATCTTTTGAATATAGAAATACAATTGATAAAACAGAAACAAAGGCTTAGCAAGGCTGTTAGGTCATGCTGAATTACTTTTGTAGATTCAGAGGCTGTGTGAAGGATTTGCAATGATTTGATTGTCATTTGAATTTGAGGCCCATAAGTCTGTTTACCTCTGCTTCTATGGCTGTTTGTAAACAGGTGTGGTAACAAGAGAATGTAGTACAAGTCAGTAATTGTGTAAATTTAGCATGATTCCTGGCTGTTTCCACAAGATCTAGAATAAGAAGAGTTAATTTTCCTAACCAGAATAGTCTTCCTGAAGGGACTTTTTCCTTTTATCGTTTTAAAGGGTATGAATCACAATAGCATTCATTCCTTATACATCTAAAACAGTTCCTGACTTTTTTTTTTTTTTTATCAGGGGAGCAAGGGATACAGGATTTGGTTCTTAATTAAAATGAGTGATAGAGTCCTGTTGCAGAGTAATTTGGGGTCAATCCATAAATTCATTTTAAGTGAAGAACAGTGTGAGGATCCTTGTAATGACAATACATGGCATTAGGTAGTGTAATACTAGGCATATTTGATAATAAGTCACCGTAATGTTTCTATGGTGCCAATAAATCTTGTGGATTTTATTTTTCAGCTTTTTTGAATGTGGTACAGATTGCAGACCTCTTACTATCACTGACAAAGCTGTAGAGAGGTCCAGAGTTGGCCTCCCACATATCTTTGTGAACCGAGTCCAGAATTTCAGCTCAAACCTACCTCTATGCCATGTAAACCTTTGAAGATAATTATATGCCTTATCACAATTAAACCTTTTTTATAATAGACTTTATTTTAAATTCAAGTACAAAAATACAGTTAAGTCATTGTCAGTAAAAACACAAAAGAATGGTCAAAGAAACCATTTTCTTCACACTGTGTTTTACTCATACCACATTCATCTTTCTGTCTCTGCAAATGCTTTCTGTGAATTCTAATTAATAAAGTCCAAGTTTTCTGCATATTTACATTGAATAATGGTGATCTAAAGGAATATATTTGTAAAACAACATATTACCCAGAGCATCCCAGGGCAGGATAATCCCCATAACCTTGATCCTGGAGTCCTGACTTGTATAAGTAATTCTGTTGATTCCACTATGATTGGTCACATGAGAAAAGACTTCAGCATTATGTTCATAGTTATAGATCCCTATCTTAAGAGCTTCAGTTTTATCACCTTCTTTACCTCCAGTTAAATTCTAGTGATTGTATGGCCTCACTAGTTATCCAAGGACTGGGAGTAGAGGAAAGTTAAACCAGTTGTCATTGTTTAACCTCAGCTGGCAATTAAGCAGCAAGAAGCCTCTTGCTCACCCCCAAACGCACTGTGGGATGGGGGAGAGAATCAGGGCGGGGAGGGAGAAGGGGAAGTAAAACTCATGGGTTGAGATAAAGACAGTTTAATAGGACAAAAAAGGAAGGGAAAATAGTATATCATAATATACAAAACAAGTGATGCACAATACAATAGCGCACCACCTGCTGACAAATGTCCAGCCAATCCCTGAGCCATGGTGTCCCCTGGCCAACTCCTCCCAGTTTATACTTTGAGCATGACATCATATGGTGTGGAATATGCTTTTGGCCAGTTTGGGTCAGCTGTCTTTGCTGTGTCCCCTCCCAGCTTCTTGTGCACGCCCAGCCTCTGCTGGCAGGGCAATATGAGAAGCTGAAAAGTCCTTGACTTAGTATAAACACTGCTTAGCAACAACTAAAACGTCCGTGTGTTATCAACATTATTCTTGACCTAAATCTGAAACACAGCACTGTACCAGCTACTAGGAAGAAAATTAACTTTATTCCAGCCAAAACCAGGACACCAGTCCTCAGAGAGGGTATATAGCTATCTTTCCTGAATTACAGTGAGCTGGTTTGAGGCTTCAGGCTTAATTCACAAACACATTTTTCTCACCAACCACTAGATAACAGCAGAGTTTAAGGGACATACTCAGAATTTTGGGTCAAGTATTGGAGACAGAGGTTGGAAACAAGGATTAAGCAACTCTTTAGGTTCACATTGAATAATGTGTGGACTATGCATCATCAGTTGGGAAACCCTCGTGCTAAAATATTTATTTCTTTTTTGCCTTTCTGTCTGTGAAGATAATATAGATTATAATATAATATAATATAAATTCTGTATTTATATGTAGGTGATATAGAAGGTGCTTTGCTTATCCCAGTCTTCTGGAGGAATCTCTTGAAAAGCGTTTCCCTAGCAGGCGTGGAGCTGCGGTGAAATATGTCAGGCCACATGTGATGATCTGGAAGGAACTGTGTCATGTTTGATTGTTCAAACAAGAGTGTTTATTTGATGCACTTAGAAATGTTTCATGTGTCAGCACTGGACTTCTAAAAATAAATGACTGAATGCAGCAGAAAGAAATTCCTTCTAATCAAAACTTTGTGTCACTGGCATCTGTAAATAAAGGGAGACTAAAGTACCAGAGCTATTGGAAATGAAAACTCATTGCTCAGATATCAGGCTGTGCAACTGATCTTGTAGATTTACCAGGTAGTTACCATAGGCTCCTGACATGTTATCCTAACGTGTTACGGTTTAGTATTACTGTGATCATAGGAAGGAATTTGTCACCTTTCTCTCCATATTTCATGAAGGACTGTTTTTACCCTATGTTCATCTCTAGGTTGGCAGTTTTAGTCCAGCCAAGTTTATTAGTGACCAGGATATCATTATCAATCCACAGCCATATAACAGTGTATATGAAGAATGTTTATATGTTCCTAGTAGTCTTCAGCGTTACTATGGCATCTGTAAAGGTTCAAGTGTTGGCACACATGGAACTCATTGCAGGATTGTTGCCAATGCTGCGAACTCTTACTGGAAATACATATTTCTGTTCACACAGAGAGACTGAGACTTTGGATACTCCTGTAATGCAGATAATAAGGAAATATGTATTTATAGTAGTCTCTGTTTGGGGAACAAAGAAGCAAGTAGTCTACCAAATCCCACAATAACAATTTCACCCATTTAATTATTTTATTTTGAGTGCCTAGGAAATTTGGCCCTTTGAAATAGCTTTTGAGAGTGTTGCCTTTAATCTTGTACCAGAGTATTTGAACTCAGATGTTGAAACGTTTAACAGACAAAATACTGCAGAGGATGAGATACGCAGACAAAAATGAAAAGGTGATACAGAATGTAAATCATCTTTCAGGGGCCTTATGAGAATGCCATCTGATTATCATAATCACACATACCATACAGGTACCTGTCATTGTCTGCGTTCCACAAAAACCTAGCTCACAAATGAGCTGACTTTTCATAAAAGTCAAACTATCAGATCAGCCATGAAACCCTGTGTAAAGTGTTTTTGGTTTTGTCATTCTTCTGTTCCTAGGAAGACTAGTGAGACATAACAGCTCAAGAGCATTGAGGCATCTAAATTTTCAGTAGAGTCTTTTCATACTTCAGTATGCAGCAAATTAAAAGTTAACAGAATAAATATTGAGACCCTGGAATTGTGATATTTTCTGGGGCAAAGGGAAGGTTTGTTTGTTCTTAAATACTGTTTTCAGTTTCTTTATTAGGCTCATCTACTCTACATTTGGAGTTGATAGAGAATTTCTCCTGCACTTTAATGGCTGCTGCACCAGGAAGCTGTGGATTTTTGTAGACTTTGTTTTGCTTGATCAAATACCGGGGAGATGAAGCAAATTAGGAAATGTGTTACTTTTTTTTACATACTTAAGAATGTGCTTCAGGAAAAAGAAGACTTAATTTTTTTAAAGGACAGATGCATATTAATAAGCACATTAATGAAAGTTAAAGGATTGATTAAAATTTATCTGTAATTAAAAAAACCCAGCAATTAAATTCCAAAGAAATTAATTGGAATTTCCAGGTGAAAAAAATTTGAGATGTTAGCTGGAACTTTAGGGCAAAGATGGCTGGAATTTATAGACAGTTTACTGTAATATTGTCTACTGAATCCTATCTGTGGCTATGTTTGTGACAGTGGCATTTGTATTGCTCTGTGTTTTGTCAAAAGGAAAAAAAGCTTTTGCTAATTAAGTAGGAGAGAATGATACAATGTGTTCTTGCAGTTTGTGACAAGGTTGGGAGAACATGTCCTGTTTGTTCTCTAGGATAGAAGTAGAGATAAATTCAGAATGAAAACATTTATTCTGGATAAAAGTTGGTTTTTGGAAAAATTCAAGGTATTTTTATTAGTAGTAACACTGTAATTTGGGAGAAAGGAGTCTCAGTGCTAGCTCACTTAGTTTTATAGGAGTGCTGGAGTGAAGGCTACCTATTTATGTCAGGGGAAGCATGGTGGGACCGTATTCTTCAACCTCCAGAACTATGTAAAAACATTCAAAAGAATCTATGTAAGCGGAAAGGAAAGTTTAATTAGAAAGATTTTTTTTGGTGGTTGTTTTTTTTGGGGGTGGGTGTTGGTTTGGGATCCTTTTGTTTGTTTTAAATTGAGACTTGGCTGCCCAGTTCTGAATAGTTCGGAATATTTTGAAGTCTGTTTGGAAGAAATTGATTCAAGCTCTTCTCCTGCCCCAGTCCTGCCCAGTGGCTGGTGGCTTGTACTGTCCCTGATGGGGCAGAGGACACTGGAAGACGCTTGGGGATCCTGTGGGGAGGCTGCTGCTAGATTAATGCCAGTGCTGCTTTGCCTTTTTTTTGTTTTTTTTTTTTTTTCCCTTCTCCCCCACCTCTTCCTCACCCTCTTGCATGGAAGAAAAGTGATGTTATGGCCCATGTGCTTTGCCTGTCCTAGTTATACAGCTGACAGTGCCAAGTGCACTGTGAACTTGGTACCTCCAGCCTTGAACCTTATATTATATGTGTAGGGATTTCTTGTTTGGAGTAATCTCAGTTGCTGTGGGTGGTGCAAGTGTGTGTTTTCTTGTAGCTTGTAGAGGAATCTGACACAAGTTCAGAGCAGATCTCCTGCTGGCTTTGAGCTGAACACTTCTGAGTAACACAAGGTAAAAGAAGCTGGAAGACAAATTGAGTTGTGCCTTGCCTGCAAGTAATAAAATTTTTCAATCCATGGTGCTGCTGGTTTCACACTGATAGAGATCATTATTTTCTGGTATTTCCCTCATGATGGTTTTTTTCTTCTATAATATTTATACTATTTTGCTTGTGCTGTTAGCTTGGTTATATAAAGTTTGTGTGCTGAAAGTCTGCTTATAGAGGCTCTGTTGAAGTGATCTGTTCCACACATTGACCCCTGCCATTGACTTCATAGGAACAGGACATGAACGAATAAAACGTTACTGTTTTAATGTTAGATGCAGAAAAAGTCTTCTCTGTTTAAAGGATCAGTTCTGTAGTATCAATGTGCAGAAGAAACAAGCTGAACTGCTGTTTCAGGCAGCTAGATATAGAGCTGCATAGAAATGGGAGTGAAGGAGTGATTGGTATCAACAAAACCAAGCCACTATAAAAAAAAAAAAGCAAATCTCTCCCATCCTGGAATGATTTGTGAACACTGCCAGCGAGAAGATCTATTTCTCACCTGACTGGTGCTTACAGTTTAGGTTAGAATTTTTGTTCTTGTTTTGCATCGTTTACACAGAGCATGTGACACAGTTAAGCTGTGCTTCATCTGGACAGCAAAGTATGTCTTTTTATTTCTTTTCATGAGCCAAGTAAACCTAAAATCTAAACTGAACATTTGGTGATAGGGAAAAAACGCTATTGTTGCTCACTTTTTTACGAGATCCAGTGCTGTGCTAGAAGGCAGAGAGCACCATGGTAGTATTTGCAGTCAGTATTACTAATTTCAGCTAAGTGAAGATTTCCATGGGCTGTGTCTAAGATTGAGTATAATCTAAATGTTAGATGTCACTTAAAATGTGGGATGAATAGTGGGATGGAGATAGAGGTGAGTAGTGGGAAGGGGAAGGAAGATGAAACTGTAATAGTAAAACTGTAGGGTGTACTAATTTAGGATCACCTTACTCCTTGACCAGTACCATAGAGGCAGAAAATCCTAATCATGCCAGGAGCATGTGTAGCCATGCCTTCAGTAGAAATAGCGAAGGAAGAAGGGAAAAAAAAAAAAAAGCCTTATATTTTTGAGGAAGCATCATATACAAACAACTTTGGTGATATGGTATGTACTGCATCTACTCTGACCTGGAACAGAACAGCTGTTGCCAAAGCTTCTATACAAACTGATGCTTTCAAGAGTGCATTTTACAGAAAAGCAAAATTGTGAGGGTGGGAACGGGTACACAGAACAGGACAGGCTAAGCCAATGAAGATCTAACTTTGCAATATCTATCTCTCTATATATATAGGTAAAAGATAATATATCTATGTATTTGTAATATACACGGGTCTTTTGCTTTCCTCAAATCAGAATAAGGTCTTGCATTTAATTTTAAATATTTTCTCTTTGATCTGCGTCTTTGAAATGTGATTGAGGGAAACAGCATGTTCTGTTATTGAAACATAGGCTGCTCTGCCATGCTTCTCCTGTTTTGAATGCTTTAGAATTGTTGGGGGTTTCTGTAGTAATAAGTTAAATAAATAGACCTGTAGCAGCAATTTTGAAAATGCGAGCTCAGTGTGCACGCAGCTATTGTGTATATTTGACACTTCCCCACCACCAGCCCCTGCCTTCCTACATGTAGACATAGCGTTTCTGTTTAGTTAACCTGCAGTGCTTGATAACATTGACCATAGTTCTGTGACCGTAACCATAATATTCTGGATATAAAAGAAAAATTCTTTTATCTGTTCAGTTTTCTCCTCCTCCTCTTCTTATGGAGACTGTCTTTGTCTCTTCTGGTAAAGTGCTTCTATATCAAGGACTCCACAGAGGTAAAGTTGGCATACTAAAGTCTTAAATCCTGCTTTTGGTAGCTTCTACTATTTGAAGTTTTTGAGAACTGGGAAGGACTTGGCAGTACCTGAGTGTGCACATGAATGATTTCTCCCCCCGCCTCGTTCTTGCTGGCAGATGGTCCTTTAGGGACTTTTGCCAGCAAGTGCAAGTCAGAATAGCCTCTAGGAGTGACTGCATGGGTAAAGATATTGGGCAGCCTTTCCTCCTTGCTGAGCTCAGCAGAACCAGGCCGCCAGTGAACTTGATCTATCATTTTCAAAGTTATTTCATGTTTTTCTCTCAGCAATCACAGAAGCTGCAGAGTGTTTAGCTCCCCATGAGAGTTGTCAAACATGACGAAATATGAAATTAAATGATTGTTATGAAATAAATGCCTGGAAGAGTGAGCTTCTGGTTTTAATGCTTCTCTGAAGCAATTTTTTAAAATTTAAGCTTTAATATAAAATTGCTATTCAAAACAAATATTCCTTCTGAAACATAAACTCAATTAAAAGAGCTTTGCAGGTTGGAATAATTTTCATGATGCCAGTAAAAGCTGCTCTGTAGCACTAGTCTAACTGCCATAATAGATCTCTGTGTAACTTAGATTGAACCAAGTAATATCTATTTAATAATTAATGGTTTCTTTTTGTGTAAAATAGTGGAATTTCATTTTGTGGATGAGAATTCCTCTTTTTATATCAGATTCTGTTTGGATTTATATTTCTAATTCTTTTTTAGTTTGTTCCAAATCTTCCCCTGAACACTTCTCTCTGCCTGACCTCTAATACTGTGGATTACAAGAACCAGCAGAGCTCCAGATGGTTTACTTCATAGAATGAGGGCACCTTTATCTGAAAGGGATTTAAATATGAAACCAGTCATGTAAGTTAAAAATCCAACAGAGAAAATAAACAATCTTAATCAGCAGTCCTTAAAAATTATATATGTGGTTTTGGACATCCATGAGTGGTAGCTTGACATGGAATTTCAAAGACTTTTAAAGGTTGCCCAAATTTCTCACAGGCTGTCAGAGAGCTATCTGAGCTATCTGAGTCTGATTATGTCTTAGAAGCCTGTGCTATATTGGTAGGTATCCTGTATTTTCTGATTTCTTTTCTAATTAATGTAGTACCATGTTGGTTTTCTGCAGCTATTCAGAGGTAGGGTTTAGTGTCTGGTCATCAGTAATCTAGCAGAATATAGGGTTTGGTATCTGGTCATCAGAATATAGCAGAAGTCTGTCCCACATGTGCCCCTCATGGACGGAAGCAGATGTCTTTTAGTAATCTTTTGATGGATATCTTCCAAACTGCAGTAATCTGAATTCTCGGGCTGTCTCTGTGTGCCACTGGGCTTGGAAGAAATGCTTGATAGAAAGAGATTATTTTGACAAAAGTGACAATGAAAATTCTACTCTTACTCACATTTTACATGGTTGTGGTAATAACTCTAAGGTATCAGAATTAATGGGTGACTGAAAAAAGCTTTTTGTGTGAAAGATTAGTACCAAGAAGATACCAACCATGACGATACAGTAGGAAAAACCCTAGCCTCAAAAGATAAAAAAAATTCCTTTGACTTCGATAATGCAGAGATTTAATTATGTTGTTCAACTCTCTGCCGTAAATCACAATCAGATTTATATCTTTCTTGTTATTTATATACTAGGAGTCACTAGGCACAGCTGGTTCTGTAAATACACAAGAAGGAGGTGGTTTCTGCCCGAAGGAATCTTAGTGTTAAGCATGAGACACGAGACAATGTGAGGATATATTAAACAGGGGGAACACGAGGTCAGAGTGACTGTGCTGATCAGCACAAGAAGCAGCTGTAATATGAACCTGGCTGCCAAGTGTCTTTATTTGATGATAATCCGTTTGTTGCAGTGCCCTGAGGAATACAGTTTGCTTTAGCTGAGCTCAGAGTTGAAGTTAGATCAAGCAGATCTTTCTGCTATGAAAACATTCTTCATGTTGAAAATATTACGTTATGCTTAATCACTGTTTTCTGCACATAGCAATGCAACAGTAATGGCTACCACTATAATAAATGACAGAGCAATTGTACTTATACTCACGCAGTTGTGTGACAGTCTCCTCAGACCCCTGGGGCCCCAAAAACTCAAGATAAGCCAGAAAACTTTGCTGGTTACCAGTGAACTACAAAAAATGTGTCTTCTGATCTCTGGCATGCTGGTTCTACCTTCAGCCATGCAGGAAAATATACAGCAACACACCTGATGGTTCCTCAAAAATCTGCAACATACGTGTGCGTAAAGAGGGAATCCATGGCAGTCATCTTGTTTGGACAAACTTAGAGGACTTCAGGTGGGTGAGAGAGTCCTAAGCAGTTTAATCTTAGTGTAAGTAGATCAGACAAGGATGGTTTTTGTGCTTATTAAAAGCTATGTACTGTAAAAATGTGTAACTGTGTTGTGTAGTTTGAATGTAGCGTAATAAATCTGTAAGCCTTGTCATGGGGACCTGACATGCCTTAGTAAGTGCTCTGTCTGTCCGTAAATGGCCCTTAGGTGAGGTAAAGAACTGATGGTGCAGGGGTCAGGAGACAGCAAAGTGCTTTCCAAAGCGGCTGTCCAGAAAAGATGTTAAGATGCTTGCCTGTCCACTACCAGACCCCAGGCAGATTCAGTCTCTCTCTCTCTCTCTCTCTCTGATGGGATCCTATGCCATAATTGATTGATACAGAGATTTTTTTTTTATGGCTCTCTGATGCTCCTAGCTAAACTGGATTTGAATTGTGTTCAGCTGGTCTTAGCAACAGATGTCAGGTATCGCTAAATAATGAGCAGTCATGTATGAGAAAGGCACGAATATTCACTCTTTCTGTAATCTTGGCCAAATGAATCTTTTACTCTGAGCATGTTTTTCAAAATAGTTTTGTATCTTTACTAGTAGTGAAATATTAGGATATAGTTAATGTGTGAGTATTGCTGTGGAATGGAATACAATTATATTGGGAATGTATCTTGCTCTGGTTTACTTTTCATTCATTTTGCACCCATTATTAAATGCTAAAATAGAAAATAAAAGAATTACAAGTAGTGTCATAAATCACTGTGTCCTGAATTGCAGAGCAAGTCATTTTTATAGGAGGGCAAGCCCCTGTATTTATAATAAATCTAGTTTGTTATCTTTTGAGCTTCCTGATTAAAGTAATTAGTCATTTATGGTGATACAAAACCATCAGTGAATACACTGCATTGTTTCACAAATACTGAATCTTAAATTGTTTCATAAGGGTCACTGGTTATAATCAGCTGCACATTGTCGTGTAAATTTGTTGTTTTGTTGGTGGGGATGTTGTCTCTTCTAACCCAAATTAGTACACCAAGCAACTCTCCTGCAGTTAGAACAAACTGACTTTAAGCCTGTAACAAGAAAACTAATTAAAAATGCCAGATAGGGCATAGCAGGTGGAGTTGAGTATGGAGTCAGTATCGACTGATGCTTAACGCTGAGGAGAGGGTCTCAAAGTTAGCGAGGGCTGCTCCAGACTGTGCAGATGACTGCCTCTCAGGAAGACTTGCTGCGTGGGTTTCCCCACTTCTGGAACTGCCGTGCTGATACCTCCCCGTTCCCACAAGCAGCCGTGGAGAGGTCTGGTTAATGCTGGTCACAAAATCATAGGGAATGCATGTGCTTTTATACCTGTAAAATACTGCTATTACCCAAGGGGCTTTGGTTTGAATGTGAGTTCTTCTCTCCAGCTAGGTGTAGAAAAAGAAAGCTAAAATTCCTGCTCTTGCACCATGGAAAAGCGTGCGTGAAATTGGACTTCCTTCTGCTCTGCTTTACCTGTTGGTAAGATTAGTCTGTTCTGTGGTAGGCTCAAGCACAGCTTATTTTTCAGTATGAAAACATTATGTGCCTCTGGAATAGGATAGTTTCTCCTCTGTTTTCAGACATCAGCTCTAACCAATAAGTACTTGGTATCATTTCCACAAAAGTCACCCTTAGTCTGGAATAAATCCATACATTGAGGACAAAAGGCGATGCTTCCTTGGAGAAGTTCAGAAGTCTCCTGAGTTGTTTGTTGGATATTACTTGAGCATGCCTATGTTTATAGGTAGAACTAAGTAGGATGAGCCAAGTAATTTCAGTGTAAGTCTAGCATTTCCTCTAATGGTATTTTTGGTTTTATCAGTACTGCTGTCCCAGACTGGGCGCTCCCAAGAAGTATGATGCTTGTGAGAGAAATCATTCATTGCTAATTTGTCTTCCGTCCCTAAATAAGACAACAGCTCTGGTTCCAAAGTAAGTGTCTTGTTGCTTCTTTAAAGGCTTCCAATAAGGAAGACTCTATAAAGAAAATGGATCAATGACCTGTTCAATGTCCTTTCAGTGAAAAGCACCACTTAATAGGAAAAAAAAAAAAAAAAGTTGATGTTACAATAAAAGAAATGTATGTTGTCTTTTCAAATTGTGTACGCACATTTAGCTGTTATACTGACTGCTTGGTCAGGTGTGCTGAGAATTCTTACAAATTCTGCCCCATATCAGGAGGTACGATGTCTTTCTCCCTCTTGTACAGGGAGTGTTGGCACCTGACACTAATGCCTGAAAGCCACAAGAGCACCAATATGTTCCTTTGCATGCTGCAGCTGTGATTTTTATTAAGAACTGAAAAGGGCATTTCAGTTGGATTCTTGATCTCTTCTATTTATATTAAGGCAAAACTTTCACTAATTGAGAACTGATCACAATGTGTTACAGGATCTTGTGAAAATGTAACATTAGAAAGCACCTAATGATCTACTTTGACTAAAACTTAGATTAAATTGAAAGAAAGTAAGTATTTTTCTGATTTGGTTTCTGTGTAAAATTCCAATTCAAGGGTAATTATAAATCTCCAAATTTTTTCCTTTTGTATTAGATTACATCCTTTATTTAAGGTTAAAATAAGGGAAACCTTCCCATCAGTTACTTTGGTCACCTGCTGTGCAAACTAATAATGCCATGCTAATCTAAAAAGGAGTGTCACTCACAGTGACATTTGAATTCCAGTGTAACAGGAAGGAGACAGGTGAGAGAGGGAAATTAGTTGAACTAGTGTTATTTTGTACTACTTGATTTAAAAATCTAGTCAATCAAATACTTCAAGAATGGAAAGTGTGTTTTTTAAAGAGGTACAGGAATGTTCTGTGAATTATAATTGTAAAATATTAATAATGAGATGTTACTATAGATGCGTTTTTCTTTTAGCTTATACTCCTGTGAGAAATAACATAGAGGGTGAGGATTTGAGAGATTCAGCTTAGAAGGGTAGTTGTGACTAAGTGCAGGTTAACACATGAGCTCTGGCATTTTTTTTGCTCTTGTTAGTGATGAAACACTAAGCAATTTCACAAGGAAGCTTAAACATGCATTCAAGAAAGACTTTGTGTATGCTAGGAGAAGAAAAATAGATATTTTTCAGAGATTCTGTATTTCTAAGCAGCGTGGCATTGTCCATACTGAAAAAACAAAAACCAAAAACCAGGCAGGCTACAAGAAGTCCTCTAAAAGGATGAACATTGTAATTTAGAAAAGAAAATAGGTACTCGTGAGTGTTCACCACCTGGGTATTAATGCAGCCAATTACTGTGTCCTGCTTTTCAAACATTATTATGTTAGAGCAAGAAAAGAACCAATATTGTATTTTATATGACCTTTCTAATGCTATATATACACATATAGATTTGTGCTATTTGTCTCTTTGATTCACCAAATGTTTCTTATTTGTGGCTCAAGGCATTTATTTATTGCGAGGCTTCAAGCTGCGGTAAGCAAGGTCATAGATTAAGAATTGATTTCCACAGTTGCTCTAGCATACAAACTAAATTTCTCTTGGTTGGTTATAAAAACTGCACCTGGGCGTAAATTCAGCTTTTCAACATTGTCTTGAAAATTAACATTAAAGTAAATGAGAAAATACACTAAGTATGTATTGCATGCTTAATTTAGGCCTTCAGCTAAAACCTAAGGAAAGCAAATTGTTTTTATGCTGCAAGCTTCTAAGTAAAACCATGATAGTGATAGAGAGGTTTTTTTTTCATTTCATGTGTTCTTTTTTTTTGTTATTACTTTGTCTCCCTTATTTTTTTAAATTAGATTTTGTGTACAGTTGCTGGCAAATCATGTTTTGATCGATATGTTGATTAGTCCTTTGTTTTTGCTATATGCTCCTAGTCATTGCCAATTACAGTAAGAATGTGGGTTTCAAATGGAATATAGTTCCTTTCCTTTGGAAACACAGTCCTACTAGAAATAGAAAAATCATGCTATTTTGTTAGCTTTGTCTCTAAGGTGAAACATACCATCTTGTTAAACTGAAGGAATATTTAGACTGCAAACCAGAAAGTCACTAAAGTCAAGGAGGTATGTTTTGGGGGTGTTTTTAAGGTGTTCTTTGTGGGTTGTGGGGGTTTATTCTGGGGTTTTTTTAAGGCGTGCTTTGTGTTGGTAATGATAGCAGAGCTACACTGTGCACAGCAATCAATTTGTGTAAATGTCAAAGATGTGTAACTCTGAATCTTTGCTGCAATACACAGATTCCTAGTAACTATGTAATAAATGTTGTTACATAAATTAGCTGCTTAGACATGTCTTTAAAGAAAATATTTCTGATATAATACCCTGCCCCTCTGTTTTCAAATTAGTATGCTTAGAGCAGAAATACGTAGTGTATGTTTTTAAATCATAATCAACATCATCAGGTGGCTTTACAAATATTAGCTTGGCCTCTACTGTTCTATCAAGAGTTACAGTTTCTGCCATTATCAGAGGAATCAAATTGCAAAGTTATTTTTAAGTTATATCTCTAAGATAACAGAGAGCATTGTGTTTACTTGATGGGAATTCTTGGTTTGCAGTGCACAGTTCACACTGTACCTTATAGTACTGGCCTACAAGGAAGAGATTAGTGTGTCAAATATTTTGTGATACTTTGTTATACTAAAATAGAGGCTGAATTGCCAACCCTATTGCACACCAGTGCATGAAGCAACTTTGTTCACAGCAGTAATCACAATATGTATGTAAAGGAAAGCAATTGGAAAGCAAAGTGCTGTGTGATATGAGAGTGGTAAAACAGTTTGGCAGGTAAAACAGGTATGGAGTTATTGAAAATATAAGCTTTGCTAAGAAAAAAAATATGTGCAGAAATGAAGTACCTCAGACTTACAAATCACTCCTCTTTCCAATTCAGATGAATGGTTTGGAGGAATGAAGTTGTGAAACTCATCTGTTGGTACTGATTCTTATCCTCTCCCTGAACTGTATTTTGCAGGATTAGAATACATGGTCCTCCTTTCATAGCTGTTCCCAGCAAGCCATTTTGTTAACACTTGATCTTATTTTCCAAATACTGAGTTGGAGTTTATTTTGATGTATTGAAAACTGAAGATTTTGTCGGTTTTAAAATGCCCATTCCATAACAAACTTCCTTTTGACTCCCCTAAGATTTCCGTATGAAGATATCTCAAAAAAATGCAGCTTTGTGGTGAAATGAGGTGAATCTATTCAATTCAGACTTTTTCTGCATAATAAAGCAGTCTCACTGAAAGCCTTGTTAGGAAGAAATTCTGATTATCAAGCCTGTAGTCAGGGAGGCTTCTTGTTAGAGTATTACTGGAGGACTAACTCAAGCATGGTTATGCCTGACTGAGTACAAGATTTCCACCCATTTCCAAAATGCAGATTTCTTTTTTGAAAAGCACTTAAATGTGTATGAAGAATCTTGGACTGATTCATTAACTTTGAATAAATTCCTGTGACAAATGAGGGAAATGAAGAGAAAGCACAAATAACTGGTTGAGCAGGACTCATGTGTAAGGTTGACTGCCTGCAGAGGCACTGGACTAGTACAGATATATCACTGATAATTCATTGTAGATCCACCTGATGTTAAACTTTGAGGAACAGAACCTTTTCAGAAGTAGATCTGACACTGGCCTCCTCAGTATTGATGTAGCAATACAGATTTTTAAACTTTTTTTCTTTTCTCCCCCCATCCGCAAGACAGGGGAACTAGATGGAAGAATTACTGATCAGTTTTATTTTGCTTCTGTGGTGAGGCTGGTATAAGAGCATAATAGTGCTACAAATCTGGTATTCTACTTTTGGTCTACCTTGACATCAGATGCTTTCCTAAAAGCTACAAAGTCAGCTGCTGCAGTCACCTAATTCTCATGCCCAGTATGTTCTCCACATGAAACCATTCTCCAATGACACCCAGTGCAAAACATTAAAAAGTGGTCTTTCCAACAAACAGAACAGAAAAGGCTGGTAAGCAGGGAGAGGGAAGCAGGCTCGCCGTTTGTGCCCTCTGCAATGTGCTCCAAAGACAGAAAAGAATGGAGGGAGGTGAAGGGAGGTGAGCAATCTCTTGTATCAACTAAACAGATTTACGGGCAGGAATCGGCAGTGTACATCTAGGGAAGGTCTGTGTAGCTGCAGCCTAGAAGTTTGGACTTATGTAGGAATCTGTTGTGAAAAATGCTGTTTGAAAAAGTGCACTCACAACATGTATTTGGGACTGCTGGGGTCTTTGAGTTAGAGGAGAAATGTGCTACTGCAGTGACTTTGATCGTCCCTTTGCATTTTAGTTCTGGCATGTTTGTTATGATGGCACTTGATGCAAAGTCTAACAAACTCTATGATCTTTTTGACTTTAATTGGAGAATTAAACTTGTAAAGTTCCCTGCAGGTTTAAAGTGTGTGAATATAAAGATTCTTATCATACTTTGATTTTTGTGGCACAGTTTATGCTTTTTCAAATGTTATCATAATGCACATATACTCCAGTGGTAGTATTCTGTTACTTTAGTGGGGATTAATTCCACAAAATGCAGTATCTGCCGCTGGAGGGCTAACTAGATCATTTCGGAAAAATCAAGGGACCACAATCATTTGCATTTGATTGGGATTTCTCAGACTCAGGCAGGTCAAATAGATCCGAGATCACCACTATATCTGTGGCTGGGGATTTTTCCGGTTTGTGGGACTGCACAGCAAGTACAAGGATAGCATATGCAGCTTCTGTGCCCTCCACTGTATAGCTCTTGGGATCAGGCACTGGTCTGAAGAAGGCAACTCATAACAGGAGATCATCTATTGCCGTCCTGTCTACACATCTCCTTGGGAATATATCTCCTTGACATGTGTTAAAACAGCAATGAGGCGTCTTTAACCGCTCTGAGGAAAAAAAAAATTAATCATGCAAGTAGCACCTAGTTACACATTCCTGACTTCATCTTCCTGCCACCCACTGCCTTGCTCTGACATGGATGGTTCTGCAAACTACCCTCAGGCAGAAGTTGTGAACAGTGGTCTTCCTGAGGCTCTTCTCAAGCCTTCTTCGATGTGCTGTTCCCTCAACACCAGAAACAACTTGCCCAATAAGTGACAAAGACTTCAAATTACAAAACTTTAGCAAACATGTTCATTGCTTTTTTTTTTTTTTTCCTCGTGATAGCATTTTCATCAAAGACCAAATGACGGTTTAGTCCCAGGTGGCTTTACTCTGGTGTGATGGTGGAAAATGGGACCTACTGTATGGTGTTAGCCGGGGAAAGGATTTGGATGAGCAAGAAGCAAAGGCTGCCAAAAAATGAAACTGTGTGACCAAAGGAGTCCTGGTACAGTAGGTTTTAAATGTTCTATAATTTAAAAAGTATCAAACTCATTGGTGCATCCAATCTCTTTTAAAACAGCTTTAGTTATACCTCATTGTTCCCTACTCCTCTGCTGTGGAATTTTTCCTTTGCAGTAAGGTTAACTTGAAACGTTTCAGGTTTTTCTCTCCCTAGTAGAAGGGGTAAACTCACAGCCAACACAGCCAAGTGTGAAGCAGTTCTGCACTAAGCATTCCACCTCTGTGGTTACCCCATTGCTGTGATTACATTTAAGCAGCTCTATCTTTCAGTACTATTGCATCGTTTTGCTTTCAGTTTTTAATTAAAAAGTTCTCATAGCCAGGGAACAGAACAATAGGGGGTTTCGTATCCACCAACAGGCCATCCCCCCCCTCAAAAAAAAGGTTTAGCTGTGAGTGAAATGCTATTAAAAGCAGCATTTGTATGGATGCCAAGTGGGAAGAGACATCAAGCATGTAATAAAGAACAATTAATTTGTTTCAGAAAGAATAAATGTAAAATAATAAATTATTTTAAAACAGGGTTTTTTTCTGTTTCTCTTCTTTTAACCTCAGTTTTCCATCACAATAATAGTAGTAATTTTCTAACTAGGCAGCTAAGACTTTGGTTCCACTTAATGTCTCAGTAACCTTGCACAGAAATGCTGGTATTTCGCAATACTGATATCTAATTTTAGTAGTCAACCCTTACACATTGAATGTCTTGAAATTTACTACTTTCTACACTTACAGGTTTTGATAAAGTCACACAGACTTCATTTAGTTCATTACTATAAGGCAAAGTGAGACACTTTATGGATTTTTCATAAGGACACACATTTTTGTTTACAGATGGATTAACACATTAGGTTGTGTAACACCTGTGTCTAAGTAGACATAGAAGTAGATATTTATGCTGGGTACAGGTTATTTTTTCTTCAGATATGTAGGCATAAAACCTGGATAAAAAATGCAATGTTTAGTTTTTAGACATTGCACAATATCCTTTGGTCAGCAGTGACTTTATACAAACATGGTTTCTATATTACTGTGCGGGAGGACTGTAGCATTCATCATAAAACCCAGGGCTGGCAATGAGAAGATCTGAGCAGAATAAGAAGACCTTTCCAAAAGGAAATCTGCAAGAAAAATTCTTTCATTTCAAAGGCTGTGGTTGACTTTCTCAAATTATGGTTATTTGCTCATCTGACCCATTTGTCCAGTAAAAGCAGTACTAAATCTGTGACATCTACAGTAGAACTTTTTTGATCATAGGAATCCAATATTTATTGCTCGATGGCATTTACTTTTATAAACAAGAACTACGATTGTTAATGTTCTTGTGAGTATCCTGAATCAGCGTTTGGAACATACATATTTCAGGTGTGAATATACAGCCAGAGCTTGATACTATAACCACTGTGTTCCAGTTATTTATTTGGTAAGTATTTTCATATTTTTAAAATAAAATTATGGATTATTTTTTTTACCAAACTAAAATTTTTGCAATGGATACGTCATCACTAAAAATCAGCATTATCATGGATCCTTTCTCAGTCTTCAGTCTTGCAAATTGCAGTAACACACCTTCTGAAAAACATCAATACTGATTTAGAAGATAATTTTGAATCGCTGATGAGAGTTCAAGAAGAGGCATCAGCAGTGTAAGGCGGCTATACTACAATTTTCACTCCATGGAAAGTCTGCTCAAGTGTTTTGCAGTGCCATGCATGCTCTGTTACATGGCATACACCTACACTGGCTCAAACAGCGGAAAATCGACACAAACATGCAGATGCTGAGAGAGATGCTTGAAGAACTTGGAAGAAGTAGAGGTCATCTGATGTGAAGCTTCTAGGTATGCCCTTCTTTTTATCAACAAAATGACGTTGTACTTGAATTATTGATTTTCTTTTACTTGATGTCTGAATACAGGTTTGTTTATAATATTTATTGCTTTCTTTTGATAGGAAGTTGAAGAAGGGAGTTGAACAAAACATACAGGCAGTTCATACAGAACTTTTTTCCCTTTTCCATCCTCTCAGTAAAATGCAGTGACATGGGACAATTTGAATGCAGTCCTAATGACATGGAAAAGCAAAAGAGAAGGCTTTGCAAATAAAAAATAGTTATTATCTGCTCATTTGAGGCTGGCAAGCAGACAGCCAATACATTGCTCCATAACTAGCGCTTAAGTTACTGATGGTACCTGAACTGTGTGTCATGTATCACATCATTCATGTACTTGATCATCGTTCTCTCATCGTGTTTTATGTTCTGGGCCTGTCTGACTTCATTTGTGTCAGAGAGGAGCCTTTGTGCTCTTTTTGGATGGCTTTTGGTTTCTGTTTTCCTTTGTTTTAAAAATAATCAGATTGCAAATCTTACCTGGGGGGATGAGTGGTGGAGCTCATCCTTGTTTTGCTGTCTGGATCACGAGCATCTGACACATGGCAGTTCTCCACTTCCTGCAAACTACTCTCGTAACTCCATGCCGTTCTGATTGCATTTTGTCTTTTTTGCCTCTCAAAGGCACTGATGCGTGGATGTTTCCTGACTCATTAGTACTTTTTTTTTAATTCATTGAGAGTTATTTCTCTTTTATTCAAAAAGAGAAGGAGGTAGTAAAAACTAGCTATGCAGGAGCAGAGTAATAGAAAAACATCTAGCTGTTCAGGCTCAGTTTAGGGAAAAGAGATTTTGCTCCCTTATTGTCTTTCTTTTAAATAAGCCAAGAGGTGGTTTGTTCTTTTGCTCACACCCATCTTTACACTCATCCGCAAATCAAGTCCATTGCCAAACTGAGATGCTTTCTCTGCCTAAACCTAAAGTGACCCTAAAAGTAGTCTTAAGAAAGCAAACCCACATGATCTGTTAGCTTTCAGTCTGTGTTGCTGTTTGCAACCTGAATGTAATTCAGTATTCACAGCATGCCAGAGAGGAGCTAAACCTGTAGATGGGTTGTATATTGCTCCATATTGCCCATTCATAGTTCTGTTGGGCCGTATGAATAAGCCTCTGTGCTGCAAGGCTTCCCCCTTGATATAGTCCTGGAATTTGGGCTGATGCAACCTCTTTCTATGGGGTGGAGGGTTTGTACTGCGGATGGCAGTTGAATTTACAAGAAAAGATGCTCAGATACCCACTGAAAAGACTGTATGATACAAGGAGCTGAGATACTGGATGTGGAACTAGTTGACACATAGTTTTGAAAAGTTGGAGGCTTAAGGAAGAAATTACATGACCTCTCTGTTGTATAGCAGAAGTGGATCAATGGCTTTGTTTTTATGTTTTTCTTTGAAAGATATCACCTGCTGGCTGCAGAGTGGGTGGATTCAGCTTCCTTCTGAAGCCTGAGCAAATCACTTGAGGAAGATCTTGCTTTCTGCTGCATCCTAAAGACAACATGGAAGGGGAGAGCATCTATGAGGTTGATTCTGGAGATGGACTTGGAGGTAAGGATGTCTATGACTCATTTTTGCTTTCATCCCAGATGGCTGGTTACAGGAAGCCCTTATGACAATGGACTTTGGAAGCCACAAAAAGCAAATGTGTTAAAGATGTCTGCAGTTCATTGATTGTATTATGTTACTTGTCAAGCAGTGAATAAAAATTTTTGGAAACAATTGTGTCCTAGAGGAAGTGGCACACTTAGATACTGCACTTTCTAAATGTTGTTATTTAGAGTCTGAGATGTCCCAAAGATGATGCAAACCCTAAATACTTACAATAAAAGCAAAGGCATGTAGCCTTTTCTCTCTTTGTTTCTCCTTTTTCTGTCTCTCACTTGCTGAGTAACTGTATTGCACACACTGTTTTGTTTGTTCAGGTTTTTTTAACTGAACTGCAGAAAACGGCGTGAAATGGTACTGACTGTCTTCTATACTAGCTACCCATGTGTAGACGGATACTTTGCACTGACCTAAAATAAAGAGTTCTTGTTTTTACTTAGCTACTAATTCTACAGGTGTTCACCTATTCTTCATAATGGGGTGAACAGCTTCTCAGAGAAAGTAATATTACATGCTTCTACAGAGATGCTGTTCTTTGTGTATAGTGCAGAGGACCTTTGACAGAATTTTTGGGTAGATCCATCTGTTTTAAATTCCTGGTTTAACACAGCTTCTGAGATTAATTAATCAAACACCTTTATCTAGTTTGCAGAACGCCTTCAATCACCTAGGTCAACTCACTGTTGAACTCAGGAGTCTAAATGTTGTGGGAAAGAATTAGGTTCTACGTTGTAATAACAAAGCTTGGCTCCTACCAGGAGCCTGCTCGAGTGTGGGCTCTCCGTGGGCTGCAGTTTCCTTCAGGGAATCTCCACCTGCTTTGGTGTGGGGTCCTCAGTGGGCTGCAGGTTGGATGTGTGCTCCACTGTGGTCCTCCATGGACTGCAGGAAGACAACTTGTATCACCATGATTTTCTCCATGAGCTGCAAGGGAATTTCTGCTCTAGCACCTGAAGCACCTCCTCCCCCTCCTCCCTCACTGACCTTGGTGTCTGCAGGGCTGTTCCTCTCACATTTTCTCACTCCTATCTCACAGCTGCTGTTGTGCAGCTTTTTTACCCTTAAATATGTTATTACAGAGGTGCTACAAGTGTTGTTGATGGGCTCAGCTTTGGCCAGCGCTGCATCTATCTTGGAGCTGGCTGGAACCGCCTCTGTCCAACACTGAGGCAGCTCCTGGTCTCTTCTACAGAGACCACCTCTGCAGCTCGCCCCATGCCCCCAACCATGCCACGCAAACCCAGCACAGACTCTTACTGTTATTCCAGAGCAATATTCTGCTTCAAATGTATTCCTTACAGATCTCATGTAATTCTTAGAGGATATTGTCATTAGGTGATTATCTTCATTATCAGTATTTTGGCTACTTTGGTGTATTCCTAAAAGTAGTCACTAACTTGGACAATGTAGAGTTAACTGCATTTGGAGATGTTTCTTTAGAAACTTTTAATCCTTTTAATTATGGAGTGATATGATTATTAATCAAAACTGAAGATGAAGCTCTATTATTGTTCCGCTTCTGTGACTTGATTTTTCAAAATTTCATCCTGTTTGTTTTGGCAAAGCATCTGTAGTACCTAGATATACATGCAGAATCAATACTAAAGCACACATTTTTCCTCGTTCCCTGTACTGTGTTTTAATAAGAACCTGAAGATTTGCGGCTGCTCAAATGGTATTACAGGAAAGAGATTGGGGAGGGGTTAGCAACTTCTGTGGTTCTGTTCCATTGTTGATATATGCCAGATCTGCTTTTGGCCTGGTGTTTTCACTTGTAGCTCTCGTTCAAGTAAAAAATCCTTCCTACATGTTAGCAAGGCTAAGGAGCCAGTTGCTATGGTATTCAGCTTTTTTTTTTTTAACCAATCGGGTTGCTTTTGTGATGATTCAGCCCAGAATAAGAAATCGGTCACACAGGCTAGAGCTGTAATCAAAAGAGCAGCTATTGTTGGCTTGAAAATCTATAGAGGTTGGGAGAACAGCAGAATCTGATTTTCCAGAAAATATTTATCACAGTCTGTGTTTATGGTATAAATCGTAACGTGTAACTAAATCCTAATAATGGTGGTAATGGCAGTAGTCCTTTCTCAGGATGATGATAAAAATTGAATCACTGGACTAATATCTCTGTGTTGTTTTATCACCCCGAAGACATCAGTAATTTCCAGCTAAAAAATTATCAGGTTTTTTTTTCTGTGTCCATTTTTGATTGTTTTTCATTGTGTACTAAATGGTAGTATGTTTCTGACAGGATATTATTCACTAGTGGAATATTACCAGACTCTGACGCTTGTCTTCTTAATTTTAGCGTTACTGTTTGGCTAATCAGAAAGTTCTGGAAGACTGCTAGATAATGTAGAAGGATTTTAAAGTCATGATGGTACCAATATATAGCTGCAGTGATCCAAGGATAAAAGAAAGACATGGCAGTCAGAGAGGTATATTCTGATAGATGAACTATCCAAAAAGGGAGGACAGACTTTTGCAGATCTTCTGCAGATTTTAAGAAGCTTTTGTCTGCTTGAAGACAAAGTTGTTCTCCTACCCACCCTGTCTGCAACCATATCAGCAGGGCAAATAAAAGATATTGCTTCTTTTATACAACTTCTTTCCAAAGTCATGGCTGTACCACAAATATAACTTTTAAATTTCAATTTAGAAATCACACTGGTGAAAGACAATGGTACGTACTAAAAGGCCATCAAAATCTAGACAGTGCATCTGATAACAGTAAGTATGTGAAAACACATATTTTAATTTGGAAATAACTAGGCAAAAGAAGTGAAGATTTCCTCTAGGAATACTTTTTGCCTGTGTGCTCTCTACAAGACAATGGCACAATCCTTTCCCAGTGGATAGCAGGATTGCCTGAAGAAGCCTTTGCTTATTGCTCCCAGAGGTGTCATGAGAGCTTTCATTTTCTTTCCCAGAGTCTTATGTGGTACTCCTTTTTCTGTATGCAATTAATAATGTCCCACTGTGGACTAAAATGCTGAATAATGATATCTCTGCTCTCACTGAGTGTGAAAAACCCCCACCTCCTAGTTATCAAGTGTTTGCCTAAGAATAGTAACTAAATGATGAAGTCGAATCTTGGAGAGGCTTTAAATGATGCTGGTAGAGACTGTGAACTTTTCCACCTCTGTAATAGCTTCATTTGTTTGAATTCCTTGTTCTCACTGGACATCCAGGTAAACCTCAGCATGCTGAGTACATGCCACCAGAATAGTAAAGCAGTCGGCTGTGATGTTCAGGAAATACAGGTTTCTAAGCATGTGGCACATGACTTTGCAAGAGATCCAGAAGAAGGTGTGTATCAGCTCATCAGACAAAATGAAAAATCCACCTTCCAAGACAGTACACGAAAAAAAAAAAAGCAGAGCAAAAAAGTCTTGTCAGCGCAAACTAAAAGGAAGAGTAAAACTCTTCCTTGTTTATAGTAAGTCCTAATTTATTGCACTGGGATTCCTGCATCTTAATAAATGGAATATGGAGTGCTCCCCATTGACTGTTTAGCTAAACAGGCTAAAGTCTTTTTAGGTCAATTATAAATATTTATTCATGTCAAATCTATGCTTTAAACACATGCATATGGGACAATCTCGCACATTTTTGAGTGAAATGAAAACCCTAGAAAAATTTGGATGGATCAAGAGATTTTTTAGAGTTTATGGTTTTCAATAGCCAAATTTAATATATGTGGTGTTTCACATTGCCACTGGATGCCTGAGTACATAAAAAACATATGTCCAGGAGATAGAGTTTTTAAGCATGTCCTCTTTTACAAATGCAATTTTAATGGCGCAGGTTCTCTGATGTTTTATCTTCTGATGTTTTCAGATAAGCTTTTTATTGTTAGATGAGCCTTTTATTGTTTATTAGTGTTCTTTAACTTATTTTAAAGAACTATATACTAAGTTACAAGATATGTACGAATGACCAGCAGTCATGGTGTTATAGTCTTTAGAGTATGGCAAATAGTTTTGCACTGTAATAAAGGTGGGATATTTTCTATCGAATCTTATCTTCATCTAGAAATAAATTTCTAAGTACAGAAGGGAGAGCAAAAAATGAGAGTTTTTCTTCTTGGACATAGCTTTTTGGTGGCTTGCATTCAAAATGTATAGAGGGCACTTATGAAAAATAATGCTAATTTGTAACCATTGTGGACATTAAATATACTGTGGAAATCATCCTGAAGGTGGTTATGAAATCAAAATGCTCATAACCACGTTGCCAGTATTTAGGTGAAAATTAATGTCTCTGGTACACGTTTCCACTCGATGGCAGGGATATAGTGAGTTTATTAAGGGCTGACGGTTTGAAATGTGAAAGTGGAAAACCTCAAGAAGTGGCTCCTAGTGAAATGACAGAAATACAACTTGTCAGAGTTCTTGTATAGTTGTCTGCTGCAAATAAATGCATAGTTGAGGTCTTCCAGTGGTGGCATAGATGAACTAGAGATAAATTAATTTATTCTTTATTCAACTACCATGATCATTGATCACATTATTTTAAAAGTGGTGAGCATTTAAACTTCTTAAGCCAGGAAGTGGACAAGAATATTCAAGCTCTTAAAGTATTTTCTGTCATGGTCCTTGCATTTTAATACTTTTGCAAGAACATCTATATGCGATATTAATTTTTCCATTTTTTGGGGTCACATCTAAAGTACTTGTATATTCCTATATGACTTCACTTAGAAATTGCCCTTGGCTAATAATTGCTGATGTCTGCTTGCCACCCAGCTTGTAAGGCAAGTCATAAGGGACAGGATTTCATTTAGTAGAGCTCTGCCTTTTTAAGGAAAGTGCAGTGTGAGAGATGGGAAGTGTATTTCCATTTGGTTACATAAAGAATACTCTATGCACTGATCTATTGATCAAATACATGGGTTGTTACATGTCACTTTCACGTGTTGTATACACATACTGAATCTTTGCAAGTAGTGACATACGCCAGTCCCCTGCCAGTGTAAGTATTGTAGTTCCACTGCTTCTGGAAATTATAATAGAGATATGATGGTCTACATACCCAGAGGACTTGCCCCATTTCCACCAAAAGAATACTGTGGCCTTGATTCAGATTCACCATTTCTTAAAAGTACTGCTTTTAATAGTGCAAATACAAATAGAAAGAAAACTCTGTCATGAGTACAATGCGTGCAGATACACACCTGGGTAACTCACTTGAATGGATTTCTGCTGTCTGGACTGGATTCACATAATGACAAATGCCTTCATAAAAAGGACTGCTTTGATACAGCAGTTCATCTTTCTGAATTTCAAAGCTCTGCAAATTTAAATATAAGCATGTGTAAATAAGCATTGAAATCATCCTGGCACATATAATAGATTTCTTTTTTTCCTATTCAGTACTTGCATGTATTTGGTTTCCAATGTATCTTCTAGAAAAAAAAAGGCTTTTGAAGAAAAGTGAAAGATAAAAATTAAAATGTAGAATATATTTCTACACAGATCCATGAGGTTTTTTTCTTTGATGTGAGACAGACCTGGGATGAGGTGTTGATAGTTTGGGCTGCTCTGCTTTGAATACCAATATTAATATAAAATGGATTCTTCAACTTCCTCTCCTTATGTTCTGATGACAGAAATACAGTTTATTTCCCTGAAATAGAGCATCTTATTTGTATGCTTGTGCAATTTTTTTCTTCTCTCATCACTTTTTCATTTTTCATTAGTAAGATCCTGCCTTTAAAAGGTAAAGAGCACCTGTTCTCTATATCCTATAGACTGATTTTCTGGGCACCTTTTAAAATTTTATTGACTGAAGCAGTTAATGCTTCTTAAAACCCTGCTTCAGCAAGCATTCTGTTGAACTGTTGTTGATGGAGGGTAAACTGATAATCCGAGTTGAATCCCTTCAACAGCTGTACCACGGTTTTCCAACTGAGGAAATTTCAAGGTACTTAATTATTTGAATGACTTAGATCAAGACTAACTATCCACCTCCCTGGTAATTCTAAAAATAGTACCTGCTTCTTTGGCATTAGGGGTATGAGAGAGGAAGCTCTTGGGTCTCAGCTAATTACACTGATGGAAGTGAACATAAGACCTAGAAAGTCTGGGCTGCAGCTTGTGACTTACAGTCCTGTAAGTCTGGGAGTGTCCACTGAGGAAGTATTTTTCTGTTATTGGAAGTGACTGGGAGAACAAGGTGCTTACTTGCTTACAGGGTCAACAGTTTTGTTCCTGCTTGAAAAATTCCTTAGATGAGGAAAGTTTTCACCATTTTTTTGTCTTGAATTTCTTTGTTTTTTAGGGAAAGATATAAGGAAGCTTGTGCGCAAGGCGACTCTGGTGGCATCTAGAATCCTCAGATTTCCTTGACTGAATCCATCTGGGTTTAGCCCTAAATATAGTAGACAAGCTGCACTGCTTGCACTGATAAATTATATCTTCCAAATGATAGACCAAGGTACAGTCATGTATACTAACCGTTTTTGATCTCATTTGTTGCTTTTTGGGTAGTTGTGACGGTATGGTTTGTCCCCATTGTTGTGGACTATCTTTTCACCAGTATTCTCAAAAAAATTGATTGGAAGAGACTTCTGGCCTGGCTCTGGCATTTGATCTTGCCAGCTCCTTATGAGTCTGCAGCTTGGTGGGAAACATAACCTATCCTGAGACTTACAAACTTGCCTTCAGTGGCAGGTAGACAGTGGGACTGTTGGCAGCACAACTTCATTTAGTTTTAGTAAAAACCCATGGAAAAGAAAAAAGTGAAAACCAAAACAAAACTCCACTTCCTTTTTGACATATATCTTCATTTTACTTTGTTAACTCAGCAATCATAACATGAAAACAGACTATGTTCTAACGAAGCATAGATTGTTACTATAAAGTAACATCAAAAAAGAAAAAAACAGATCAATAAAGTACCACTCTAAATGATGGTTAATAATTAGTTTTCTTTACATCTGCTTTGGTATCTCAGCTAGCTGTTGGAATGAGCAAGCAATCTCAGTGCCAACTGGCCTGCTTTCTGAGGTCAGAACTTCTCTTTGCTTTTGTTTTTTAGATGGGAAAATCTATCTCCCGCCTGTGTCTCTTCTGAACTACAGGGGAGATAACTTTAATAATACAGAACGTTACCAGTTTCAAGATGGTTTGGAGTGGTGGTGTTGGTTCATATTTTAAAAGCCTTTAGTATCCAACAGAATATGTTGCTTTGCTTGGATCGTCCATGACATCTAAAAATTAAGACTAATTCAGCATTTTTTAAAAATTGTCTTATTTGAGCATGACATTGCTTGAGTATTAATCCAATTGCACAGAGACTATTAAAATTTTCATTTTTATGTGGTTTAGATATTGAGTTGGAAGACTTCAGAGTTGTCTTTTCTTTTGGCCAGAGATGGGGGTGAATGCTTCCTGCATGTGTCTTCTGTGTTCCTTCATGCTACATGTTGGGCTGTGGCTGTTCGCTGCCTGCACCTTCAAATGTGGATCTCGATCCTTATTTTGGTGTTGTGCCCAGATACAAAACCTTCCAGTGACTTCTCCCTAGTGCACAAAGTACTGGGAGAGCATCTGGGGTCTGGAATGGATGGTTGCAAGCTCAGATGGGCTGGCACATTTATCCAGTTGTGAATGTCCAGGTCTTGCTAAGAGAGATCATATACCAACCATAGTCTGAGTCGCCAGCTGACGGCAATAAAGAAGTCTGTAGGTCATGCACAATTTGTGAGTTGCATATGGCTTGGAAGTTGCTACATAACATCTGTTTTCTGTTGTTGGCAAAAGAATATTAGATTTAAAGAATGAATGCCACTCCTGTTCAGCCTTGCAGAGTTAGTCTACAGATGATTCTCCTTTTGAATATAATTATTTTAAAATATATGTACTTGCTGAGAGGTTAATGAAAGGTACCCATAATTCTTCTGTTTAATTAATACAATACAGCAAGTAACTGAAGAATATGTCTATCTTTTCAATTGACAGCAACAAGTCACACCTTTGGCACACAGATAGTTGGTAATTTTCTGTGCGTATCATTAGTGGAACTGGAAGATGAGTACATTTTTGTTTGTTGGGTTGTGATGCTGTCTATGATGACATTCAGCTGGCCTGTAGTGTCAAATGCTTCCCTTCCTTGTACACGGCCTGTGTTTTGTGATGTCTTTATATTTATTGTATATCTACCTATTCAGCAGTTGGCAGCTCAAAACAGTTGGGTGAGGTATATTAATTTTCTTTGGTCTAGGAAATTCTGATGTTATTTAGTGGTGGGTTTAGGGTATAAAGTATCATGCTCCTCTCTTTATTTACAATCTTCAGGAAAATTCTGCCAACAAAATAATTCCTGAACAGAAAAGGTCTTGAGAGAGGTTCCTTCTACAAGAGAAACAGTGGACACCACATTGGAAATATCTGGGAGCTGACAATGAAAATTAAATTTATGCTGTATTATTTATGCTTTGGCATAAGGCTTTGAATTTTAATGCCTACTGTGGAAGTGCTGGACGTGGACAGGCTATCCTCCAGCCTCTGATAAAAGAGAGAGGAAAGGGTGGCTCAGCGTCTCCTTAACCACACGTTGCGGCAAGACTAGGGCTGCTGTAGCATGACAGATTTCTGTTAGTATAGATAGTACTATAACAGTAGTACAATGCTGGAGATAGTTTTAAAATCCAGCTATTAAATGAAAGAGACTTAATAGTCACTAATTACAGAATTCAGAAATACCTGAGACCCAGGGACATATTTAATGTTAAATGAAAACCACGTTTAAGGACGTCAAGTAACCAAAAGTCAGGAAAAGTTGAAAATTTCCTTATGTTGGTTTTTGTCTAGCTGCTTTTGTATTCAGCTGTATAATCACAAGCTAATTTTACTTTAGCTCAGTAGTCACTCAATGAATTAATTAAATATATAGAAAGGTATCTTGAAAAATAGTCGTGGCAAATGAGTTTCTTATACCATTGTTTTTGAGAGCTTGACCCAAAACTTCTCCCTATATTTGAAAGGTCTTCATATATAACTAAACATTTTTAATAAAACTGAAGATGCTCCAGCTAGATACTACCTTGAATTACAGCATGATGATATACAGATCATCTTATTAGCTCCAGCTCTTCAGCACAAAGGGCTGAGGGCGAATATCATCAGAAGCAGGTAGGAGAGGACGCAGATTTGAGGTGTTCAGTGGAAGAAATCTCATGAGTTGGTTTTGGAGAGTACTGATTGTGCTAATGCAACAAGCACACACTAAGACAAAGAAATCTTACAACATAAGGAGAGAAAAGTTAATTTGAATTTTCAACTATTAAAAGGGATTCTATGGAGATAAAGCAGTTATTAATATAGTCATGGGTTTAATAGGGAAGGTAAATCTGATCCGTTTAGAAAGAGCAGGCCATACAGTCAGAGGTCTCTGCAATCGATGGCCTAATGTGGATTTGCTGCATTGATGAAAGGGTGCAGAGTGGGAAACATGGTGGGAGATAAGGCAGAAAAACAGGAATGAGCAGATCTTTAAATCTCATTGAAATTCATGGTAAGAGCATGAATTTGGCACAGCGGAGGGTTTCCAAATGAGGCTTCAGTTCCTCATACCAACAGGCAGGCAACAGGACTGTTGTTATTCTACCCTGTTCTATATGAGCAGTGAATGTAACACAGTGTTGCATGGTGTTTGCTTTTCTAGTGGTTCATTTTATCTCACTGCATTCTGATCTAAAAACACAACAAACACGGTTAGCAGCTAAAGTGATGATTCTTCAGCAGCAGCATGCTGGTATGAACTTTTATGTACACTCAGCACTGTAACATCATTGAACTCTTGCTCGCTGCACTGCTATTTAATGCTGCTTTAGCTGCTTCTGACAAGTTGATGTACTGGCACATCAGGATCCTCTGTTGGTACATCACAGGGAGACAGGATGATCAGTAACCACGTTCCCTCGCGAGGCAGTGGTTATAAATACCCTTCGGGATGAGATCACTTCTTAGCCTTTTCTTCTTGCTCTTTCAAAAGATATTTCAACTTTTCTGTATTATGGAGATGGTGCTAACTTGAGCAGTCTCATACTGCCTAGTCAAAGATTCCAAAAACCTGATGGGCTGTCATGTGTCTTTGATTATGCACTGCTATTTTTTTGCCATTGAAATATACCAGCTTAATAACTAATAAACTTGCATTTCTGGCAACTTACTTATTCGCTGTTCCTTTGTAATAAAAGTTAAATACTTGGAATTTCCTTGGGAAAATAGATAATTCTTACCTTTGAAAAAAGCACAAAAAAGCTTATATCCAGTATAGTATTAGTTATTTCATTTTAGTATTTTCTTCTTTTCTGTTTGGGTTTTATTTTTTCACCTATTTGTGTAATGAAGCCATTAGTGAGGTTACTTGGGGCAGCAATTAATAAATTAGCTTAAAAAAAAGTTAACTGCTGCTTTGTTGATGGGAGAAGTCATGATTAGAGAGTTAATATAATGACTAGGTAGCGCATTTGCTCTTCAAAGTTTTAAATACTGTGTGAGCAAAAATTAAAAAGTGGTAATCACTTCCAATAACTGGTGTGGTACCCTTATCTTAATACATTTAGAAATCTAAACAGCTAGGCTGATTTCGGTCTTCAGAAGTTGTGTAGCATCTTTGCATGTTCTTGTGTAGCATGTAGTCTGGACATATTCTAGCTCAGACTAAAAATGAGCAGCTGATGCTATTTTGTGTAGTAGTTATTCGTAAGCCTCTTACAACTCTGCTTTGCAACTTTTTGTTATTTGCTTTTTGCCAGTATAATTTAGATAACTGCTAAGATTATTAAAGCAAGCTAATACATTGTTGCTCGATTGCTCAGCAATGGGGACACATTTCTGATTAATACAATGATTCAGACTAAAGCAAATGGTCAATAAACATGTAATACAGTAAATATAATGAAATGAACAAACAGCAAAAGTGAAAATAGAACACACAAAAACCCCAGAAGCCCTCCTCCAACCTAAAAATGAGCAAACCTCAGATCGACTTCTCTCCATTTCTTAAATAAATTCAGTGCGCACACATGAAGTTATGTACCCTTTTACAGTCTGAAAGAGGTCTGATTCTGGAAATGGATGTTCAGCTGTCACTGAGCAGTACTTCCTAATGCTTTCAGAATATTCTGATAAAGGGAAGAAACCACAAACCCTAAAAGGTTTTAGGGGTTATTGGAGGACATCTTCATTCTTTCTGTTAAATTTAATTAGAGATTTATAATATATTTATCCAGGTTTTACCAATTAAACTTTATGACTGATAAATTTGAAAACAAGCATTCCATATACAAGGTAACTACTTTTGACGCCATATTACTTAATGGAAAGGCAGATATGTTTCAGCATTAGGATGTGTACGTATGTATTCCCTCTTGTTTCCTAGCATTTTCACTGAACCTACAACATCAATAAATGACCATGTAACTCACAATATCTAGTTACAGTTTACGTTTAATGTGTGTTTTATATAATTTTCATGCTGCTTCTGCTGTGATAGAAGTAAAATTAGAATGTTGCCATGCTACTCAGTAAAAGCCAGGGGCCCTAGGGGCACTAGGTTACAAATTGGTGGAGTTAATTCACCTTGTTTCATATAGAAATCGATTACAATTTAAGCATAAAACCTGTTAAAAAGTAACAGAAGGCCCAGGTTACAGAGTGGGTCATTGTTTGCTATGTCTTTGAGCCATGGGATAGTCCATGCTGTTGGTGGGGGTTTTTTGGGGTGGGTTTTATCGGTTAGTGCAGTCCCATGACAGCAGTAGCGCCTGCGGAGTGCCAGCTGGGGCTCCTCGCAGCATCCCCTACCGGTTTATTTATGATACAGCTTTGGCACCAGTATTGGCTGAAACCACACTGTTCTTAGGACGTTGTCGTTGAAGTCAAGCTGTTCTAACACCTGGTGTCGGCATGTGGAAGAAGAGAAAAAGAAAACAAAAATTGTGGGTGTGGAGAAAATAGAAGGCTGTCATTGCACCGAGCATTGTTCCTGCTTGCTGCTTTGTTTCTGCCGCTGTTGCAGCAGAAGGGAAGCTCAATGTGGTTATTGATGTCGCTCGAGCACTACGAATCCTTATCTATCTTTCTTATCTGTTGTTTAATTCGTAATCATTTGTAGTAAAATATCCAGCTATCTAGTTCATGGAATAATACTTAGCTGATCTCGTTTCCCTACAACAAAAGAAACCAACCCAAAACTTTCTCACATGCAGATATTACAGTTGCATTGCTCACTGAATTTTTTAGCAGACTGTTCCATTTGTTTCCTGTTGATATGACCAGTAACATATTGGATTTTAATCCAGTTTGTAGAAAACTATTTGATAACAAATGCGTTATCAAGGAAAAGGAGCATCATTTTTAATAGCTTGGGAAACTGCTATGTTGTGAAACGCTTTTATCAAAACTTTAATAGACACGGACCTCTTAAAGAAGCAGATATAAGGCAGGAAAAGAAAAGACTGCTGTGGAGACTTAGTTTGATTAAAATGTTTTGGTAAAGAATCCTTAATTATTTTAAAGAAACCCACAGTGGGGTCTTTTCTCCTGTGCTGATAACTGGGAAGTTTTCATATTGCATTCAAATGTGTGATGTGAAATGAATTAGTTATTAGCTATAGCTCCTTGGGGCATGTGCACTATAAATAGCTTTTCCAAGTCTATTGCTTTATTCTGCTCTGCGCTGTACTGTCAAATTGCAGACTAGAGTAAAAATGTCTCCAATTAGTTGCACTCTGAAGCAATATATATGATACAGATTTGGCTTTTGCAGACCAAGGTTTATTTTTATGGTACACAAGCAAATGGGGGGCTCCTTGGTTCACCGACCCCTAGTTTTTTCAGTCCCAGGAAAAACAAACCACCTGTTGTTTCTCTCACCTGTGATTGCTGTCAACAACGGCAAGAAGGGGGAATCTAGGTTTAATTATTGAATAAGATGTATAATACTACCAGTAAGGGTAGAAAAAGGCTTTTTAGTTAGGGCTGTGAAAAGCCCTTCCTGTAAAGCTAGGTATCAGCTGTATTTGCTTTATGTGTTGTCATAATAGCAAATACAAGTGAACTGGGGCCATAAATTTGTTTATAGCTTTGGACTTTGAAAAGAGATCTGATTATAAACCCAGAAGACAATGGTGTCTTCTGTGGTACATGAACTCTGGCATGTTATTCATCTAGAGTTTTGTTTTGTAAGAAATGAGAGAGGCCACTGTCCTCGCTGTTAACACTCACCCTGCCTATACACTAATGGACCCAATGTACTGCCCAGGGTAGCTCCAGAGAGATTTGCTCTATTTGCAGTTACCAGAATCTGAGGGTATTAAAATTGCCATGAGCTTAATTCTCTACCTGTTCAGTTCAAAATTCTTATAAAACCAGGATCATACCCTGTGTATTAGTCTTTTACTGTTCCAGACATGACATGAACTTCAGACTCTTGAGGAAGCGATCACTCTAAGAAATCTACATGTTGATGTTTATAAAAGCTATAGCTACTTTCTCAATGTTGAAAATAACAGTTTGAACAAGAATGCTTATCACCACATTTTGACCGTTTCCTTGATTTTTTTAGGTCTTCCAGGACCATTCATAGTTGTGATAGATAGTGTACAGACTATAGCAGTGAAGGATACTGTGGCAAACTCTGCCACCCAGCCAGGTCCTTGCCATGTTAGCCTGCCGCTTGTACTGCTCTTCAAGAGTTGTCAACATCTGGTGAAAAGTCTCAGTGTGTAAGGTGGTAGCAGCAGCCTTGCCTTCTCAGTTGAGTAGCAGCAACCTTCACACAATGTGAAGTATGATGAGGGGAGTTTGTGACTCAGTTGTGCAAGGAGGATGGGGGAGTGCAAGGAGGATGGGGGAGTGCAAGGAGACATCCCCAGAAGATCGGCTTCTGCCCTGTGGCTTCCAGGATTGTGAAGTCCTGGATAATGTAGCACTTTTTAGTTCACTTCACTGCAGATACAGTTAATGGGTCTATACTAGTTGTCTAAATCTTGGGGAATGGAAATATCTGTTCTCGAGTACCACATGGCCTGTAGCGGTTTCTAAAAGAAATGGGTGCTGCTTCTGTTTTGAAACACAAGATCCCTGAGTGCTTAAGTATGCAAGTCAGAAGTGCCTTGGTTTAAAGTCACCCAATTCTGACTTAATCTAGTGTGGATTCGAACTCTGACTGAATCTGTGGAGGGTCCTGAGCTGTAGATGTGTTCAGATTCTTAGCAAATTCCCTGAGCTTGTGCTGAGCTCTGTGTGGAGCTGCCTTGTGAGTGTCCAACTTGTTCAGTAATGCAGTAGAAGAGGGGGAGAAAATGGGAGAAAAGGGGCCTTTTTCTGCACACTACCTGTGTTCAGGGAACTTGGGAACTGAGAGAATTCAATTTCCGACTTAGCCCAGGGGAGTTTGAAGGGACTGGTTCCAATTCCACTTTCTACCAGTGAGAGACAAAGCTGGATTGGGACCTTCAGCATCCCTGCTGTCAAGTGAGCCACCACCGTGGGCAGTGATGGACAATCTGCTGACACGATCTGTGATACCGCCACAGCAGGCTCTAAGGATATCCTGTACCAAATGCTCCCCCAACCGTTCAACACCAATTGCGCCGTCATTCTTCCTGCTCTGTGTCCCTGATCTCACGGGACACTTTGTGGCATCACAATGTTTCTTTCTGTATCGGTGTCTGGAGGTTCAAATTACTACCAGGCAGCCGGGACCCAAGAGCTTAGAGTCAGGGAGAGAATAACAAAAGTGAAGGTTGGCCCTTGAGTAATTAGCAGCAGTGCAGGGAGGTAAGCAAGTGTGCTTAGCTGCTCCTCTTGTTACATTAGTGAGCAACACACAGTTCATCTGGTTGCATCAATAAAATGGCATAAGACAAAATGCTTTATTGCTTTATGGTGGCTGCGAACTTTCTACTGGAGTGAAAAATAGTAGGTACAGGTTTAAAATATATTAAATATTTTCATGTATTATGGTGTATTTTAACTTGCTTGAGTGATCTTGCATGCTGCCTTGGAGGGATAGATCATAAATACAATTATTATTATCCTTTATACCAAAATGACATTGACATTGGTTGAGATTCTAATGCAAACTGAATAGCATAGCTCCAGTGAAGGAAAAGGACAGATTTGGTACCTTCTGTTTAAGTTGTCAAGGTTGGCTGAATTCTCAGTTAATTTAAAATCCTGCTTTATGGCCTCTATTACACAGGTTTCTGCCCTCTCCTTGAAATCTCTCTTCTGGAGTGACAGAATGTAACCATGAATGTTGTTGCTTTTTGTTGATTTTTTTCTGCTTTATTGTATGTGGGTTTGGTTTTGTTCTTTTTAAAGTAACAATCTGTGTTGCTTCATTGGCTTCTAGGGAGGTCTTTCTACTTTTTTTTGCTTGTAATGTAAGTCTTTAGCATTGGATGAAAAAACACATGATTCAATTTTAAAATGCAAACAGAGTCCTGATTTTCTGTGCCTGGCAAACTTTCCCTTTTATCCCTCAGCCAACTTCTATTCAGTCCACTGGTTCTCCTCCTCTGTGTCATGCTTTTAACTTTTGCAGATTAATTTTTTATGAGAGATACTATTAAAATGACTTTGGAGATTCACATAAATTATCTCTGCAGCTTTCACTTGCTCTTTGTGGTTGTGAAGAATTTACTAATATTTCTGCAATGCAGCCTGTATTCTCTGAATCAGTACCGAGTGTTTTTCGAATTTGTGCATTAAGTAATTTCAACTTGATTTTTAAATTAAGTAAAATATTAAGTATATTATGTAAACTTTAATTGTGGAGGAAGGGAAGCAGAGAAACTGTGTCAATTTTGCTTTGTCATTTGCACAGCTACTAAATCTTCATGAAGTAAATTCAGCTGAGCCCTGCCTGCCAGGAGCAGCCCTGGTATCTCCTGTGCTGTTGAGGTGCCTTTCTGAGATGCAATTCTTTTTTCTTTGTTCCTTCAAAGTACAGGGGCAGCAGTTTCTGCTGCCCTTCATTAGCAGAAAACCATGAAATGATGCTTTGCTCTTTACCTGCCTCTTCAATTTCTTCCCACCAGAAGAGGAGAGTAGACAGAGCCTGCCTTTGCACTTCTAGACATCTGTCCTGGAGTGCTAGAGTCTGAGCAGGAATTTATACTCGTAAGGGGGGAAATTATGAAATGAGTGGTTGGGTTTGGTGCATGTTTCACTCTTTGAAGTCAGCAGGAAAACACCATTTATTTGCAGTGCCCCAGTGTTTTGCCATAAATGGAGAATTCATGTAATCCAGGCTCTAAAGCTGATTGAAACTGCAAGACAGGGAAGTGCAGCCTGTCATGCTGGAAAACATGAAGATGCAGGGAAACAGGAGGCCTGCAGGGTGTGTGTAAACAGCCTGCTCAGTCCTAAACTTGTAAAACTGCTGTGATCTCTGAGATGATAATTTTTACATTTGAGACAATAATGATGAGTGTCCTTTCCATTTTTAAGAGTTAGTGAAAATGGTAGTTTAATGTATTTATATATTTGTATTGTGCAAAGCTGTGCCTACAAACCTAAGATGTGAGTTAGCCATCTATTTTGTTCTGCAAAACAGAATGTATTTTAATAACTAAAAGTCTTCTATAAGGTAGAGCCTCCTAGATTATTTAATGTTTATTTCTCTTCTAGTAAAAGCTTAGACAGTTTTCATTGTTGTGAATGAACTGTTTCTGCTTTGTTGCAATTTCATTTTAAGGGACCAGGTCTTATATTTGGGAGAGCTGATTTGGGGCCAAATTTGCCATGTGAATGTTTATCATCTAAGAACCTTATAATTTGCTTGCAGTTCACTTTTGAGCTGCCAAACTGAACATAAACTGAACTTCTGTTACTTTTCTAATGTAGCTCAAAAGCACTGTAGTTTAAGGGTTTTCCAACATTTATGATTGGTAGGTAGTGCATGTATAGGTATGAAGGTTAATTAAATCAAGAGGTGAAGTTTGTAGAACAGGGGATGCTTCATTAAGCCCTGTGTGAAGTAACATGTACAATCTGTTCACAATACCCCAAGTGCCATTCACTGAGACAGTGTAATTACAGCTTACACACAGTTTCATTAGTTTGTGTTTCTTCTACTGTGGTTGACATGTATGTTGTCTTCACTGAAACCCTGGAATAGAGGAGGGACTGCTCGCTGGTGGGCATCTGAGCATACTGACATTCAGCAAATCATTTTTCCTTTGGGTTCTAAAATGTCTTATCCCAGATGTAATTAAGCTTGTAATTCATCAACTGACACATTTTTTTTCCTCAAATACCAGATCTAGCTGAAGACTTGTGAAATGGCTCTTCTTGTACACGTTTTTTTTTTTTTGCTTTAAACAGATGGGAAATAATAATTATCCTTCCCCCCTGCTAGTAGTTCATTTTTCGTTTGGGTTGGTTTTTTATTTAAAGTTCATTCGTTTTTATTTCAGGGCAGCATATTATGACAACGTAAAGATGCAGTCTTAAAGACACATCTCTCTTTAATGTGTGTGGTGTTTAAGCAACTGTAAAATCTAGGTGGCTATGAAGATATGGGGTGAAAATTTAACTGTATAGATTCCCAGCACTTTCTTTTAATAACAGCTTCTGCTACCAAGAACTGTGAATGCACTTAAATAGACTGAAGTGTTATCACCAGTCCAGGCAAATTTCCATCTCTTTTGGCATGCGTTTAGTTGATTCCCAGAGAAGGACTGTTAAAGCTCCAGTTATGATCTCTGCAAGTCAGAGACTAGATGGGTACATAAAAGCCCTGGAAAGTCATATGAACACACTTAATATTACCCTTATGATAAGTCCCATGGGCCTATTCAGGTGAGAGAAATGAAAGATGAAGAAGCACTTGAAGGCACAGGTCTGTAGACAGAAAAGCAATATTAATGAGAGTAATGAAGAGACTAGTGATGAGGAATGAATGATGAACTTCATTGCAAGTCTTATCTGTACATTATTTCTTTATATTAAAAAAGAACCTGCATGAATGTTCTTGTGTGAAGTTGCTAGACTGATATAAGAAGAGAATAGAGCTGGGATGGAACAGAGGTAGCAGTAAAAGCAACCTTCAGTTGTCCTTTTGTTGTCCTATTAATGTCTTTAAATATCTTTAAAATGTTTACGTTTAGAACTACTGTATTAAGAGAATACATGTTACATCCATGCCATGTGGTATTCCAGCTCTGCCAAACAATGACAGGTGCCAGAGTGGTGGTGGTCTTTCTGCCTGAAAATACTGAAAAGCTTAGGGCCTGCTCCAGAACTGTTTTACCCTTTGTTATCTATTGTATTTTTTGGTATCTAATAAAGTAATATTAAAATATTTCACAGAAACTGCCTGCCTACATTTTCTCATGCCAGAAATTAGTGTTTTGTTTTGAGTTGACATCTTAAGTTAGTGTCTGTGTTCTTTAGGTTTTCGATAGATTGCATGTTTCTCCTGATTTTAGTGAGTTTCTAGTATTATATAATATGTTTCATGTAAGACCATTCCACAGGAAAAGCTAGCAATAACACGTGTATGAAATTATACAAGGACTTAAGTTAGATCTTACCAGCATATAAATTATTGCACAGACCTAGGCTGATGTAACTTCAGAAACCTGTCTGTCAAAACCACCCTAAATCATCTAACAGTGTTTCAGGAGTAGCATGTTTTGGGGCAGAACTTCCAACCTTTGCGCACATTATGAAGAATTACAGGAAAGTGGATGAGGGAATAAGGGAACTAAAATGTCATCCATTTGCACCATGGAAGTCCAGGAATGGGTCTCAGTGCTGCTGCAAAGCACAGACTGCATGGGAGGCAGACTGTCAGGAGGAAAAGCTAGCGTGACAGCTGTGGCTTTAGCCATGGTGTTTATGAATTTATGCGTTGGGAGACTGTTGACTATTAGCTTTAGGATGATGCATAGCAGCTTTTAAAATACATATTTTTTTTAATATTTGGCCTTTGAAGTGAAGGACTACATTGAATTGAGGCTGTCTTTTATTTGGGTCAGTACAACATACATCATGAGTAAGAGCAGTTAGTTGTGTCTTCTCAAAATAAAAGGCCTTGTATTACTTATTCACTTCAGCACCACAAGAATATATGATGCCTTGTAGGTGATTAAAATGAACATGCCACCAGAATGTTATAACTTAGACAGTTCACAGCAAGAGGTGACAAAAAAATGGCAGACAAGTACTGGAAGCATGAGGGTTACAGTGGCAAAAGCTCATGAAAATGCTTTCATATACCAATAAAAGCTTTCACTTAATGCCTTGCATGTTTCCTCACTGCATGTTGCCTGTGTGTCTTGCTGGTTATTTGATTTTTGGTTTTGTTAATGTATTCTACTCGTAGAGTTTGGTCCCGATATTGTTTCCCTTGAAGTCCCTGGAAGGAACTCCTAGTGATTTAAACTGTTGGATCGATCTCAGTAAGCAAAGTCTGTTGGGATGTGGTAATGAAGAAGCTGGACTTTAAACTTCTTTTAAAAGGAAGTGTTTTGTTAGAATGAATAATGAAGCACCCTGTAATTCTTGTTGTTCATGTAGTAGGTGTAATATTATGTACAAAAATAATGCATGGTTCATCATAACTACCCAAATACAAAGGTTTGCTCTTCTTCCCCTGTTAACATCTCACTTACCTCTGTGTATCATTTGTCCAGAAAAGTTTTATTTTCCATGATGTTGAGATGATTGTTGTGAGGATATGGAATTGTTTGCAGGTTTGGGTTTTTTTGTTGTTATTTTTGAAATATATATTTCTGTCCCAGTATATAATACTAAACTCATAATTATTGCTAACTGTGGATAAGTGCATAACTGCATACATCTCACTTGAATCCTATTAATCTCCTTGTCTCAGTGATACTTTGTAGTAGATTCCTAAATACTTAGTGTAGACCATTGTTATTATTAGCTTTAGGAATGATTTCTTTCATTTGATGTGGTTTTCCTTACCCTTGTATCATAAGAAAATTTACAATGATTATGTTTGCATTAATTCTTGATTTATCATGTCTTTAATGTTATGCCTCCAGTATTATGCCGCTTGCTTGTCTCTCATCTATTCACTTTATCCTTCTGTTTCTGCCATATCCTTTTCAGCAGTATTATAATTTCTTCTGAGTTTATGAATAATGTGTCCTTATTCTAAAAGGATACCATCAGCTTGATCTGAATTTAGATTTATTTTTTTTTAAGTTGAAAATCCTTTAGACTAATGTGCTCTGCCTTGATAGAATGCATTCTTAAATGCATAGGGCAAACAGGACCCATGTACGTTACATGCTGTAAAATGTGGAGGGAAGAGCAGACAACTTTGACATTTGTGTCCGAGTAGCGAATGGTAGAGTCTGCCTTGTAACACGTATATTTGTGTTTTAAATTTTACTTGGAGGAGAACCACAGAAGTGGAAGACTACTATTCCCCTTTCTATGGAGATCCCATTATTTTCTATTAAGTGGATTTGAGGGAGATATTTCTTAACTATTCAGACATGTAAATATGCAGACAGACAACTCATGACAGCTGCAGAAATATCTGACTATATTTAAAATATTTTTTAAACCCCATTTGTTTGTGTCTTTTTTGCCCCATGTAGAGATCCTTCAAAAAATATGTCACTGCCAATTTTGTTCATGGTATACCTAAGAAGCACCAAACAATACAAAAACATTCAGTGTATCAAATGGAAACAGATGTTTAATAAAATGCAATGAAATTTATTCACCTGTTTCTGTGAAAGCTGCACATGTTTGATGGGTATAACTGTTTATTAAACAGCTTGCCCATGTGTTGACAAATAGTGGATTAAATTCTAGTAAGTCTGCTTAAGTAGCTTTATGCGCATGAATATGACATTTAGTCTATTTACACCTTTCCAACTGGGTTAAAATGTCAAAAAGATGTATTTTTGTAATATAAGTACCTCAATTCTTTTTGACATTATTTTCTGTAGCTCATTTTATATGCGTATCTTTCCTTTATATTATCATCATGATGGTATTAATTTGGATGTGCAAATTAGCTCTTCATGATGTTGTCATGTCAGCATCTGGGTTCAAGATGTGCTATTTCATAAGCATCGCATCCTATTGCGTTTCATCAGAGAGTCCCCCTTTCCTAATCTAATTATTCATAAGGAACCTTGGGGATTGTGCTAATGGGTATCTGAAGCTATAAAGAGTAATGAAAGCGGTTGTGTTACTGCTATGCAATTAAGTGTATATAGAATACCATTCATATAATTAAATTCAGAATTTTTACCACTCTTTTTCTCCTTTATAGTACATTAATTATTCCTCTGAAGCTAAAAATAATACTAATGGAGTTTAAGAGCTTTTTATGACAGTTGTAGTACTTATGGTCACCAGTTGATTTTGGCTTTCATTTTTAAAGGCCTTCAGCAAATAAGTAGCCAGTGGTATGAAATTATTTTTATGTATTTTTCATGTTTTATCTGAAAAGGTAGAGGATGTTTCTGATTGAGGCAGAATTTGAACTGCTGGGAAACTGGGGGTGGGGTGTGCTATGTGTTTCCTGTTTAATATTATGTCCATTGGTTTGATTGGCTGAAATACCCATTATGCTGCTGGTGCTGGTAATGTGTATCAGTAGTCATTGCAATTTGTAAGTTCAGGGTGACCTTTGGTCTGGGTTCAGTTTTCTGTCTTTGTTCGTTTGGAGTAAGTGTTTTGATGAATGAAGATAAAGTATTTAGATCAACTAGTCAATATGTTTTCCGCTGATAATTCCATATTAATAAGTGCTGGTGGTTAGTACCTTTAAGGTCTACTGACAATCTGATTGAAATCAATGGCAGTTTTGCCTCATTTAGTTCAATGGGAGCAAGAATGAGTCTTTAACCAGCAGAAAATTATAAACACCAATCTCTGTTCATGTGTCATTCAGTATGAACAAGAGTTTCTATGGTGCTGTCAGGCTGGAAAAAATCCTTTTATTTTTTGATAACAAAGCTGCATTTAGCTGAAGTAATCCCTAGGTAGCCTGTTAGAGGTGTTCCAGCTTTGTTATTCCCAACAATACCAAATGTGGCCACTTGCTGATTCTACTTAAGTAGTTGCTACTGCTCAAAATAGCTTCAGAGACTGCTGTGCTGCTGAAAATTCTGCTGCAGAGATTCTGCATTAACCTAGTTTCTTGGATTTTCATGTGAAATTCAGACTTTATTTTAATTTTGTGGAGTATATGTATTAAACGTGTTGTGCAGTTCCTTTTTTAAGAACACCAGTGACAGCCTTGATGTTCCATGGCAATGAAGAGGCCAAGGGCCATTGTGAAAGCATCCCCCATCTTTGATTATACAGAGCTGGTTGGAATCTTGTCCTATGTTCTGGACTGCCTTAACCATAAAAATCCCACTATCATTTTAAAATTGCTCATCTGTGTCGTAGCCTACTACAAAACTGAGTGGTAGCTTCATAAAACAACTCTTCCAGGATATCATCTTAGTTTCTCCCCAGGTGCCCACCAGGAGAAATGAGCTGTGAAGTTTGAATGAGAGTTTAATAGGTCCAGGTCCTGTCTGACCAAATGACAGAATGACAGAGGGGACTGACAGCTTCTCTCTAATCATTGCTATAAAAGCAAAAGGAGAGAAGAAAGAGGGGGGAAAGTGCATAGAAAGCCTGGTCTCTTGGCTAGACTTCCAGATTGCTTAGGGCTTTAAAGGTCAAACCCAACACCTTAGGTTAGTACCTCCTTAATTACTAGGAGACCACTTCTAGAGCGCAGGAATAGCATGCTTTTGGCATTACTCAGCAAGCATCTGCACTCTACGTTAGTTTATGCTTTAAAATGTTCTTGAAGTACAGCAGTATGTTGGTAGGTCATTAATCTACCTTTACAAAGGCAAGTAGTTTTGCCTCCAAGAGAAAAAGTTATATTCGTCTTACCATCTGTACAAAATACTCATAGTGCTTGGTCATATTGGTGGTCTGCAAAGCCAGGTGAACACTGCCAGACTTAGTACTGTGATTAAGGATTCTGATGCAATGACTGGCAAATTTTCTAGCCATTTTCTGCAGTTGACCATTGCTGTTCTCATTTGCAGTTGAATAAAACTCAGCATTGCTGTCACATACCTTCTAAGCATGTTCTCTGAGATAACAGAGATGTCTGAAAACCAGTAAATGAGAAGAGAAAACCTTCAATCCATTCCAACAAGCTTTTTTGTTTGGTTGGTTCTTGGTTGGGTTTTTTTACATTTTACAGTGGTAGATTTTATATATTTGTATTTTTCTCTGGTAATTTATGTTTTTCCACATTATTTTGATTTCTTTTGATTACAGGGTAAAATCCTTAATTCTTTGCACTAATTTATTAAATAATGACCAGTTGAAATCATATTCTTCTTGGCTGTTGGTTGCTTCCTCCTCTCCCTGTTACTTACGCATATTTGTGTTTTTCTATGTAAATATGAAAATAATCGCTTAGAACAGTTCAGAACAATAAAAGATCTCATTTTGTATTCCTGCCTGGTGTGTCCATATCTTTACTCATCCAAGTAATTCTGGTCAATGGATGGTGTTTCTGGATATTCACCTGAAAACTTAAATAAAGAAAGCCTCTGCTTGAACCTCGCTTGTGGTTAGTCGTTGCTTTGTGAGGCTTGACTTCTAATAATATTCTTTTGTCTGCACTTTATATAAAAAACATTATTTTAATGATCCTTAAGCTTAATTTTGTGCAAATCAGATTGGGCGGATCTCTGCCTGTTTTTCATTGTCAAATCGGTTTGTGTGTCTCCTTTTAAAGCCAATTTCCACATACAAGTTCAAATCCCTTAGATCAAGAATATGCTCATTTACAAAGATTATAATTGATTTTTGGCCCTGTTTTTAATACTTTGCACTGTAAATGACATCCCAGTGGAGAATAATCATCATACAGATGTTTGAAAGCTCCTTCCTGCCGAGTATGGTAATTGAAGTCTATAAAGTGTCATCAGACTGCACGTTGTTTCTAATTAGTACAAGGCAGTTTCTCTTAGCTTTGTATAGTTTTACTGGCCTCTTTCCTTCATTATTTTACCAGCTGGCTATTAAATTTTGTCAGTTACTCAAAAAACAGATGAAAAGCATGAGATTTTTCTGTGTGATTCATGGTGTCATGCTTTCCTTTACAAAAAATGTCAATTTTTGTATGGTTTTATGCTGATTTTCTGAAGCTGTCAGTATGCTTTTAGCTCCAACTGGCCAGGTGCTACTCTGACATCTTTTGAAAGACTCTTGATCTCACATTATCAGGAGAAACATCAGTGCAACAATAAATTTCTGTCTTCATAATAGGGTCTTTATGATAATGATGCACATTTGCCTATTTTCTTAAAAAGGAACTTTTTCAATGACTGCTGGATGGTTGAATGTTTATGGCAGATAATTTCCCAGGGTATACTTGGAACAATCAACAGTGGGATGGAAGTGAGCAGATAGAAGATATTCTTCTATTGAAAGGAAATCCAAAGTCTGTGCAAAATCATTGGGAGAAGCTTTACTGCCTGTTTCAGCTTCCCTGTGTGAGTATACTCTGTACAGGTCAAATCCTGAGGTCCTTATTGAGGGTGGGATTGTGCCTCCAAAACTGTACCTCCCTCTAGTAGGTTAGTTTACCCTAGAGTAGTGTCCCTGTATTTTCTCATGTCTTTTTGCTCGTTTGCCTTAAATAATCTGGGAGTTTATAGGACATTAAGAAGAGAGATAGAGGTAAAGAATTTGCAGGCTGTGGCTACTTTCTTGAGGCATCCTTTCTAAGTCTATGGAAGACTGAAATAAGAGCTAGCTCTCTTTGTCATAAAACTCTGAGGCAGGACTCCTGATGTTTTTGGGGTTTTTTTAAGGTGAAATTTGTATTTCTCCCTTATGTATGGTGAACGCCTTGTCTGCATATTCAGGTAGCACATCCAAGATTTGTCATGATGCATTACTTACAAAATTTCTTGTTGATTCCAACTGAATGACGCACTAATAATGTAAAAGTCCACATTTTGCTTGGAAATTGAGGATGTTCAAGAACACCTACATGAACAGCTAACAGACAATAATTTGTTGAGCTGACGTATATTCTAAGGCAGCAGACAAAGATTTAGGAGGCTGATTTGATACTTTCCGAATGACAGCATCCTGAGGAAATAATTTTGTTTCTATAAAATTTCTGTGTTTGGGAAGAAAACAATACACAACAGCTATGATCTGGAGAAGGCCTGTGCTGTAAATAATTACAGAACTCCTCCTTACTGGTTTCAGTGGAAAGTATACTTAGTATTAACTATATGTTTAATACGATACTTTTGCACACTGGACCCTCCAGTAAGTGCAAAGTGTGTGTAGAGGCAAACCTCTTTCTCACATGAATTAGCTGCTAATTGTGTAAGCTCATATGAGGCTATTAAAATAAAACCAGCGTGTGTTTGATCTGAGATGCTGTTCATAGCAAAGTGCAGTGACGTTGCTTTCTGAAGTAAAAACAGTTATTTTCTCCTTTTCAGATAAGTGTTGCATCACTTAGGGATAACAACGTGAAATAAAAATATTGTTGTAGTGAGCCAGTTTCTTCCAGGGTTAAGAAATGGTGTCTGGGTCTGCATCTGACCCCTTCACTGCTGTGCAAGGTCTAGTGGCAACAGCGTGCTGGTGCCAGGCCTGGGGAATGCGATATCTCTCTCCACCTAACCAGCCTTTGGCAAATTTTCCAGCATCTATTCTGCAGTTCCGACCTGAGTAAAACTTTCACCTTATCACGGTCCTTTGAACAACTAACCAGTGTATTTCTCCACTGCTTTGCCTCGGAGAAACCTGTCAACACCTTTTCTCTTCATTCTGTATTTAATGGATATGTCAACATTGCTTAATGGAGGATGGTGAAAAGGTATGTTTTGTAGTTAGCTGTGAACGCGGTGGTGTGTCCTGACAGCAGCGATGTCTCGGGCACAGTGTTGCGCTAATGTTGTTCTGTTGGCTCTGATGCCTATCCAGTCAGTACTAGCTCGGATATTCCTCTGCAGTGCTCTTCTGCAATGCATAAATAACACCCTCATGCAAACAAAAATTCAGAAGCATCTCCGCTACATATCCATCATTTATAATTATAGTGGGATTAAAATAGAATTGAGGCTTCAGTTGGCCTCGTGCCTCAGAACTGCAGTATTGCAGCAAAGGCAGCTCTGCTTCGAGAGCACAGCAGTAATTACTGTGGACTGTGTTTTAACAACCGGTGATGATTGTAAGGCACAGCTTCAAGGATACTGGGGGGCGGTTGGAAGCCTTGCACTTCTTTGAAGAGGTTAGACGTCTAAATGTTATCTGCGTGGGCTGCAAATTAGCAGCTCTCAAACTATATGGCTCCAGGAGGCATGGCCTTGGGGAAGGTGCCTGCAGATTTGTGAGCCATCACCATATGCTTTGAAGCCCCCCTGATCTGGGGAGGCTCCTAATAAAACTCGTCTAGGTCTATCTTTTCAGAGGAGACAGAAGTCAGACCTACTGATGTTTGTTTTTCTAGGCTATTTTGTTTATAACCTTTCAGCTTTAGCAGTATGCTGGCAGAAGCTGATTTTGCATTTAACCTTTTGATGAAGAAAGAATGATTGTGCTTAGTGTTAAAACATGATAGGCTTGAAGCTTGGAAGTCCATGTTCTGCAGTTGTGAACACAGTGGGAATGGTCCAAGTGCCCGCTTGCAATGTTGTCTTACTAGACTGGGAAGAGCTTTCAGGGCTGTTTTGTGAAATTACTGGGTTACCTGTATGCTGCTACATTCTTTAGAGCCGGAAAAAAAAATCTCAGATTGCCTGACTGGCAAACAGTTGGTTTTTTAGACACTGTCCATAGCATTTGTAATATATGCTGATCTAGTCCTGTTATGTAATTGATGTCTTTTGGGAATATCCCAAAACAGGGATGTTATTTCCTGAGGCTGTTAACAGTGTTTGAAGTTTCTTTATCAGACACAGACTGGGGAAGGGTGCATTGATTTTTAATGTGTTCTGTTCTTTAAGTAATTTTTTTAATGAGTAATTATAGAAATATGATGCATTTAAACTTGAGGGCAAATTTATCATTGGGTTTTGCACACTCCAGCTATCTAGAATTTAGTCTTTCAGGGCCAGGATTTCCTCTAGTTCCTGACATAATAGGGCGATTTAACATGCTCTTCTTTTTAAGTACACGAGTAATCACATCTTTCCTCACACTTATTTGGTTGGTTACATATATATATATATTAAAAAGACCCCCAAACTTTGGCCTTTTGTGAACTGAATTTTATGAGATGAGCTTTTAGACCAATGTAAAGTTGTGTAAGCCACTCCTAAATTCTTATATTATTTCTACACTTACTTCAAACCCTGAAGCAGTAGGGTTGATGGTGAAGCTGACACAGAACAGTTGTCCTGTTCATTTTTAGACTAGCTTAGGACCAGCCTTTGGTGTTCTATCAGTAGCAGCAACACCAAAAAATCTGATTTTATCTGGTCTTGGGATCATTATATAAACTTGCTGAAGAGATCTTGATGCAAGCAAGAACTAATTGCATGATCTTTGAGCTTGGGTTTAGTTTACACACTTAAGCCAGCCACACTACCTGGGCAGTTCTGAAAGGTCACAAACACTGATTTCAAAGGATGCTTAGAATGGATCTAGTATATTATGATGTGCGTGATCTTCATCAAAGAAGTATTAGGCACTCCCAGAAGTCCCACAGTTATATGATCTTGTGACAGACCCAGAGGCAAATTCAGAGTTGTCAGCTGAATTGCCTTTGGAGCCTGCCAAGCAAACAGATGCTAATGTTAGATGAGTATCTACACAGCTTGGCATAGAGCTCCCCTGACAGCCAACAAGCCCTGTGTGTGACCTTAGGTTGCTGGTCCACTGCTGGGAGTCACAGAGGAGATATCCAGTGATGTATAAGTGAGAGCTGTATGTTGCTCATGGTATTTGGATATAGTTTATTTGGATTCTGTAGTCATAGTGTCTGATCAGTAGATTTAAACATTGCCATCTACCCTTGTGTATTAAGACTGAGAAAAGCAAATGCAATTTGTTTTCCCTGTGCTAGTTCTAGAGGCTCCGGAGCCCCTTGTACTCTGGGAAACCTCCACCTCTCCCAGTTGTGGCAGAAAGCCATAATATAATGTAACATAGCAGAGTGTGAATGTTGTTGGTCTATGTGCTACACTGATTCCTATGAGTTGTAGTTACTAAGTACATCTGCCCAAGTGAACTGAATGTTTGGGAGCACGGTGATTAGCTGTCATGGAGGGGCTTATGCCTGTGTGGGTGACATCGCACCGTTGCCAAAAAATCGTGACTGCGTGCGTGCTACCTGTTGAGAAATGTCCCCAGCTTGTGATAACCCCTGAGCCATGCTGAAGTGGCGTTTGGGGGAGAGAATTAATCACAGCCAAAAGACTGTCAAGGTCCACTCTTGGCCATTTAGCAGTATGAATCACAGCACTGCAAAGCCCGAGCACGTCCTGGAGCTCTCCTTCATTTACTAGCGCAGATATGGCTGTTGTGTCTCAGCTTTCCTTGTCATCACTCTGCGCTTGAAGACTCTGGCTCTAGTCCAGCTCCTGGCTCCAGCCCGTCATGATTTTTAAGATTATATCCCTCCCCCGCTTCACCCTGCTCACTGGGGCTTTTTCTTCCTTGGTGCATACTGTTGTGAGGCTTTGTTTGTTAGGGCTCCATCAGTATATTCATTTAACAACATGCGTACTCATTTGAACTGAATACAGGAACATTTAAGACTAGACAAATGATTAAGAGCTTTATTAAACAGAAGTGTTTTGCTGAGCCCCAGCCTGGATTATCTGTCCCTTAGTATGTGTATAATCAGAACTGCTTCTCTCATCTTGGGTGAAAACTCTGGAGCATCTGTTTCATTTTTTCCTTTGTGTAAAATGGGAATGCTAACATTTCTTTACTGACTTCCTTGGGTTGCTGGGGGGTTTTATGCCCGGAAAGCACTTTGAACATGAGAACTGCTGTGGCAGAATTACTGAGAGCTTTGCTTCTGGAATTTAATTGCTCAGTTAAGGGGTGGGGGGTGGGGCAGGGAGTAGTTCAGAACCAGCTGGCAGTGAAATTCTATTGAAGTTTGTATGTAATACATGAGAAATCACATTTATATTGAATCTAGTTATTCAGAATTGTATTTTAAATTTTTGATGACTTTTCATTACTCTGATATATTTTAAATAAATTATTTTCCTTTAAAGTTCTAAAGATGGGTGGGATTATTTTTGTCCTTGTTTTGTAATAGCCATTTAGCAAAACTTGATGTTTGCTTGTTGTAGATCATTGCAATTATTATACACAAGCACAATCACTTCTTACAGTGAAAGTAAAATCAGTATATTTCAGTAATTTGTACACTTCCCATTTTTGGCATGTATTTGCTCCAAAATGAGGGGTGAGGTTCAAGGTCTATCTGTGCTCTCAATAAAACCCGGTTGCCTAGCATTTTTAACACTTGGCAGCACCGTTTCTAATCTGTCTTTTGCTGGCAGCCAGGCTGTGCAGCTCCTCGGTGGGAAGGAACATGGAGCTGAGCAGAAGCTCCCAGCTCAGGCAGGCTTCCTTCTGTGAGTACCAGCTTAAACCCTGCTCTGGAAATTGTAAATACATAATGTGATGCCCATGGCCATTTTTTTTCCTTTTTGCCCTTCAGTGTTGCTTGGTGAGAGGAGTGGACTGGCACGTTTCCTGATTGTGCTAATGTTTATAAAGTAGAGTGTTTCAAGCCTGTTGCTGAATCCTTAGCTTAGATGACTGTCTCATCTAGTGGCAAAGAAAGAAAGCAAGCAAGAAACGTCCAGCTGCATTTTTTTTTCTTTTTCCTAGAAATCTCAGAAGAGTAAATTACTAGCATGTGTTTCACAGCATAAGCTGTGAAGAAGCTTTCAGGGGATGTGAAGTTTAGGAGCTTTCTGTGCATACCTTTATGCTAAAGCAGAGATTGATCTGCAGTGTTTTCTTAGTTTTATGTGTTGCAGTAATCACTATGAGCAGTGTTAGCAAATGGCTTAGATTTACTGAAGGTGAAAGGCTTTCTAGTGAGTTTTGCAGTTTGTTCAGGTTGAACCGGACGGAGGAATCAGTGCTTCCCAGGCTTAGCTGCTTTGGGCATCCCCAGCTGGTACCTGCTGGAAGCAGGGCTGGAGTCAGACTCTGCGTTGGCTGTTAGTGTGCAGGGAGGACTGCCAGTCTCATAGCCCTGAGAGGCTGCTCGGTTATTGGAGGTGATGCAGTAGCACTATTTGGGAGCCCCTAAACAGGTATTAAAAGGAACTGTAGTAAGCTTTTTATCAGTCCACTGAGTATTTCAGATTATGAAGGCATAAAGCTGTGAACTTAGTGGCTTCAGCAAGGATAATAGTAAGGTTAATTAGGCATTCTGCAGAACTGACAGCTGAAGCTTTGCAATGTCTCCCTGATCTAAGCAGGTCACCTTGAACCTGGAGGAACTGAAGAGTATGTAAACTGTAGCCAAAATTTTGAGAAATGTGTCCTAATTTTCAGCTACACCACGTCTGACAAATGTTCCTTGACCTTATTTACTGCTGAAGTAGTGGGAAACTTTCCATTTACCTCAGTGGCAGAAGGTCAAGTGTCTTTGGCCTCATTTCCTGGAGGTCTTATACTCTGCAGGAGGCAGATGGGTGCTAGAACCTCTGAAATATGGGCTTTGAGCTTTTAAATTAGGAATAAAAGGGGGGGTGTTGATATACGAAAAACTGAGTCTCAGTGACTTGTATTCAGTATGTAGTGTTTTTCTAGCACAGAGAACAGAACCCGTATGATCTATTTTACATATTTGTCCTGTAGGCAATTTTTTTTTTCACATTGATTGTGCTCCAATACTTGGGTGTCATTTCCTGATATTCTAATTTGAGAAATACAGCTTGAAATTAGCACGTGATTAAAAATCTATTGAAAAGATTTTTTAAGTTCTTAAATACATACAAAAATATTGGAGAAAAAAACCCAACTCTATTAAAGCTCAAGTCTAGAAACAGTAAATTACAGTGGTTGTAGGTGCTTATAGAGGGGATGCAAATTTTTCATTTGTTTTTCAGATTCTGTTTCAAGTAAATTCTTTCTTTGAGTGAGCACTGAACCTACATTCAAATGTTCTGTATGGGAAGGTGCTTTCTTTGGTTCCTGAGCATGTAGGGATGTGTATAGGACCTATGAAACTCAGTGTATCGTGATGGTGTCATGATCAGCCAAGGCTTATGCAGGCCAGCAAGTTGTGAATATGTAGCACTTCTAAAATCCAAAAGTTGGAGATTAAAGATGGAAAAAAGGGGAAGATTTATTCAGTGCTTGCCAGGAGTTGAGGTTAGGAAATTTGTGACTTCCATTTTTTTTGTTTTTACTATTATTTACTACCGTGCCCAGCTGGAGTGTTCTTGTTTCAAGCAGCTTTCAAGAGCTGATCAGCATTTGACCCTGTGGTTTTGGATTTCACAGCAAGAAGAGGTTGTTATACTCAGGAAGAAAGGTGATATTTAGCCTGATAAACTCCCTTGTTCTTGCTTGACAGGATTAAATGGGGCTGTTTGGATTTTGCCCTTGATATATTTGTCCTTGATAGCAATGAAGCCAGGCAAAATGTCAGTTAAGAAAACAACTACATGAAGCGTAGTGGACACACATCTCTGGATTTCATTCTGTTATTGATTGATCACCTTGTTTATTGATCCCTGAGGTACTTACATTATTAGTATCTATGTTAAAAGTTTGCTGTGGCCAAAATCAGCTTCCTGTTGTGTTTTGTATTGCCCGTACATCTAACATGGAGCAAACATGATTTTGCAGCACACACTCTATCAGGTTTTAAAGCCATAGTAAATGAGAAAAAAAGCAAAGTGAAAGATTTGCCAGAGTGACACATGCCAGGGGCAAAGGGACAGATAGATCCTTCATTTTGAACTCCTTTTTATCTTCTACCATGGCATTTCCTTGTGCTCTCTTAGGCTTTCTCAAGCTCTTGTGTGTGCTTCTGCTCTCTCAGGTACGCTCTTTTGTGCCCTTTCTCATGCTCTTGCTCTTGTTGACATGTCCGCATGCTCTTTCTCCATCCTTGCACTCTCTTTTTCTCTTATCTGTCCTTCTCGTATGGCTACCCAACGGTGTACTGACTGGTATCCTGTGTTGTTTTGGTGACTTGCAGAGGTGATCAGGTAGTTTTGTGTGAAGGTCAACAAAATGCCTTGTGGACCAGAGAGTGGAGTTGGCTTTCTGGTGTGTTGGCTTTTAGTGTTAAGTTTCTGACCCAGCCAAGGCGGACAGTGTGATGTGTGAGATTTTGCGTTGTGTTTACTTGTATATTGAAGCATGGTTTCTGGTGTCATACAATCCCTTGATCCAAGATGGTGAATAACAGTCCTGTGAACCAGAATGAATGCATGTTACAGAGTCTGCTGCTTCAAGTAGGAAATTTTTCTATTGTCAAGGATCTCTCTGCCAGCTATTTCAGAAAAGAAGGATTCATCTGACCCTCATACCTTTGAGGTTTTGCATAGCTTGTTTTCTAGCTGCTTGAGGAAGCCTTGAAACCTTTGAAATGTCAGCTTAAAAACGAAGGTATCAGGCTTTTTCTTTCCATCCATTTTTTTTCTTTCTTTTTTTTTTTTTTTTTTTTTTGTCCCAGTCTAAACTACGTTCTGACAACACAGCTCACTGTAATGGCCTTCCCTTCACACGAGATACTGTAATACTGATCCTCTTTTATCTACCATTTGTCCTTTTGTTTTATGGCTCTCTTTGTTGCAAGCTTCTTTGTTGTTTCTTCCAGATTATGCTCCTCGGGGACTTTTGTATCAGTATGACTGAATGTTGCTTGCAGACATGCCAGATTGTGCTGTGATCTTATTGGATTTCACAAACCAAGGTTAGGCCAGGTCAGAACTTGGTTGAAATAATGTAGACTACAAGATTGCCTGCTAGCCACTGGGAACACGCTCACCAAAAACCTGACCTAGCTGCTGATTCAGTCAGCTCAGGCCGACAGTGTTGCTGTGCTGCTTGTGGATGATGTGATATAAAGGAGAAGTTCTGACCTGTTCTGACTGGTAGGATTTCACAGCATTTTTTGAGAAAAGAACTGATGTTAATTCCAGTGTTCTGGCCTGTTCCAAATCCTTTAATTCTCTATCAGAATTACACTGTAATTCAACAGAATATTATATTCTTTGATTTTCTTTTCCCTGTACCATTGTGTGATGTTTGCCCTCAAAACTAGCTACTGCTGTCCAAAAAACTGCATTTCTGTGCTGTGTGAAATACTTTTGAAATTTTCTTTGCTTTCCTGATTTCTGAAGCAAAATAAAGCATGCCAGGGCCTTCAAATGAAAGGTAAAAGTTATTAATAAAAGTAATAGTTGAGCTTTTCTTAGGGTTGCTTGAGGTTTCTGACCAAAAGATTGTATGAAGATGAGTATGTTCAGATTTTGCTTCACTGAGTGCATACTAAGTGGAAAATGGCATCCAATTATGCTAGAGTGCCCCAAAATGATGCAAAGATTTGTTATATAGGTAAAGCTTTTCTAGTTATTGTGACAGTATTTGGACCTGTTTGTGTTGTATAGAGGAATAAGCTATTAAAATCCTTAAAATAAACCTCTAAGAGGCTAGAAAGTGGACACTGAAATGTATGTGATGGTATGAAATAAAGTCTAGAATTAATTTGGGCTACGTATACCAACCTTTGTTTCATTCCACCCCACAGTGAGCCTGAGGGAGGGCTGCTGGAGGGTTCATTTGCCTGCATCCATGCTGGAACAATACTCAATGAAGTTGAGTGAAGAGCAGTACAGTCAGCTGGAGATATCTTGATGTGCACAGATGTACATTAATAGACTTAGATCTATTAGAAAAGCGGAATACAACTAGCTAAGCAGCAGCTGTTGGGTACAACATAGTAATTAAGCATATTTAAAGAGTGTAAATTATGAAGCTGCAGAGGAATTAGTTAATGAGGTACAAAAGGGCAGAGGTGACTAAGAGTCAAGGAATGAAATACTTCAGCTTGGATCAGGAAAAACTTCCTGTCAGTTTAAGCTATGGAGTAATGTGATGCCTTTCTGTGAATATGTAAACGTAGCCTGGGGAATGAATTCTGCAATGCATTGTACCTGCTGGAACAGTTTGCTGTGGCAGGATGTGGAACAGATGGCCAGGTGTTTACCCCCCTGGAGTATTTTAATCTTTTGAAGGTTTTTGGTTTGCTTTTCTCAGTCAGCATCTGTATTTTGAGTGTCCAGGTTGTGCTCTTTGAATGAAACTGTTGAGCATCGTAACTTTTAAATCCAAGTTTATATACATTTCTGCATAGACAAAATGGGGAGTTCGAAAATGGAGTGAGAAGATGAATATTGGATAAAAGTTAGGACTTGCAGTCTGATTGGAAACATTTGCCTTTTGGCATTGAGGTTACCCGTAATTGTTCTTAAAAGGTAAATTATCTCTGTCTCTGATAATCCTAATTGTTAGTGCAAAGCTTGGTGCTGCCAGTAGAGATATGGAAGGTGTCGTGCAGAAGAGGGCTGGAAGGAGTCTTTCATCTCTGCCATCCCTTGCCAAGGGCTTACTGTACATGCAAATTCATCAGCTCTTCCATTGTGGAGCATTTCTGTATCCTGGAGAGGGTGAAATCTGGTAGTTAATTGCTCTGTACGCTCAGGGCGCCATTCTCCAATGGAAGAATCTGCAGGATGGAACCATGGTGGCTGATGTTGCTACCAGCGTTAATAAATGTGTAGGGGAATGTTCTGCAGAACGGTATGAAGAGCTTTGTTGATTGATTCTATTCCTACCTCCTCTGTCTTAGGAAGAGCCAGCCTGGCTAATCTTTTTTATAAAAACAGCATGACTAATGTTTGCCTGCTGAACAGATACACTGGATAGGATTTTTTTTTTTTTTTTGCTGTTGTTTTCAGCTGTTATTTACAGGATCAATAAAAGTGATTTTCCAATTCAAGGGTAATTTTTTACCAACAAGCTGCATAGCCTCTAAGGTTGGAATACTGGATCTGCTCTTTTTCAGAACAAGTTAATTTAAAAATGATAGGTAGTTTCCAGTTCAGAATTAGTTTTTCTACCAGAAAGGAGGGATGCATCTGGAAGAAACAGCTTGCAAGGGAGAGAATTTTGCCTCAGAACAACATCATTACACACTGCCCACAGATACTTAACACACTGCCCACAGATACTTGAGGTTTTAGCTGCTTTGCTTTAAACAGTAATCACTTAACTGCACACAATATTTTAATGACAAATGGAATATACTAACAAAATGCAGAGCTGTTTTGTTATAACCCTGGTTCAGTTACTATTGAAGTCTGTGCAAATACTCCTGTGGACTTTACTGGGCATTACCTGATGCCATCTGTAAAATGCAATACAGTATTTTGTGACCATTGTGACCATAGAGAAGAGTATTTCATACCATCGTGGAAGTATTCCAGGCCAATAGCAAGTGTGTTCACACATGTAAGTTCAGATGCTGTTCATTCCTTTTGCACAGTTATATTATCTGATTCTTTTCTGACCTGTTGAGAAAATCACATATACATTACCCATGCGCATGCATACACACACACATATTGATTAGATATTACATTCCTCCCCTCTGCATTTACCCTTCTCCCCCATTGCACGCTTAAGATAGGAGACTCTATTCTAAAAGGACTGTCAGTATAAGACTTCTGCAGTTTTGCCTGTATGGTTGGGGTAGGATACAGCTTTAAATGAGTAAAATCATGCAGGTATCATTTTATATGCAGGAGCCCACATCTACCATCACTATGAATTTTGCAGGATAACAACAAAAAAGCCAAGAAATGTTCTTCAACTGGAAGCACTACAAATGAACTTTACATGTCAGAAAAGTTGATTACATTTTTAGATTTAAAAAATGACATTTTGGAGATCAAACTCAACCGTCCCAAGCCCCAGAGTATCACCAACCATAAGCAGGGTCTCTTTACTCTTCCTGAGTTCTTAGAAGATTAGGGCTTTTTGAGTTATTACATATAAAATACACAGTCTGTGGAAGTCCTCATAAAAATAAAATGCCATTAACTTTGAGAAGCTTTGGGTTCAGACCCAAAATATTGTAAGTCATCGTGTTCCATTTTTCTCAAAGTCTACAAGTCCATACATTTTATTCAGCAAAAAAGAAAATGACATACATCCTTTATGATTCCCCCTTACTCTTTTATATATGTAGTGCATGGAGGGAAAAGAGAGGAAGGGTGGGTTTGTTGGTTTTTTTAGATGAAACAATTTGATGATCAAGATTTCTTAAAACAAAACCAAAACCATGATATTTTTCTTTACCATGATTAGGGTAAAGTTTTCCTTTTTCTAGATGGTGAACTCTTTAGAATGTAAGAATCTGGCTTTTAGATAGCTGTGTTGCTGGTGAGAGCTACTGGCAATAGAAGCTTTCTAACACTCAACTGATAGTTTATTAAAAGAATAATAGGAGCAGATGTTTTCAATTCATAGAATGTATCAAGTAAATGGTACATCCACTTGTTATTTCAATTCCTTTGAATTTTAGTGAACTCATTTGGGGCTAGGTTTTCAAAAGAGCTTATCCCACTGTCACCTCATTGTTCTCAGTATAAACTGATGGATGATGAACGTGTTTGAAAACCGCAGCTTTTTATGCCTAAAGGGGAGCTGCTAACTACTGATGCTTCTAAAAATCTGGCCCATGTTTCTGATGAGTGAATACTGATCATTATAGAGGATTCATACATGCAATCTCTGAGTAATACCCTGCATTTGTCTGTGATTGTATATATGATGGCTTCTTAATTTACTATTGCGCTAGGCATTTTAATTTAAATTATGCTAATAGTGTAGGATTAACTGTGGATTATGATTCTAGCATTTACTGTCATACAAACAGAAGAACCAGTTATTTTGCTCCTACAGTCTTCCTCCGTTCTCATCCTGATGTACAGTAATTTGTACACAAGACTGGCCTCAGGTTTTGATGAGGTTTCTCATTTAAGCTGATGCAATTGCTTAGGGAAAGGGAGTTGTTGAAAATTAGAAAAAGAAGAGACTGGGATCTTTTTATCTTCTGATGACACATTTTTATGGTGCTGAAATGATTTACCAAAAAGGGTGATTTGAATGAGCTCTTGCTGGCATTGCACAGTGAGCAGTTCTGGTTTTGCCTTCATTCCTCTGTGGCAGGACAGGCTACCTGCACTTTGCTTTTGCACTCTTGGCGCAAACATATATTTGAGAAAAATAGTGCTAGGGGGTTATATTAAAACCCTCATAAAGGGTGAAGAATAAATAATACATGCAACAGGACTGAGATGTTATATTGGTCCTTGCTGGAGAAAATAGCAGGAGGCCAATAGTGTTCCTATCTCCAGTACTGAAAAAAGCTTTGTAGCAGCCTGAGATTGCTCTTCTTGAAGCAGAACCTCTCCGGAGATCTCCTCCACTCTCAAACTGCAGATGTGCTGGAAACATAAATTTGCCTTGTTATGTTTGCACTTGTTTCATTGTGTAGCAACCTCAGATTGTAATGGCATGCAGCCTGTTTGCATTGGTGACTTGCTGTTGAGTTCATCTGTATTCCTTCAGATCCTTTATTTGTTGCATTTTTTTGTGGAGTGCTTGATATTTCTAATGGCTTTATGTTGTAGTAGCAGTCTAAAATTCGCATTTTTTTCTCTTTTTCCCTCCAGCTGATATTATTTCTACAGTTGAGTTCAACCACACTGGAGAACTGCTGGCTACTGGTGACAAGGGGGGTCGGGTTGTTATATTCCAAAGGGAACCTGAGGTATGTGAGTTACCACTGTAGTCCTCAATAGCTTGCTAAAACCTGGCCTTATTTTTAATACGTTAATTGGATCTAACTAACAAACTTGCTTATAATCTCAAGATTCAGTAAAACAAGAGTGCCATCTCTTTGGAGAGGAAGTGAAAGAGGGTAAGGATCTTTTACTTGGAAGTTTGATGTCCCAAACAAAAGTGTTCAAAACTCCAAAATTCTAAGCTAGGAAAAAAAAAAAAAAAAAAAAGTTTTTGTTTTACTTCTGCATTGTTTTAATAGCTTTTGCAGGTTTGATGGAAACATTCAATTTAAAACAGTGGCTTCGCTGTGATACCTCTATGTTTCACTTTTAAATTCAGTCCATCTGCAGTATCTTTTGTAGAAAGCTTTCCTGAGTAATTGACATTTCTTCTAAAATTCTACCTTTTATTAAACATTGCTTCAATACTTACAGGAAATTTCATTCCTGTAGAACCAAATCTGCCAATATCATGTTTTAAATGAGAAATTAAATTAAATTTTCAATATTTTTATATTTCTAAGGCTGCTTATACACCTTTCCCAAGAGATAGAAATATATTGCTATCATAAACCACATGGTTTTGTTGTTCTTATTCTCCATAGAGTAAAAATGAGCCTTACAATCAGGGGGAGTACAATGTTTACAGCACTTTCCAGAGCCATGAACCTGAATTTGATTATTTGAAGAGCTTGGAGATAGAAGAAAAAATAAACAAGATCAAGTGGTTACCACAGCAAAATGCAGCTCACTCACTTTTATCAACAAATGGTAAGATAGATGAGAGTATATAGGACATATCAGCATTTTCCTTTTGTGCATTTTAGTGCTGACTGTATGTATTTGTTCGTTTTAAGCTACTGTTTGAGTAATTTCCTCTTTCAGAGTTTACCAAGACTGTCATACTGACTTGGATATCTGTTATTTATGTATTTTATCCATAGTCACAGGGTTTTTCCTGATGACTGTCCACAGACATTTAAAGACCTATCCATTGCAAATAACATGCCGTGCTATCCTGAAATAAATTTTGTGACAAAGGCATCACCTTACTCAGCAGCTGTGTTTCACTGGGGATTTAGAATTTTGTTTTCTGTATTTGTCATAAGTTTTATTGTTTTGTAGATGCATAAAAGAATGTAGGTAAGAGGGGTGAATTTAATTTTCTTTTCATTCATTACTGTCAGAATGATTTATTTAAGTTCTAAAGAGTTACACAAATCTTTGGAAGGCAGTAGAAATAATAATAGGATATTGATACTGACTCATCTTTCTAACATGCTTAAGGCCTGTTGATTAAAAGAAAAGCAGTATTATTGCTAAGAGGGGACATGCAGATGTGACATAGGGGAAAGAAACTGACTGGAGCCTAACAGGCACAGGTGTCAGTTAGGAAATGTTTGGACAGCCACAACCTCTTTTACTGCTGGTGATGCATGAGACAAAAATATCTGATTTTAAGTCTTAGATCTCATTGTTATCAGAAAAGAATTTTTCTTGTAGAAGTTTGAGCATAATTGGGAATTGCTGATAGAAAAATAGCGTAATCTCACCTTTGGGAATTGATGCTTTAGGGCAAAGTAATTACTTCTAGTTAAAATTTATAGCAATAAATAATACTTACATTAATTCACAGTAGATAGCAAATTATTTTATGTTTTGTAGTCTGTTTTCCTTAAAGTTGTGTTTTGACTTTTTGGGGGCACTGTCGCAATATTTGAAAAGAAACATATCTGTTATAGCTAGGTGATTTATGCTAATTTAATGATTAGTCAGCTAATTAGAAGTTTGGGAGTTCACTTCTGCACTTCTTCCGTGGTCAAAACGTCGCTTCTACTTCAGATAACTTTAAATAAGAATGGCTTCTTCCAAGTGCATGGTACAAAAGCAGATTTTTAAGAGTAAACCTCTCTCTTTGCATTTTCAAGTCTGTTTTTGGAAGCACTGAAGAATACAGCTGAGTCCTCAGATACGCTGCTTTTACACTTGGCCTAGTAGAACTTTGTATCGGTTTTCTGGTTGATATGGGAGGGGAGAAAGGAAGAAGTAATCAGTCTTAGTGCTGCTATGGGTTAAGCCAGTTGCAGCCAACGCTGAGCAAGCCTAGCACCTGGCAAAATACTTTGGCCTCTGTTTTTCTCCCTTCTCAATTCTGGAGCATCCCAGCAGACCGCTTTATGGTGAGGAGAACAGAAGTAGTGCCACTGGCATAGCCTTTGGATTTTGGCTTTGAATTACGAAACATTTCTGCATGCCAAGGAGGATTCCTAGCTTCCTGGCACATCAGAGTTCAAGTCTGAAGATTTGCCTCCTGGCAAACTCTTAAAGGACTAGTTTTAACTTTAGGATACAGAAGGCCCATGTCGAATTCCTTGCTGTCTCACAGATTACCTGTGAGAAGTCATTGAGAATGTATATCCATTCCATGCCTATAAAAAGGGATAATAGTATTTTCCCTAACTTATAGAGAATGAAGGCATTACTCATCACACATGCTCGTATTGGGCAGGTTGTAGAAACATCTTGAGCACTGGCTTATATTTACTATTTTCTGAGCCTGATATTTTAATGCAGTTTTTGATGTTTTGCTCTCTTCAGGAACTAAAACACAGTTTTGATCAGAAAAATGAGAACTGTGAAACAGCATCCTTTCTTTCTGCAGACATAGGTGGACAGTGACCATTGAATTTGCTGTAAGGAACATCCCTCTGTTAGGGAACATGGGGGGAGAGTCCATCTAAATCTCACCCTTGATAGATGAGACTTGACAGGTCTGCACCTGCCCAAACCTGCTTCTGTCCTTCTAAGGAGGACTTTTGTCTGAGGCTGTTTCTGCACAGATCACCTCTCTCAGAGGATGTCTTGGTTCCTTACCACTTCACGCGTTACCAACAAGTCATCAGCTAAGTTTTGATTGCAGTGTCTTAATTAATGGAGGCAGAAGGAAACCACCAAGGCTTTCGAATGCCACTGTGGATTTGCAGTGCTTGCAGTTAGCAAATTTCTGTTTTGCGCTGTAAACCGAACTGATTTTGTAGTATAATAATAAATTATTAGGATTCATTGGGTAGATCAGAATTTGGCCTATACAGATCTTTTCATCTGAGGATTTCAGACTGCTTACCAGACATTAATTAATATAAACTTCACAACACCCTTGAGACCGAGTGAATACTGAAACTCACAGAGATGTTTGTATGTTTTGCAAAATATAAGCATGCTTAGAATTTCTGGGGAGTGTTTAAAGTCCAGAGGCAGATGAAGGAGAAGAAATCCAACACATGTGATACCCTTACTCACTAATAAAATAGTTTTCATGCAGGAAAGAGATAGGTTTATCAATAGCAGTCAAGTCCCACAATGGAAATTTGTTCCTGTTTTTTCTTATAATTCCTTTTACAATTACTGTATTTATAAATTTTGGAATAGATAAGCAGAAATGCACTATTTACATGTAATAAAAATCCCGTGTGCCTGACATGGGCTATATATATTTTAGTAATTAATTAACATGACTGATTCAAATGAAATATATTGAATATTTAAATAGAGCTTTTTAGTTGCACATTGAACTAGCCTCTTGTTCTTTAGTTTGAGCAATTGTAATATTTTTTTGCTAATTTTAGCATATCAATATTGTTAGGAGATCCATAATAGTAGAAACACTCAGAGTAGCGGAGGGATTGATTCTGAAATAAAAAAAGGTCAAGGTTAAAGTTGCTGTAGAAATGCAAAGCGATTCATGTATTCATATATCCTGCCTTTAAAATTGGTTGTACTAGCATTTGAAAGAAGTATTTGGATCAGCCACACTGGGGAAAGAATTATGCTCTGCTGTGTACTTGGGGAAAGAGGGGTAAAGGAAGAAAGTGGGACGAAATCAGAAAATATGCAGGAACTGAGGTTAATGAAAGCTGTGGTGGCAGCTGAAGTGCAGAAGCTTTGGAAAGGCTTTGGCTGCTCCATCAACAGATGAGTGAAACAACTGTTAGAAGCTCGGGGACAGATTTTTTTGCAGGAGAAGAGCTGGCATTGATTTTTCAGCCTAGGGAGTGTTAGGGTTGGCAGGTTGGGTGGACAATCAATGTTAGGGAAATCTGCAGCTTCAGATACTTCAAAAGCAAGGACAAACTCCATCTGAAATGTTTAAACTTCTAGTTGTTTGCTTCAGAGGCTCTTTACTAAGCAAGAGGCATCCTAATTCTATCATCATATGCTTCACCCATCATGAAAAAGGGAGAGTTTAGATTTAATTCCATTCCATGTAAGATTAATATATTTTTCTCCCCCTTCTCTTTCTTACTCTTACAACACAATTCTCTCAGGTTTTTTTTCTCAGTTGTTTCTCAGCTGCTTTCCCTTAGGAGCCTTTCATTTGCTGGAGCTCCTGATGTTACACCAATACACCACTGCCTATTCCCGCAATGGGCCAGGCTGGTATCATTGGTCTGTCTGTCTACTCCATGCTCTTCTTGTGCTGTTTATAAGTAACCTAGCAAACTTTAATAGCAAGATTATTGCCTTGCAAACTCAAATTGTCAAACTGAACTTCAGCAGTAAGCATTGAGCGGTTTTGGTCTGTTCCATCTGCAAAGTGCCATGTTGGATACAAGAGCAGCATGAGCTCTACGTTTCCTGTCAGCTGCCAGGAACCTCTGACTCAGTTTGAAGGTATGGGATGTGCTTTATGAGTATTTTTTCTGTTGGCAACAATTTCTGGAGTGACCCAGACTGCTTCAGCACAGGACCAAGGTGTAGAAACTTCTTTAAGGAATATGTTGTGAAAGATGGGTAACCACATTCATAATTCCTATGCTGACAGTTGTTTGTCTTTTCTTTTAAAGATAAAACAATCAAGTTATGGAAGATTACTGAAAGAGATAAGAGACCAGAGGGGTACAACTTAAAAGATGAAGAAGGAAAACTAAAAGATCTTTCCACGGTGACATCACTGCAGGTAAGCTGCTGTCTTTGTCCAAAATCCAGTTGTTTCTGTATGAAGAAGGTAGTCATGGGTGCTAGTTCAGTAAAAGATTTAAAAATGTACCTAATGCTAAGCATATATATGATTATTCTCATTGAAATTTTAACTGACGGATAACAGTCTTGTTTTTCAAGTCACATTATGATTTAGTGACCAACACAAATATGTTCAGAAAGTTTATATCGGTTTTATTCTTCCTGATAAAATTCTCTCAGCGTGACTTAACGTGGTTTCACACTGGATCCTTGAGCCTGGTGTGCTGGAAGCATTCTACTTGTAATTAATATTAAACAGTGTTCTTCTCTCATTCAGAGCAACTGAGTTAAAGACAGTACACCAAATTTGAGTCTCATCTTTATTTCAGTAGTATAAAAGAGTTATCTCCGATCTGAAGAGTGGGATTTGCAGTGGTGTGTGTTCCAGTGAACGTGAGGTTCTGCATTGCTGAACAAATGCAGTCATGGACCTCATATAAGCGAGTATGATAACGTAACAGATTTTTGCTCTCAGACTTTAATGGCTGAATTCACTCCAGGGGTTTTGGCAAAGGAAGTCGCTAAATGTTAGGACTGGAAGGCTATGTTGTATAAGCACTATTTATTATTGAAAACAAGCCAATATTGTCTAAGGTGAAAGAGGCCTCCAAAATGTAAAGATGACTACATGAATGGAATATTTATCTATTCTGTGTGATTAGGCAAGCAAAACCATTCCAGATTGCTTATAGTCTGAGAATTCAAAGGCTGAGCGAATCGTGGCTTTGTTCCTTTAGTGGCAACCTAAACTGAAAGCTTTAACTTCTCTGTGATCCTCTTTAAACTGTCTTGTGGATTGATGTATGAGCGATTGTTTCTGATTCACTTTCAACAATATCAAATAGTCCCAATCATGGACTTACAGCTTTACAGTGTTTAATGCTTTACCAATATGGAATAAATTGACAGTGTCTAGTTATTGAAGCATGACACTGAAGTGACACACAGGAAAATAATGAGGGTGCTATGATGAGTGATAGTTTGTGGTCTTGGCTTTTCAGGAGTATGTGTGTATGTGCAGTATGTCAATACACATATTGGCTTTGTTTTCCAAGACTGTTTATTATGTTTTGCTGAGGTTATAGCCTTTTCACCACTTGACTTTTTTGAGAGACATCGAGTAGTAAAAGAAATACTGTAAATTATTCACAACTAACAGTGAACTCTTTAGCAAAAGTAAAATACTGGAACTTCACTGCTTGTCAGAGCTAGTCTCTCCTGCATATATGGGACAGTAGCTCCTGTTGTGGGACTGGCCTGTTCTGTGGCAGCTGCCAGTGCCTCCTTTCCTACAGTGCAGTCTTTCCAGTGCCTCCCTTTCCACAGTCCAGGCTTTCCATCACTCTGCCTGGCTCTCCATGGCTCTTCTCTCTTTCCCTTCCTCCTTGGCAGGGGTGGCCTTGCCCAGCAATTCATCCATGGGGAAATTCAGCTTGCATGCGCAGTCAAGAAGTTTTGTAAGGTCACAGTCTTTGAATGCTTGCTCTCCATTGAAACTCCCACCATCCAAGCAAAAAAATTATTTTAAATCTTACTCCCTTTCTGGTTTGTGGTTTGTTTTTTTTTTTTGGCAGGTGCCTGTATTGAAGCCTATGGATTTGATGGTAGAAGTCACTCCCCGGAGAATCTTTGCTAATGGTCACACCTATCATGTCAACTCAATATCTGTCAACAGTGACTGTGAGACATACATGTCAGCAGATGATCTCAGGATTAACCTCTGGCATTTAGCAATCACAGATAGGAGCTTCAGTATCCTTTATTGTGGTTCCTTGCTCAGTGTTGATAATATTAGTGGGGCTTAGGAGAGCTGTTTTAAAATATTTTTCTGCAGATTTAAAAATATACCTGTACTTATCAGAATTCCTGCAGTATTTGTAACAGAAAATACTCAGATATCAGACAGCTAAGAGGTTGCAAAAATCAGAGAGTTTTATATGAAAAGTAAGACTCTTGGAGTTGGTTAATGACAAATAGGAAACGGATGCCAGCTGAATGGTAACTATCCACCTGACTAGAATACTCTGTACTGCTATTTCCTGATGACATTTCACGCTGAGCTACTCCACCTTGTTTTGCTGAAAGGTCAGTCCTCATCCTAGCCATACCCTTGTTCTCCATCATCCTGCTTCCCAGAACCCTAATGCCTGAGATGTGCACAGTTTGGGGGTAAGGCTCAGCTGCTTTGAATGAGTTGTTTTGTCTGTGATTAATGCAGTCATTGCTGTATCAGTGCTGGCGTCATCCTGAAAGCTGTGTTGTGGAATCACTCCAGTCATCTGTGAGGCTGCCCTTTGCACTGCGACAGGGTGGCTTGGAGGAAGAGCAAAAGAAAATGTAGCCAAGAAAAGTGATTCTCTGTGTTTTGCAGAACATAAAGGAACCAGTAAGAAGGGAAATAGGTTATCGGGCTATCTCAGAACATTGTGTTCATTTGGTGTTTTCTTTTTAAGTATTTCAAAAGGAGGTAGAAGAATATTTCTCTCTGGATTTCTATGAGGGACTATTAGATGTCAAAGTGAAGTTGTCCTACTGGGGGGCAAGTTCCTAAAAGCCCCAATGAGATGGGGTGTTCTCCCTGTCTCTGGTGATTATTTGTATTTCTTCCTTCATAGGCCAGATCATCTGTGGAGCTTAACCCATGCTTTGTTAATGCCGTAGGGAACGTTTTCATTAAATCAAACAACTCAGAATGTCCCTAAAAAACTTCCTTTGTGGGATGAAGTCACAGGTGCCTTTACCCTGGTGATTGTAGGGAAAATCTCGATTTGTTTCCAAACTCATATTCTTTTCTCTCTTTCACCTGTCTAGATTAAGCAAGCTAAATGGTGTGCCTGCTTTAATGACTGTTTATATAGGACCAGTTTGTATGTGGTTCTCCAAAGTCCAGCTCTGTCTGCTTTCAATATCCAAGCAATTGTACTTCCATTCTTTAGTAAGAGAGAACAGAGTGGGAAAATGGTTTGCCAGCACAACTATATGGAGTAGCAGCATGGCTCTTGACGGTGTCCGTCTCGCTGTAGCTTCACCCTCCAGTCTTGTCTCTGTCCTGGACACTTTTATACATGGCTACTGTGTGTTCTTCTCTACTGTGCATCCTCCTCTTTCTTCTAAAGTAGAGCAGTGAGTCAGGCCAAGCGCAGCAATCTCTGTATGTGTGTGTGTGATAAACAGATCACGTTGCAGAATACTTGTACAAGATAAGTCTTTGCTTTTGGCAATCCCTTTTATTGTGATAAAAGCTGTTTAATAAACTATGGACTGCCAAGAGAAATGTTTCTGACAAGTTTTTAAAAACCCAAATAAATAGATATTCTAGTTCATGAGGACAACATGAGTTTTTATTGTCATTTGCCATGTTAAGAGCTTACTGACAGAAATATAAGCCCCGAATGAATTTTTAAGCCCCAAATGTGTGTAAATCCCTGAAAAGAAAAGGCTTACTTGTGGGACTGTTGATACAATCAGAACAAAAGTATTGTGAATATGGTAGTGTAAAATAATTCTTAGCATTTATACAGAGATTTTTACCTTCACATCCTTTATATACATTGATCAATTTATCCTTACAAAAGATTAAGAAGCTGGTAGCTAGATTAATTTGTCTATTATTTTGTGGATGAGGAAATTAAGGCAGAAAATTTAAAGAAATTGCTTATGAAAGCTATAAATTTCATAGCCCTGATTTAATAACGTTTCAGTTGCCCTTTGAATGAAGACCCTTGTATGCAGGCGTCAGAAGCACTTGGCCTCCAATGATGTTTCAAATTCTAGCAATATACTAGGAAAGAGCTGAAAAACAGACTTAGTCTTAGGATCATAACTACTACCATACGTCTTGATGGAACAGCATGAGTAGCAAAATTATTTGAGATTGAATAATTTTTTAGGATGTTATTGCTTCTACTCCTGGATGTTCAACTGCTTCATTCGGTGACAGCTGCATGGACTGTGTTTCAAGCATTAGCACACTCCAGTCGTTGAATATTTACTCATAAATGTTTTAGACTTTATGATTGAATCATTGATTTAACTCTTAAAACAAGATACAATTTATAGTAGCACGCTCACTTTCTGACTATGTTCTAAGAGTGATAATGGGGGGGAAATTAAGAGTGTGTTTCTGAGTTTTAGGATAGGAAACTTTTCCTGTATCTGAGACAGTGGCTTTGGGATACTTATGTGGATGATTTTGGGATAACTGAATTTCTGTCCTGGTTTGGGATATAGATACTGCTGCGTCTTTTTTAGATACACATGAACGACTGTGATGAGAGAGTTTAGGCAGTGATAGGAGAGAGCACTAGGTAAAGGGATGATCAATGCTAGGGGCAAACTGTTCTTCCTAAGATGGCCATGGTGGCAGCAGATAGGCTTCTGTGGCTGGATACTAGTATGTGTTCAAGAGAGCAGACTGAGTTAAATAGGCTGTATCCACTGCTGTTTCAGACAATATAAGCTGTATTTGTACTCAGTTGTTCAAACCAGATCATCAGGCAGGTTACTTTTGCTTAATTCTTTGATAAACAAAAAAGTTGAGATAGGTGTTCCAAAAGTAGGTGAGATAGTTACAGAAATACTGCTCATATTGGGGAATTAACTGGGAGAACATGGTAACTGGAAGAAAAGGATGAGTTAAGTTAAACTTACATCAGGCTTTCTGCAGGTATCTTTTTGTCCGTATAGAGCCCTGTAAGTCCTTGTAAAACTGCAGGGGCATGTTTTCCGCTAGACTTCAACATCTGTCCCATAAAACCCAGTTACATAAAACCCAGTTACCCAGTTACTGCAAAAACCCAGTTACATAAAACTCTCCTGGAAGTTGGTGAGCTTCTGGTAAAGACGTTGGGTGTGCCAGTTGCAATTAGGACTAGACTTATTAAGATGAAAAAATTCTGCCAAGCAGTTTAAATTATAAATGAATGTTGCTGAGCTTGATGCTTTCTACAACACAGTTAGTGGGACTGGCAGGAGAAGGCTCAGGCAGTTTTAAAAATGCTTGCTTCACATCTTTTTGCTAGATGCAAAATGGAAATGAAGCATCTTGCTGTTTTACATGCAAGGCTTGATTCCTTGAAATACATGTTTAAAACAATAAATAGAAAACATTTTGGTTTGAAGTGATCTGGCGGTGACGTGTATTTCTCAGAGGCAGCACTGCTACATATAATGAACTACAATCTGTTTACCCAAGAGGTTGGTTGTGACAATGACACAAACGGCAAATACAGTGGTAGAGTTTCTGGACATTCAGCTCATGTTTGAACATCTTTACAAATTTCATGGGAAACACTGAAGAAAGAATGGATCAGTGGCAGTATGCTAGGGTATTTTTCAAGTAAAGTACTTTGTCTTGTAGAATTTTACTTGAGAGCAGTGCTTTACAACCATTATTTTAGCAGTTTTACAAATTACTGAGAATTGTTAATTTCTTTGAAAATGAAAAGACAAAGCAATGCAGATCTTAAGTTAATTATCTTTCTGTCTCCTTTGGAAAAGGTTTTAAATCAGCTTTGCAGAATTTGACCGGAATATTTGCCTTAGGTAAAGCCTTAGGCAAATAAAATACAATTAGTGGTTTTCTGGTTTGCTTTTCTATTAGCATAAACACTAACTGGGGTAAAAAGCAGACAAGTGAGTTTTATGCTATGGCTGTGTAAATTTTCATGAGGAATATACAAGACTGCTTTACATTGCTTCCCACTTGCAAGCAGATTTGCTCAGTATCATTTGGGCAGGGGGAAGCAAGGGAGAGGAGGAGGTGAGAGAACAGGAAGGGGGAAGGTCAGCTGGTAAATAGTTGCAGATATGAGGCTATTCTTTGCTAAACGTTTAATGTGTTTGGTTGTGTTGCGGAGAACGAGAGTCAGTGTCCTTAATTATAGATTATATTCTTCACTGGAAAAGATGTGAGGTGCAGATTGCTGTGTTTGTTCTTGGTCGGTCTGAAAAGGCTAAGCAGTGTTGCCCATAGCTTAAGCCTTTAGATAAGTCATCTTGGGTGTAGTGAATGAGAAAACAGGACTGCTGAAAGCACACTGATAAAGCTTACCTCACATCAGCGGCAATCTTTGGACTATCTATCTGTGCTAAATATTCTTTATGAGAATGTATTTGGATTGCTCACAGAACTATGTAGCTCATAGCACTTGAACTCCCTTCATTTCCTGGTAGCACGCTATTTCGCTCTAGAGGCTGTCATGGCATTGCTATGGAAACAACATCATCGTTTCCAGCATGCACTCATCTTGAGACTCATCTTGACTAAAATACTCATTTCTCAGTCAGATCAATATAGTTCAGGGTTATCCTGTTTTAATAAAAAATTCCTTCTTCTGTGTCCCAAAAGGGTTAAGCTAATTAGCAAATCACCATAGGGTTTTCTTATAATCTAATGTATTCCAGTATTTGAAGTATATCATGGATAGTCAGATCGTTAGGCACTGTATCTTGGGGAAATTAATTTACTTAAGAACTAAACAACAACAAAAAAGAAAAGAAATAGAAAACCGAAAACAACATGGTACATTGATGGAGACCAAGTCTGTGGCAGCCCATGTTGCACCTGAATATAGTGCGTATATAGGGCATATATAGTGCTCTGGGAGCAGCCTCCAGGCTGGGGAAGATAGCTAGCCTTACCAAATTCCGGTTACCTGCCTCAGTGCTAAGCATTTGAATGCTAGACTGAAAGCAAATCCGCAGTATTCTTTTGGCATTTGTGGAGGTGTAAGCTGGCAAGTTTGTGCCCTTGAGTGAGATAAGGTTGTTTCTATAAAAATTCCTCAGCCAGGATGACTGTGCACAAGCTGTGTGCACAAAGATGCATTTTCTCCACTCTTGAAAAAATGCCTTTACTGTGTGAGAACCTGCTGCCACCCCCACCCGCAGCACTGTTTTCCTCAAACATAGACCTTCTGTTTGGGGAGATGGCAGACATTCTCTCTCTTCTTTTGAGGTCTGTGTAATACATTTTAGCACTTCCTATTCTATCAAGAAAGATTCTGTCAATCTGTATCATGTATTTAAAAGGTATATATTATACCATAGAGTCATATTCTAGCTGGGTTGCTACTAGCAACACTGGAGTAGCTTTTCCTCAAATTTGTGTTCTTCTTTTATTCTTCACCTCCCAGAGTCTCTCCTTCTCCCACATGCATTGTCTCTGTCTGCCTCTCCATTTAAAGGAGAATAAAGATGTCTGCAAAGCTAAAATCAGGTCTGTAAATTAGAAGTAGAGGATTGCAGAGGTACTATGTACCCTATTTTCATGGTTTGACGAGCTCTTCTACAGTGTAACTATTGAGAAATGGTTGCTTTGCTTTTTTAATTAAAACACTTCTACATGAACAACCGAGGGGAAAAAAGCTATTTTCGTCTATTCTGGATTGATGTAAGGCACTCCAGTCTCCACTTTTTTTCAGCAGGAGAATACTGGCCTTCTAGTAAAACTAAGAGTTGACAGTAGTATAAACAGAGATTTTGACACCTAATTCACATCTGAGTACTGTCTTGATAAGTGTTGATTGTACTCTGAGCTAAACTAGAAATGCTGACTAAGGGTTCCAGTGCCCTGTCTTGCAAAGCCATGAGGAAGAACAGTATGTAGAGGAAAAAGGATAAAAAATAAAAAAGAAGAAATTCTATTGCATTAAACTTGTGAATACGTGAAGTGATACACCAAGTATCAATACTTAACTGTTAGGTTCTTTGCTGCATTGCTATTTTTCGTCTGCTGATAATTCCATTGTAAACTGGTCATGATAGAGATCTTTGTATAACTGGAGTGCTTGACATACTTTAACACAATGAAATACTTTGCAATAAAAATAATTGTAATAAAATTTTGACATTAGTCTTAGCCCTACTTTATGATCAATTAAAGAGACTATTAGAGCTAAATAGGTTTGCTGGAATTTCAACAGAGAATCTAAATGCCTGGTGAGATCCCACTTCCCATTACTTCCACCCATACTCTAATTCTGCGTTAGATAAAGTGGCAAACTGTTCAAGAGAGAGAAATCCTGCAAAAAAAACCCAAACTAACAGAGATGACGAAATGGTAGGAAAATGGTTTTGTTTTGGAAAGATACAAGTCAGTGTGTCTTTGCTCTATAAAGATCTGTTAACGGCCAGAATGCGATGGGATGGAATTTCAGTGAGCACCAACAGAGGCTTTTTGCTAGGGATCACTTGCATTAATGGACAGAGAAAAGTAATTTAGTGTATTTAAAAAATACGTATGCCAATTCTAACCTTGCAGAACGTAATCGGAAGCAAAAACTTTGTTGTGCGCTGAAATGAATCTTTACATTGCCAATGCGTAACATTTAGTCATTTGATGATGAATTTAGGAAAAGGGTTCTAATATCTAAGCCTGTTTATCTCTCCCAAGAATTTTCCCTTTAAGTTACTCTTATCTTAAGCAATGGAAGAGTTTTTTATTTAAGAAATGTCTATACTAGGTGGAAATTTATGCTTATCAACTTAGCGATGATTAGTGATTAATTTCAGGTTGGTTTTAAGTGATCTGATTTTTGAAGCTCTGCAAAGTGGCAGTTTCCATTGACTTTGCCTGTTAACTTTTGAGTCTGAGATCTTTCATCTTAGAGTATTTGTGCATTAAAAATAAATTATTTTGAAATTACCTATACAAATGTGTATACCAAATCACCCAGTAACTTGAGAATCATTTACACTGGTGTTGTTCGGTATTTTTTTGCTAAGATATAATTAATAGCTTGGCAGCAGGTACTGTAGTTCTGATATAGTTCTTATTACTAGTGCTGAATATTTCTGTGTCAGCAAAGCACCATATGTGTGAATGGCAGCAGATTGTAAGTCATTTACCATGGCTCAGGAATAGGAACAAGCTCCAGCATAAAGCTTATGAAGTGCTGCTGTTGGGACGGCAAGAAAGTGCTGTCCTGTATACATATGATGGTGCTTAAGGAGACTTAAGAGAATTCTTGAAATTGTGAAAAATAGTCAGTCATTTCTGGCAAGATTCTTTGCATTATCAAATGTCCCAGAAAACTAGAGGATAAAGTTCTGTTTTGTAGGGAGACTTGAGATGTCTTTCATATCTGACTAGAGTTTTCCTGCTTTTTCTGTACCGACTTAAAGCTTAACAAATACATCAAGTTTATAAATAGTTGCCTGGGTTGAGCTCTTTCACATAGTATTTTGGAGCTTTTTCAATTGGTAGTGTGGACCTGGAAAAGCAAGTATGCCTATACTATTTGATCTGACTTACAGTAGTTATTGAAGAGGAAAGAAGGATGTTCTGCTACTGTCAAGGCGAAGTGCATGTATGTTATTTCTTGTCTAAAGTGCTGACCCACCGAAATTCTGATATTCTACTTTTCTTTTCCTCTTGGTGGGCTTATTCAGAAATAAATCCTCGATTGCATGAACATAAAAAACACTTTGTGTTTCTTCAGTCATTGGGATAGCTTCCTTATTGTGCTAAGAAATTCACAAATAATGGTATCAGAAATAAACCCCACTGGAAATCAAGATGCAGATTTGTAGTCAGGAGGGTTTAGAATAGCTTCAATTTCAAAATACCAAGTTTATGCATCATCGTAGGAGATCCAAAAACTAGGAAGGTGACTGAATCTTTGTTAGCCAATGTAAAAGTTAAAGTAAATTTAAATTTACGTCGACCTCCATAAAGCCTTTGACACTGTTTCCCATGGAATTCTGGTGAAGAAACTGGCTGCTCATGGCTTGGATGAGCATATGCTGTGCTGGGTAAAACACTGGCTGGACAGCCAGGCCCAGAGAGTGGTGATCAGTGGAGTTGAATCCAGCTGGCAGCCAGTCACCAGTGGTGATCCACAGGGGTCAGTACTGAGGCCACTTCTGTTTGACGTATTTATCAATGATCTTGACGAAGGGATAGAATGTACCCTTAGTAAGTTTGCAGACGATGCCAAGTTAGGTGGGAGTGTTGATCTGCTGGAGGGTAGGGAGGCTCTACAGAGGGACTTGGACAGGCTGGATCAATGGGCCGAGGCCAATTGTATGAGCTTCAACAAGGCCAAGTGCCAGATCCCACACTTGGGTCACAACAACCCCAGGCAGCGCTACAGGCTTGGGGATGAGTGGCTGGAAAGCTGCCCGGCAGAAAAGGACCTGGGGGTGCTGGTCGACAGCCGGCTGAACATGAGCCAGCAGTGTGCCCAGGTGGCCAAGAAGGCAAGCAGCCTCCTGGCCTGTATCAGAAATAGTGTGGCCAGCAGGAGCAGGGAGGTGATCATGCCCCTGTACTCAGCATGGGTTAGACCACCCCTTGAATGCTGGGTGCAGTTTTGGACCCCTCACTGCAAGAAGGACATTGAGGTGCTGGAGCGTGTCCAGAGAAGGGCAACGAAGCTGGTGAAGGCCTAGAGAATAAATCTTATGAAGAGCAGCTCAGGAAACTGGGGCTATTTAGTCTTAAGAAAAGGAGGCTGAGGGGAGACTTTATTGCTCTCTACAACTACCTGAGAGGACATTGTAGGGAGGTAGATGCTGGTCTCTTCTTGCAGGTAATTAATGATAGAACAAGAGACTTAAGCTGCACAGGGTAGGTTTAGGCTAGAAATTAGGAAGCATCTTTTCACTCAAAGGGTTGTAGACATTGGAATAGGCTGCCCAGGGAGGTGGTTGAGTCACCATCCCTTAAAGTGTTTAAAGGTCATTTAGATGTGGTGCTTGGAGATATGGTTTGGGGTGTACTTGGTAGAGTAGGGTTGGTGGTTAGACTTGGTGATCTCAAAGGTCTTTTCCAACCTGAATGATTCTATGATTCTATGAATATTTTTTGAGACAAAAAAGACATAGTGAATTGCATTTTGGCTTCTTTTGTGTTTTTTTTCATGCCTCAATTTGCATTTACTTTATGTGATGTTTGTAGCATTAAACTTCAATCTGTGATGGTTTAAACAAAATACAGTAACCACTTTATTTATATTAAAATATTAACTACATACTACACCTTACCTATGTGTACAAGCAAAGCTAGGCAGAGTTCCAGTGTCAAAGTTGTGTATGTGCTGTAAAAGGAATATACATTAGTGTATATTAAGCTGGAGAAAGACAGCTCTTAACAGAATGAAACACAATCATCATTTTAATGGAGCTGTTAAGCAGTATTACTAGATATCAATGATCAAGTAAAACCTGATTTTTCTTTAAACTGTTTTAGATTCTGTAGGGGTCCACCCTAATTGGATATGTAGTACTAGATAAATAATAATTAAGAAGAATATAAAAGGAGGAAAGAATTCTCTGACTGCTAGACTGGGGACCACGCTGGCTCCACGTGTAATTAAACAATGCATCAGGCGCCTGTTCTTTGTAACCACTGTAGTCAGACGTGGCATAACATAAAGAAGTTTAAGCTTTAAACAAAATATCTCATGTGACCACCAGAATAAGGATTTTAGAAATGTGCTAGCTGGGAAAGTCCTTGATGTGTGTTTTTGCTGCCTGTTAGGAAGAATACAGTAGGGGTTCTTTTATTAAAATCACACAAGAAATATTTTTAGTGTCAATTGAAGAATAAATTAGTAAATAGGTAAGTATGTGTAACTTAAGTTGTCATCTTCTTTGAACTGTATAGAATCCCAATAGTAAACAGAGCCTTTCATGAACTCTCAATGGACTCATTTGTAAGAAAAATTCTATGTCCCTACTGCAAAGTGCCAAGAGAGAACTGCATTTCTAGGATCACCTAAATGACTTTGTCTTGTAGACACTAACATAGATGCAGCTTCTACAACAAGCATTGAATTAGTTCTTCTGCTTCTCTTGAGGTAAAACTGTGTCCAGTTTGGACACAACATTATTTCTGATGTGGTCATGTATTGTAGAGTATCTTAACTGAGTACGTTTTTTAAGCTTTCCAGAGTGGGAACAGTTGTGTGTTTTTTATGTTATGTTGTGCAAATTGCAGTCTTTAACTGCTGTAATTCAAATAATAGACAATAATTATAGCAGTAAGGCTGTGTGAGCAGGGAGTATAACGACCTCAAGAATGATTTGTTTTCAAGAAATACAGAGAAGTCTCTGCATCTTTTAGGAGACTTTAAGTCCAGATTCAGGGATCTCTGAAAACCATGAATAAATTTGCAAAAGTGGTCTTTCAAGACTTCTGTTTGGTTTTGTTTCTTGCCAGAGGATACTTTATGATCCTTGTCAGAAACAATTGCTTTTTAACTATTCTCATCACCTTAAATTGACTCCTATAGCAGGAATTTGACTATTATCTAGTCAGAGAGAACTGGATGACAGAGCATGTCTGATAGCCAGAGGAGCGATATCAGAGCTAGTTAAACAGTATTTTAGCATTGAATTACTGTCTGAGACCCTCCTGCCAAACAGCTGAAATGCACATTGCAGCAAAAGCAAACAATACGTGGCTGAAGCGTCAGATACCAGTGTCTTCAGGGCATGAGGTAGTGCTATGGAAATATTCCCTGTCTAGCTGTCTTCCAAAAATAAATAAATTGGAAGAGTTGAGCCTGGCTGTGAAAAACTAATTATAGCGGAGGCCTTTGCATTCTTGGCAAAGGCCAGTCTCTTCCTTTTTCTGTAGTTGCTTTTAAAGAAGTTAATTTAAGGTGATTTGAGCATAGCTATAGCCTTGGGATAATTACTGCAGTGCAGATTTATTGTTTAATAAAAATATTAATTTGTTAATCAGAATACATAATTTTCTTACTTATCACTCCTGTCCATACACAACTTGAATGAATAAGTATGTGATTATGTTATCCTTTTAATGGATTTCTTTATCTAACCCTCTGTCTTCTCTAGTGCAGTTGTCCCCAAATAGAGACCCATACCTATTATTTTGTTCCTGCAGAGGTACGGGAAAACATAGCCTGAGGCATTAAAATGCTCTGGGTTTTTAAAACTGTATAGTGAATTGCGAAAAGGAAAAAGAAAATTGACTGGAGTTGCAGCAAATGATAAAGAACAGCGTGAAATCCTGAGCCCATAAAAGCCGTTTCAGAACTCTTTAATAGTACATTAAAGAACACAACTGGGATTTCACTGTATTCATGTGTTTGTAGAGTGATCTAGGCAATGCAACTGTAGAAGGTACTTTGAATTTTACAATACTTGCAAAGATGACTTTTCACAGATCTCCACAGAGCCAATTGCTTTCCAATTTAATTGGGACTGTAGTAAACAAGTTACTATTTTGTACCAGGAATGCGCTTTAAAATATCATTATCTCAAGCTTTCTCAAGTTTATTGCTATCAAAGAGAGAAAGAGTTGAAGTAGAGCAGAAATGAGCTGAAATGAATGTTAGCATCACCAGCCAGATTTCCTTTTTCACCCTAGTTTATTCCATTAGAATTTTAAGGTTTTACCCAGAATCTGAGAGCCTTAGCAGAGAGGGTCTTGGGAAATACAGCAAGGAATATTAAATTACAGATAAAGGGTCACATCATGGAGCTGATACTCAGCTAAGTAGCACTCATAGTGCTATTAGTGTAATGTGGCTGCAGTCAATGAAGTTATTCCTGTGGAAATGGGTACCAGGATTCAGTCCCAGATTTATTGTTTTACTAATTTTATTTCTTCACTTGATGAGTTTTAATCAGTGTGGTGTCATTCTGGAAGCTTTTAAATTGCATGCTTCTGTTTCCCTCTGGATTAATTTCTCATTGAAGCATTTTAAAAATGAGCCATTCTCTATTGTCACAGGTGCAGGTGGTGTATCCAACTTGAAAAACATGTATTATGAATTTATTGAAAGTTAGACAAAAAAACCATTTACACAGTTCTAGGTACAATTATAGGAAAAGATAATGTATAAATAATTTAATCATCTCTGCCAGAGGGGAGAATTCTCTTAAATGAGTCTAATTATTCTCGTTCCCATGTGAGTTTGGACTTGAAATTAACCTTGCAAAGCACAATCTTTTGCAGAATATTAACATAAAAAAGAAGAAAATATAACTTGCGTTGCTCATTGGCTGAAATATTTTGGCTTGAAGAGTGTTCCGTACAAGAATTGAGATGCCACAAAAACATTCACACAGTCATCTCAGGTTTGTAAAGCTTGCAGTCTGTACCTCTGTATTCTGTTTGAGTCTTTGAAACCTGAGACCATGGAAGTGTTTCTCACTGTTAAAGTAGCCAGGGTACTTTGCCTTGATGTAGACATTTCTCTCTTTTCTATTGTCATAATACACACTGGCAAGGACTGCACTTCAGTAGTGCCATTGCATGTGAAATTGCAATGGTTAAGGGAGGTCACCTTTAGGGCCTTTGGAATAAAAATGCCCTTAAGTAAAAGCAATATTAACTTTAACAAACTGACAACATCAGAGTTAAGAATAAGTCTATTTTGACTGTTTTCATACTGTCTGCAAGCTATGTGACTTGTCTAGAATCAATGTTCTGAAAGCACATCAAGCAAGCAAACAGGCATACAGCTGTGAATATTGAACCCCTTCGCCTTGGACAATAATCTTGGTGTTTCAAACTCCTGGAATCTGTGTTTCTCTGCAGTGCCCAGAGACCAAGCTGATAGGCATTTTTGTAAATCCTTTCACATACATTAAGCAACTAGATAATAAATCCTGCCAAAAGGTTTAATCAGGTGTCTTATATAATTTAATATAGATGATTTGGAACATTTTCACCATGGAGTTTCTCATGAGAACTGAATCTGTTTGTCATTTTCATTTTCACATTTCTCAAGTTCAGAGCTTGGCAGTGCAAAGTTAGTTGCAGGCAGAAATATCAGTATAAGTTCTAAATGAAAGCCTTTATTAGTATTTTAAAGTACGTATTTTTCAGGGGCACTTATAGGTAGTGAAATTTTGCAAAAAAAGCCTGAATCCTTTGTGACTTCAGTTAAAATATGAAATTATTCTACTCTACTGGGGTACAAATAATGCTGTACCTCTGCAAGGTATATGGAAGAATAAATTGCATAGAGGGCAAGAAAAATCCCTACCAAAATGCTCTAAAGAGTCTATACCCTCCAGCTGGAAGTTCTGTGTCTGCCTTTTAATAGGCAGCTCTTCCTCAGCTGCATGGGATTTTAATAATTATCAAGAAGAAATTTCTTGCTGGTATTACCTGTTCATGCATAGGTTATTAATTTAAAAAAAAAAAAAAAAAGATGTTTTATCTCTTCTTTCTTGTCTTTCTTGTATATTATGTGGGAAACAATCCCTGGCTAATTTTAAGATGGAAAGTTTAGGAAGTCATATACGCTGTATTTCTCCATACCACCAGGGACTGGATTCATCAAACAAGTAGATGCCTCTCAGTTCTCTTTTAAATATCTCATTGATTTCAGGAAAGCAGGTTTGGGAATGATGAGATGGTACTGCTTTAGATAATAATTTGTCCTTGCCCTATTATGTTGAAGTTGCACTCTTGCTTTGGAACTCTTGCTAGTATATGATACGTGGTGCCACTTACCATACTACGTAAAAGAGTATTGCCTAAGAGAAGCCAAGCTAGGTGACTTAACAGGTCTCTTCTATTAATAATGTATATGTACCTGAGGCTCTCCTGGTATTTGTTATATTCCAAATGTAATGTTAAGCATCCCACAATAGTTTCAGACAAGTAATAATTAATTAATATGCAAATACATTGACTAAATATGACTTTGCAGCCTTTCAGTGATTGACTGCTGTACACAGAAAAATGCAGGTGTGCATTTATGAAGACAGCTCATCCTCTGTTGACTCATCCACTTAATTTTGCTCTCAGCTGTGTATATGCAGATAAAGATTTCTTTGCTCTTGAAAATTTGAATGTGCATATGGTTGTGGCTAAAGCAGGCATGTGACTGTGTCTACAGATGAAAATGAGGGTGTCTGTTCTAAAAAACAAGCCAAAAAATCAATTCTTAAATAAATTAAAATTTTCCAGTGTCTGCTTCTAAATTCATTGTTCTCTAAGTAAATTAATGGCTGAAATGTATATGACAGGCCTGAGAAAGTTTGGACGTGACTTGCACCATTTTAAATACTCCCTTTTCTAGCAATGCTATTCTACAATTCTCTGCTTTCAATGCTTATTCAAATGTTGCAGCTACTCTGTAGGCAGTTTCTCTTATGTATTAGATTTGTTTTTCTTCAACTTACATATAGCAAAGTCTGTGACATTTACTGAATGTAGGGTGGTAAAAGCAATTTCCTGATATTTCACTAAGTACTTTTAAAATACATTGATTCTTTTTTCAAGTAATATTTGCACAATGGAGACTTGGGGTTTTCTTGCTGCTTTCTTATTTTATTCTACCTACATAATAGGAATGCAAAATAATTCTGATGTTACAAAGATCTGAATGAGATCTCAAATTCAGAATGAGTCTTTAGACTGGTCTGCATTCTGGGTGAAAAGTTCCAAAAGACAAATGTAATGATAACAAAAGAACCTCTCAAAACCAACTAACCAAGAAGTGAGTGGATACTCACATGCCTGGAGTACTGTGGGTAGGGAAGGGAGAGACCACTAAAACAGAATCCAAAACTACTGCTCTTGCTGGCCCTTAAGCTGACCTTTGCCATATCTTTGCCATTCCATGCCTCGGTTTCATTATCTGTAAAACATTACACCAATATTGGCTCTTCTTTGCTTTGAACTTAACAAACGGAAAATATTTCCTAATACTACTTTTAATGTCTTGCCAAATATCTCCAATTCTGAATGAAACCTGAGATGAGCAGTCCAGGAGTTGCAGCTTTGCTTCAGATTTTGTTATTTAAGTTCTGTCCCTCGCTTCCTGTTTGGCCTTGAGCAAATCTGGTTAGTCCCTTAGTCGCGAGGATCTCTGGTTTCTGTCAGCTGCCAGTTAAACCAGTGACATCTTGGTCACTTGACATTTAAATGGCCTGAATGTTCACCTCGGTGCTCCTCATGTTTTGTAAGTTTTATGGTGTAAGACAGAAATAGAAAGCTGAATTAGGCACGAATCTGTCTGAAGCTTTAGATATTAGATTGTGAGGAAGAACGGGCCATCTTGTACCGACAGTGGTGCGCTGAGCTGAAGCACGAGGCCATTGCCCAAGGAGCATGACTAGCACACAGACCTCATCATTATCCACACTGTATGAATACGTATTACCACTAAGGCAGGAGGATGTACTGAATATATCATCCTATCTTTGGGTGACCACGTCTTTTCTTCTTTTACTGACATCTCTTTTTCATCTAACTTAGGCTGTAGTACTTGAGTTAAGAAATCTCGGAAATCCACAGAACTGTGTTAACATTAATCTCTTCTTTGTATGCACTTTGTACTTGTTTATGAGAAATCCCTTTAATTTGTGTTTGCAGAGCACCTAACATGATTGTCTATGACTTGGCCTTCCACGTAGAGATAAAAACCCATAGCAGTTTTTACTGTATCTGTATCTCATAAACCTGATATGAGGTAAATACAGAAAAAAAGCTGTCAGAAGCCTTTGTGCTGTCATAATCACACCATCTAAACACCTTTTCATGGAGATGGTTTTTTGCCAATCAAAATCAAGCCATTGAAATTGATATTTTCAGCAAATCACCACGGTGTGAGACTGTTGTCAGAGTTCCAAACTCCAGTATGGTGTCTGAAGAATCATTGTTATAAAGACCATGGAATTAAAAATTGAATTGGGCTGACATTGTACTACTAAGTAATTTTCAAGTATGGATCAATACCTTGTATTACCAAATACTAGGTCCTAGACAGCTTGAAGTAGCACACACTTATGCAGCAGCTACTGCTTTTGCGGTTCAGAAGAGTTAAATGGTACAATGTAATTGCAGCTCTCTGGGCTTTTAATATAACCCATACATTACATGCTTTTTTTTGGAGCAGTGGGTGAATACTGTGTGATAAAAAGCGTTGACACTCTGACTATTAGGGGTACTTAGAATATAAATAATGGGTCATCTCTTTGCCTAAGGTAAAACACTGAAATTTGAAGAAAAGGCTAAATCCATTAACCTATTGACAATCCATTCCAGAAACCCTCGACTCTTGGACAACAAGTCTGAAAGACATTTCTGAAAGAAATTCAGAAGTTGGACCCTATCCAATGGTGTCCTTACTGTCAGTCATGACATGCCTATTGTAGATTTGTCATTCAACAGTGGAAATGTATGGTGTATCTTTAAGAAATTAGAAGAAAGCAGTAAGTGAATGGTTATTTAAAAGTTAGGGCTTTCTTCTTTCTTTCATAATAAGATTGACATAATCACATCATGTTGTTATCAAGCATGCTGAGGCCTGATTCAGTCCCTGCTCCTCTGATGTACACAACCTGGAAGAAAACTGTAGCCGTTTGGAATGAATTCCCTCAGCTGGCACATGGTATAGGAGTGATATAACCACCATGTAGGAAGTGTAAAACTGGTAGAGCTGGATTTGTAGGCATCGCAGTTCCCTCCTTGTAATGAAAATAGTGTGCGCTAAATGACTAACAGAGGAAACCGCTCAGAGAAATGCTTATATTAAAAGTGTAGAGCCTCAGCAGCACCACAGTAATCAATTACCCTAAACTGAAGCCCTGGCAGCTTCTATGAATTGCTATTGATTTAGACTACTTAGTTAGTGAATCCTTCTAGGACTAGGCCAGAATGTAGGTGTGAGATGCAGACAAAATTAGGAGGTGGAACAAACATGCATGGAAAACACAGGGAGCAGCCAGGTTTGGGAAGATAGGTTATGCTGAAGTTTATTTTTTGAACATGCTTAAAAATTGCAAAAACCCAAGTCCCACACAGGGGTAAAAATGAAGTATCATGTCAGCATATATTGAAATATTAAAGAGGAGAATTTTGGCTTTCTGATGAAGTTATTATGGAAAATTCTGTCTGGCTTTCTAAAGAAAGCCTCTGTCCTCCATTGCAGTTGAATAAAGGGGGGTTGGTTATTTTTTTTTCCTGTGGCCTTTGTCTGACTATAGCAATGGTTTCTCTTGTGCAGTGAACCCACAAATCATACAAACATTATTCCAAAACGGTAAGATTCAGTCCTCTGTATGCTATAGCTTGTGAGTTGCAAGTTTGTTGTCTACAAAATTCAGTTTCTTATAGAATTCCTTGATGGTTTCAGGAACACAAAGCAGCTGTTTCTTTATGCATACTGTTCACTTCAAAGGGAATTTAATCTGTTTTGAGGAGACTGCTATGTTTCCATTATCATACAAGGAAATTCATTCTGGAACCTTTTTGCTCAGCAGGAACCCTATGTATTTTTCCACATTCTCGTTATACATGTTTTGGCATGAGCATAAAGCAGGCGTGCTCATTTATATTCTAGCTGATCAAGTAGAGGAGTCTGATTAATGTGAATTTTGGATCAAGGTGAGGGTCATCTTTGTAACCTGCACTAAAAGTAACTTTATGGAGTGACTTTTCCCAGAGGAGGATATTTCTGTTAGATCAGTAGCCCAGAGGCAGTGGAACAAATCTTTTTCCTCCTGTGGTCCTCATTTTAATATCAGCTGCACACAAGCAGCACAAAATACTGGATTAGAACTAAACATACCATATAACTGAATTGCATACTCAGCTTGCATCCCTCACACTGCATATCATTGCAGGTGGTTAATCATGCCTTTCCTTATGCTCTTTCCTCTTTCCTCTCCCACTGTTTTGCTTCCCTTCTTCCCCTCCTTCAGGTCTTTCCCTAAAGCCTCCTTTCTCCTCTCAGTCAGGTCCTGTCCTGCATGTTTGCTCTCCTATGTTATGCCTCTGTTCTTGAATAATTTTGGGAAAACAACATAGACACTAGCCAAAGTTAAAGGTTACATTGCCTTGGAGTATCTTTGTTGCCTTTCCCAAAATTAACTTCTGGTCTTGTAGCTCTACTAACCCAACTGTAAGAACATCATCTCTCTCACCTTTGTGGTCTCCAAGCATACTAGACCTTTCATTTCCATTTTGCTGTGGAGAGCATCTAGAAAATCTGTTGGCCTCTTCATAGCTTTATCTTGTTTCAGAGCCCAGCAATGGAGGGGTGACCTGGTATATAAGATAGCAAACCGTTGGGTTAGGAGAGACAGACCTGCTCTGTTCTTTGTGAGCAAGAAGGTATTTTCTGTTCCTTGTTTTAATGTTAATGAATTAAAAGATTGCCAGTGCATTCCAGCCCGTTGCTGGCGAGGCACCAGTTCAGCCTTCCTTTAGTGCAATTAGCTACTGGGGATCGAAGTGCCTCTTTCTTGGCAAGCTTGTGTGGGAGTCAAAGCAGTGTGAAGATCTTTTTGCTTTTCTTAGAGGAAATTCCTGCCCTGTTCAGGCACAGGAACACTGGCTTTTATAGGACGACAGAATTATATCCTAGCGCACTGGCAACAGTGAACTCTCTTTGGTCTTTCTATCGTAGATAGCTTTGGTCCTCGTTGTTTTGTCCACACTCTGAAAATGAACCACGTTACACATGATACAACAGGAGTCGGATGCAACTGGTATTTCAGATGCGAGTGACCTGGGGGAGAGCGACTGTGCCCACTCAAGACATCCCTCCAGAAGATACAACAGCAAGGGAAGCCATTAGTGTAGGAGGTGACTCTGCAGATTTGTGCCATTAGAATACTTTTCCCTTTAGCAATGGAATTTTCATTTAATCAGTTTCTGCCAGATTCCCCCTTCTTTGAGCTCTTCAAGTTCACCAAAGGGCCTGTTTCTGAAGCACACTGTCTGGTCCATTTTTTTTTATATATTTTCCTGCGATGTGACGATGTGCTTAAAAGGAAGAAAAAGGCACAAAGGGAAGATGGAAAAATAGAAATGCAAAATGTCCCAAGGGAGATGCTTGCCCTTACCATGTCATGCTAGTTTAAATACAGTTCCCACACATCACATGTCAAGCTGTACTTGATTGTTTTCAAATAGATGGCAAAAATCATGAGAGGAGGAAAATGTTCTTTTGTGTGACATGTTCTTCTTTTGATACATTGGGTTCTGTAGCTGTCAAAGCAAAGGCTGGTTTTCCATCTATTATTACAAATGCATTTGGGGAAAAGCTTCTGCAGCTCTCTATTCCCTTGATTATTTACTTCAATACAAGTGTTATTGTTTTATTTTTTTCTAAATCTAACGAAACGAATTTTCAGTGGTGAATTTTCTCTGTGATCCTCAGTAGGCAATGAGGTTCTTTCTCAGTGGAGATTTAGATCACATCTGGAGATGCAGTCTGTTTCAAGTATTTTCTGCTTTTCTGGCAGGAGAATGGAATATTTAATTTCATTATTCAGCATAGGGTTATTCATTTCATGCAATGAAGGGAAATTAATCAATATTGTCTTCAGCATCCAGAAAAATGATACTTACCATGACTGTTTCACACACTCTATTTATATTTTATATCTTTCTCCTCACTCAGCAATTATTCATCTCTCTGCTGAGAGGTGAAATTCTTGTATTGAGTTACTATAATTTCTCTGAACTCCTGAAAGCAATTCAATCACTGAAAGCAATTGCTTTTACTTAAAGGTATTTCTTGAGACAGATTCACCAAATATGAATAACTGAATAAAGGTTATTTTCTCCTGTTGATTTTCAAGAATATTTAGTGGTGCTTTATAAAAGGTGTGAATCAATGCTACATCTTAATGCTCATTGCAGTAATGTTAATTATGATGGATTCTTGGAGATGGATGCAAATATGATAGCACAAGTAGGCAGGAATGCAGTTGAAATGCAACATTAATTCATACCAGTTGTTAAGTGTCACAAGATATTCATAGTTTTACTGATATTTTCCTTTTTAAAACACTCTGTGTAAAAAAAAAAAAAAAAAAAAATCAGTGTGATGTATTTATCTATGCAAAGTCATCAAGATAATTATCTCTGAATCTTTTGTATTATGTGTAATTTCAGTATAGTGTCCCACTTCTTCATTTTTGGGAAAGATCAAAGTATAGACTGTAAAGATGGTGATAGACTGTACCCCATTCCCACAGAAATCAATTAAAGGTCTTTCATTTGGGAAGTGGGCACAGTGGGAAGAGAAACAGGCTTAGTATCATGAGATGTGATTTCTCTTGCCGTCAGTAAAACAGATTTTCTCATTTATCTTATCCTCTGAGATGTTTAAATTTTGAATGTCAGCTGATTCAAATTTTATGTTTGGGGAATCCAGGCACTGAGATGATTTGTGTTTAGGGCACTGAACTGGGACTCAGTAGGTCTGGGTTTGTTCTGTCGTGCATTCCCCATGTGATCTTATGCAAATCCTTTATTGCTTCTCGCACAGCCTCATCGGTAGAATAGAGTAATGTTACTCTTCTTCTTGTTCGAAGGATGTGTTATCCACAGCAGATTGCTGAGGGCCGTATGAAAATGTACAATCTTATCTAAATGTACTGCTTTACATATATATCCTTCTTTCGTTTTATGCTTCTACACCTACGGCTTTCTTACAATCCCCTCATGGGAGGGACTTTCAATCATTCTTTTCTTTATAAGCAATCTTCCACAGGCTGGCCTTCTCCTTCTAATACATGCTCTTTGAGTCCTGGTATTTATGCTCACCAAGGCAGGTAATATGTATGAGTGGATATATATGTGTTGGGAGAGGCACTGTGTGAGCTGTACTTTATGTGGATAATCTTTGGTGATTCAACTGACAGGTTTCTGCTTGGAAAACTAGATCTTTGATGTATTTTGATTCCAGATATGTCCACTTAAATGATTCAGATGTACAGTTCTCAGTCACAGAAATTTGTATTGATTTCAGTAGTGAGCATCGTTTACATAAATACCCAAGAATGCCATTTCAGTTACTTTTTTTGCAAAATTCACATAGCAAAACCAATATTGTGCACAATTTTTTAAAGAAAGAATATTATATTTGTATATATTCACACAAAACTGTTTGCATAAATGCTTCTGTGTTTGCCACATTTGCCTTTACAAAAAAGTGCATTTATTGTTTGAGGCTTTTAACTTAAGCTACTTGTATTTTTTAGCTTAAGTTGCATGATTATAAAAGCCAGTGAGCCTTTACTGGAGTGAGCAGATCTGAGCTGTACATTGTTCCCTATCAGTCAGTATTATCTGGGATAGAGCAGTGATTTCAATAGCAACTACAGGAGATAAAGCTGCCTGCTCTCTGTTAGTTTTAATGAAGGTAAGAATTCAAAATCCCTTGGAATACTCTTTCTTTGATGTCTGCACACCATGAACAAATGTTAACCTACTAATGGCATCTGCTGTAAAATTGTTGTTGACTAGTGGCTCTTTGAGTTTGGTGTCGATGGGGCAGGTGTGGAAATTTAAAAACACATTTAAAAACACAAACAAATGCCAAACAAATGAGCATATCTTTATCTAAAAGCATTAAATATATGGACGTTTAGATAATCATGCTTCCTTCAGGAAGGCAGTAAGCATCATGGTTAACCTACATATAACTACGTTTTCCTTAATGAAACTTCCATTCAGACATTGTAGATATAAAGCCAGCCAATATGGAGGACCTGACGGAAGTGATTACAGCCTCTGAGTTTCATCCCCATCACTGCAATCTCTTTGTCTACAGCAGCAGCAAAGGATCCCTGAGACTCTGTGACATGAGGGCATCGGCTCTCTGTGACAAACATTCCAAGCGTAAGTCCTTGCTTCATTGAGCCCCAGATGTCATTAAAGTCTTATTATTCACGGACACCATGTAGATGTGTGGATACCCCAGTGTATTAGCTTCTCAGTTATAGGCACAGTTGAAAAGAAAACAGCAAAAGAAGAAAATTTTCTCACCTATACAAGTATTACCTATGAACTTGGTAACAGTTATGTCTGTGACTGGTCACCCTTGTGGTTCCTGTTGCAGAGATTAATGAAGAAACCACAACTCTCTAGCAAAAGAGAGATGATTCCTAACAAAGGAAGTGTTGGGGGGGTGGGAGGGTGGGAGTGTTTAAGTAGATGAGCATACTGTTTTGAATACACAACTACTGTTCTGAATACTGCAGCAAGTAAATGCTGTCATTTAAACTGCCTTCAAAACTTTGAATCTGTTTTCTGCATTAAAAAATGTCAGTGTCCTTCCTAAAAACTTAGCCCAGCATTCCCTATATGTACTTTTTTCAATAACGTGTCTGTACAGAGGAAATAATGCAATACGTAATATTGACGGGGAGAGGGGAGGAAAATTATACTGTGTTGGTATAAAGGTGTCATCTGTCCTAAAGTGATTTTGTGTAGCCTGTGAGACTTTGAGATGAAGCCACCAATTCGTGACAGTTCCTATCCAAAACCTGCATAAGAACAAGGAAGTAAAATGTTAAAATGTGGGGATGTCTTTGTTTGCAAAGTAAAGGATGAAGGAAAATGCATGTTCATAATGTCTTGCTATCAGCTCTTTATAGTCTAGATAAGACAGAAGATAGACATCCAGGGCATCAGTCCCAGCCAACATGGGTTCGTGAAAGGCAGGTCCTGTTTGACCAACCTGATCTCCTTCTGTGATCATGTGACCTGCCTAGTGGATGAGGGAAAAGCTGTGGATGTTGTCTGCCTGGACTTTAGTGAGGCATTAGACACAGCCTCCCACAGCATCCTATCGGACAAGCTGTCGGCTTATGGCCAGGACAGGTGTACACTTCCCTGGGTTAGAAACTGGCTGGATGGCCGAGCCCAGAGAATTGTGGGTAATGGAGTTAAATCCAGTTGGTGACCAGTCACAAGCGGTGTTCCCCAGGGCTCAGTACTGAGGCCGGTCTTGTTTAATATCTTTATCAACGACCTGGATGAGGGGATCAAGTGCACCCTCAGCAAGTTCACAGGTGACACGAAATTAAGTGAGAGTGTTGATCTGCTTGAGGGTAGGGAGGCTCTGCAGAGCGATCTGGACAGGCTGGATCCATGGGCTGAGGTCAATTGTATGAGGTTTAACAAGGCCAAGTGCTGGGTCACAACAACCCCAGGCAGCGCTACAGGCTTGGGGATGGGTGTCTGGAAAGCTGCCGGGTGGAAAAGGACCTGGGTGTACTGGTCAACAGCCGGCTGAACATGAGCCAGCAGTGTGCCCAGGTGGCCAAGAAGGCCAACAGCATCCTGGCTTGCATCAGAAATAGTGTGGCCAGCAGGAGCAGGGAAGTGTTCATGCCCCTCTGCTCAGCGCTGGTGAGACCACACCTTGAGTACTGTGTGCAGTTTTGGGCACCTCACTACAAGAAAGACATTGAGGTGCTGGAGCGTGTCCAGAGAAGGGCAACAAAGCTGGTGAAGGGTCTGGAGAACAGGTCTTATGAGGAGCAGCTGAGGGAACTGGGGTTGTTTAGTCTTAAGAAAAGGAGGCTGAGGGGAGACCTTATTGCTCTCTGCAACTACCTGAAAGGAGGTTGTAGTGAGGCTGGTGTGGGTCCCTTCTCCCAGGTAACTACTGACAGGACAAGAGGTAATGGCCTCAAGCTGCACCAGGAGAGATTTAGATCACGCATTAGGAAAAATTTCCTTACAGAAAGAGTGGTTAGACATTGGAACAGGCTGCCCAGGGAGATGGTGGAGTCACCATCCCTGGAGGTGTTCAAAAAATGTATAGATGTGGTGCTTAGGGACATGGTCTAGTGGTGGGCTTGGTAGTGTTAGGGTAATGGTTGGACCTGCTATCTTAAAGGTCTTTTCCAACCAAATATGATTCTATGGTTCTTCCCACTAGTAATCTGGCAAGCCTGGGCACTTTGCCTTGTGCAAATGGCCTGTTTATTTCTGATCTTCTGAGACTGAAAACCACCAGACAAAGGCATTGTGTCCTGTGGCTAGTTCTTATGAGGAGCTGAGAACTTAATGAATGAGCTGTGGTGGCTCTGCTTTAGCCACCTTCAGGACTGGGGCTTCCAGGACACTTCCATCTCACAGAACTGGGTCTTCAGTTTCTCTTGCAATGTTCATATATTGGGAAGGAAATTCAGGAGAAATTCTCATAGTGCCAGGGGCACATAGATTTTTTTGGCAATCAGTTCCTGCTTTGAACTAGCAGGAACTGATTGACAAAATCAGTTTGAGGTAGGTGGATCTTACTAGTAGGGGCAGGAGGGGGGAAGAAAACATTTGAAGATTTAAGTGAGATGTAAATGGTGCACAGATGTAGCACAAAAGATATTTTTTTCAACTGAAGTAAATGTAGTAAAGAGCCTATGACTACACCTTTTGGCTGCAAGAAGTGCACATGCTTAGAACCTCTTAGGATGTGGTCTCCAATTATAGAAGATAATTTTCTAAGCAGAAAAGTGTTTTGCCATTGTTAGCTGTATCCCCTTGTAGTTGTAGGGGCGATTCAATACCATGAAGTGAAATGCGAGCGTGACAGTCTGGTACATTGCTGTGAGTTATCCTGTCCCACTTAATTGTTTTGTTCCCTAATACTTTCAATTCTTCCTGGTAGTAAGCCCTCCATGTAACTGAGTGCCAAATGCCAATCATAACTTATTAAAACAACAATACAGTAACCCTGGATGAAAGAAGGCATTTTATGCCAGAAGGGAGCGCAAGGTCTAATGGTCATTGATTAAACCACATTTTCCAGATCTATGAGTTAGAAAATAGCCATTTAATTTAGCATTGCTGCACTGAACTCAAGTCAAGCTCATGGAGAATGTGAGTGTGTCTCCACACACATGTACATTACAAAATTGATACAGCAATGGTAGAACTTATAAAGCACTAAAAGGAATAGGCCATTGTACTGCTAGTTGGAGTGGTTTGAGTATAGCTCTCAGAGGCAAGCAAAACTAATTACATAAAGCACATAGCAACCTAGAAGGCTGTATCATAAAAAACAATCAGTCTGGGAAATCAAATATTTGCATGATTGTCTCTCTAGTACCTTCAGTCTGCATCTGATTCCTCTTTACAGTTGCTTTACACGTAGTGCATACGCATAATCAGTACCCTACTCTCCTAGCTCATCTTGCCTTTCTGCCTTTCCCCATAACTGACTTCACTTCTCAACCAAACCAGCTACAGCGACTTTACTAGTCACTGTAAACCCTCATGTTCTGCCATGCAACCCTACTTTCTTAATTCAGTCTGATACCACTATGTGGTATACTTCAGGTGCTGTTCTGAGATTGTAGTGGATGTACATGTTTTTAAGGATAAAAAATCCAATGTAAAACTTATTAAAAAAAATACTTGTATGCTGAGCATAGGTTGTGAACTTTTGGGTTTACTCCTTTTTCAGACCCTTTGTTATCCAAATCTCTATAGCTGAGCTGAAGTCAGTTGCAGCTTTTGGGGGAAGGGCCCTTCCATTTGTACAAGTGTAGAGAGTGCTATGAATAATTACTGTGCCATGCTGTATAGATAAATTACATACTAATATCTGTAGTGTAAGTCACTGACACAGGCTGTTAATAAATTATAGTGTTCTTGAAGATTTCTGGTTTGCTAAACTCAGTGGCAAAATCTTTCTGTCTGGCATTAGTGACAGCAACACTACAAGGTTTCCCTTATAAATCTTTCATGGCTCTGACATGGAAGAGACAAGAGACTTCTTCCATATCTACTCATCCTTGGTGCCTATGCTGAGATTTATTAGCAAGCTGCCAATTTCTATGATGAGATGTGATGAAGACCTCTGTCCCTTAGAAAAATTATCTCAGACCACCAAGTCTATCCATAAGGCATTGAAAGAATATCAGGTTAGTAGCTGAGTTTTAAATGGTCATTCAGATACCGATAAGGTGTGATAAAATGTGTTGTTTTTCTAGTAGACTACATGAAACTGCTTCTTATAACACCTCTTTAATAGATCATGCAGTGCTGGGCAAGCAATCAGAAGCAAAACATACATGGCCGTTACAAATGGGTATCCAGGAAAGCCCAATCTGTAACCATAGGGGAGATACATACATAATACTGTTCCATGTTATCATACTCTGCAAATAGTGGGAGAGAATTCCATCAAAATATTCTGGAGAGGAGGTGAAAAAAGAGATTAATACCCCTGCTTATTTAGAATATTAGAGGGATGGGAATAAGGAAGAAGGTGTTCTTGCAGTCCATGGGGTTATAGGTAAAGATTTAAAACAGATATGAAAGTCAGACTCAAGTAGCAAGAAATAGGGAGTTAATTTAAATAACATGGAAGCTTTAATCTAAATAGCGTACTTGGCAAAACACCCAAAGGTTATCTTTGAGGTGTTATTTAGGCAACATGCATGGCAGTGCAGCGTAGAAAGAAGACAGTGTATGGGAAATCTGTGACAGCAGTGAAACAAGGGAAGTTAACGGCTGCAAAAATGTCGTTGTTAGAGCAGTTAGGTGGGAACACCCAAGAAAGAAAAGAACTACCCCCCACCCCAAATTCCATAAATTCTCATGCAAGGGATTCTGGTGACAAGGAAGACAAGCATAAGGGTACTGTTGCAGTAAGAGCGTCCTGAATAAAAAATACTTATAGCAGTGTAATATGCAACTGTTCAGTTAACAAATAGTGGCTAATTTTGTTTTGATCTATTCTTGCTAATATTATGTTCAGAGCTCCTTATAAATCTGCATGGAGATAATATCATTCTTCGAAACAGCTTGTAGACTATATAGGTACATATGGCTGTTTCAGCAAAATTGTCTAATAAAGCAGCCAGTTAAAGACAACTGAGCTTGAGCATGTGAAGTTGGGAAAAAAAAATGAAGAGCTTTTCTGGTAGTTCATCAGAATTACTAAATTCAGTATTAAGTGCTAAATAGAAATTGTGTAGTTATGCAACATGGAAATTTAAGTCACTCAAGAGTATAACTCCTATTGATATTCTGTGTAATAGCCTTAATATCTTAAAATCATTGCATACTTCAGAAGTTGTAATTATTTAAATACTGTATGTTGCTTTAAGGATTTTTTAGTGTTCATTTCTTAATATGTATTTGTAGACTAAACCCCTATTTCTAATTATCCATTACCCATGTGCAAAATTTAATATAAAATACTTAAGGAAGGAGGAGCCACATTTTTCAAGTTTATTGCTCCATGTGCCGTGATGCTCTTTAAAATACAGACTCTGGAGTTACCTAATGCAGTTAACCTCTGTCAGCTCTGTTAGTTCATGCTCTCCGTCCTCCATACAGACTTCACAAGCTTCTGGCGTCCGAGTCTATATAACAGGAACCATTTAGAGCCTCCCTCCTTTTGTCTGAAGAAGTATTTGTGGATGACAGACAATCCTAACAGCCGTCTTCTCTAGACTGTCTCTGAAAGGGGCAAAGCATCTCAGCTGGTGCCTTCCCAGTTCCATGAGATAGATAATCAATATCTTAAAAGTATAAAATGGTCTTTGGAGCAATGCAGAGTGAATTTGGGGTTTGGTTTGTGACCCAAAGATGCCACCCAAACATGGTGGTGTTGTCTTTTTTCCTTGAGGGTCCTTTTCCACACTTCTGTGTGAAGTCTAGGCATGAAATAAATGCCAGCCCTTCCCCAAGGATAAATGCCGCTATCCTGTCAGTCTGAACTGAATTTGGTTATCTGCTGGTTCTTTTTGAGATTACCTTTGAATTTAAACTTAAGAATTCAGAACTGTGGAAGCAGCCAAAACAGAAATCAAGGATAAGCTACTTGAACATGGTGAATTTTTAAAATTAAATTTATTATAGTTAACAGTCACCTAAAGGAGCTGGAATTTCAGAGACAAGACAGCTTTCAGACCTCTAACTGAATATGGATTATCTTTCATTTGCAACAGAGAACAAACAGATGCACGAAAAATCCTGTGACAGAATATCCCTGCTGGATTTGCTAATTAATATTGACCTTTCCAAATGAGTGATGCTTATTGTATGACTGGAAAAGAGACAACTTGTTTTTCTTTTATGTGAGCTTTACATCTAAAATACGCTTTTTATTTCTGCATCTGGTCTCATGTCAGATTATCATCTGAGAGACAGCCAGCCACCATTTTCCCCTTGTTCATTGAGAGGCCACTGTCAAAGTAATGTCCACTTGAGGCAAAATCTGCAAGGTTTCGTGTGATAGGAATGAAACTTATCTGAGCTTCTGTAATGATTTGACCCTGTGCTTTAATAAAGGCTTGTTCTCTTTATCCTAATTCTGGATTTATTTTATAAGCATGTACTACAAAGGCATATATTCATTGCTGATTTTATATCCCCAATGAAAAAATGTGCCTGTATCCTGATAATTTTGTAATTATGACTGTCATTAAAGATCTGTTACTACAATTTCACGCATGCTAAACTAGATCCTGGAAGGGATCCTTCCCTGTGCAGGAATCCCATTGAAATTTGGTAGAAGATTGCCTTTAGCATGGGCTCCAAAGCTTTCACTCTGCTCGGTTTGGATGAATGTATAATAAAGACATTTAAAACACGGCTAATGAAAATTCAAAAGTCTTTCTACAGAAATGCAATTATGTCTATATAGTATTTCCTCCAGTTGTGCAAGATATGTTAAAATTAAATCAGAAGAAGAAAAAAACCTGATTTATGTACTTCTAGCTATCAAATAGTAGGAGGAAAGAGAAAAGCCTGAAGCAAGGGTAAATGATTTATGATTGAAGAGGTGTTTCATTAACCCTCTCCCCCAACCGCACACAGATAAAGCAAATAATTGCTGTAAGATTGCTTTAATTATTCAGTCTGTTAAAATTCCTGTCTTGTTTGCTTAATTTTTTAATAGCAACAAATACTGCTTTTCAATGTCTCATGAAACCAACATTATTCTTTCAAGATCCTGTTTCACTGGGGGAACACAC